>NC_077232.1:210228496-210918496 GCF_027887165.1 Monodelphis domestica
ATTGGAAGAAAAAAAAGCAGGGGGCGATTAGAAGGAAAAATAAGGAAATGATTGAAGGGAAAAGGGGGGGTGATTGAAGAAAAAAGTGGGGAGTGATTGGAAGGGGGAAAGGAGGGGAAGTGATCAAAAGGAGAAAAGGGGGGAGGGAAGGGATTAGAAAAAAAGTGGGAGTGATTGGAAGAAAAGAAAAGCGGGGTGGAGTGACTGAACTGGAAAGGTGATCAGCCTAGACAGCAGTGATTCACCAACTTGGGAGCTCTTGGGGCATTGGCTCCACACTCTTAAAGCCACAATACATCTTGCTAGAAGGTGTGAGCTATTTGTGTGATTGTCTCATCTCTCTCCTTGGACAGTAAGGTTTGGGATGCCAGGGGTCAGGCCTCACACATCTGTCCTCCCAGAGCCCTTGGCACTGTGCCTTGAACACAGAAGCTGTTCAATGTGCTTATGCTAAACGAATGAATGGATAAATGCTGATTAGCTGGCCTAAATGCTAATGGAGGGTTCTCCCTCCCTCCTCTCCACCCCCAGCCCAGGAGAGAAAGGCTTCGCAGACCGTCTTTGTTTAAGAGGCAATGTGGTTGAAATCAGGCCACTGGACCCCCACCTATTCTGCCAAAGCCGCCAGCTCCCTGACTGGGCTGTTCTGAGGGTCTTCAAAACAGTGGCAGGGAATACACAAACGTAATCGCTGCTATATTTCAAAGCCACTTACCTAAGCAGACCACCCCATCCCAACGAGAGTATCAAGTCCATCAAGAACCTGGCATGTCCTTAAGCCCATCTCTTACAAGCTCAGTTCTGGATCCAGCTAGCTGGATGAGATCAAAACCCAGCAAGCAACTGCAGTGATTTAGAAGAGGGGTGGCTTGGTGCATCTTAAATGATTAAACCAAATTGCCTCGGCTTCCTTGAATGGACTTCTAAGAGGGAACTGTTAGGACCATCAGCCAATACAATGAGGTATAGCAGCAAAGGACAAAAGCACACGCGTCACAGAAAACATGTGGTGCTTATTCTGAGGAGGCCTCAGCTTTTAACTCTGCTCTTTAATTGTCTCTACATTACCAGAGCACTGGTTACTCTGGAGAGATGGTTTGGGAAACTCAGCTATTTACAATCCATTAAATGTCTAAGGGGAACCTTTGGTTGGGGGAGGTGAGAGACAGAGAGAGAGAGTGAGAGGGAGGGGAGGGAGGGAGGGAGAGAGAGAGAGAGAGAGAGAGAGAGAGAGAGAGGAGAGAGACAGAGAGAGAGAGAGAGAGACAGAGAGAGAGAGAGAGAGAGAGAGAGAGAGAGAGAGAGAGAGACGAGAGAGAGAGAGAGAGAGAGAGAGAAGAGAAGAAAGGGAAAAGAGAGAAAGAGAAAGGGGAAAGGGAGAGAGAAGAGAAAGGGGAGAGAGAAAGAGAGAGAGGGAGAAAGAGAGAGGGGGAAAGAGAGAAAGAGAAAGGGGAGAGCAAGAGAAAGAGAAGGGAGAAAGAGAGAGGGGAGAGAAAGAGAAAGGGAGAGAGGGGGGAGAGACAGAGAGAGAGGAACAGAGAGAAATTGAGGGAGGAGAGGGGGAGAGAGAGAGAGAGAAAGGGAAAGGGAAAGGGAAAAGAGAGAGAAAAAGAAAGGGAAAGGAGAGAAAGAGAAAGGGAAGAGAGAGAGAGGGGGGAAAGAGAGAGAGAAAAGGAAAGAGAGAAAGAGAAAGGGGAAAGCGAGAGAAAGAGAGAGGGGAGAGAAAGAAGAAAGGGAGAGAGAGGGGGAGGGACAGAGAGAGAGGAACAGAGAGAAATTGAGGGGGGAGGGGAGAGAGAGAGAAAGAGAGAGAAGAGAGAGAGAGAGAGAGAGAGAGAGAGAGAGAGAGAGAGAGAGAGAAAGGGGAAAAAGAGAGAGAAAGAGAAAGGGGAAAGGGAGAGAAAGAGAAAAGGGAGAGAGAAAGAGAAAAGGGAGAGAGAAAGAGAGAGGGAGAAAGAGGGGGGGAAGAGAGAGAGAAAAGGGAAAGAGAGAAAGAGAAAGGGGAAAGCGAAAGAAAGAGAGAGGGAGAAAGAAAGAGAAAGGGGGAGAGAGAGAGAAAGGGAGAGGAAGAGAGAGGAGAGAGAGAGAGAGAGAGAGAGGAGAGAGAGAGAGAGAGAGAGAGAGAGAGAGAGAGAGAGAGAGAGAGAGAGAGAGAGAGAGGGTGTTTTTCCCCTTTAAGTCCAACACTAGAAAATGTAAACGGGAGCTGAATTTTAAAAGACTGATCTCTGTTCAAAGCAAATTCTAAACTCTTAGATTGCTATCCTTGAGAAAGAGGACAAATCTTTTTTAATGAGCCCTCCTAATTCCAGCTCCTCTGTGGATTTCCCAGGAAATTATTTCTAGATGAAATAATGTTTTTTCAGGCAAGTTCTCTCTTCAGGGGATTTAATGGTGTAACTGGCATCTGAGCTGAAAAGAACTATTAAGGACAGAAACTAGCAATCAGGCAGGAAGTACCTTTCAAGCATTAAAGAAGAATATTGAATATCAATACAGCAAACTTTCTATTAGCTTAGGAGGAAAGGATGGGAAGAAAACTGAAGTCAGCCCCTCCTCCCCACCTCTCATTTCACCAAGTCCTTATTCCTCTTGCTCCAACCCAAACGGTTCATATCAGTGTTGGTAGCAATGTCATTTTATAGGGTTATTGATTTCTCACTCTATTTCCTTCCTTGCCTTCAAGCCAGGTCAAGAAACTAGAAAGGAATCCAGGGCCATGGACTGTGGTCTCCAGATTGAATAATCAACCAATAGTCAAGAATTTTCAAATCTGAGCGAAGGATACAATCAATCCAATTCGATTCAATTTAATGAAAATCGTATCCCCTGTAAAATCAGGAGATTTGGTGATAAGACTAGTCCAAAAGGTCTGTGAATTTTTTAAAAAATATTTTGATAACTATTTCAATATAACTGGATTCCTTTGTAATCCTCAGGACTTTATTTTATGCGTGCATGTAAAAACATTATTCTAAGAAGGGATCTAAGGAATTCACCAGTCTAATGAGGGTGGGGGGGAGAGGAGAATGTAACATGATGCAGAAATCATAAAGAACCACTCCCCCTTCCCATCTCTGCACATGTGGTCCACCACCTCATGCCCATCTAGATGATCTTTTATGAGGATTTTTTTAAACCTTTTTAAGCCCCGTAGACCCCAAAAACAGCACCACAAGAGAAACTGGAGGCTTTGGTAGAATAGATGGTGGTCCAATGGCCCAGTTTTGTAGGCACTATCTCTTAACATAAAAGATTTGTCCCCTTCCTCAAGGATAGTGGCCTAAAAATTTTAGAATTTGCTAAATCTAAATTGAGCTCCTATTTATATTTTCTAATGTTGGACACAGCGATCAGGAAAACTTGAATTCAAATTTGACCTCACACTTACTAGCTGTTTGACTGTGAGCAAGTCACTAAACCTTGCTTGCTTCTGTTTCCTCATCTGTAGAATGAGTTGGAGAGGGAAAGGGCAAAATCTTCCAGTATCTTTGCCAAGAAAAACCCCAAATGGGTTCATGAAGAGTCGGACGTGACTGAGACAAGTGAATAACAGCAGTGTTCGATTTAGACAAATTTAGATAAACAAAAATCATCTTCAGATCTCCCCCAGCCCTAACATTCCATTCTGTTTCCCAAGTACACACTCTACATACAATCAGAAAGGCACCTGCTCTAGAAACCATCCTGATTTGGATAAATAGAAGAGTCACCCCTATCATCTATAAAACCACAGCCTGAATGACAGCTGGAAGGGGCAGGGACAACATGGCAGCCTGGGCAGATCTTCCTTGGGAGAATTAAAGGATGACACATGCCACGGAGATAAGAGGTCTGTTTTAGGTGGCCAAGGACAAAGAATCGGGAGAACACCTGGGTCAATGCATCTCACCGGGGAGAATTCATGCCAGGAGACACGGGATGCTGAAAGACCCAAGTTGCTGTCAAAGACTGGGGAGGCATCCTTTGGGTCTCTGAAAGCATTCTCCATGGCTAGAGTAAGACACTAGAAAGTCACCATTGGATTTTAGCAACAGTTGTGCTTGAAATGCATGTTTCCATAGAAAATTATTTTTGTAACCAGAGAATAATGTTCAAAATTGACCAAATTTTAAAAAATTAAAAAAGAAATTAAAAAAAAAAAAGAAATGCATTTTTCCAAACCTTAGAACCTAAGCTACCATGATCGGTCTTCTTCAGAATTCTTCATATTCCTATATGGCACAAAATATCAGACTTGGGACTTCGTTTCATACAGTTAATTATCAACACCAAACCGATACTGATCTGCTTTATTCATAAACTCTCATGTTAACCTGGCAATTAAATATTAACTTTTTAGTAGGCTGCCAGGTTTATTTCCTCATAAACTACTGTTTACAGGCATACCTAACAATTTAAACAGGCTCATGTACATTAGCAAAGAACCAGATGGCTAAGAGTTCAACTGTACCCTGGGGCTGATGTGAGTTAAAGGGGTAAACTTATGAAATATTCATTAAGAGTCACCGTAATGATCTAATTGCTGTTGTCACTTCCTTTGTTTGAATTTATCCACCCCTACATCCTACCCCCATTCAACACACACACACACACACACACACACACACACACACACACACACACACTTATTCATACATACTAACATATATATTTAAGTGCTATATTCCTGACCCCATATCCAAGTAGAATAAAAGTTCCCTCATCTGTAAAATGAGTTGGAAAAGGAAATAGCCAAACTCTCCAGTATCTTTGCCAAGAAAACCCCAAATGGGGCATGAAGAGTCATTTGGACCCAACTAAGGGGAGGGAATCTTGTAAATAAACCTAAATAAATACATATTGGATTGGACAGGACTGGCTCTGTGAAGTTAACTTTCCATTTAAATTTCCTTTGACCAGAGATCACGGAGCCCACAAAAATGAGTCACACAATAAGTATGGGGAAGGTTCAGAATTTAACCTTAGGTCCTCTGACCCTGAAGCTCAGGTGTTTTCCACAAAGCAGTAAGGTAATACGAAGGGGACAACAAAAAATGGAAAAGGAAGAGAAATAAGTGGCTTGGATAAGCAGTCCTTGCCCAACAGGCATGACTACAAGAGAGAAAAAGAAAATGGCGCTCCCACCTTGCTCACGTTGTCTGATTTGGTGGCGAGGCTATTTCCACCAGCGGATAACACGCTCTCAGGAGAAGTCGGGGGTCCGGGGAGAGCCGTCCCTGCCCGGCCACTCAGTTCTGTCTCCAGGGAGGTGGCGGGGATGCCGGGGGAGTTCAGAGAACCAGCTGCCACACAAGCCATGGGCATGGCCGGCCGGTTGAGGTTGACAGCAGCAGCGACATAGGCAGCGGAGGTTGGAATCGAAGGCTGAGGTTGCTGATGGGGTAGGATCACCGTAGCAGGGCCGAAGCAAGCTGAACTCTGCACCTGGATGGGCATCACCGCAGCTGTGGGGCGCTCCTGGTTGTGAACGGCAACTAGCAGAGATGAGAGGAAATACAGATCAAAACTGCCACACCAGAGGGAGTTGCTCCATTGTAACAGACTGTGATAAAAGCTTGCTCTAGGAGGGCTTCAAAGTGACTTGTCTCAGTTGAATACTAGGAAGGGCATTTCCAATAAGAGGTCAGACTTTCAAAGGTCAGACTTTCGATTTAGCCAAAAGCCCTCCATCCAGTTAACATCCCATGCTCTTTTTGGGGGGGGTGGGGGAGAGTTTATTTATTATTATTTGTATTATATTCTTATTTATATATATATTTATATTACAGGTAATCAAAATATATTATTTATATATTTATATTACCTGTAACATAAATAATTTATTATTTATATATTATATCTAATTTATGTATTTATATTAAATATAATATAAATTATTTATTCTTTTTGTATATTTATATCATGCATGATATAATATAATATTTATTATTATTTGTATATTATTGCTTTATAACATTTATATTATATAATAAATATTTTTCTTTATTTATTTTACATTTATTGATGTCTGTTTGATATAGTTCAGGGAAAGAATCTATAAATATAAAAGCATTTTTTTTTCCTTTTGGATATCACCATGGTCCATGTAAATACTCAACAATTAGAATCACCTAAAGCCAGATTTGAACCCAGGCTCTCTTGCATCTGAGCCTGGCTCTCAATTTACTGAGCCACCTATATTGCCCCTATTGGAAGGATCTTAATGAATGCTTATTCTTTTCCCTTTTTCCTTTCTGTCTCTGAGTTTCAGGGAAATCTCTCAAATCCCACCTTTGAGAAGTATTAAATCTATGACCTTAGGCCAGTCCTCCCCCTCTTTAAGCCCCATCAACTTTTTCAAAACACATTTCTGACACTTATTAACCGTGTGATCCTAGGAAGTCTTAGCCTCTCTGAGAAAGTCATCCAAACATGAAGCTTTAGTCAGGTTGCACTCGTTTGGGTGGCAAGAGTTTCCAAACCAATGAAATCCTAGGTTCCTGATATACTATGTAACCAAATGCAAGGTTCTCTGGTTTTCTCCCTTCCTATTTTCAGTTAAAAAAAAAAAAAAAAAATATATATATATATATATATATATATATATATATATATTTACTCTGCTTAACATTTAGGCTATTCAGATACACTCCAAGTTTTATTTTGCCTCCCCGGTGGGACCTAAGACATCTGAAGGATAAAGAAATGCAGAGATTCAGGAAGTAAATGAAAAGGAAGGGAGATCTATTTCTTTTGTAATTCTTCTTTTAGAATCATGAGAGAATATCATAGACTCAGAACCAGCCTTGGAGTTAATATTGTTTTTTAGACTTTCTACTGTTGTCTGAATTTTTGGGACCCCATTTGGGGTTTTCTTGACCAAGGATATTGGAGTGGTTTGCTATTTCCTTCTCCAGCTCATTTTACAGATAGAAAAACTGAGGCAGACAGGGTTAAGTGAAGTGCTCAGGGTAGGTAAGATCTAGGCTCAAGTCCCACCTCTGATATATACTATCTGGGTAACACTGAGTAAGCCACTTAATCTCTCTGTGTCACCCAGAAAACAATAATACGAAGTTACTGAGAAGGCGCCCACCATGCATGGTAGATTTTCCCCATGGGGAAGTTCCCCGGATCAAGAAAATCACAGGCTCCATCTCTGTCCCCCTTTGTTAGAATCAGGTCCAAAAACTGAACTGAAGAGGAATTTCAATCAATCCATCAGTAAACATTAAGTGATAACTGTGTGCCAGCACTACACTGAGTGAATAAACAAAGAAAGGAGCAAGAATCCCTACCCTCAAGAAGCTGACGTTCTAATGGAAGAAACAAGTAAATAAATCAATGCATACCAGATATGTACAGAGCAGATGGAAGGTAACCTTAAGAGGGAATATTTTTAGGTTCATTATATATTGTTTTAAGGTCTTTTTTGTTTTAAGTGTCAACATGAGATGATATCTGTAGAGTGCTCAGCAGCACAGGGACTGGCACACAGCAGCCACTTAGTGTTCATGCTTGCACCCTGCTCCGGCTCTCCTCTGTCCTGAAATCTAGCCTTTAAAAGAGTGTCTAGTTCAAAACCCTCCATTTACAGATGAGGAGACTGAGACCCAGGGGAAGGAGGGACCTGCTCCTGACTGCCTTGCTGGCCTATAAGTCATGGCTAGGTTTATGAAAAAATGCACAGCCTGAGGCAGCTAAGGAACCCAGAAGACAGAGCAGCAAACCTGGAGTCCAGAGAAGTGGGGCAACCCTGAGCAAGTCGCTGAACCCCAATTGCCTAGCCCTTGCTGCCCTTCAGTTTCAGAATTAATACTCAGACAGAAGGTAAGGATTTAAAAATAAAACCACAGCCAGAAAGCCAACAATACAAGACAATGGGGGTGGCGAGCACAATGGGACATGGGGCAAAGTGATGCCCAAGTGGCAGGGCATGGCAGCAAGTCTCAGATTGCTGGGTCATGCTGGTGCCAACATCTGTACACCCAGCACGAGCCCAGGCCATGTGAGGCAGGGGTATATCTGAGCAGCCCCTCTTGGTCTCTGCCTCCTTCAGGACTTTAAGGTCCTTTTCTAAAGTGTTT
Source organism: Monodelphis domestica (assembly GCF_027887165.1). Lineage (NCBI taxonomy): Eukaryota > Metazoa > Chordata > Mammalia > Didelphimorphia > Didelphidae > Monodelphis > Monodelphis domestica. The sequence continues at coordinate 210,236,566 of NC_077232.1, forward strand.
GGGACAAAGCTCACGGCCATTCTCTCTTTACCTGTACGAACAGCGTTGCGAGCTTGGTTGACTGTCATTTGGCCGGTCATGGCCATCAGCACCTTGGCCTGCGGGCTCGTCTGGATGTGGGCAGCGGATGCCACCACAGCAGGCACCACGCTGGGGCTCCCCGCCACACCATTCCCCTGCAGCTTCTGGGAAGACCCTGACGCAGTGGATGGACTGACCATGGTCACCACTCGGCCTGTCTGGCCAGAAGTAGACATCGAGACTTTAGACTGGGATGCGCTTGTCACAGTCCTGGAGAAAGACAGAAACAATGTGAGCAAGAGGGAAGAAAGGTTAGCTGGGGAAAGAGCCATGGATGGAAGCACCTTGAGGAGAGACCTGGATATGCCCTGGATAACTTGAGCCTCTATTGAATCTGTGCTGGGCTCTACGGGGGCTGGGACATGGGGACAGACCTGCCCTGTGCAGAGAAGAAGCACCCTGCAGAGAGGCAATGGAGTATTGGCTGCTACTATCATCCAGTATATCCACTGCTCTGTGACTGAGGTAGGCTATTTCCTTCTTCAGTCCATTCATCTCCAAGAAACGGAGGCAAACGGGCTAAGTGATTCACCCAGGGTCACACAGTTGCTAAGGGTCTGAAGATAAGATGAGTAGTTGCCTGTAAGTAAATATAACCTGTGCATGCACATGCACACACATGTATATATTTACTACATATATAATACGTGTGTTTATGTAATATATAGTAAATATGTAATACCCTGTTTAGATAATAAATATATAATGCATTTATAAGCCATGTAATAAACATATAAGACTATATATAGTAAATATATAACATCTTTACATAATATATAGTCAATATATATTTATATACGACACAGTAAATGTGTGCTATATATAGCAAATGTATAACACTATACACAATATATAGTAAATATATGTTACTTATGTACTATATGGTAAATATGGAACACTATATACAATATATAGTAAGTATATTGTTTATTTATATACTATATATAAGATGTATATGCTATATATTAAATATAGAACACTATATAATATATAGTAAGTATATATTCATATACTATATAATAAATATGGAACACTATATAATTTATATAGTAAATATAGAATACCATATTTAACTACTATATATCATAAACATAATACTTTTTATAGTAAATATATAGCATTGTGTATTATATGTAGTATGTATTTATGTACGATATATAGTAAATATGTACTATATATCATAAATATGGGACACTTAAATATAGAACTACATATGACATGGATTGTTAAGTATATATTTATGTACTGTATATAGTAAATGTGTACTATATGTGGTAAATATGAAACCCCATATTACAAATATATGCTATATTTATGTACTCTATAACATAAACATATAATATTATATATAGTAAATAGATAATTATGAATTATATATAGCAAGTATATATTTATACTCTTTGTAAATATGTATTATATACCATCAATATAGAATACCGTGATATATAATGAATATATAACACTATATATTATAAATATAGTAAGTATATACTTATATAATGTACATAGTAAATGTGTACTATATATAGTATGAAACACTGTACTTTTGAAATGTGGTAGATATATAATACTATTTTTATATATTATATTACATACTATATACAGTAAATATACAACACTACATATTATATATAGTAAGTATATCTTTATGTGTTGTGTATAATAAATATTTATTAAATAGTAAATATGGAACACTATATATTATATATAGTAAATATGTAATAGTATATGTTTTATAGAATAAGTGTATATAAAATAATTCCAGCTGTTGAAAGAAAAGCATTAACCTCTTGGGGGAAAGGAAAGGCCAGGCTATGTTGAATTGGTGATTGTTGAGCTGTCTGGAAGGGAGTGAGGGATGGCAAGCATGAAGGATAGGCAATGCAAAGACAGGGTGGAAGAAGATGGAATGTTATGTATCAGAAAATGTCTGGATTGGGTAAAGTAGTAGGTTCAGAAGTAAGAAGATGGGAATAAGCATTTAGACAGCATCTACTATGTGCTGGGCACTGGGCTAAAGCTTTTTACAAATATCTCCTCTGATCCTCATAACGACCTGGAGAGGCGAGCCCTAATATTATCCTCATTTTTACAGTTGAGGAAACTAAGACAAACAGAGGTTAAATGATTGCTCAAGAGTGATTTTTTTCTTGGTAAGGAAGTTTCTAAACTGGGAATCTCCCAACACTAATAAACTTACAGAAACAGATAAAAAACAATTTATGGTCCACCCAGCTAAAGTCCTAGTACACGTGATTGCTTCCCAGGTAATAATAAATGTTAATAATGATGAGGAAGAATAGAAGGAAGGGAAGAAAAAGGAAGTGGGGGGAGAGTTAGGGAGACAGAGGAGGGGAGAGAAGGAAAACAAGGAGAGTGAACTCTCCCAAGATTATCTAAATGCCCCAGGAAAAGATGAGAATGAGATGAGAAGGAACCACCAATTCAGAAATTGGCACCCACCAATTACTGCCCGTTCTGACCGTCTAACAACCCTTGGAAGCTAGCACTAAGGCCATCCCTATCCCCCACTGGGAAGATAAAGCAACCGAGGGCCCATAGTCACTCTCAGGGGTAGGACTTCAACCCAGGCTTTTGCTGACTCGAACAAGTCAAAGACACTTTCCAACCCACCACTGTCTTTTCTATCCCCTTCCTGAACCCCCCACTGAGGTTCCCTATCACCTTTTTTCTGTTGTTTATTAGTCACTGAAGTCATGTCTGACTCTTCCAAATCCCATTTTGAGATTTTCTTGGCAAAGATCCCAGAATAGTTTGCCATTTCTTTCTCTGGCTCATTTGAAAGATGAGGAAAGTGAGGCAAATAGGGTGAAATAACTTGCCCAGGTCACACAGCTAGTAAGTGTCTGAGATCAGATTTGAACTCATGAAGACTCCTGCCCTGGCACCTGGCTACCAACTCTTACTTTTCCTGACTATTAATAACACAATCACTTCTATTTGATACATAAAGAATTTTTTTATTTCCTGTCAATCACTCTGACGTATGTATTACACAGTTTGTTGCAAAAACGTCCTTTCCCTATCACAATCAGTATGATATTTGGTAGTGCACAAAGCAACTGACTTTGTCTCAGGGAGACCCAAGTGTGAATTCTGCCTCCGATACTATCTAGCTAGGTGGCCATAGCAGGTCATTTAATCACTTTCAGTCTTGCTATCCTCATCTGTAAAATAAAGATAATAATAGCACCTACTTCTCAGAGTTGTTGTAGGAATCAAATGAGATGACATTTGTAAAGACCTTTGTATAAAGCTCTAGCTACTATTAAGCTATAAATAATATTGTTAATTTAGTTATATAATATAATAAAGGTTAATATATTGACTTATTATTTTAAATAATATTAATAAAATAGGGTGGCTATAAAATCACTAATAAATTAAAATAAATTTATAATTGTAATTAATATATTATATAATAAAATAGTTTTATAAGTAATGTAATTTAATATAATAAAATAACTTAAATATTATATATGCATTATATTATCACAATATCGTATTGTCAATTTGGAATCTAGAAACCCCCAAACTTGTCGCAACATGAGATCTGAAAATGCCCAAGTTTAGTTAGCTTGAAAGTGAAGATCTCACACTTGACCTTGTCACATGAGAATTTCTCTGAAGGGAAGTCCCAACTTCACAAGTCTCAGACTAACAATAGACTTTAGATGGATCTAAAGTCTTAGTCAGGTGTGAAGTACTCTTTTCTTGTCCTGGTAGGTTCTTCCTTTGTGTCAAAGTCCTTTCTAAGGTAGCGCTGTCCTTGGATGGATCTTTCCCTTTTGCAGTCATTGTAAAGCCAATCAACCATACTGTCCCATCCTCAGGTCCCCAAGAGGTATATAAATTCCAATTCTTTTGTTTCTTGGAGCTCTCATCTCTGTGAGGTGATTTCTCCCAGGGATACTGTCCCCAGAGTCCCAGGCTATAGACCCTGTAAAAGTTTTTTGGTGCTGGACTCTGTATGTAGCCAAAACATTTGACCCATCTCTTTCCTGATTAAAGAGTTGTTTTTTCTGACCACTTTAGTAGTTCTGTGTTTTTTCCAAGTTAATAGTTTACAATATAGTAATCTATAAGTATGTGCATCTGCTATGTCATATAATGATAATATTATACCAACCTATTAATTTTAATAAGTCAATTAATAATGCATTAATAAATGCATTATATTATATAATTACTATAACTATAATTAATATATTATATTCTACGATATCAATAGATATTAAATTACTTTAAGTGCTAGCTACTTTTATTGTTATTCCTTCACATCAGGTGGTGTAACCCTCTAATCCTTTAGTATATATTGCTGTTGACAAGAATAACATCACCTGGTGGCCAACCTTTGGGTGATGAGGCTCTCTTGGCTTAAGCATCTGATCTGTGGATGACAGACATACTGTGTCTACCTTTCCAGTGTTCTTGAACCTTAGAGACTACATTTCCCACAATCCCCTTTTCCCTTTTCCTATCATGCATCATGAGTGAATTTTGTATTCAGCTTCAGTTTTGAGCACATTTTTGCGCTCTGCGCACTCTCTGCAGGAAGTGCAAGCTGGCGATAGCAGCGTGGAACTAGGTGTTTGGCGTTTAATTTTTCCTTTTTGTTCTAAGTCTATTTTTAATAAATAGTATTAAAATAATATTTAGAGTATTGATTATTAATTTTCCACCTTTACATTACTCTATGTTCCCCTCCATGTACTCTATGTTAACTTACTTATTTTTGCTCCCTCAACAAAACATTCTCCAAGCAAACCATCGCCCATCTCCCAGGAGGTCCTTTCTGGCCTGGAAGGTCTCCCCCTTCCCCTCTGCCTTGCATCTTCCCTAGCTTCCTTTAAGGCTCAGTTCCAACTTCACCTTCTGGAAAACGCCTTTCCTAGGTTTCCTTTCCTCCTCCCCACATTTTTATTCCCTTCCTTCCCTTGGAGATTATTTCCCATTTATACTGAATATTCTGTAGAGGTAGACATGGGTGTTTGAATGCTGCTGCCTCCACTAGGACAATGTGAGCTCCTTGAAGGCAGGAACCATGTGGAGGTTGTTTTTGTTTGTTTTTTTTTTCCGTATACGGTGGATGCTCAATAAAACCTGGCTGCCTGACTGATGGATGGGGTTCTAGACAAAGCCTTCTTCTGGCTTGTAAGCCTTGCCAGTGAGTATGCTGCTCTGAAATAGCCTTCAAACCCAACCCCTCCTTCCCCCATATGCCTTTAGCAGGGGATGAACTTTAATGGAGCTGAAAAACAGTGAACTGGAAATAATGGTGACCCTGAGGCCCTGCCCTCATTCTGAAGTACATTCTAACCCCAAGAAAGATTAAATAGCTAAATCCCTCTTCCACTTAGGAAATTCGAATGACTCAAGAAGTCACAGGGAGACTCTCATTCCTGGTAAAACAAACATGCCCTGTCCTTCCATCATTTCTCTTCACTCTTCCTTTCTGTGAATTTGGCCTTTCCCCTGATAAGAGTCAAAGAGCGTTGAGGGCAGGGATGGTTTCATTTTGTCTTTTTCTCTGTAGCACACAGTAGGTGCTTCATAAATGTTCATGAAGAACTCTGATCAACAAAAGAGATCAGTCACGATTCCTGAGGACTCACGATGAAAACTGCCGTGCCTCCTGATGGAAGAAAGGTAGACTGATGTACAGAACTAGATGCATGGCTTTGGAAAGGGCCAAGAGGAGAGCTTGCTTTGCTTGACTATTTGTTGGAAAGATTTTATATATTTCTTCCTCCCTTCCCCAGTGGAGATAAGGGGGAATGTGACATAGAGGGGAAAAAAATACTTAATCACTGAAAAAAATAACAAAACGTGGGGCAGCTAGGTTGCACAGTGGATAGAGCACCAGGCTTGGAGTCGGGCAGATCTGGGTTCAAATCTGGTCTCAGACACTTCCTGGCTCTGTGACCCTTGTCAAGTCATTTAACCTTGATTGCTCATCCCTTGGTGCTCTTCTGTCTTAGAATTGATACTAATACAGTAGGTATGGGTTTCAAAAAAACTTTAATATTTAAAAAGATGCCTGTTAATTGGTTGATGGTTTTCAGACTCCATCAATCTCATATAGGCCTTTCATTATACTATTTCCCTGTCTGGAAAGTCTTTTTATTTTATCCCTCAGTTTCCAAAACTTATGAATTTTTTAAACCATAGCTCTTTTCTTTTTAACCAGGACAGTCATTAAGAATTTTATTTGCTTTATATTCAATGAATTATTCAGTGTTTTAATCACTGAATAAAGTGATTAAAATATGATGAGAAAGGAACTTGTTTGTCTTTAAAACTTGAAGTGTTTTATTTATTTATTTTTTATTTTTTTTAGCATAGCTCTAATCTCGCCCACTTCATGAAGCCTTCCTTAACTCCTGACTTTTATAATTCTACTTGTATAATTCTATTTTATTAATACTAAACTTTATCATTCTACTTGGATCCAGGCTTGACCTTCAACAGTGTTTACTTCTCATCTGATCCCTGAGTATATATTCTTTCTACATTATTGTTCTCTAATTTCATTTATCCACTGTCTAAGATGGTCTCTCCTGAAGATCTCATCATTCCATTCTAAATTCTACGGTCCTAGGTGTGTAAGTAAAATACTCGGGGAATGGACATCGTCACATAGTTCTTCTGCATCCTATACCTGGTAGGGCTAGAATACACACCGAAATACCAATTACATGAATTAATCTCTATTTTAGCAGTATTGTTCATAATAGCAACAAATTGTAAACATGTAGCCTAATGACTGGGGAATTACTTGCCAAATTATGGTTTATTGTGTGATAGAGTAGAAACTGGGCTGGATTTGGAGTCAACCAAGCAACAATCATTTTTCAAGAACCTGTTATGTGCTCTAGCCCCATTTTATCGAATGCCACAAATAAATAAAAAGAATGAAACAGTTTCTACTTTCAAGAAGACTGAGATTCAAATTCTCACTCTGCCACCCGCCATCTTTTTTTTTTTAAACCCTTACCTTCCATCTTGGAGTCAATACTGTGTAGTGGCTCCAAGGCAGAAGAGTGGTAAGGGCTAGGCAATGGGGGTCAAGTGACTTGCCCAGGATCACATGGCTGGGAAGTGTCTGAGGCCAGATTTGAATCTAGGACCTCCTGTCTCTAGGCCTGACTCTCAATCCACTGAGCTACCTAGCTGCCCCCCACACCCGCCATCTTTAATTTCATATTTACAAAGAACAACAAGGTATCTCAGGATCTAGAAAAATAGGATAGAGATGAGAGTCTATGGATTCAAATCTGGCTTTACAGACTTCTGACCTGTGTATCCCTGGACAAGTCACTTAACCCCAAGTGTCGGACCCTTACCACTCTTCTGTTTTGGAACCAATACTTAGTATGGATTCAAAGATGGAAGGTAAGTGTTTAAAAATTTTTTTTCACATCTATAAGCCTCAGATTTCTCACTTATAAAATTTCTTGGGTCTAGACTCAAATGATGACTGAAAAAAGACATTTACATTTGCTTATGTGTAAATGATCAATAGAGAAAATAGATTATACATTCTGTGGCCACAGGTGGCTCAGTGACCCTGAGCAAATCCCTTAACTTTTCACAGTTCCAGATAACGCTCAAAATTGTAGAGAAAATGTTATCCTGCACCATGTTGCCTTATTTGGAAGTTCCCTGACTCAATGATGTCACAAGGTCTCATCCCTGTCCTCCTTAATAAAGACAGGGATGGTATAAGTAACAGGATGGGTAACAGGATGGGGGGCGGGGGGAGGGAAGACATTGTTTAGAAGTTTTGAAAACACTGCTTTAATATCCTACCTTGTGACTGGTGCCACATAGTTTCCAGGAAAAACCCCTATCTTGCTTGTGTGCATAGAAGTCCCTTTGAACCATCCATCTTGGCATCGCTCAAACACCAGAAACATCTCCCCCTTTCTCAGCTCCAACTCATCCTCTTTCCGGGGCGTATATGGGTAAATAGCAACATACCTGGGGAAAAAAGAAAGACTATCAGATTTTTTAAAAAGAAACACAAAATTAAATAAAAACAAAAGAAGCACAAAAATTTGAAATGTTTGATTCTTTTAATACAGGGATTGAAGATAAGACAATAAGGGAATTTCTATCACCCCTAATTCAAACATTTACAACATCATATTTTAATTTGTCAAAACTTCAAATTTATGTCAATCTTTTTAAAAAAGAAGAGATAGAAGAGACGATGCAAGGACCACCAAAATAGACCTACAACTTGGGGAGTTTTTGGCCTATCTGACAAGATACATGTGTTTCTGTAGCCTTGGAAGCAGGCTAGAATAGAATCATATCATAGAATCAGCTCCCTCATCTGCTACATTCAGGGTAGAAAACTTCTTTTAATGTCAAAGGGCAAAGTTTATATTTTGGATGGTTGCCTAGAATGACAAAAACTCAAATCTAGCCCAATATCAGAAAACAGTAGTTCTTTAAAGGTCCTTTTTACAATATTTAACTTTTTGCTTGTGGCCACAATTTTTCCTTCTTTGAACACTTAACTTCAGTGTCTTATATAGTCTGCTGAAAACAAAAAGTTCTTGGAACATTCTAGGCATTTCTAAAGAAAGTTACGTTCTCTAGGCTGTATATGTTTTTAAAAAATTATTCTCTAAATTTCAGTCTCTGATCAATTTAAGCAGCAAAAAAAAAAAAGCCTAACAAAAATTATCATTGAACATTCACTTTAACAGAATGTGAATAATCAGAATGCAAAACTGCATTGTCTGCACCATATGATTTTCAGGTGCCTCCAGTAAAAACACAAGGATAAGAATGAAAATGAAATGAGGTGCTATATTAAATTACAATGTGGAATGGATTATGATTAAATCTGAAATGAAAATCTCCAGAATACTCCTGAATTTTCCTAGAGCTGCTGAGTCTCCAGTTTTTGATCAAATGTAGCTACTTGATGATATAAGCTTTAAATCTCAAACTGGAGCCAGGAAATCCTTTCAGGTGAAAGAGATTTAATGGCTTGTCTAGGAACCCTGAAGACTGTGGAATGACTTCCTGATAAGAATTACTGAACTAGATTTTCCCACTGTTCAAGAGGCTGGCATACGAAAGAGTTCTCTAGTGTTGTGAAAGAATGCATTCAGCCTCCAAGAAGGCCAAGCTGGCTCTCAGGGAGTAGCTATCCCCCTGGGTGAATCTAGCTGCCCAAAAGGCGCTTGTTAGAAATGGACCCTACTTCCAAATGGAGATACGTGGTGTCAGTTACTATCAGGAGGAACACAATATGGTGGCTGCCAACTCAATGGACAAACATACAGAGACTTTAGTGGCATTTGTTTCTCGTGTTAAGCTAGTCAAGTTATTGGATCTGAAAAGGAAAGGAGACATGGATAAGGAGTGCATATTGATAAACAAAATAATCCCATGTTGCAAGATTACTTTGCTCACATTTCCCTATTTTTCACCAAACTGATACCCACTGGTGCTAGCAGTTCTCACAGAATTAAGTGTTCTTTCCCTGGTGCTGTGTTCTTGAGTTTCCCAAAGCCTCGCTTGCTGTATGTGTCTCCTTCCAAGACTTGCTTACTCTATAAAGGCCACTGATGACCTTTTCTATTGTCTATTGAGCATGGAGAGACCAGAGGAAGAGACCCGTGTGGGATGGGCTGTTTTTGGAGAGAGAGGCGCAGGTGTCTTGCAGAATTCTTGCACAAGAATAACTTGCACAAGTTAGTACAGAGGATGATGATGACTACTTTACAAAGACCAGAAGGGCTGCTGGGTGAGGCAGAAAGTTGCCTTATCATAGTGTCTCACTCCCTCTTCTGTTTAAGGAAGCAGAACTATGGGAAGACTTACCTAACCCAGGGGAAATGAGGCCTAAAAACAAAAATGGGTTTCTGATCATAAGACAGGTGACAGATGGACTGAGAAAGTGAGGCATAGTCAGTAGAGGATAAGGCAAGTGAAAAAAAGAAGTGGAAATTTAAAAAGGGGGGGGGAGGAGAAAAGAGAAGGGAGGAAGAAAAGAGAGGGGAGAAAGGGAAGGGAAGGGAAGGGAAGAGGAGGAAGAGCGGATTGGGGAGGGACATCTTCTGGAATCCAAGTCAACACTCTATCTACTGGGCTACCTAGCTGCCTCTGTTATTTATTTATTTATATTGCTATTTAATTAAAATTCCTTTCTTGTTCTATATGTTATATGGCTGAATGGTAAAAAATAACGTAATGGTAGGGACTAATGAGCTATAATTTAGAGAGAATTCAGATGTACAAAATACTTAAGTCTATGAGTTAACTAAGTTGCAGTATAAAAGGGGCCCCATGGGCTATTACAAGTATCATGTTTTGGTAATTAGAGCATTATATTATAATTTGAGAACTAGTAATGTCAAACTTCCTATTTTCCTATTTTTTCTCATTATCCCTTCTTTCCTATTAAAAAAATATGTATATATATCCTGAGCTCTTGTCTTATCTTTTCTTTCTATAGTCTTTGGGAGATCTCATCAGCCCCCATGATTCATATGGGAAGGCACCCCTCACACACACACACACATATATATATTATAATATACATGTATCTGCATATACCTGCATGTATCTTTACATGTTTATACATGCTATCTCTCTGTATATACCACTATCTGTATGCATGTATATATGTATTGACATGTATATAAATGTTTCTGTATGTATCTCTCTCTGTCCATCTCTTTCTTTTTTCTTTTGTTCCCTCACTTTTTTCTCTCTCTCCCTCTCCCTCACTTCTCAACCTCTCTCTGACTCTCTGTCTCTGTCTCTCTCTCTCTCTTTCTCTCTCTCTCTGTATGCCCTTCACTAACCTCTCTCCCAACTCCAGTATCATAGAACTAATTACTGAATATCTGTCCTCTTAGAAGGTCCCTAAAACCTCAAATTCAATACATCTAAAATGGAGCAAAGTATCTTTCCCCCTGCCAAATCTGCCTTTCCTTAGAATAGCTAAATAGCAACAGTGGACAGAGCACTGGACCTGCAAATAGGAACACTCAAGTTAAGTCAGCCTCAGATGCTAACTATGTGACCCTGGGCAAGTCACTGTTTTCCTCAGTTTCCCCATCTGTAAAAATAGGATAATAATAATAATAGCACCTCCTCCCATGGCTATTATGAGGATCAAGTGAGATCATAACTGTAAAACATCTGATACAGTGCCTGGCACACAGTAAACTCTACATAAATTCAGCTATTATTATTATTAACATCATTATTATTATTATTATTATTTTCTACAAACTTCTGTATTTCTGTTAAAAGTATCATTGTGTTCCGGTTTCCCATATTCTCAAACTCTCATTCTTGACACTCCCATATCTGATCAGTTGCCTGGACTTGTAAGCTGCACAAAATCTCCTACATCTGTCCCTTTTATTCCTATGTCAGGCTCTCTGCACCGCCCACCTGGGTCTTGGTAACCACCTCCAGACTGGCCTCCCTGCTTCCAGTCTCATCCCTTCTCTAATCCACCAGGTACATGTCTGACAAAATAATCTTCTGGGAGTACAGTTCTGTCCCTGCCATTCCCCTACTCAAAAATTGTCCATGCCTCTCTATTGTTTCCAGAATAAAATATGAACCTCTGTTTATACTTAATACTTAGAGTATCAAAGTACATATTATATATTATTACAGTATATGTGTTATATACTACATATAGTATTTATACATATTATACATATTCATACAATATATAGTATATAATGTTTATATTATAATATTTTAGTACTTAATATGTAAAACCTTTATGATGCTGCTGCTGATGGTAATGATAATGATAATAACTAATATTTATATTATGCCCAATGCCAGGAGCCATGCTGAGTGCTTTATAATTATTATCTCATTTGATCCTCACAACAACCCTGGGAAATGGGCTGTAACTATTATCCCCATTTTAGAGACGAGGAAACAAGCAAACAGAGGCTAAGTGACTTGTCCAGGTTCCCAGCAGGAGCGCCAGCAGTCACACTAAATTCCAGTGGCTCTCTGTTGCAAATATAAAATAAAAAATAAAACCCACTGTTTGCCCTTTAAAGGCCTTCATCCAAGTCTCAGCCAAAACCCCACCTTCTGGGAGAAGCCGTTCCCAGTTCTCCTCAGTGCTAGCGCCTTCCCCCTGAGATGTGCCCCGGTATAAGCCCACCATGTCCCGAGGCGCAAAGGCTCTTGGGTGAGGTCAGCATCGGACCTGCCTGGATCGCTGCTGTTTCCCAGACTGGGGGAAAGCTCTCAGGGCAGCCAGAACCTCAAACCACCAGGTGGATCCAACAGTCGCCTGCCCGCCATCTCCCCGACTTGTGGAGCCTAATTTAAACAAATGTTTCCCGGTTAGCCACTTACACACTGGGTCGTGTCTGGGGCCGTAAATGTGCAATTTGGTCGGCAGATCCTGCGGGTCTCTGTCCCACTGCGGAGGAGGCAGCCGCTGGAGATGTTGAGGCGTTGACAGTGGCAGCCAGGAGGGGTGGTGGGGGTAGCGGAGGATTCATGTTCTAGATTTGGGGAGGAAATACAGAGAAGTCAAACTATTGGGGATGAATTCACAAGGGGGGGCGAGGGGGAAGAACCACAAATTAGGGGAAGAAACATTTTAAAGCAGCCCCCTCCCCCCCTCGTGCTAAACTGTCAGGCTGCTTCCTGGGAAGGGTTGCCTGTATAGGTTCACTTTTTTTTTTTAATCTCTTATTTATTCTCCTTTAAACTACAGATGTCTTCTTAGCAAACAGGTAAGTCAGCTCACTTCAGCAGGGGAAGAATGGGGAAAAAATGAAAGGGCTGCGGGCGATTCTGAAGGTAAATAACATTTTCAAGGAAGCCCCTGGTGCAGAATCCAAGTACCTTCCAAAGGGGCAGCTCTAATATCCCACTGTTTGATAGGACTTAATCCGTGATTGTTTCTGTAACCTGAAAAATTTCCTTTGATGCTTACTCTACAATGAGCATAAATAATAGCAGACCACAGTCACTGGGCTATTGTTGCCACTTCTGATTATTTTTAACTTTGCCAGCTTTTGAAAATCAGCCCTATCAAGGTTGGTAATCTTTAACAAGTACACCAGTGAAAAGCTGCTGGTTCCTTTATGGGCACAGCCTAATGGGGGCCCAGCCTGCAGGATTCCATTCCTTTTGAAAATCAATGGGGCAATTGTTACCTTCTGATCTATAAAACCCCAGATCATTCTTTAGGGTCTGTATAGTGACACTCCTGGGAAAGCAGGCTCACAAAGGCAGGCGGCCCCCAAAACATCTTTGAACCACTAGCAGGATAAGAAATAATTCAAAGGAGAAGGAGGAAAGGCCTAAAGAAAGCATAAATTGGCTTCTATACATCAGCATGACTGTAAAAACAAACCATTAATTTCTAATCGCAGTTCACAAACAGCCATTTCATTTCCAGTTTTTGGAATCAAAATTTTAATTTCATCGAGCAGTGACTTCCCAGGCCTGGCGGCGACGACGCACACAGTTCCTGAAGAGGGGGTGCGGGGAGGAGCTCAGATTTCTGACATATGCTGCAACCATTTCACACATTATTTTTAATTTCAAGCTAGTGACTTGGAGTTAGGACTCTCCCCCTTCCCCCAGCAGCTTTATGTCAGTTGTTCTGAAGCACAAAATGAACAAACCAGATCACAAGCAGAGAGTGGTACTAACTTGGGCCAGAAAGCACAGGGCTGTTCACAGAATTTCCCTCCTTTCCTGAAATAGGTTTCTCATGCTCTTTCTACATCAAGTGGCAGGATGAATGTGAGTCACCACTTTGGAATCTAATTCTCTTGAAGTTTTTAATACCTCCCCAAACCTGTTAGTGGCCTAGGGTCACTCTCTCTCTCCATCCAACAAAACAGAAAGTGGGAGGAGGAAGATAACCCCCAGCAAAATGCTGAACCAGGAACTATCTTCCTAGACAGGTCTTAGTGATGAGAACAATACAGAGCCCCAGGAGAGGGTAAGAAACAAGTCCAGGCCAAACCCAGATTAAGATCACTAAGAAAACTTTAAATGGTTATTTTGGGAAAGAGTGCTAGATTTGAAGTAAAAAGAATTTTAGGTCAGATCCTAGCCTTGTCACTTGCTACCTAGGGAATATTGGGCAAGCCTTTAAAAGTCTTTTGACTTCAGATTTTATCTGTAAAATGAGCTATGGCCTATCAGGTCCCTTATAGTATGAACATATGATTCTCCTATGATCTTACTTTCATTTAAATTATTTGGTTTCAAAGGGGAACTCTCAAAGTAGGTTGTTGAGTGGGTACAAAGACAGAAGATGCCACATGCCCAAATAATGACAGATCTAAGGCCTGGTTCTAAACCACTGAAATTCATAAAGTCCCATATTAGTGAATGAATGAAATGAAGGAAAATCATTGTGTTGAATGGAAATTTCATAAAGCAATGATGCAGGTCAGAGATGGGTGAATTTCTATCTTGGGTTCTTCCATCTCTGAGCCTTTAAAAATCTCTTTAAAAGGTATAAGAATTTGGAAAAAACACACTGAATCATTTCTATGAAATGCATACATATAAAGCAAATGCTCCTTGTGCAGTATGTAGGCAGTGACAAGACAAGAACACGCATATAGATGCTGTTCAAGTACTGTTCCAGGGGGCAGCCCGATGTCTCAGTGGACAGAGAATCGGGCCTGGAGTCAGGAGATCATCAGATAAAATCTGGCTGCAGATACTTCCTAGCTTTATGACCCTGGGCAAGTCACTTAACCCCCATTGTCTATCTCTTATCATTCTTCTGTCTTGGAACTAGTACATAGTATTGATTCTAAGATTTAAGATGAGGGTTGGGGGGGGGGGGGAGAATTGATCTGATAGATTAGAAACTGGTCCCCAAGAGTATGACTACAGCAATGCTCTTCTGTATTTGAATACTTTAAAAATTATTAATCACCCTGGGCTTTTCTGAAATATGCAAATGAAACTTTGGGGATATGGGTACAGATATAGACAGTACAGGATATTATCTGGAAGAAGAAGAAAAATCATTTTCTAAGGCTTCAGAAGGCAGACTTAAGACCAATAAATAGAATATAAAAGAATAAAAAATATTTTTAAAAGTATATGAATATACATTTTGTTGTTGTTGTTAAATAGAAGGAAGAATTAAATAATGAATAAAGCTATCCAAAAGAATAAACAGAAAGAGTTGTCTAGAAAAATAATGAACTCCCTGTCATTGATGGTATTTAAGCCAAGAGTAGTTGGCTAGCCACCTGTCTGGATCTTGTAATGGGTAGAAAGCTGGAGTCTTTATCTTAAAGGTGCCTTCCAATTTGAGGTGCTATGATCCTATTAAATTAGGCAAATGTTTTCTAAGTGCCCAGTAGGTACTGAAGACAGACTGAAAACCCCAAAAGGCTCTACCTTCAGACAGCTTATGTTTCGCTGAGCTTAAGCAAGGCAGATAAAGATATGGGAAGTAGGATTCTTGGTTAGTAGACATTATAAAATGATGATGAACAATAGGACAATAGCCTATAAAGTGCTATGATTTGATTTGTAAATGACTCTTGGCTAAACTCAAATAATCTGATGATATAGGAGTTCACAAGGTGGCATGGCCTACTGATCTTCAAATGGTATCCTCCCCCCAAAAGAGCTGAGCTCTTTTGGCAAGCCTACAAGGCAGCCTACAACAATTTCCTGGCTTCTCTCTCTCTCTCTTTTTTTTTTAAAGAGATCTTTGAGCAGCTTTTTATTTTTTTTAAACCCTTTTCTTCCATTGTAGAATCAATACTGTGTATTGGTTCTAAGGCAGAAGAGTGGTAAGGGCTAGGCAATGGGGGTTAAGTTGACTAGTCCAGGGTCACACAGCTAGGAAGTGCCTGAGGCCACATTTGAACCCAGGATCTCCTGTCTCTGGGCCTGACTCTCAATCCACTGATGACCCAGAATCCTCTCATTGTTTAGCTCACACTGACTCATGCGCCCTTTACCAACAAGGAGAAGCAGCTTCTAAACTTCCAAAGACCACACCACTAATTCAACATTGAGAAAGATGTCAACTTTCATTAAGAACATTCAACATAATATCGTATACCCCAATATACCAAAGGACCTGGGATTTTATCCATGTGAGAATTCCCTTCAAGGATGCCAATCTCACTTTATGGCTACCACCAGTCCAAGTGCCCTTTACCAACAACAAAAAAAAAAAACCATTTCTAAAACTTTCAGGGACCTCTAACACCATACTAGGAAAGTTGTCAAATTTCATTAAGCACATTTAACATGATATTGTATATCCAAAGACACCAAAGGAGCTGGGATTTCATTCATATTGGAATTTCTCTCAAGGGTGCATGTCACTAGTCATTCATGAATTATGATGTTGTGCAATTCCTATCCATTCTTTTTCCAAAAAATTTCCCAAGATGTCCACCCAATGTGAGGATGCCAGTGGGAGAGTTGGGTTTCCCATCAACTTGTCCTTTACTCATACTGCATAGAAAGATCCCCTTTTATGTTTATACATTTCTGATGATATCTTTTATTCAAGACTCTCTTCATAATTCCTTGTTGGTAAGGAATGCTATTTGTTGCAGTCTCTTCCCACTCATCATGAGGAACAGAACGAGTCTACTTTCTGAGGACCAATCTAAGTATGCAGACATCCATCTCTAGTAGAATAGCCTAGTTAACTTGGCAAATATTTCTTTGGTCACTGTTCTGTCATTTCAGTCATGTCCAACTCAACAGGAAAGCATTTAGGATTTTCTTGGCAGACACTAGGGTGGTCTGCCATTTCCTTCTCTAGACAAATGAGGAAACTGAGGCAAACAGGGTCACATAGCTAGTGTCTGAGGCTGGATTTGAACTCAAGTATTCCTGACTCTAGACCTGGGGCTCTATCACTGTGCCTCCTAGCTACCCTTCTTGGCCATGGAAACATATCAAATACAGATTATCTTGAAGTCACAGATAAAAAAAAAAACTCTCCTGAAAATAGAACTTTTTAATATAAATGTATTGTCTTACTAAATGGCGAAAGACTTGAGAAATTACCTACAAGGGAGATTTCTGGTCTAATAAAACCCACTGTTTTACCAGTCTAGCAAAACCTATTAATAAACCAATTTGGTGATTTTCCTGGTGTCCATATTAAAGGAATGTATACAGCAATGTTCTCATCACCACACTCTGGGTTAAGCATGCACAACAAGCTTAAATTCTAAAAAACACTTCAAATAATTTTCAGCATACATTCTGGTCTTGGACTCTGCTGCCTAAAAAGCTGTATGACAAGGAATATGACCTTCCCTAAGGGAATTGACCCCCAAGACTTTGGTAGGACATAGCATCACACATGCCAAACCCAATCCCAGCTGAATTAACAACCCCCATTACATCTTCCACTAATGGTCAGATAGTGGTCTTTGGATTCCTTAAGTGAAGAAAAGTACAATATATTAAAGTCATCAGTCAAGATGGTGCAATGGATAGAGGGCTGAACCTGGAGTCAGGAAGACCCACCGTCAACTTCAGCTTTAGACACTTACTAGCTATGCGACCCTGGACAAGTCTCTTTCCCTATTGCCTCAGTTTCCTCGTCTGTAAAATGAAGATAATCACAGTACTTATTCAGGGTTGTTGTGAGGATAAAATGAAATTTCTGTAAAGCACTTTGCAAACCCTAAGATGCTATCTATAAATGAGTCCTATAAATCTTGGGAGATCTTTCCTATTCTAAACATACCACCTAATAACATTAATATGCAATATTCAGAATTAACAAAACTTGGATTGTTCCACTGCAATCCAAAATGTTTATGCAAAGTTTTCAAAAATCTTGTTTTGCAGCCATCTGTCCCCCCTGAGATAATGTCAGGCACATGTGTCTTCTATCCCAGCCAAATTGAATTTGCTGTTTCACTAGCTGCAACTGGCACAGTATTCACACCAACTCATAAAGCCTCCTTTTACCTGGCCAGCATGCAGACTTGAGGAGCTAATCCTGAGAGGAAATGGTCTGCTGGAAACTGATTTCTGGATTTGTCCTGCGCTGCAACTTTACTCTCACTAATCTGTCCTAGGATGAACTCACAGATACAAGTGGCTTTCCATTTTTAGATTTTAGTCTCTGGGAATTGAAACTTGGCAATCTTTGTGCCTTTTTCATTAATTCATTATTCTAAGATCAAAAAGTTACAGTCTTTCCCCCCCCTTTAGGAAATGAAATTTTTATTTTCCATATGTGGTGGTTCAAATAGCAATAGGAGGACTCACCAGCTGAATGCTGGGGACAGGGACTGAGGGGGAAATGAGAATGGAGAAGAGTTTTTTGCTCTTCCCCGCCTCCACCCTGGGAAATCAGAAAGGAGGATTTTTCATGGAACTCATCTCTGGATAAAATATCCGTGGAGACCCCATTTTCATGGGAATCGTGTCTCACTCAATGTCAGCTGTACTCCACTTTCCCCAAAGGAATGAAAAGTACAACCACATTTCCTCTACCAAGTAGCTGTCCTATAAACAATTGTAGCTATAGGATGCCAGGGAATTTCCTGAAGTTTCTTTTCCCCAACTAATCAGAGCAGACTTCCCTTTTATTTGAATGGGAGAATGCATAATTTATCCCTCTGAGAGTTAAAAACAAATATGATTATGGTAGTGCCAGTTGATAACACTTTCACCTCTTGCCTTGAGGCATACCAAACAATTGATTCTCCCCAGCTCTGGGAGACTCTGATAGCAGCTTCCTTTCATTCCAAGAAATTAAGATGCTACCAATTATTTCTTTATTTTCTAAAGTTGTTTTCTTCCATAGGAGTTTTTTCTGGTTCTCTTTCTCTCTGGGGCCCCTCTCTTTTTATCCCTCCATTTCCTCCACACTCAAGCAATCAGGTTGGTGATCTCCTCAGTGTGAATGTCTCCTCAACAATGGCAATCCCAGCTCAGGCAGGGCTGTCCCTTTCCATGGAAGCTGGTTTTGCTAAATATTTTTTATCGTTACAAAGAAGGGCTTTTTGGGGGGACTGGGTGGTAGGAGGGAGAGGCTAAGGGAAAATGAGGGTGATACAAAAACAAAAAAACCTAAAAAAGGAAATGAGCAGGAGATTGGTAGATCAAAAGAAATAAAGGTGAGGTCTATAAGAAATAAGATTGAAGATAAAAAGAAATGTAATGAAAACACTTATGGGTTCATGCCACCGATCTCCACAGTATTACAGAATCACAAATCTCAGAACTGGAAAGAATTCCAGAGGCTGTCTAATTCAATCTCCACCTGACAAAGAACCATCACTACATCATCCCCAAAGAAGGGCCATCCAATCTTTACTTGACAAGCTCAAACGGGAGGAAATTTACCTCGTCCCAAGTTAGGTCATTACAGATTCTAAAAATGGTCATTCAGAGTCTTCTTAAGACCTTCAAGGAGGGAGGATCCCAGCCTATTCCACATTTGGACAGCTCTCAATGTTGGGAAGTTTTCCCTGAATTTAATATCAAGCCTTAATTGTTTTTTTCTTCTTTGTAGACTCTGTCCACTGGAGCCAAAGAGAACAATTCTAATCCCTTCTCCAATGACAACCCTTGGGGTCCTTCTTAACTCTTGTCTTTTCCAGGCTGTTCCTTCAATGAGCCATCAGATGGCGTGAAAGGAAGACCCTTTACCATGCTGGCTGACCTTTCCCAGTCACTCTCCAGCTTATCAAAACTCTAAATGTTAGGAAGTTTTTTCCTTTTACCAAACCTGAATCTGTCTCTCATTTCCAAACATGGCTCCCAATTCTGCCCTTTGGGGTCCAATAAACCATGCCCAATTCTTTTTCCATACTACATTCCTTCCCCTATTTGAGAAGAGTTATCAAGACTCCTCTACTCCAGGCTAAACATCTCCAGTCACTCAACTCATCCTGATACCATATGCCATGACTAGTTGCCCTCAACAAAAGTATTGATTCATTCATTGACTCAACATGCATTTCTTGAATAGCTACTATAAGGCCCTGTGCTCTTCACCATGAGCACTGCAAAGAATAAGATGCGGGATCTCCCCACTGCATAATCCACAGGGTGGGAAGGCATTTGTGTCCCCTACATGAGGGCTGGAAAGTCGCTTTCCCACTGCTGTCCTCTGAGGATAGAGCACTGGCCCTGGAGTTAGGAAGACCCAAATTGAAATCTAGCCTGGTACATTCACTAATTGTGTGACCCTGCTACGTCAATAAACTTCTGTTTGCCTTAATCCACTAGAGAATAAAATGGCAAACCACTCTAGTATCTTCGCCAAAGAGTACAAAAAACTGGACACGATTGAACAACAACTAAAAGTAGGATATAAGTTCTTTGAGGGGATAGATTGTTTTTATTTTCATTTGTGCATTCCCAGTACAGTACAGTGCTAGGCATTTAGTAGATGTTAAATAAATGCTTGGTGCATTGTATGGCACTAGACAGAGCCTGGAATTTGGGGGCAGTAAAGTGAAAGGCAGCTTCATGCAGTGCAAAGAAAGCTGGCTTTGGATCCAGGAAGACCCAGGCTCATGTTCACATCTGCATGCACTCCTTGTGGGATCCTGTACAAATCACCTCCCTCCTCTAAGACGATAAAGCTGCCAGCTGGCAAGCCAGGTAGATAGTTTGGCTTCAGACACCGGCTAGCCTCAGTGTCCTCCTCTGTAAAATGGGGATAATAGTAGCACTTACCTCCCAAGGATTTTGTAAAGATCAAATGAAATAATTGTAAAGTGCCTATACATAGTAAATGCTATATAAATAAATATTAGCTATTATTATTACTATTATAAATTGCAGAGAAAGCAGCAATCTGTCCTGGGATATGGAGTTCCCTTTATCAATGAAGTCAGATGTTTATTCCTTGTCCTATTACTATTATTTTAACTACCATTTATATGAATGTTTTATTTATATTTATATATTATATAATTACATAACAACATTTATGTTAATTACATATAATTAGATTAATTATAAATTTCTATTTGCATGTAATATATTCATATATCAAGCTTATACTGTATTAATATAATTATCATATTAATCATCATTATGTTATAACTCTCTATAAAAAGCACCCTCAGTTGCACCCCCAGCCCTACCAATTGCCAGTCTCAATCCTATTATATAGTCTAGGAGAAGTCAGACACATCCTCACTGAATAAGACAAGACCGAATGGGGAATGTGTATTTTTTTTCCTCACTAACTGGCAGACTATGTGCTCCTTGAGGGTAATTCAATTGTCTAAATTGTGTTTCTCTCCCACTGGCTGACTCTAACAGATGTTTAAAAATTCGTTTGATGAATGGATGGATAAAGTTTATTCAAAGAAGAAAAAAATGAATTCTAGCAGAAGAAAGTAGAAAAGGACACCTGAACGAGACAGCCTATACGTTGGGCTTGGAAGGGGAAGCAGGGTATGTGCAGCTGGGCAGAAGCATCCACAGGGGCAAGAGGGACCTTCAAAGCATGGGATGCATTTGAGGAAGAGTCTGCTTTGGCTAGACCCTGTGTTTAGTACTATCATTAAATATTATATCATATAGTATTATTATTTTATCACCTTAGTTTAGTATTAAAAAGAAGAGTAAAAAAACTGGCACACCCAAGGCAGGGAATTTCCAAGTTTATCTGCAAAACTGGCAAAAATAACACCATACGTGACTGACATGGTAGATGAAAGATATGGCTGGTGGGGATTCCACCCAAAGGAACAAGCATCAGTAATAAACCAGGGTTGCTTAGAGGTTGAGAGAGTCAAATGAATGCCAACTGCTGGGTTCAATAAACAGTTAAGGATCAAATCATCCAGGATGGGAGGAGTGATACTTACTCCAAGGGCAGCTTGGTAGGGCACATCTGATGGGAAAGTGAACGAAGGCCCTGTTGTGACGGGACTGCTTGGAGGTGGGGTCACAATTAGCCCAGTGGTACTGATGTGAACCTGTCAACAAAAGAAAAACAAAACAAAAAACAGAAAAGCAAGTGTGAATTCAATGTATGACTTAAGTCTCTTAAAAGAAAAAAAAGCAGCCTATTAACAGTGGGACAGGCTCTGAATTTACTGTCAGAGATGCTGAGTTCAAATCCAAGCTCTGCCATCTACTGACCCATCATGTTATGTATCTCTCTAGACCTCAGTTTCTTCCTCTGTAAAATGAAAAAATTAAGCTAGATGGCCTCTGAGACCTCTTCTAGCTCTCTATACAAGCCCCTGACCTGTGAATTTCCTACAGCAAACAGACCAACCTGGCATAGCCTCCAGAGAAACAAATCTATAGTGTTTAATAGGCATTAAAATTTTTTTTATTATTATAGAAAACATACTTCCATATGGGTCATTGTTGTAAGATCAAACTCCAAATAACCAAAACCCCAAAATAAAACCATAAATACACTGATGTGAAAGACGACTCCAACAGTTCTTTCTAAAATGCATTTCTAAAGGCTGACTGTATTTTTTTTCCTCTTGATGTTGACCAGGAAAAGGCAGGAGATGCGGTTCCTGGTGCGTTGATGCCTTTCGTCTTTTCAGATGATGCCCTTCATGGATAGATATCTCAGACACCATAACCTTGCGGACAGCTCCATTCTCCATCATTTATACACAAGCTTCCTTTGAATTTTGAGGATTTGGCTTCAGTAGGCTCTCCATATATCAAATCTGGGTTTAATTCACAAGGCATTTCCCTCCTGGCAATCATTTCCCTCCCTCCCACTCCTCACTTCCACCTGTGATTAAAATGCAGCGCCTCAATATGCCTCCAGAAGGTGATTGCTTATCAAGACCTTAAGGAGACGATGTCAAGCCAAATTAGCCGTCTGCAAAGGCTCCCTGTCAGCGGCAGAGGAGCCGTGCGTGTGCACAGACTGGTAAGGACATCCATTCCCTGCGAGGACCCGTGCTTAGACGCCTGATCAATTCCACTCAAGTTACAGATCACCGGCTGATGCCCCGAAGCTGGGGGAGGCGATTGTTCTTCCTCCCTTTAAATGAAAAGGTCCTCCACGCTACCTCTGTGGCTAGGATAAGGGAGATGGAGTGTTTCCATGCATTCACGGGAATGACCTAGCCTCCTCCACGGACCCCGGCTGCGGGTCAGTGGCAAGAAAGGAAGATGTCTATTATGGCCACCATTATCATCAAATGAGATAATATTTGTAAAGCACTTAGCGCAGTCCTTGGTGCCTAGTAAGTACTTAATAAATGCTTGTTCCCTCCTCTCTTACTATGTAGTGCAATGCTAGAAATCCTAGTTAGGATAATAAGATAAGTAAAAGACACTCAGAGTAAACAGTCAAAAAGAAGAAACAACACTATTGCTTTTTGAGGGTGATATAATGGTCTGTATCTCAGGAGTTCTTAATCTGGAGTCCATAAACTTGTCTTTAAAAATACTGTGTGTGTGTGGGGGGGGGGGGGGGGAGCAGTGAGATAGCTCAATGGATTAAGAGCCAGGCCTAAAGATGAGAGGCATGGGTTCAAATTTGACTTCATATACTATGTAGTTGTGTGATTCTGGGCAAGTCACTTAATCCCAATTGCCCAGCCCTTACTGTTCTTCTGCCTTGGAATCAAACCCAGTATTGTTTTTAAAGTGGAAAGCAAAGGTTAGATAGATAGATAGACAGATAGATAGATAGACAGACAGAAAGATAGATAGATAGATAGACAGACTGATAGAGATAGACAGACAGACAAATGATAGAGATAGATGGATAGATAGATAGATAGACAGACAGACAGACGGATGGATAGAAAGATAAAGACAGACAAATGATAGATAGATAGATAGATAGATGGTAAGATAGATAGACAGATGGATAGAGATATAAATAGAGATGGATGAGAGAGAGAAACAGACAGACAAATGGATAGATAGATAGATAGATGAAAAGATAAATGGAAAGATAGATAGATGGATAGAGATAGAGAGATAAAGATGGACGAGAAATAAGATAGAGAAACAGACAGACAAATGGATACAGAGAGAGAGATAGATAGATAGATAGATAGATAGATAGATAGATAGATAGATAAATTGGTTTCTTTTGTAATCCTATGGTATTTTATTTTGTACATTCAAAAGCGTAATTTTGAGAAGGGGGGTCGATAGACCTCACCAGATTTTCAAATGGAGTCCATTTAATAAAAATGGTCAAGAACCCCTGATCTAGCTAGAGAATGAAGCCTCAAGAGTCAGCCATTGAAATTAACTGAAAATAACTTCAGCAAAATTATAGGATGTAAAATAAATCCACATGAATCACCAGCATTTCTGTATATTACCAACAAGACCTAGAAGGAAAAGTCAGAGGAATTCCATTTAAATCAAAAAGTTTGTTCTATGGCAACACCAACAATTATTCCTTTTACTTTCCAATTCTGCTATAATAGTAGTAACAGTAGCAAAAGCACAAGCAGCATCAGGAGCCACTCACATCAATACGGGGTATCTCAAATGTCTTTGTGAAATGTTAAACTGTTCAAGCTTAAAACTTCACTAAGACTTTCAAGGCTGTAAAATGTGGGTAGACCAGTAATGCAGAAAATTTCATCACTACAAGTGAACTTAGGGACACTATTTATTTAAAGAACAGCTAAAATCAAGTGTTTTCTACTAAAGTGTATCTAAGGGGATTTAAGATTTCTGACTATTTCTACATTTCTTGTACATGTACACTGTCCTCAACAAAAAGATGCACAGACCCATGGGCTGTATTCACTTAATTTTTCCTAGAAAGCACATTTTGTGAACTACTTCCCTTTCAAAGACAGAATTCAATGGTTTTCCACTCTAGCAAAGTCTCTACTCATTCATTCATCTACTCTTCCTTCTCTCCCTCTCTTTCCTTCCTTCTCCCCTTTCCCTCCTTGCCTCTTTCATTCCTTCTTTCCCTTCTCTCCTTCCCTTCCTTCCTTGTCTCCTTCCCTTTCCTCCTTCTTTCATATAAAGTGTCCCATTACAACAGCATTAAGACTTTAAGGACACCTTGTATTGAATGAAGCCATGTTTGCTGTAGGGATAAATGAGAACAGGTGTTGACCAGGAAGGCCAAAATGCAGTGAATGCTGTTAATTGCAGGCCCTGGCCCAGAGCCCAAACAGCTGTGCATCACTCTGGACCCTAGACTCTCCCCTAAGGACCTATTAATAAACAACCAGGAATATATTGGCATTGGTTCTGTCATTTATTACTTGGGTGACCTTGAGCAAATCACTTAGCCTCTTTAACCTACAATTATTCATCTGTAAAATGATAATGTTGGACTAGATCAGGGGTTCTTAATCTGGGGTCCATGAACTTGTGGTTTTTTAATCTAATATTCTGATAATTTTATTTCACTATAACTGGTTTCCTTTTATGATCTTTTATATTTCATTTCATGAATTTAAAAATGTTATACTGCAAAAGGGACTCTAGGCTCCCTTGACTGCCCAAATGGAGCCATGACGCTCAAAACAGTTAAGAACCTGAGGCCTGGATGATCTCTCAGGTCCCATTTAACTCTTAACAGTTGTTATATCCAAAACCTAATTATTGGAGAAGTGGGAGACAGATGCTGGGAAGGAAGGAAACAAGCATTTAATTAAAAGTACTTTGCTTTTTGCCAGGCACTATGCTAAGTGCTTTGCAAATATTACCTCATCTAGAAGATGGTATTAGAAGTAAAGAAGCAGAGAAAGTGGACTGAAAATTAAATTTTTTACTAGGCATTTTTTGTTCCATATCACTTTTATTTCCAAATATATCCCTCGTCAGAGAGAAATCCTTTGCTAACAAATTAAAAAGGGGGCATCTAGGAGCCATTCTGCAAAACTAACCAACACAACAACCCAATTAATATAGTTATTCTTAGGAAGGAAGGTGTTGATCTGCTGCTATTCTGTCTGTTTCTTTTTTTGTTGCAACAGATTAGACAAGATTAGCCCAACACAACAGGAAAAAGGTAGTGAATCAAGAAGATGGAGATCTCTCTGTGATACCTGAGGCTATTGAAAATATCCTCAGTCCCAATAAGTGTAATATATATATATATGTACATATGTGTGTGTCTTTATATATATATATATGTATATATATATATATATATATATATATATATATATATTTTAAACCCTTATATTCCAACTTGGAATCAATGGCCAAGATTGGGCAATGGGGGGTAAGTGATTTGCCCAGGACCACATAGCTGGGAAGTGTCTGAGGCCAAATTTAGATCCATTACACCCTTTTAAATTTAATCTATTATAATTATCATTTTTGTCCATCATTTTCTTTTTTTCCTTTTATTTTTTAAACTCTTACCTTCCACCTTGTAATCAATACTGTGTATTAGTTCCAAGACAGAAGAGTGGTAAGGGCTCAGGATCACACAGCTAGGAAGTGACTGAGGTCCAATTTGAACCCAGGACCTCACATCTCTGGGTCTGGCTCTCAATCCACTGATTGAGCCATGTAGCTGCCCCATCAATAAGCCTAATATTAATGACTCCTCTGGCTGGCAGAGGCCAAGATAAAGTAGCATGAGTGCTCTGCCATTCAAGGATTCTGACCTAGAAGGGATCCTGGGATCCATACTAACCTCTTCATTTTATAGTCAGTAAAGTAGCTCTAGAAAGGTGCTCTGTCCTCCTGGTAAGGCCACAGTGGGTAAAGAGCAGATCTGGGATTCCAAACAGGTCTTTGGACTCCAAAGTTTTTTTGTCGCTGTATTTTGTTGCTGTGATTATCTATTATCACAGGCTTATCACAGAATCATAAATGATAGGCCCAGAAAGTGCCTTGAGATCACCTAATCCAACCCCCTCCTACATAGCTCATCAGTCACAAACACCTGTGCACACCTGTTTCAGTGAGTCACCTGGATGACGCTTCTTATAAACAAATAGATTTATTTTTGTTTTCGGAACTCATCTTTCCCTGAATAGTAGCCAAGTACAACAGCCTCCAAGCACCCAGAGGAAAACGAATCATTCATTCAAAAATCTAAAATAAACATCAGAAGCAATTAATAAGACACTCTAATAAAGGAGCAGAGAAATGTGCCCAGCTGGGACACTTAATCTGCATTCAAAACGGCCCTCTCAAATAGCATGGCAGCTCAGTAGATGGAGATCCAGGTCTAGAGATGGAAAGTCCTAGTTTCAAATATGGCTTCCAACCCTTCCTAGGTGTGCAAGTCACTTAAACCTCATTGCCTAGCCCTGACCACTCTTCTTCCTTGGAACCAAAACACAGGATTGAATCTAAGATGGAAGGTAAGGGTTTAAAAAAAAATAGCACGGCAGCATGGATGGAATGCTGGATTTGAGATAAGGAAAAATGAGGTCCAAGCCTTACAGGACATATGGCCATGACCTTCTTACCAAGCCTCAGTTTCTTCATCTATAAAATAGGGGTCTTTAGAGGTGCTGTACCTTCCTCACAAGGTGGTTGTGAGGCTCAAAGGAAATTGTGTGTGGAGAGCAGTTAGCAGACCGTAAAAATGCTACGTCAATGCCAGGGTCACTGTCCTCATCACTGTTGTTTAGGAGACTAAAGAAGAGCTAAATGATGACCCAAGTGGGATAAACAGCACCTGATTTACTCTCATGCATGCTATAAATTTAAAAAAATTAATATCCAATACTCTAAGTATTATATTTAACAATATTTATTAATATTTAGCTTGAAGCAAAAGGAAAGTAAAAGGCTAGAGAAACAGAGTGAGAGACAGAGCGAGAGAGAGAGAGAGAGAGAGAGAGAGAGAGAGAGAGAGAGAGAGAGAGAGAGAGAGAGAACCGAAACTAAATACAAACAACTTAACGATGTGTGTACATGAAAGGGAAAAGGAATTATGGGAAACATAGTCCAAAGGTTCAAGATTCTAATTACTACAATGCCAAGTCTCTGGAGGGAACAGGAACATTTCCATTAAATACATCCTCATTTCTACTGTATAACTGAAAATCTGTTACCCTAAAAAAGAACTACATATCCCAAGAGTCCACTGACTTCCTGTCATTACATACTTACTGTAGACAGAGGATAAAGTGGGCATTGAGGCTCTGCCTCTTCCTTTGGCATGCAGCCAGTGGTGATGGTGGTGAGTGGGGATTTTGAAAATGGCTGACCAGCCATGGGCATGTGGTTTTTATTTTGTATCCTTTTTATTCCTCGATTTCTAATGATCATTTAATAAACCTCCTAAAATATATTATTTTTATTATTTGAGATTTAATTTTTATTTTTACACTGCCACAGACTGAGTGATGTGGAATGAGAATTGAGGTTATCTGGTCCAATTCACCCTCATTTTACAGATGGGATGGCCTGCCTTCGAGGTTTCAAATAAGATTGCATGTAGTCATGGAAGAAGATACTGAGAAATAGCTGTGCTTCTCAAGTATGGCTGCCTCAAACCCTGCATGGAAGCAGGAAGAGAGAGCGAGGAGTGATGCCTACTAGATCATGCTTTTAGTATTTCAAGGATTTGTCATTTTATTGGTATATAGACTCCCCTCCACTGATCCAGAACACAACACAGGACATAGGATGCCATGGCCAAAAGCCTTGTTACCCTAACTCTAACCTTCTCTCTTTAGATGGCCAACCCTTGAAGCCTTTTGGGTTGGTGGGGTCTTTTAGAGTATTTGCTCCATTGGCTTAGTGGGGTCTTTCAGAGTATTTGCTCCATTGGCTTAGTGGGGTCTTTCAGAGTATTTGCTCCATTGGCTTAGTGGGGTCTTTCAGAGTATTTGCTCCATTGGCTTAGTGGGGTCCTTCAGAGTATTTGCTCCATTGGCTTAGTGGGGTCTTTCAGAGTATTTGCTCCATTGGCTTAGTGGGGTCCTTCAGAGTATTTGCTCCATTGGCTTAGTGGGGTCCTTCAGAGTATTTGCTCCATTGGCTTAGTGGGGTCTTTCAGAGTATTTGCTCCATTGGCTTAGTGGGGTCCTTCAGAGTATTTGCTCCATTGGCTTAGTGGGGTCTTTCAGAGTATTTGCTCCATTGGCTTAGTGGGGTCCTTCAGAGTATTTGCTCCATTGGCTTAGTGGGGTCCTTCAGAGTATTTGCTCCATTGGCTTAGTGGGGTCTTTCAGAGTATTTGCTCCACTGGCTTAGTAGGGTCTTTCAGAGTATATGCTCCATAATGCAGACCTCGAAAAACCCTATAAACCCTGCAGTGCCAGAGTGAGACAAAAGAGGAGGCCTTTTGGGGAGGAAAAATGATAAATAAATTAAATACTCCACCATCATGCTTTCCTTCCACATCAAAGGAAAGTTATATGAATTGTTCTCTAATCACTAGGATTTCCATTTCTCTTCTCATAAAACAAAAACAAGTGGTGGCAAACACAGGAGGATGAATACCACTCCGCCATTATTGTATTTCTACTCTCTTTGGACCACAGATGTCCCTTTGAACCAGCCAGGATAGGGGAAATTCTCATCCTTGCCTAGGTCCAAAGGGGCAGAGGTTGCCATGATAAATTTCCAGTGTTTTAAGGGAAAACAATGCTGGGCCTTCCCAGGGTCATAGATGGTAGTGATCTTCTTTAACATGGTAATGAATTACTTTTGTATTTGAGGTGCCAGCCTAGGAGAAAGGGAGGAGAAGATCCACAGTGGGCAGATAGGAAAGAAGAAGGGAGGGTAGATGGGACTCAACACCAGGCTATGGGGGGGAGGGGACATAAGGGGAGGATTTTTAAAAGAAAACAACTGAGGGTTCAATGGTGAATGGAATGTGGGATGCCTTTCAGACAAAATTCTGACCTCTGTTAACTAGATGACTGTAGCAGTAACTTCTGGGACTCAGTTTCTCCATCTGTAAGGGAAGGGGGATGGTCATAGGTGTTGATCTCTAGGGTCCCTTCAAGCTCAAATCCTGGGACTCTACAAATATCTCCATTGTGTGATGAATTCTATCAGTCATGACCTAGAGGGAAAAACCCTACACTGTGGAAATGAATAGTGTAAATAGCTAATACTGATAGAGTACTTATTGAAGCCTTAAGAATAGTGCCTGGCATATAATAAATAATGACTGATTGTCAGGCACTTTACAATTATTATCTCATTTGATCTTCACAACAACCCTGGGAAATAAGTACTACTATTATCCCCATTTTACAGATGGGAAAGCTAACCAAGGTTGAATGACTCGCCCAGGAACAAACAGCTAATAAGATTCTGGAGTCAGATTTAAACTCAGTTCTTCCTGATTTCCAGGCCCCATGCTTTACCTACTGCACCACTTAATATACAAGGAGATCTTCTCAAAATGTTAGAATAAAATTGTTTTAATTATAATAAAATAGAAGAATAAATTTTATATTAACTACATAAGATCATGCGCTACGGGTTTATAAAATTTATAAAATATAAAATTATAAAAATACCTTTTTATAGAGAGATCACAGATTTAGAGCTACAAGAGACCATCTATTCTACCCCACTCATGTTATAGAGGAGTAAACTGAGACAGGTTGAGCGGCTTGCCTTGAGTCAGATAACCTCAGGAGAAGGGTTTCAATCCTAGGTTTTCCTCCTGGGTCACACTGCCTGTTTCCTGGTGTAGGAGGAAGAAGGGCTTAAGCCTGTGGCTGCCTGGGAGGAGAAGGTTGTTTCTCTTCAGAATACTGATACCTCCAAAGGACAGTAGCCTCAGGTGGACTCAGCGCCACGGCTCTTTCAGCAAATCCAGTCCCTGAAAGGGGAGCCTGTTGGATACAGATCTGCATGTCACCTAAAACCCCAGGATAAAGTATAGCAGCAGCTCACGTGCACATAGCAATAGACGATTTATGGCACATCCGCTAAGGTTGGTGGTGTATTAGAAAAAATTCTTTTCACTTCCACTTTACAGGTGAAGAGACTGAGGGTCACTTGGCCAAAGTCAACCAGCTAACAAGTATCAAAGCCAGGATTCAAACCCAAATCTTTATATATTTTTAATTTAGTTTTTATATTTTTATATTGCTTTTATTTCTAAACCAACCCCCCCCCCCCCCCGCCCCTTCCCCACTTCCCTACCCAGCTAGTCATCCCTCATAGCCAAGAATAAAAAAAGAAAGAACAGGGCAGGAACCCATTCAGCAATATTAACCAACCCATGGACTGGGGTAGATATAAAATAGATATCTAAAAAATAGATATCTAGATAAATATAGATTATATAAACATAATTTTAATATTCTATGTTATTGCTCTATTAATATAATTTATAATATAGAAATAGAAATATATACATATATACACATATATGTATGTATATATATATATATATATATATATATATATATATATAAAATCTACCCTGAGAGTCCCCTACCTCTTTTTTTTTAATTTAGAATAATTTCCATGGTTACATATTTCATGATTTTCCCCACCCCTCTACCCTCTCTTCCTCCCAGAGCTGACAAGCAATTCCACTGGGTTATACATGTGTCATTGTTCAAAACTTACTTCCATGTTATTCATATTTGTGGTGGAGTGATCTTTTAACATCAAAACCCCAATCATATCCATATCGAACTTCATGATTGATCATAAGTTTTTCTTCTGCATTTCTGTTCCCACAGTTCTTTCTCTGGATATGGATAGCGTTCTTCCTCATAAGTTTCTCTGCATTGTCCTGGGTCAGTGCATTGCTACTCGGAGACAAATCCATTACATTCAATTGTGCCATAATGTATCGGTGTCTGTGTACAATGTTCTCCTGGTTCTGCTCTTTTCTCTCTGCATCAATTCCTGGAGGTAGTTCCAGTTCACAAGGAATTCCTCCAGTTCATTATTCTTTTTCAGGCTTCTCTTGTGTCTTGTGTTTGGATTTCAATAATGCTTGGAAATTTTCTGTCTAATTGAATGACCATTTTTCCCCTGAAAGAATATACTCAGTTTTGCTAGATAGATGACTCTGGGTTGTAAACCCAAATCTTTTGCCTTCTTGAATATAATACTCCATGTCTTTAAGTCCTTTAATAGAAAAGCTGCTAGGTCCTGTGTGATCCTGATTGTAGCTCCATTGACCCTTGATATGCTGATAACTTAAAGACTTGCCTCAGGCTTTGGTGTAAGCTTTTGATCTCACTCTGATCTTGATCAGGTCAGGGGCTTTGTACCTGATCCATTCAGGCACACCCTTGATTGTCCTGTCTTGGAATTCCATTCTGAGCTTTCAGTGAAAAGATTAGTACTTAATACTTAGTACTATCAACCACCCCAAAGTGTGAACTAAGTCCTTATCTCAATCTCAAGTCTAGACTAGAATCCCCTGGGGCTCCAGACTTCTCCACAGGTTTGAAATTTCAAGGAGTGTAGGTTGACTTGTACCACTATTTGTCCAGGCAGAATTTCAGTATCTGGATGTTGGCTTGGGCATAGGTTCCCAAACCTCAGTCAACAGATGTGGGGTGAGGTGGAGCGAGGCTTGCTCTTCCCTCCTTGCTACAGTTTTTTGTTGGCTCTGTTCTCTCACTCCTGTGCCCCAGATGTTCTTTGCCTACCTTTTTTGGTTTTTCTTTTCTTGAAAGTTGTTTCACTGTCTCCTTGTTGGTTCTTTCACTCCTGTATTTGTTTGTGAATATTTTAATCTTTGTTGGAAAGGATTCTTATGGTGGCCCTCCCCCCCAACCTCTTTTAAGATGAAAGGGAAGTACATTTTCTCTTGTGTTCTCTGGTTCCAAACTTAGTTATTCCAATGACATGACACAGAGGTTTTTTTAGTGACTTTTTTTTTGTAACTCAGGTATTCTATCTCCATGTTCAGACTTCTCTCTCCTCACATCACAATGCATTTTAGGATGGTAGTGAGTCCACTGGTCAAGCAGCATCTATCTCAATACATCAGTTTTGCCACTGGCTATGTTGCAATGGCCCTGTTTCTTATTCTAGCATTCCAAATCTCCTGTGTCCTTGCCTGAAAAGTTAAGTCTTCATTTAGGCAGCATTGTAAGACCCAAGGAAATGGCACCTGGAGTCGCCATGGAGGAGCTTTCTGGCTTGAGTCTAGCCATTGGACACCTTGAAATAGTTGTCTCTTTCTGTACAGAGTTGGCAATGTTCCCTGCACCCCCAGGCAAGAGAAACTGAGCAAACTCAACATCTTGGGTATCCAAGAAAAGCATCTTATCCCTGAGGCAGCACACTGATGAAAACAGGGGAGACTGGGGACTGGATGAAGGGGTGAATTGTTTAATCCAAAGGGCAGAGGCAAGCTTCTTTCCTGATCTACTTGAAATGAAACAAAAATAACTGTCCTTTGACAGGCTCTGCTCCCAGGGAGGGCACCGCTGTGTCAGACAAGCTCCCATCTGATCTCCAAGATCGATGGAATGCCAACAGAAGCTAAATTTATACTCCATGAACATACCTCCTTCCGCTCACCTTCAATTATCCTCTTGTGGCCAAAAAACTCTTGCCCACTGTTTTAAGGCAATTCCATGTTCTGGAATGCCACCTTCAATAGAACTAGGAGGGAAGAAAAGACTCTTCTTCCCTATGAAGTTGTAATGCATCAATGGAGTCTTCCTCTATCTACAGCTTGGTTCTGTTCAAGTATCTTCTTTCTTTTTTATTTTTTAACCCTTACCTTCAGTCTTAGAATTCATACTAAGAATTAGTTCCAAGGCAGAACAGGGCTTTTTAAACCTATTTTTTTGTGTCATGGATCCCTTCAGTAGTCTGGTAGTATCTATGGATGCCTTTTCAGACTATTATTTTTAAGGGCAAAACCTAAAATATGTAGGATTATATGGGAAACCAATTATATTGAAGATGCAACTTTTTTTCCATCTGTGTTCACAAATCCAAGAGGTAGAAACTTCAGGTTAAGAAACCCTACTCTAGGGGGCAGCTGGGTAGCTCAGTGGATTGAGAACCAGGCCTAGAGATGGGAGGTCCTCAAATCTGGCCTCAGCCACTTCCTAGCTGTGTGACCCTGGGCAAGTCACTTGACCCCCATTGCCTAGACTTTACTGCCTTGGAGCCAATACACAGCATTGACTCCAAGATGGAAGGTAAGGGTTTAAAAAAAAAATACCCTACTCTGTAAATTCCCTAGCCCCCTTTACTGACCACTGGCTTAAGTGGGTATAGAATAAAAACAAAGTGGGTACACAGTCCTCTGCACATAGTAGGGACTCTACAAATGTTAGCTCAATTGAATGGTGGCTTAATTGACAGACTGAAAATAAAGCCTTACTAAAAGAGCCATCAAGAGGCAGTTGTGGGGTAATGAACAGAGCCCCAAACTCAGGGTTAGGAAAACCTGGGTTAAAATGATTTTTTTTTACAAATATTGCCTGGGTAAATCTGAGAAAATAACTTAACTTCTAGGTGTCCTTGTGCAAGCAAGTACTGATTGGCATTGGTAGAGGGAGTTTCCTCCATCAATGAGATCACAGACAGGGGTCCACTCAAAAAAGACCACTTAGAAGCCAAGCCAAGTCTGCATCACAAAAGAAGGCACAGAACCAAGAGAGCAATAAGGCAGATGAAAGTGGTTGTTGGAAAAGAAATCATTAAGGGCAGCTAGGTGGCTCGAGAGCCAGGCTTAGAGATGGGAGGTCCTAGCTTCAAATATGACCTCAGACACTTTTTAGCTATGTGACCCTGGGCAAATGCCTAGTCCTTATTGCTCTTCTGACTTGGGACTAAAACTTAGTGTTGCCTCTAAGATGGGAAATAACGATTTTTAAAATAAATAAATGAAAGAACATTTTAATTGAGATAGAAAGTAGTACCCAATACTGGCATGACTGATGCTTTGCCCTCCTTAGGTATCACTGTTACCATGCCAACCAAAAGGAACAAGACACTTAGAGGATCATCACAGTCTTAGTGAACCGAGAGGTGCGTGGGGTCTTTTAAGCCTTCTTTGAGGGCTCCTTTAAAAGAACCCTTTCTTCATTGTGTTTTGCCTCCTTGCTAATACTTACCAAAAAGACTAAAAGAGGAAGGTAGGCTTATGGAAAATACAGGCAATTGAAAGATTTACAAAAAGCATTTCAACCACAGCATCCTAAGTTTAGATAAAAGTCGAGTTTTACTTGGCAAACTTTTCCAAACCATCCTTATGGAGAAATTCAGCCCAACTGGTTGGGGTAGCTGGCAAGATCTTTTCTCTTCTAAGGACCGCTTGGGTGGTCTTGAGTCAGACACTCAGGTTAGTTTTCCTTTAACCTCTCCTTTCCCATATGCAAAATGGGCCAACAAGAGACTAGGGCACAGTGGAGAGAGCCAGCCTCAGATCGAGGAACACCTTGTCCAAGTTCCATCCATGGCCTTGTCTGAGATGATAATGTCTCATGAAGAAGCTGATTTATATTGGCAGGGGTTTCCTCATTGGATGAAATTTTAGTTTGAATCAAAAGTAAATAATGGAACAGCTTAAAGAAGAGGGCTACTGGGGGTGGGGGGTGGCGGGAGGCGCACCTCAGTGGATTAAGAGCCAGGCTTGGAGATGGGAGGTCCTGAGTTCAAATCTGACCTCAGACCCTTTCTAGCTGTGTGACCAGTCAAGTCACTTAATCTCCCTTGCCTAGCCCTTATGGATCGTCTGCCTTGGAACCGATACACAGTATTGATTCTAAGACAGAAGGTAAGAGTTTTTAATTAAAAAGAAGAAGGAAAAGAGGGTAATCATGATTCCAGATGACTGTCAGTTCTTCGGGAAAGAGAGGACTTTAATTCAGGGCAGAGGTCTCAGAACCCCCCACCCCCCTCCTTCCACCCTTGGAGGATGCACTCACTTACCTGAGAAGGGGCACTGCAGGACAGTCCCGTCAGTTCGCTGATTCGGGCTGCCGCCGTGGGGTTACTGGAGCTGATGAGGACTGGAGGGCTGATCTCCATGGAGTGGCGGTTCTGAGTGGCCTGGGAGGACTTGTTGGCCATGGTGAGGGAGGTGAAGGAGTGCCTCTTCTTGGTGTTCTTCTTGGTGTCGCTGTGCTTGGGGGCGGCGGCGCTGCTGTGGGCGGTCCCCGAGGGGCCTTCTCCAGAGTCATTGCCTGGACCCAACGGCTTGTCCAGCTCTATCAGCTGCTTCGCTGCCGAGTTAAACTGCAAAACCACCGACAAACAGAGTCGAGTTTAGAGAAACCTTACGGATAGGATGAAAGGTATTCAGGTTATTTTTTTAATGTGGACCTGCTTTTTTTAATGGTATAGAGAGCTGCTTCTACTAATAACATTTGCAACTGTTGTGTTATTTGTGGTTATTATTTTTTTTAATGTGAACCTGTATTTGGGGGTGGAGGAAGTGTAGAGAGCTGCTTCTACCAATACCATTTGCAACTATTCTGACTATTCTGTAACTTGTGCTCTTGGAAAGTTGGCTGGGGGGGTTACTTAAAGCGTTAAGGGACTTGCCCAAGGTCATACAGACTATATTACATATATAATATAGAATTGATTTATATTTAATTGCTATAAATTTATGTAATATATTTATATAATAATTGATATATATCAATAATAATTAGGATTTATATAGTGTCTACACTATGTGCCAGGCACTGTACTAAGTGCTTTACAAATATTGCCTAATTTGTTTCTCACAATCTAGGCAATAAGTGATATTATTATCCCTGTTTTACATATGAGGAAACAGAGGCATTTAGAGGTGAAATGACTTGCCCAAGGTCACACAGACAGAAAATGTCTGCATCTGGATTTAAACTCAACTCTTCCTGACACAGGTCTCAGGGTGCTATCCATGGTGCCACTTAGCAGCCCAGATCTTTCTGAGTCTGAAAGTCAGATTCTATAATCTGACCATACATTTAAATCTGCAAGAGATCTGTGAGGACATCGGGCCAGCCCCTTCATTTTACAAATGAGGAAACTGGGGTTGACTAACCCCCCCAAAAAAAAGGAAGTGTGAGATTTGAACCCAAGTCCTCTGACTATAAAGACAGAATTCTTTTTGCTGAACCCTGCTGCCTTCACCATGCTGCCTCTCATCTCCATTTAAATTTTAAAGCATAAGGAATTCATACACACAGGTCTATATAACACCTACAAATACCTTCTCTTTGAAATAATTTTCCATTGATCCTGAGGTTTCATTGCCTATATAAACTGCCACTCTTTCTGGGGGGGAAACAATAAAATCAATCAGTGGTCCTTTCCAGTTTTTTTTTTTTAAACATAGAAGCTATGTTTAAGCTTAAAACAAAGTCCTAGAAATGATGCCATACCTTCTGAGAACTAAACTGGCAACTCTGGGATTTTGGAGAATGGGCAAAAGGACAGTGATGACCTTACTGAAAAGGGTCTTCCTTTTATATTTAATTACCTTCCATGTATTCTAGAACCAGAAGCAAAATGGCATGGATAACAATAATAGTGATGACGACAGCAGTAATTAGCATGTACATGGTTCTTTAAGGCTTAGAAAGCTCTTTACAAATATTATCTCACTCGATCCTTATAACAACCCTAGGAAGTATTATTATTATTATTATTATTATTATTATTATTGTGCCCATTTTCTACATTAGGAAATGGAGGCAGCCAGAAGTTAAGTGACTCACCCAAGATCACACAACTAGTAAGTGTCTGTCAATTTTTAAAATATCACAGCACCAAACATAAATCTCAGGGCTCACTGATGGGGGCCTTTGAGAGCAACCTTGAGCAAACAGCCATAAGAGAACCAAGATCACAAGGAGTCAGGGGTCCGTGTCTCCTTCTCTACATACATTAGTGTTTGGGATGGGATTACCAAAAGCAGCTTTTTATTTTAGCCTGGTAGAGGAGAGAAAATCTCCTAAAATCCTCAAACATCATCATTATGTTGAGCAGGTAGATAAAGCAGCAAGGAAAAGAATCCAATGTAGAGCTGTCGTAATCTTATAAAGAGACAAATTTAGCATGCCAGGAAATTAAAGGTGAGGGAAGAATCAAAAAGCATTCTCAAATACACCATATTTTCATGTAAGATGAAAAGAACCTTCTTTCCAAAATGAAAACTGATAAATCCTGGCATGGAGGCCTTCATTAATAACTGTTTCTGAGGAGGGCAATCAAGGGATCTCCTCCACCCACCCCCAAAGGGTAGGATTCCTCTCAGTCTTCCCAGTGGGTCCATGAAGATATTTTGTTGGATGGAATCAAAAGGCTATCAGTCAATCCCATGAGGAAATGAACTTAGTCTGCCACAATTGTCTTTCCACAAAGCCATGCTAATTATAGCTCTTCTCTAGGTGATTGCAAATTGATTAATGATTTGTTCCCGGATCTCCCCAGGTATTGAAATGCAGCTGACCCAGCTGGTCTGTCATTAGCAGGGTCACGCTTTCTCCCAGATGAGCAGTGCATTTCCATTTTTTCCAGGCTGCAAGACTTTCCTGAGCTGTTCCAACAAACTCTCCAACCTAAAGAAAAGTGGCTAAGCAACAGCATCTGCCAAAGCTTTAATTACTTTCATTTGCAGGTCCATGGGACCAAGGTGGGGAGGGCAGGATTCAATTCAACTCATCAGCATTTTGGCTGCTGTGCTGGGGAGAGAGATGAAGCAAGAAAGCAAGGATGCTCCCAGATGATGAAAGCAGCGAATGCCAGGCTAAGGAATGTGTACATTGTGGCAGGAGGGATTAGGAGGAGGAGAGAATTAGAGACTGGTTGGGAGAGTGATGAGGACTTCTACAAGGACCGAGGCAGTGGGAATAAGGAAGAGGAGAATGCATTGGAAGAGTGTCTTCTGTCGTAGTTCAAATGCTGCCGTGGTTGGGTGCACTCCTCATCAGGGAGCTGGAGAAGGAAATGGAGAGCCACTCCAGCATCTTTGCCAGCCCCAAATCGGGTCATGAAGATTTGGACACATCTCAGAAACAACTGAACAACCACAAGAGGGTCCCTTCCTTTGGTCTCCTAAGAAAAGAAGGGGGCAGCCAAAATACCTCCAAAATTCCAACATGAGAGATCAAGGAAATGATGGCAACCCCTGACAGAATCACTGGAGTCAAGAGGATCAGGCTTAAAGGGAAAACCAATAATAATGAGCTTGATCAGATACACTAGTATAACATTTAGGTCAAGATGGACTGGATTTTTTTTTAAACCCTTACCTTCTGTCTTAGAATCAACACTGAGTATCGGTTCCAAGGCAGAAAAGTGGGAAGGGTTAGGCAATGGGGGTCAAGTGACTTGCCCAGGGTCACTCAGCGAGGAAGTATCTGAAGCCACATTTGAATCCAGGACTTCTCCATCTCCAAGGCTGGCTTTCTATCCAGAAAAAAGGGATTGTTCATAGTGCCAAATGTTCTGGAGAGGTCAAGGAAGAGGAGGATGGAGGAAAGGGCCTGGAGATGATGTGAAATGGTCCTGGATAAAAGATGAATTTCATTAATAATGGTATAGATAACTCAGTGGATAAAGTACCAGGTCTGGAATAGGGAGGACTTGGGTTCAAATCTGGCCTCAAACACTTCCTAGCTTTGCGACCCAGGGCAAGCCACTTAACACTAGTTTTTACCGCTAGTCTGCCTTGGAGCCGATACTTAGAAAGTAAGGGTTTAAAAAAAAACTCAACAGTGGTACATACAGACACCAGATTATAATGAGTGGTTGACAGAGTAGAGAGGCACTGAGAATAGGGTTTTTTCAGGCTTTGTGGTCAAACATGAGAGACAGAGGATAGTCTGATGATGTGCAAAGGTCAAAAGAAATCATTTTTTAGGCTTAGGATGTTTGGTAAGAGGGAGGAAAGGGCCAGAATAGTGAGAGAAATGAGGAAGAGGAATGACTGTGAAAAGATGATTAACAGCAAGGTACCAGATCAAGGATTCTTCACCTGGAGTCGATCCAAAAACTTGTTGTTTGTTTGTTTAAACATTTTAATAACCATAACTCAATGTAATTGGTTTCCTTTGTATTTCCACATATTTTATTTTGTGCATTTTAAAGCATTATATTGAAGAGACCATAAGGTGTCACTAAAATGTCAAATAATTTTGTACTCTCAATAATTAAGGACACAGCCAAGGAAATTATCCTTTTCATTACTGCTGTTCAGTTGTTTCTAACTCTTTGCGATACCCATTGAGGGGTTTTCTTGGCAGAAATCCTGGAGTGGTATGCATTTCCTTCTCCAGCTCATTTTACAGATGAGGAAACTCAGAAAAACAGGGTCACATAGCTAGGAAGTATCTGAGGCCACATCTGAACTCAGGTCTTTCTGACTCCAGGTACAGCGCTCTCTCTCCTGTGCCACTTAGCTGCCCAAATTATCCATAGCCAGGAATAAAGATACCTTGGTAAGAAGGAAAGAACAGGTCAAAATATTAAGGAATTCTGAGATACGGAGTAGGTATTTTGAGGCAATTGCTGTTGGAGGACGCTGATATCAGGAAAGAGGAGGTAGTCATCAGGTAGTCATAGGTCAGGGAGGTAGGATTTAATTGGAGATATGCAAAGAAAGGGAAAAAAGTCTGGACTTCGAATGATGGAAAATTTACTACTTTGGGGAGTCATTCATTTCATTGTTGAACCTCCTAATTCTGAGAAAGTTATTTTTTGTACCAATCCCCTTCCTCCTCACAAAAAAAAAAATCTGATTTCTCTTTTTCCTAGTTTTCTCCTTTGAAACAGCACGGTAGAATAGAAAATCCTGGGCCTGGAGCCGGGTAGATTCCATCCTGGCTCTGCCACAGAGGGTTGGGTGATTTTGCAGACGTCGGTTTCCATCTCTGGGCTCAGTTCCTTCATCTGTATGAGTGGATTGGACTAGGGGATCTCCAAAGGTGTCTTCCAGATAGAGCCAACATTCTGCAATAGCCGCTCTTCTACCTGACAGCCTTTTAAATATTTGAAGACAGCGCTCATATTCCCCGGACTTCTCTTCTTCAGTCTAAATATCCTCAGGGCTCCTCCACCATTCTTCAGATGACTTGGTTTCAAACACTTCAAATCATGCAGATCATCCTGAATGCGTTCCAGTTTTTTAGCATCCTCTGCTGTATATAGTTTCCACTTTTGCCTGGAACTTTCCCCCTTAAATTTCAGTTTTAGAACCAACATTTTAAGCCTGGAATACGTTCCTTTTGGAAATTCCCTCCACTGTTGAAATCACAAGTCTAGACCAAGGACAAAAGCTATGTGTGTATAATCTCTCTATGAAAAAGTTATCATCATTCATGAATCAACCCCATAACCTCAGGGCAAAGAGCATCGGATTCAGAAGACCTCCCTTTCAACTCCATCTCTACCATTTACTATATTGGGACCCCAAGCAAGTCGCTTCTCTCTAGGGGCCCCATTTTTTCTTCTACACATAAAGGGGGTGGAATTGATCACTTCTAAAATCTAAATCACTTCCAGCTCTAAATCGATACTCTTGTGAAAATGACAATGACTATAATGATATATGATATAGCTTTAGGTATTATATATCCTATATATCATATATCTTATAGGTTTTATGTGCAACTAACTATTAATAGTGAAGGTCTGGGGGGCAGCTGGGTAGTTCAGTGGATTGAGAGCCAGACCCAGAGATGGGAGGTCCTGGGTTCAAATCTGGATTCAGACACTTCCTAGCTATGTGACCCTGGGCAAGTCACTTGACCCCCACTGCCTAGCCCAATACCTAGTATTGATTCTAAGACGGAAGGTAAGGGTCTAAAAAAAATTTGTGTGGCTCTGTTGAACTTTCAGACGGCTTTAGACTCATCCTGGAAGAGGGTAGTGGGAAGACTGCTTCCTGTGTGGGAAGGGTTCATACTCTTTTTTGTGTTGTGGACCCCTGTGACAATATGGTGAACCCTGTGGACTTCCTGTCTAAATGTTTTTAAATGCACAAATTAAAATACAAAGGATTACAAAGGAAATTAATTATATTGAAATAAAGACATCATTTTTTCCCACCCTAATTCAAAGACTCCTGAAACCTATCCATGGTTCCCAAGACAAAGAGCCCTGTTTTAGGGGGCTCAACACTACAACGTGGTACAAGCCAACAGAATCACTGTTGAATAAATCAGACCCAAACTGAAAAATGATGATCAAAAAATTAATGAAACTCTTAAACTTTAGCGAAAGCAAGGATATGAGTGGTAAAGGGAAATTGGATGAACTCCATTTATTAATGTTTGAGCACAGTAGCGGGTCCTTTAAAGCTCCCACCTAACCAGCGGTGAGCTCACTCATCACCTACAAAGTAGCTCAGTAGCCCCAAATGTCTATGTGGGTGCATCTGGTGAGCTAAATTTAATCATGAAAATGAACCAAGAACAAAAAGAACCAAAACCAAGCATCCTTGGGCTGATGCTGAAGGACTCCAAGAATGGACTTTACACCCAGAATGGGGCTTTGTATGTCAACACCCCTCCTTCATAAAAGCCCTTTGCAAAAGACTTGACTCAGAATGAGTCACTGCTTATAATACTGGGTGATCAAGAGCATAAACACACCTGTGAGTCTGAATACAGACAAAAGAGCTCCTCTCTCCTAGAATTAATCAGTTAGGAAGGCCAGCTTCCATTGGAACAGATTATTTTGGGGTGCTTTATACCAAGTACAAAAAGAATAATAATGTTTGTATGCTCTTTGTAAGCTGAAATTAAGCATTTCCAGAACCAAGAATGCTTCATATCAAATTTCTTTTAAAAAGAAAAGTTGTAGGGACAGCTAGGTTCACTCAGTGGATTGAGAGGCAGGCCTAGAGATGATAGGTCCTGGGTTCAAATTTGAACTCAGATATTTCCTAGTTGTGTGATCCTTGACAAATCACTTAACCCCCACTGTCTAGCCTCTACCTTTCTTCTGCTTTATAATCAACACACAGAATTTAATACAGAAAGAGAAGGAAGGAAGGAAGGAAGGAAGGAAGGAAGGAAGGAAGGAAGGAAGGAAGGAAGGAAGGAAGGAAGGAAGGAAGGAAGGAAGGAAGGAAGGAAGGAAGGAAGGAAGGAAGGAAGGAAGGAAGGAAGGAAGGAAGGAAGGAAGGAAGGAAGGAGAGAGAGAGACAGAAAGAAAGAAAGAAAGAAAGAAAGAAAGAAAGAAAGAAAGAAAGAAAGAAAGAAAGAAAGAAAGAAAGAAAGAAAGAAAGAAAGAAAGAAAGAAAGAAAGAAAGACAGAAAGAAAGACAGAAAGAAAGAAAGAAAGAAAGAAAGAAAGAAAGAAAGAAAGAAAGAAAGAAAGAAAGAAAGAAAGAAAGAAAGAAAGAAAGAAAGAAAGAGAAAGAAAGAAAGAAAGACAGAAAGAAAGAAAGAAAGAAAGGGAGGGAGGGAGGGAGGAAGATTTATTTATTGAATAGAGTTACATGGAATACAAGATTTATTAACTATCTAGGACATGCAAGACATTATACTAGGAACAGAGGAGACTAAGGTGGCTGCATTGTGGACTCTGCAGGAAGTATGATTCAGGGCAGAATGTGAAAAAGAGCAGGGCAGCAATCTGAGAAGAGCAAGATCACTTTCAATGAAGAGTTTCCAGGGAAGGCTTCCCAGAGAAGGTAGCACCCTAGGTGGGCCTTGAAAGAAGGGAAGGAATTCAATAGACAAGAATGGGGGAAAGGAAGAAGAATCCTTCCCGGATATGGAAAGTGGTAAAAGGAATGGCATGCAGATTCGAGACAGCCAGAAAAGAAAGGGGCCTGGAAGGTAATCTAGTTTGGCTCAACCATAGAAAATTTCAAGGGAAGTTGTATGAGATAAAGCTGGAAAGGGAAAGTGAAGGAAATGAACATTTACTAAGCACTTTACACTATTATCTCATTTGATCCTCAAGACAAACCCTATGAGGTAGATGTTTTTATTAACCCTATTTTACAGGTGAGAAAACGGAGGTAGGAAGAGATTAAGTGACTTGTCCAAGGTGTCATAGCTAATAAGCATTTGAAGCCATATCTGAAGGCAAGTGTAACTGACCCCAAGCCCAATGGTTTATCCATTGCATCACCTTACTGTACTTTAGTTTACCCTGCTGAGAACCTTGAATGCAAAGATCAGGAATTTATTTTACTTGGTAGGCAAGGGGGAAACCACTAAATGTTTTCAATGGGATAAAGGATATGATCAGAATTTTACTTATTTCTTTTTATTTTTTAGAAAGATATTTTATTTTTACCAATTCCATGTAATAACAATTTTCCAAATAACTTTTCTAAAGTTATATGATCCAAGTTGTCTCCTTCCCTCCCCCTTCCTGGAGAGGGTGAGCAATTTGATCTGGGTTATACATGAGTTATCATGCAAAACATATTTCCATGTTGTTCATTTTTGTAAGAGAATACTCACATAAAACCAAAACCCCAAAATAAAAACCCAAATAAGTTAAAGTGAAAAA
Source organism: Monodelphis domestica (assembly GCF_027887165.1). Lineage (NCBI taxonomy): Eukaryota > Metazoa > Chordata > Mammalia > Didelphimorphia > Didelphidae > Monodelphis > Monodelphis domestica. Next base: position 210,280,954 of record NC_077232.1, read on the forward strand.
TCATGTGCTTTGATCTGTATTCCAACTCCAACAGTTCTTTCTCTGTGTGTGGACAGTATTCTTTGTCACAAAGCCCTCAGAACTGTCCTGGATTATTGTATTGTTGAGAGCAGCTAAGTCTTTTACAGTTGCATGATCAGAATTTCTATAAATGAATGCGCTTTTTAGTTTTTCAGGCTCTGAGCAGGTCTAGTTTAATTTTTACATTGGATTTCTCTGCTACAGATTAAGGGCCCCAGATGTCCCCAGGTGAAGCAGCCCTCTAGAAACATTGGCAAAGTTACAGCTCTGAAATTCAACTCCTTTTGGATCTCTCCTGGATAAAACTAAGACACTGCAAAAAAAAAAAAAAGGTGTCTGGCCTCTTGGCAAGGGCAGTGTGTATTTCCAGCAATCTCTTATTCCTAGATGCAATTTAGTTAATGTGTTTTTTTTGTTCTTGGATGGCCAAGAAGACAAAAGAACACCCAGGCTCCATGTATAATACAAGAGAGTTCTCCTTCTAGGGAAGAGCAATTAGAAAGAGTGAAGTGATTACACAGGAAGAAGGCTCTCCAAATGGGGTCCAAAACCTCCCGCAGGTAACAGTTCTCCTTAGAAGCTCAGTAAATATTTGTGGAATGAAAAGGGTGCATTTGAGTCGGGCTTCAAAGGACTGACAGGACTTGAGGAAGGGGGAGTTTCCCATAGAGGGGATGGCAGGAGCCAAGATGTGGCAATGAAAAGCAAATGGTGTGTTTGGGGAAGAGTGAGTCAGCCAATTTGGCCAGCCCATGAGAAGGAGGGGAGATGAAGCTGGAGAGCAACTGCCATGGGCTGGTGTGAGATGCTGTGGGCTCTGGAGGCAAAGGGGAGCTGCTAGGCATACTGGCTCTCCCTTGGGGTTCAGGCACAGCTAACTCACTTTTTGCACCCTTTACCTTCCTTTTTAGGGGCACTAAAGTGGTATCCTGGTATAGAGGGCAGAGCCCTGGACTGAGAGACAAGAAGATGTGAGTTCAGATCCAGTCTCTCATCCTTCCTGATTTTGTAACTTTGGGAAATTCTTGTAATTTCTCTGTGCCTGTTTCTTGGGGTGTAAAAAATGAGAGTTGTCTTGGATGGCCTCAAAGGTCCCGTCCAGCTCTAAATCTGGACCCTATGTAATCAAACCCTTAGAAGGTTTATGAAAAGACAAAAAATACCTACTATATGCACATAGCACCAATCTTCACCTTGCACTTTTATAAGACAGATCTAATAAACAATGGAGCCCTCCACTAAATCCTTAAGCTCTACTCTGAAGCCAGATTTTCACGAGTCTTTATTGAACAGGCTTTGCATCTTCTCTGGGACCTGCAAATGGCCCAAAGTAGGGATACTACATCATTTACCCAGGAGGGCACTCCATAAGCATTAACTGAATCTTGGTCATACAAATTCCTTGTAATGAAATTAAAATAATCCGATTTAAAATAAAGGGAAATTTCATTGAGGACATAGGGGAATACGGATGGCTGACACTGCCTAAGATGCCAGATGTAGTTCTGGTGTCAGTTGATCTAGTTAACTCTTTTTCTTTGTTAAAAGGGGAATGTTGGGGGTGGGGGTATAATCTGGAAATAGCCACGAACTGTGCGGTAGAAACAAAAGTCATTCATGAGACTTTTAAAACAAATAAATTAATAAACAATTGAACAAAAGGAAACTCTGTAAATTAGCAATAGGTGAGTAAGAAGCAAGGGAGGCCAGGTAGGGTAAATCAGGAATTCTAGTCATGCATTGTCCCCTCTGGCAATCTGGGGAAGCCTGTGGACCCCTTCATATTTGAATATTTGTAAGTACATAAAAAACATAGGATTACAAAGGAAACCAATGATACAGAAGTACGAATATCAAAATAGAGAAAAATGATTACAGATCCCAAATTTATAAAAGCCTTGGGGCAAAGGCAAAGATCTGGAGCTCAAATCCTACCTGGGGTGTTGATTAGATGTGTGACTGACCCCCAGTAAATCCTGGAACCTCTCTGAATTTCCAAGTCCTTATCTATAAGATAAGGGGTTTAGGAATGAATCTCCTCTGAGGTCCCTGAAGCTCCAGATCTGTGATATGGGGTGTTTTATTTATTATAAATGATCTGTTTCCAGATGCTGCCCCCAACCCACACTATACCATTATTCCTAGGTGAAAGAAAGAGCAGGTTGACTTATTTTCTGTAGCTTCAGCCCGCTAAGGAAAAGATTTGCCTAAAATTACAAGGATGACTAATCTGTTGATAAAATTCTAAAGATATGCAAAGCTTCCAACAGGAATAAAGCCTCCAGCAACAAAAATCCTCCCTTAACATAAATATGTGTCTAGCTGATCAAATCCTAAGGAAGAAAGATAAAGAGTACTAGGAATTATCCTCCTTCTTCCCTTACTATTTCAGAAAGAAACAAAAAGGGGTTGGGATCAGGAATAGGATTTTCCAGAAGAATCACCAGCATAGAACCAAGATAACTCATACAACATATGATAGAGGTTTTAGTGTCTACTTACTTAGCAGGAAGAAAAAACACAGTGGCCCAGGGAGCCTGGTTTGCCTCTGAGCAGTACAAAAGAAAGCAGTTTGTTGATTTGGGGACTGGTGCTGGGGAGTCATTTACTAACTGGGAAGTCGAATACAGGTTGGACCTTCAGGGGAGGTTGAAATAAATGCGTTAATCTGGGTGACTCTGATCAAAAGAAAAGGGAGGAGGGCTGCTTCCATCAGGACCAGCTGTATGATCTAAGAAGTAACCTTTTCCCCTTAGGTTGATCTAGGAATCAGCCAGGCAGCCATTTAACAAGCATTCCTTAAACAATTTTTCTAAATAATTTATTTAACATTAGAATTAGCTGATTTTTAAATTCCTAGCATATGTCAGGGTGCAAAAAAAGATGAAAGACAGTGCCTACTCTCAGGGAGCTCACAGAGGAAATGCCGATGTCCTCACAAGATGTATACAGGATAAACTGGAGATAGTCACCAGAAGGGAGAGGGAAAGGCTTCTTGCAGAAAGCTGGGTTTGGGCAGAGGCTTAACAAAGCCAGGGAAGCTAGGAGGCAAAGATGAGGAAGGAGAGAGTTCCAGGGATGAGGGGGTGGGACAGAGAGTCCAAAAGGCCAGCACAGAGAAGTGAAGGGTCTAGTCTGATATGGTCCATGAGAGAGAAGGCTGGTGTTGGAAGGGAGAAAGAAGGAAAATTCTAACTAAATGCTGAAATGGTTAAATATTTTCAAAGAAATGTAGACATTGGTTTCAAGTACCAGCCACCTGAGCAGCCAAGGATGCACCTTCCACGTATCCTTCCTCATTGTTGAGGGAAAAACAAATCATTCCCTTTTGTTAAGAACTTATGAAAGTCTGGGGCAGCTGGGCAGCACAGTGGATAAAGCACCATGTCTGGAGTCGGAGGTCCTGGGTTCAAATTTGACCTCAGATACTTCCTAGCTGGGTGACCCTGGGCAAGACCACTTAACCTCCATTGCCTAGCCCTTACTGCTCTTCTGCCTTGGAACCAATCCACAGTATTGATTTCAAGACGGAAGGTAAGAGTTTAAAAAAAAAAAGAGAAAGAGAAGTATCTTAAAAGTCTGGAGCAATTTGGTATGGAACCATTACTTAGTATTGATCCTAAAATAGAAAGAAGGTATGGGTTAAAAAAAAAGTATTATGCTAGGGGATTGGGATACTAAGACAAATGAAACAATATTAATTCTAAGACAGAAGTTAAGAGTTTAAAAAAATGATTTATGAGAAGTCTGAGCACTTCCAGGGATGAAAAGCTTGGGATGGAGTGGAAAACTCTGTTTTTAAGAGATCTCTCTTTTGCAAGATTAGAGCTGGTGTCATGAGGGGATAATGGGTAGTTTTGGGGTTGTTGTTTTTAACCCTTTAAAGCTTTGCTTACTCACAACCATAGAATCTTAGACTTAGAGCTGGCCAGAGCTGCTCTTAGAGGCCACCAAGTACAACTCTCATTTTTTACATGCACAGAAACCGAGGCACAAAAAGTTAAGATTTATGTGGTGGCCAGAAAGCTCAAATTAGAGCTGGGATATGCACTGACTGGGCAATGCTCAGTGAGCCAAATCTCTTGGTCCTCCACCAAACTTCAAACACTGGAAGGTGCAGAGAGGCACTGACTTGCCCTTTGGATGGGGGTGCCATTGCAGGTTCATGCTCTCCCTAAATTATGTACTTTTTGTCTTGACATCATAATAATAGTGCCCAATTAAATGGGCAAGTCATTTAATCCTATTTGCCTCAGATTCCTTATCTGTAAATGAACCAGAGAAGAAAATGATACACCATTCCACTAGCTTAGTTGTGTGACCCTAGACAAGACACCAAACCTTGTTTGCCTCAGTTTCCTCCTCTATAAATGAGCTGGAGAAAGAAATGGCAAACCGTCCTAGTATCTCTGCTGAGGAAATCCCAGATGGGGTCACAAAGAGTCAGATGTGACTGAAAAACAACTTAACAACAACAACAACATTTCCTGGAGCATAGGGGCCTGTGGGACCTATAATACTCCTGAGTGTGGCCTGCCATATTTAGGAAATAGTTAACAAAAATATTTCTTAAATACAATAAAACACAGATAATGCCAATATGTGGTTTTCTAAGCCAATAACAGCCTGTGGGGATCCTTCCTATGGTCTAGTGGCCCCTTCTTTCTATTTGAGACTGTTCCCACTGTCCTGCAGGACCACCTGGAGGCTCCCCACTTTTTTTTAATCCCTGAGCTCCGAAGGGGTTCTTTTTCCAGCACCTGAATTTTTCCATGAATCAGAATTCAAGTCCCTCTTAACAATCTTATCACCCTCCCCAGGCCTCAAGAAAAAAAAAATATGGAAGCCCAACACACCTTTGAGTTTCATCTGTAGAACCTCCATTCCCCCCCCCCCCCCAAGTAACCAAACAGTGTCTTGTGGTCTGGGATCAGGAAAATTTCCCATCAGTAGCCGATCCCATCTACCTGGCCCGGCTGGGCACAAACCCCAGCTGTACAGAACTTCAGAGAACGGGAGGAGGCACATCTGTTCAGTTTCTCCCTCCTGAGAGGGGGAATATTCTTAATTAGGCAGAAATAGAGCCCTCCCCACTCCCTACAAGATCCAGTTGCTATTTAAGCAGATTAATTGCATTTGGTCATTAGCCATAGCCTTTATGTTATGGCCCCTGTGGGAATAGGGGCCTCTGTGTTATTGCCCATAAATGAAAAGAAGTGTGATAGAATTATAGTAATTCCTGCCTGGGCAGGGATTTGTTTATTCTGCCTATCGCAAGTTAGAGCCAACGGCCCCAAATGAAAGGCTTGCACAGCCCCAAATAGATCTCTCTGCTCCGGAGCAGGGCTGCTCTTACATGCTCATGTGCACACGTTTCTGCACCGTTCGTGAACAATAACAAAAACAGAGCCGTCGCCTCTGATGCATCATAAAACAAATATTAGTGTGCAATTGATAACACCTGGCAAGCAAAGGCAGGTCTTGATCAAGAGTCGGATGCTCAGCTTTACTCTCAGAGAGGACCACTGAATTCTCGGAATTTTCCGTGGCCCAACGATTAGGATACACGCGTGATGTAACGAAACTCCAGCCTACTGGAGGGAAACTTTGGGGTGGTGATTTTTCAAAGGAGGGAAGATGATTTCAGCAAACTGAAACGCCTAACAGGCATGGGCATAATTCAAGATAAGTACATGCTTTGAATCACTTTTCCATGGGTGTGGACAAACTGATTTGCTCTGAAAACTTTGGAGTTCTCAGCCCCTGATTACTGGCTACGATGGCATATTGCTTTTTAATTTTCGGGATCTTGCAAAAATGGATGTTTTTGGATAAAAATGATGGGGAAACGAGGAATTATCTTTCAAATACGGTGGGTTTGGCTCCTTTAAGCAGAAGAACTAAAACTGAGATTTGGGGTATTTTTTGCCTTTCTCTGTTTCCACAGCGCTTGACACAGCTCTTGGCATATAATCAATGCTTCTAAATGCTTACTGATTGACTGATTGATTCATTCATCTCTCTGCAGAGGAAAAATGAATCTGTGGTGTGTAAACTTTTGCAAGAGTACCCTGGGTGCACCGCTGTGTAGGTACACAGTGACGGTTACAAAGAGATCTGGGTCACAGATGTGAATTTATTTCATTCGGTGCTTTTCTATACTCCTGTGCTACTTGGTTAGCCTCCAAGTCTCCTTTTCTATACAGGACCCTTCAACCCTACCCTAACTGTCTATTCCCTCAAATAACAATACACTCTGATTGGGGACAAGACAAGCTTGTATATATGCAAATTAGAGGCAATTAGACCTCAAATGACCTGTATTTGCAATAAAGCCTGTGCAAAATAAAGTCTTTCTCTGGGAGAAAGAAAAAGGGGGGGATTCTGAGTCTCTGCCCATGCTCAGTTTTGGAAGTCACACATTTAACATGAAATGAATATTCAGATATACTCTGAATAACCAAAGATGATTATTGGAGCCAATCTTGATAGATAGCATCCAACCAATGTTTTTAAATGATCCAAATCCCACTGTAACATCAACTCCCAGAATATTATGTTCCATATCACAGGGTTTCACTTCTTATAATATACTAATTAGATGCAAATTAAAATGTCCTCTCAGCTCCAGAATGATCAATTTTGAAAAGCTCTGAAGTAGTCTTTAAAAGAGCCTTTAATAAATGGGGACAGGGGGAGAGAGACAGACAGAGAGACAGACACAGACAGAGAGAGAAAGAGAGAGGGAGGAAGGGAAGGGGAGAGAGAGAGAATGAGAATGGAGGGTTTTAAGTTTTTTTTCATCATGAACCCCTTTGACAAACAAGAGAAGTCTATGGACACCTCAGAATGTTTTTGAATGAAAAAAATAAAATACACAGGATTACAAAGGAAATCAATTATTTTGAAATTCAGTTATCAAAATACTCAAAAAACAAGTTCACAGACCCAAGTGAAGAAGCCTTGATATAAGGGATCCTCAAAGCTCTTTTAAGAGGAGTATATAAAGTATATAAAGATATAAAACAACATCATAGAAGACAACTTTTACTGAGTATGGTACCCTAGTAGAACAGGGCAATGCCAAGGAGCCACTCAGGGTTATTAGAATGGTATAGAGTGGGGCTAAATAATAGCATAAAATCACAGATTTCTCAGTTGGAGTAATTTTGTTCAGTTCAACTCAATTCACTTTAATTTCATAAATATTCATTAAATGACTACAGGGGGCAGCTGGATGGCTCAGTGGATTGAGAGCCAGGCCTAGAGACGGGAGGTCCTAGGTTCAAATCTGACCTCAGACATTTCCCAGCTGTGTGACCCTGGGCAAGTCACTTAACCCCCATTGCCTAGCTCTTACCACTCTTCTGCCTTGGAACCAATACACTGTATTAACTCCAAGACAGAAGTTAAGGGTTAAAAAAAATTTTTTTTTTTAAAATGACTACTATGGGACAGACACTGTTTTAGTCTTTGAATATATAATGGAGGGAAAAGGGGGGAAGCAGGATACAATGAAATAGTCCCTGCCCTCAAAGAACTTACATTCTATTGGAGGGAAGGATTTGGTGAATATTGATATTAGTATTATTTTAACCACGCCAGCCAAGTATATGGCACATCCTTTCATTTTGTCTATTTGTTCCCTATTTCTGGCAATGAGATTTTTTATTTTGTCTGCACAGGTCTCATATGTGCTAGTAGATATAAATTAATTACTTCAAAATAATATACCGTATTTGTTACTTTTGAATGAATTACCTTGTTTTAAAGATAATATGGTATTTGTTGTCTAGTTGGTTTTTAGTTGTATCCAACTCTTATAGCCCCTTTTGAAGTTTTCCTGACAGAGGTCCTGGAGTGGTTTGCTATTTCCTTTTCCAGCTCATTTTAAAGATGAAGAAACTGAGGCAAATGGAATGAAGTGACTTAGCCAGTGTCACACAGTTAGTAAGTGTCTGAGGCACATCTTGAACTGAAATCAAATAGTAATGTTGCCATGCTGATCAACCATGTAAGACTTGCCTACCATGATCCATACAATGATATACCACAAACTCAAAGGACTCATGATGAAAAAATACTCTCCACTTTCATAGATGAACTGAGTACTAACTGAAGTACAATTTCCTCACTTTTCCTTTCCCTTTTTTTGAAATATGCCTGATATGGGAATATCTTTTGCATAATTTTACATGTATAATTGGTATCATGTCTCTTGCCTTTTCAGTGAATTGGGAGGGAGAGAGCAATTTAGGAACTCAAAATTTAAACAGAATTTAAAGGGGGTAGCTAGGTGACTCAGCCAAGCTCAGAGACATGACATTCTGAGTTCAAATCTGCATTCAGACACTTCCTAGCTGGGTGCGTCACTTGATCCCCAGTGACCAGCTTTCACCACTTTTCTGCCTTGAAACCAATACACGGTATGAGGTTTTTTTTCCTCAAAAGAATTACAAAATAAATACAAAGAATAATAAGGCAAGTGAGAGTTAAGAACTGTTACAGAGACCCAACATAACTCTTTCATCATATATTTCTTTTTCCCCATTAGTACCTCTGTAAAATAAGATTTGCATTTTAAAGTTATAAAGAAATTTCACAATTAAAGTATATTTCCCAAAATGAGGGGATGCCCTCTGATTGGAGAATGGCTGAGCAAATTGTGGTATATGTTGGTGATGGAATACTATTGTGCTCAAAGGAATAATAAAGTGGAGGAGTTCCATGGAGACTGGAACAACCTCCAGGAGGTGATGCAGAGGGAGAGGAGCAGAGCCAGGAGAACATTGTGCACAGAGATTGATACACTGTGGTACAATCGAATGTAATGGACTTCTCTACTAGCAACAATGCAATGATCTAGAACAATTCAGAGGGATTTATGAATAGATAACACTATTCACATTCAGATGAAAAACTGGAAGTGGAAACATGAGGAAAAATAACTGCTTGATCACATGGGTTGACGGGGACATGATTGGGGATGTAGACTCTAAGTGATCACCCTGGTGCAAATATCAATAATATGGAAATGGTTCTTGATCAATGACACATGTAAAACTCAGAAGAATTGCTTGTTGGCTACGGGAGTAGGTGGGGGGAGGGTAGAGAAAGAACATGAATCTTGTAACCGTGGAAAAATATTATAAATTAATTAAATATGTTTTCCAAGAACTCCTAAACAAACACACAAGCAAATAAATAATAAAATATATTTCCCAGCTCTATCACTGGTCTTCTCAAGGTTGCTGAAGCTTAACTTACCTCAACGTAAGAAATGGGGAATATCCCAATTTTGTCGGACAGCATCCCTTCCGCCCAGTTTTCGTCCACTCTCCGAATCACCGTCAGGACGTCATCCTGCAGGAATACCAACATGATGATGTCTCCCCCTTCTAACCGACACTGATCGCTTCACTGGTGCCCCTTGACAATTTCAGAGCACGTGACCGAAACCTCAGAGAGGGCCCCGTCTGGGTAGCCTCCCCACTTTTCCTGAGTCAAATTCTCTAGCCCAACGGTCTTACAGACAGATCAAAGGCTCCGTCTGTCCCCCATGATTTCATCATGAAGAAGCTGGCTGTCTGGTCTATATCAAGGCTGTCGCCGTCCAACCCCGGGCCCCTCAGCCTGTAGAATCTTAGTGTCAGTGGCAGGGAACAAGCTCTTATATTCAGTGTCTGCACTATGCCAGCCACTCTGCTAAGCGCTGGGGACACAAAGGTAGTCCTGCTCTCCAGGAGCTCAGAACCTGGTGGAGATGATTAGATACAAATAAGATCCACACAGGATAAGCCAGAGATAATGCACAGAGGGAGGATAATACACGATCAGGAGGATGGGGAAAGGCTTCCTGGAGAAGGTGGGATTTTAGCTGGGACTTGAAGGAAGGCAGAGAAACGGCTAGGAGGCCAATGTCACCGGATCCCTGAGGATGTGAAGAGGGGTAAGATGTAGGAAGACTGGAAAGATAGGAAGGGACCTTTTAGAGTTTTAGATGAACTCACAAACTTCTCTTAGATGAAACTAAATGCCCATTCACTGCTTTCCAGAGTCTATTTACAAAGGTAACATGCACCTTAAAATGCCTGCCCATTACTGGCTCAGGAGATAACTTTCCTGCTAGTATGTATCCCTTTAACCACAAAAGCAAGACTTTAAATGAAGAATTTTGTTCATTCATTCAATTTTCCATATCCCAGAATGATACATATGCCATTGGGGTGGGGTGGGGGGCAGATAGAATTTGGATGATAAATTAAAAAAACTACTAATTTTTTTTTTAATGTGGCACTTCATATAATAATGGTTTGTAAAAGAAACTATCTTTGACAAATGACTATTACTCTTTTTTTGGACCACATGAGATTTCATTGCACTTCTTGGTGAGGAACCCATCTAATAATGCAGGCTGGCAAATATTCCAAAATTTAGAGTCAACTGAGAGCACCAAGAGATAAGAATCTTACTCAGGATCACCCAGCCGGAAGGTGTTAGAGGTTGGACTTGAATCTGGCTCTTCCTAACTCTGAGAACAATTCTATTCATTATATTATGCTGCCTCTCTATTGCTTTTCTTTAAAAGAATTGAGATCATATTAAGAGTTAGAAACTGGCTTCTATAAAAGAGCAGTTTTAAATATTTTAATAATAATAAAATTTTAAAATAAAATAAAATTTTTAAAAAAAAATAATAAAATTTTAAAATAAAAAAGGAACCAAGAAGGAAGTACAAATGGAGGTGAATCTATCAATAGGGAGAAAGGCAACTTAACTCTGATTAACTATAATGACTGCACTTAGTCCCAGAAAACTGATGATAAAACCAACCTCCAACAGCCCAGTTAAGAGGTGGTAGACTACAGATGTGGAATGGTGTAAACCTTGACAGACAAATAATGATGTCCATTCATTTTGCTTAAATGGCTCTTTTTTTGAGGGGATGGTATAGGGAAGAGTCAAGAGTGGGGTAAGTTTTGAGGTTAAATGGCTAGGTGCAAAAATGCAAAGCAGTAACATATATGTATATATATATACACACACACATATACATATACATATAAATTTTTTAAAAGAAAAAAATGTCCAATGTGAGAATGCTTACCTTTGCAAATGGCAGACAGTCTTTGTCAGCTTCCTTGTCTCTCACTTCAAAGTCATAAAGTGCTTTGCACTGAGGTGGAGGCTGGGGTAAAGGTTTAATAATCTGCACAAAGTTAGTGGGGAAAAATCCATGAATCCCATTGACTTCTCCATGATACCAATTTTCATCCACTTGTCGACGCAAAATGATGATATCGCCCTTGCTGAAGTTCAGGTCTCCGGGTTCTTTCCCCTCATAGTTGTATAATGCTTTGGCACATGGTAACTGAGGTACACCCTGAAAAGGAAAGAAAAACATGTGAGTTTTTAATGATAGGAACACGGGGGGGGGGGGGGGAGATTGGTCTGAAAATATGAGTGTTTTTTTATATATTTTATATATTTAAATTTTTTTTTAAATTGTTAACTTCCACCTTGGAATCAATACTGTGTATTGGTTCCAAGGCAGAAGAGTGGTAAGGGCTAGGCAATGGGGGTTAAGTGACTTGCCCAGGGTCACACAGCTGGGAAGTATCTGAGGCCATATTTGAACCCAAGACATCTCTAGGCCTGGCTCTCAATCCATGGAACCACCCAGCTGCCCCCACTAACTGTATTTTTAAAAATAAAACTAAGTAAATATTTTAAAAAATTATTTTCAGCGTGACTCTGAGCGTGCTTAACTCCCATTGCCTAGCCCTTACCACTCTTCTTTCTTGGAACCAATACAAAATATTGATTCTAAGACATAAGAGCTTTTTTAAGAGGGACTATATTAATTTCAGCAATTAGTATTGTACAAAAGCATGATTAATTCATTTTATAGCAATTACTTGAATTAAGCAGACAATACTCATTCATTAAGTACTTAAGTATCAAGAATTTTGTTAACTGCTGAGAATGCCAAAAAAAAACAACCCCAAATGATAAACTATATAGTCTCTGCCCTGCAGGAGCTCACACTCTAATAGGAGAGACAACATGAAAAAAATGGAATGATATTCCTTTGGTCTTTAGCCACAGTAAGAACCACAAAACTTTAGAATGGAAAAGGACCTCGGAGGTCATGGAGTTTAAGTCTTGTGGGAACCATACATCTCCTCTCCAAATTCTCCAGCAAGCTGTTGGTTATCTTCCAGGGGCAGGGAATTCACTGTCTTCCAAAGTAGTTCGTTCTCAATTGGACAGCTCTTAATTATTAGGAAGTTTTTCTTCATATTGAATCAAAACATCCTCGTGTTGCCTCCCAAGGCTAAGAAAAACAAGTCTGATCTCTCTTCCACACGAGTCATTGACGATATGCATCTAAAGTCAGTCTTCCCTGACAAGTGAGCCTCTGACGCCGAGGCGTCCCCATCAGAGACACTTTAAACGTGGCTGCTTTGTTTCCTGGCTTTTAAGGTCATCCTTCACATTTCTACAATGTCCCACAGACAATTTAATCTTCTTTTTTTTAAATCTTTACCTTCCGTCTTGGAGTCACTACTGTGTATTGGTTCCAAGGTAGAAGAGTGGTAAGGGCTAGGCAATGGGGGTCAAGTGACTTGTCCAGGGTCCCACAGCTAGGAAGTATCTGAAGCCAAATTTGAATCCAGGACCAGACAATTTAATCTTAAAGGACTCCATTTTATAAATAACCAAAATAGGCGAATTGAAGAATCTCAAAATGATACATGAGGAAGTTGTCTAATCCTAAAGGTTAGCTAGGAAATCTGGAGTGTGATTCCTGTAACATGAAGTCCTAACCCCCTATTTGTTCCCAGAGGATAAATGGCAAATCACCCTCTTTTGTAAAGACCTTTCAAAGGCAAAAAAAAAATCTTTTAAAGTTTTTTTTTAATTCATTTTTTCTCAAATTTATTTTTTATTTATTTTTTCTCAAAAACAGATTAAATGTTCATCCCCAGGATTTCTAACAGACATTCTCTATGTAGCCTTAAACAGAGAGTTGATAGTTTTTTGGTCTAGTATTGTGGTCTGCTGGGTCTTTTCCCAGATCCCTGGACTGAGTCTGCTTGTCCAGTCTATGGACCATCATAGTACCAGCCTTGACCTGACTGGAGACATTTTTGGGGGGCTACAATGGCCTCCTGCTAGGTCTTACTCATGACTTCTTATGATTGGCTAATGAGAATTTTAAAAAAAATGGAGAAAGCCAAAGATGCCAACACCATTACTCAGCACCAAAGACTTAGAACTGCAAGGAAACTTGGGAGTCGTGGAGGCTGGTCTCCTTTCATTTTATAGGAGAGGCAACCAAAGCCCTCAACTAAGGTTGAGTGACTCATCCAACATCCCAAAGGCTGTAAGAGGCACATTCGAGCCCAAACCTTCTGACTCCCATATTCTTTCCAGTGCAATATATGGATTCTGCTGGGTCTACTGGACGGCCCAGAGACTTCTAAGCCTGCACTTTGGTTCCTGAATCCCAGGAAAAGGACTCAGAGCAAAAACATCAACCAGGCCAACCCCCTCTTTTTACAGGTCAAAAAATGGGGTCTCCAGAGATTTGGGGGATTTTTCCAAAGTCACACAGGTCATCGAATTATTATTTGAACTGAATTCTAGCAAATCTAGCAAAACTGGATTTCAAACCCAGGTGTTCTAAATGCAATCCAGGGCAATTCCCCCTGCTTTATGAATCCTCTGAGAGGCAGCATGACCTCAGAACCCAGAAAACCCAATTCTCACACATACTGTGAGATCCTGAGCAAGATGGCACCCAGCCTCTCAGCCCTGCACGCAGCATTTGAAGACCTCAAGTCGCAGAGAAGGCACTGACCTGCTTTAGTATATATAAGGAGTTGTGTCTAAGAAGAAGAAGGCAGCAAGGTGGCAGAGTGGACAAAGCCCTGGACCATGAGTCAAGAAGACTGAGGTCAAATCCAGCCTCAAATATTTACTTGCTGGGTGACCCAAACAAGTCATTTGATCTGTTTGCCTCAGTTTACTCAACTGAAAAATTGAGGAGATGATAATAATAGCAGATCAACTAAGAAACCTGTAAAGCACTTAGCATAGTGCCTGGAGTATAGGAGGTCTTATATAAATACTTATTCTCCTTTCCCTTTCCACCCCATCATACCAATGAACTCACGGGTCTGGTCCTATCCTTACCCTGGCTTCTGCAATTATAAAAGAACACAGGATCATAGATAACAATAGCTAGTATGTATAGAGTGCCTCATGGTTTGCAAAGTGCTCTCATTGGATCCCCAATAATCCTGAGCCAAAGGTATTATTATTATCATCCCTATTTTGCAGAGGAAGAAACTGATGCCCGAAAAGGTTAGATGTAAGTTTTACCCAAGATCATGCAGCTACTGTCTCAGGGAGAATTAAAACTCAGATTTTTTCTGAGTCAAGTCCTGCACTATAAAATCACAACTTGAATTCTTTTTCTGACTTCTACCAATCTTATTATCTGAGAAGAGTCTGATTTGGTGGCCCATTCTTTTGCAATCTTAACTTTTTCTAGAACAGGAATCAGGAGATGATCGTCCTGACAAACAAAGACAGATGATGATGCCATGATACAAAGGCTACAACCAGAGAAGATATATATCATCCAACTGCTCATTTATGGGTTCAAAGATACATATATTTCACACAACAGTGTTTCAACAATACTGGCCAAGTTTCAACAGTGTTTCAACAACAATGATCCACCTAGCTCCGAAAAGTGTCCCATCTCCGACACTGGGGCACTGAGAGATTTTTTGCTTAGAGGGGATCCTTGCCGGAGGTGACGCTGATTTCAAGAAATTAAATGTGCACTCTGAACTTTCCTAGATTCCCTCGATCACACTGATTTCAAAAAATTAAATGTGCACTCTGAACTTTCCTAGATTCCCTCGATCACACTGATTTCAAAAAATTAAATGTGCACTCTGAACTTTCCTAGATTCCCTCAATCATACTCATTTCAAAAAATTAAATGTGCACTCTGAACTTTCCTAGATTCCCTCAATCATACTCATTTCAAAAAATTAAATGTGTACTCTGAACTTTCCTAGATTCCCTCGATCACAAATATAGATCATTCATGAATTTATTTAAACCTTTCTTGAAATTGTTTACATTTCCAGCTTGTAATATTTCTTAGGGAAATGAGCTTCCTGAGTTACAACCTGCTGGATAAAAACAACAGGACCTTCTCTTTATCCTCTTGCAAATCTCTTAGTTCTATTCTGGGATCTGAAGAACAAGTCAAACAAGTCTGGATTTGGTAAATGTTGGTCATGTTCCCCATTTAGCCTTTTTCAAAAAATCCCTTATCTTATGTCAGAGTATATATATAATCTTCCTCCATTACATATGCACATATTTATTATATATCTTCCTCTATTATATGCATCTATATTATATCTTCCTCTATTATATATGCATTTATTATATATCTTCCTCTATTATACACATACACAATATTTATTATATATCTTTATGTATCTATCTTATCTATAAATGTATCTAGCTAGGTAGGCAGCACAGTGGATAGGAGGATAGATAGATAGATAGATAGATAGATAGATAGATAGATAGATAGATAGATAGACAGACAGACAAGACAGATATAAATATATATTTAATATTCAATTTATAAATTATATTATAATTATATTTTATATATGATGTGAATTTATAAATAATTATATCATACATAAATTTATAAATAAAATTAATATATAATAAATAATATAAATTAATGATACATCATAATGAACATGTAATATAAAATAATTAATACATAATATACATAAAAACATACAGTTACACAACTGGAAAGTATCTGTGATGACATCTGAACCCAGATCTTCCAGACTCCAAGTCCCATTCACTAAGCCCCATGGCCTTTTCCCTTCTGAGCTGACCTGTCAGATCTGTGAGCTTACAAAGAACTATAAGCCAGTCTTCCTTTGACATACTGGTGTGACATTTGAAGGCTAGCGCTCATTCCCCAAACTCAATCACCTCTGGACCCTGGTGGCCCAACTGCTTCTCCAAGATAAATTATGAGCTATTCCAACAATGCATTAAGTACTCTTGCTAGCGGATAATATTGTTTATTGCAACAACACTCGGCTTCTCCCTGGCCTGGGCTCATGTCCTTCTAGCGACGGCTTCCCACTCCATAATTTACCATCAGCTGGCCAGTTGAGGGTAGGGCAAAAATCAATCCTGAAACAGACAGAGGATCATAGAGGCCACAGAAAGAGAACCCACGCTTAAACATCTGGCTCCATTTTCCCACAATGTTCCTTTTTCAATTAAACCCTGAGAGTCAGAATCCATGAAGCCAGATTCTGTCAAGGGTCTCAAAGGAACATTTCCCACATTAAATAAAATGGATTCTGCTCTATAATTAAAAAAAAAAACCAACAAAGTTTCAGGGGGAGGAAGGCCTTATTCTAACTGGAACGACCAATGATTAAGGATGAACGGTGAACCCACTCAGAAGGGCAATAAAACAAACGCCTTGTCCTTCTTCAAACCTTGGTTTGGAGAGCCCCCCTTCCCTCTTCTGGGGGGCACTATATATCACAGCCCACCAGGGCACTATCTTCACATTCATCTCCAACTCGGAAAGATGTGAGAGCCAAAGTCTGCCTTGGGGCCCAACTGCCCCGTGCCTGCAGGCTGTCTTCCCAGGCTGCTTCCTGGCCTCTAAACTCTCTCATCAGCCTCCAGGTCCCCAAGATTTGCTGAGCCAGAGTTTATATTTCGCTCTGAGTCTTTCACTTGGCTACACATGAAAGGGAGGCTTAAAAGGGGAGGGAGAAAATAACTCAGAGAAAGAGAGAAAGGAAGGGGGGGAAAACCTACCACTCTGCAGCTTACCCACTGGTCTGCAGCTGTCATTTACTCAGCCAGCTCTAGTCAAAATTCTTAGTCTCAAGATTGAAAGAGAAATACTTGAGCTGTAAAGAGAATTTAATATTCATTCGACTTTTGCAAAGTTGCACAAGTTCTTAAAAAATAATAATTTTTTAAAAGTTTGGTGTCTTAGACCTTCTTGATGTGGAAGATTTTCCAATAAAGATGGGTTTAAAGGAATACTAGTTTATGTTGCTATTCTTTTTAAAGTGATGGCAATAATCCCATCCAATTTCCATAGGATCACAGACTCTCCAAGCTGGAAACCACCTCGTTTTGCCCATACCAGAAATGAGCATTCCTTCTCTAACATATCCAAGTGGGCACAGACATTTGGAAACAACTACATAGTGGTAGGTTAAGGTAAGGGGAAAGTTTTGTGCCATAAGAAACAGTCAATAGGAATAATACAAAGAATCAAAGGATGAAATGTATGAATTGGGAATGGCTTGTTAATATATGATTGGGGTTTTTTTGGTCCCAACTTGGGGTTTTATTCAGGTGGAAACTCACTACAATTAGAGCTTAAAAATATGTGTTTCTTTATCTTGTTAGAGAATTGTCTGGGCCACTGACGGATTAAATGGCTCATCTCTCTACCTGCAGAAGGGATCTCATTCCTCAAATCTTCTCCAGCTAATTGTCCCTGCTATCCCTTTCCCACTCTCAATTATCTGCAATCTCATCCAGTCTTCGCTCTCCTTCCCTGCTGCCTATAAACATGCCCATGTCTCCCCATCCTCCGTCAACCCTCTCTTGATCCTTCCATCCACATCATCTCTCACACCTTATATTTCTTCTCACTTTCTTGGCTAAACTCTGAGGAGGTCTTCTACAATCTGTACCTCCCTCTTCTTCCCTCTTAACTCTAGGCAGTCTGGGTTCATTCAATTGCAACCGTTCCCTGAAGAGTGACCAATGGCCAAACCTAATGGCCTTTTAAATCCTCATCCTTCTGGACCTCTCTGCTGCCTTGGACACTATCCATCAATCTCTTCTGGATACTCTAAGCTATCCTTCTCTCTGGATTTTTGTGACCCTCCTTCCCCCGCTTCTCCTTCTAGCTGTCTGACCATTTCTTCTCAGGTTCTTTTGCTAGATCTTCATCCAAGACATGGCCATTAGTTGTAGGTAGCCTTCAAAGCTCAGCCCTAGATCTTCTTCTCTTCTCTCTTTGTACTATTTGACTATGTGATCTCATCAGTTGCCTTGGCTGAATTTAAACTCTTTTATCCCTATAGATTTATTTACCCAGCCCTAACCTCTCTCCTGTCCTCCACCCTTGTACATCCCAAAGACCAGTGGATATTCTCAATGGAATGCCTCAGACATTTCAAACTCAACATGTTCAAAACTCAACTCATTAGCTTCAAAACACACATACTCTGCCACCACCCCAACCTTCCCTTAGTTTGTTTTTTTCTCTTTTTTAAAAAAAATTGTCATTTTTAAACAATTTAAATCAATTGTTATTTTTAAACCAATTTTAAAACAATAACACATTTCCACATAAGTTTTCCTAAGTCATAGGATTCAAATCATTTCCCTTCATCCCTTTGTTCCCCTATCTGGGAGCTGACAAGCGATTTGATCTCAGTTATCATAGTTTGGTTTTTAAAGCTTTCTGTAACCTGGTTTTTCCCTACCTTTCCTATATTTTTACACCTTTCTGCTTCCATCTCTGCAATCCAGGATCCCTTGTTCTCTGAAGTCTCCTGATTGACTCTGGTCATTTTACTTTCTGTCCCTCATCCCTGGAATTCCCTCCCTCCTCATCACCACCTGATGGCTTCCCTGGTGCCTTCAAGTCCCAGCTAAAATCCCACCTTCTGCAAGTGTCTTCCTTCAGTTGGTTATCTCTAATTTATCTTGCATACATCTTATTTATACAAAATTATTTGTATGTTACCTCCTCCCAGACTGTGAGCTCTCGGGGCGCAGAGATTTGTCTTTTGTCTCTTTGTATCTTAACATCTTACCTGGCATAAATTAGGCATTTAATAAATGCTCTCTAACTGACTGGTGTGTCCATGGACACAGAGCTAGTGCAGACGGGCAGAATTTTAACACAGGTCTTTTTTTTTTCCTTTTCTTTCCCTTCTGTCTTTGAATAAATTCTAAGACAGAAGAGCAGCAAGGGCTAGGCCATCAGGGTTAAGTGACTTGTCCAGGGTCACCCAGTTAGGACAGGCATCCTATCCACTTGCTGATTCTAACAAAAGCCTTTCTAATTCCATGGATTCTACCCACTATGTTACCTTGCATCTCACAAACAATTCATATTGCCAGGAAACAGTTACACTATATATTCTTTATATACATAAACACATACTGTTTTTATATTTAATATAAATATAATAAATATAAAACAAAACTAATATATAACATATGAACTTTTATTTAACTTATATTATTTATATATTTATTATTTTTTATGTATATTATTTAAGTTATATACATATCAATTATATATTTTCTTCATCTCCTGTCCATCTTTTGGCAAAAACGAACCACTGGCAATACCATCTTTCATATGACTCTCACAAGTTCAGTGACTTCTCCAAGGTCACACGATGAGTAGATGTGAGAAGCAGGCCTGAAATTCAAATCTTTCTAACTCCAAGTCCTCTCATCCTCTGTCTGCTAAGCCACCAACACTGCTACTCCATAAAATATGTATGAATGTTTTTATGTGACAGGCACTAAAATCTCTAAATAATATTTTCTAAAGTATGCATATCAAATCCATACCCACACAAATATTTTAAAACAAATGTTCTGAATTACAAATAACTCCTAACAGCCTCAGTCAGTCCCATTAGCGGGACGCTGATACACTGCAGGATCTGCCTGAGCGAGCCTGACGATCCATCTCGGATTCTTACCAGTAAATAAAACATGCTTCATTGCCAACCTATTTTACAGTCTCCAAACCCAATGCTCAACTTCCTGCGCAAGGCAGCCTCTTTCCACCCCAGTTCTTGCGTGCATTGCCCACCACTCCATGACAGAAGGAGAAAGTTCAAGAATACTGCTGAAAGAAAATGGGTACAAATTTTTCCCCCCAATAAACATTTGGTTTATTGTAGGAATAACAGGGGTGGGAGGGTGCCATGTTGATCTGAACATAAGCCTCGTTTCCTCCAATCTAGTATGTACCAAAAGGGAACATGGCCTTGAATCAGTTACTTCTGTTACAGTTTTCCTATACTGTATCTTCCTCCTTTCACTGGGATCTCAGATCTCATTTTAGGGAAGTAGCTTTTAATCAGACCTGTGCAATCGGGCAGAGAGGTGCTGAATTTGGAGCCTTTGGTTTTTCCCATTCATTTCTCTGGACTCAGTTTCTTTCTAACATGCAAGGAATGGACTTTTAACTCTAAATCTATGACCCCATGCTAGAATTTTATTTAATGGTACTGATTTTTACTGAGGTGATCTATTTCCAACTGTATATTCAATATTAAATAAATATTGTCTGGATTTTTCCAAGGCAACAGAAGGAGAGGTTGGTTGTAATCTAATCAACATTATTCAGGGCCTAATCTGTGCCAGGCATTGGTGTTAAACAGGAAAAATAATCCCTCCCTCAAAGGGTTTATAATCTAAAGGGAGAGACAATAGAGGGGAGTATCCAGCTTGGGGGTATCTTGAGCTGAAACCAGACCGAACAGCATATGTAAAATGCAGAGTAAGGTAGTGAAGGATTTGTTATATAATATAAGATGTGGGGGTGAGAGAGTGGGAGTGAAATCAGAAGATCACAAACAGTAAATAAGAAAATTTGAGGAGCTAATAATAATAGCTGGCATTTATATAATGATTTCTAAATATTATCTCATTTTGTTCTCACAACAACCATAGGAAGTACCAGTATTGTTATCCCCATTTTATTGAAGAGGAAACTGAGGCAGGTAAAGGTTAAATGATTTGCCCAGCTAACTCTAGAGACTGTCAATTCACCCTCTCTTTATCTTACTGGTCCTTCCTTAAAAACCTCCTTAAATTTGTTTTCTACTATTTGGAAATAAGATATAGGAAGGTGGGCTATGCTTTCCCCTGATCCCATCCCCTGTGCACATGCAATTTCCCCTAGCATTAACGAACGGTCCATAAAACTTGGATACATATCGCAGATGGACAATGATCTGGACGTACAATTGAAATAAGCAAGCAGGCCAGATTGCATTTGAGATATTGTGCGTGTTGTTTTAATAACCCCAAATAATCTCCCTGAAACTAAGACCCCAATTTTTTTTAACACCTTTGGTGTTCTGGTGCTGCTCTATGTCTATAAATCATGAGCTGTTATGGTCTCTTTAGAATTAAAGTTGTGGATCAGTAAAAGGATAATGGAGCAGTGGTGGGTCTAAATAGACTACAGCCTATTACCAACCAAGATCCAGGCACCAGAAGAAGTGTAAAAGATATCCTCAGAGAGATAAATGACCAAAGACAGAGGGAGGCCATTCACACCTCAAGGAAATGTCAAATGACTTAGAGCGAGGCCACCCACTTTGAGGGAACTCTCTGTGGAAGACCTGGGCACAAGTTACAAAGGATAAGCCATAAAATCCACTATGAGAAGAAGTACTCATTTCAAGAGATCACAGACTAAAGTTACAAGGAGGCTCAAAAAAAAAAAAAACCAAACAATTTATTTTTTCTTCATTCATCCTGATTCTTCTTCATCTTCTTTTCAGCTAGTCCAGGTTTCCATGTTCTCTCTCACAGTTTTACTACCACATTCTCCTTCCATCAAAATACCCAACTGGCCACCAATCCCTGCTTTCTACGCCATTCTTCACCAGATCCTCCTGTTGGTATCAGTAAGATGGAGGGGCAATGAGTAGGCATTCCATAAAGAAAACCACTACTTCTCTACCAACTAAAACAAATAAATATTTGTCTAACTTCTCTAGCTATCGTCAGGAAACAGAGTCACAAGGTTCATAATATTGCTTTCTCCTTGGAAAGCCTTAAGAATGGAGCATCCAGCTACGAGGCAAAACCATGAAGGGAGCTATTGTAAATTTTTAGAAGGAAAAAAATATCCATTGAGAACATAGAGGCCATAGTCAAGCCTCAGATTGCACAAAAGCCCAGTTTTCTGCCTTGTCATAAATCGAAATTAATTTAGACAGCAACTTAATGGCAGCAAGGACAGCCTGCTAGGCAGAGTCCCATAGGAATAGGAGTTACCACCTCTGGCAACCCATGGTCAACACTGTGGCTGTGTTTAAGAAAAAGCAGAATTGATGGTTCTGAAAAATATTCAGACTATTTTTTTTTCAAGAAGTCCATTTAATTTCTACACTTGCAAAAAAAAAAAGGAAACACCCAATAGATATCTGAACTATTCAAATTCAACTGAAAAATAAGTAATACCCAGCATGAGGCAATTAGGTGGCTTAATAAAAAAGATGTAATGCAGGAGTCAGGAAGACCTGAATTCAAAACTGGCTTCAGATACTTACTAGCTGTGTCACCTGAGCAAGTCACTTCACTCAGTTTGCCTCCGTTTCCTCATCTGTAAAATGATGGAGAAGGAAATGGCAAACCGCCCTAGCCAAGAAAACCCTCTACGGGATCAGGAAGAATTGGACATGACTAAATGACAGCAAATACCCCAGCAAGGCGTCATCTTCAAGTCATTTACCGAGTGCCCAATTTTTTGTAGAAACCTGCTGTGTCCAGATACTGGTCTTAGGGAGATTCTGGGATTATAAAGATGGCATTTGACTTCAGGGAGTTAATTAATTAATTAAAATACAAAATAAACTCCAGCAGCTCCCCGTGGCCTCTAGGATCAAATACAAAATGCTCTGTGGAACACTCAACAGTCTTCTTCTCAAACCTTACTCCCAGCCCATGACCTCTTCAATCCACTGACTGGCCTCCTGGCTATCTCCCAATCCCAAGTATTCTCTCTGGCTGCGCTCCATGCCCAGAACACTCTCCCTCCTCTCTCCACCTCCTGATTTTCCTGGCTTCCTTTGAGTCCCAATTAAAATTCCAGCTTTTAGGGGAAGACTTCTCCAAATCCTCTTCATTCCAGTGCCCTCCCTTCTGTTGTTAAGTAATGACTCTGTCCATAGCTTGCTAGGGTAGCTCCTCCCTTAGATTCTAAGCTCCTGGAGGGCAGGGACTGCCTTGTGCCTCTTTCTCTATCCCCAGTGCTTGGCATGGTGCCTGGCACAGAGCAGGCACTTAATAAATATTTTAATGCTTGATGAGAACAGTATTAATGGACAGAACATTATTATGTGAGGTCTAAGGAGAAAAAAAAGGCTCAGGAAGTGAAGGCAAAATTTTTTCATACAATTTAGTCATGGTGCTGTAGCTAAGTAGACCAGCAAAGTCGAAGGAAATCTTTTTTAGGTCAGGGGAGGACAGCGCAAGCTCTGCTGTGAACAAGTCCTGCTTCTAGGATATGGCAATAATTATTTTTGATCAATTGAAAACAAGAAATAGAGTCTTTTCCCTTTTAATTAGATGCAGTTTTATTCCACCATGATATACACACATAAAACCAAGTGATTAGGAAGTAGGGCTAGTGTGCTACCATGGAAAGGGTACCACTGGCTTGGAAGTGAGAGAATGTGAGTTCAAATTCTGCCTCCAATGCTTGCTACCTGTGGAGTTTTGGGCAAAAGTCATTTAACCCCTTGGACTGTGATGACATATGCACAATGAGGAAGTTAGACTAGAGAAGTTTTGAGGTTCCTTCCAGACCCTCATTTATGATCCTATGAATTGCAAATTCCCTATTAATGTTTCCTTTGCTTAGTTTTCTCATCTGCAAAATGAGGGTTGATCTAAATGATCTCTGAGGCCCCTTCCAGCTGTGGCTCTATGCTCCTATGATCATTGAATGGAACATTTTTAAGCACCTACTACATATAAGGCCTCTGCTAGGGGGTCCTCCATCCTCTGTAGGGTTTCTCCCCAGGTTTTAGGTCTTAGTCTTTAGTTGTGTGCCCAGAGTTCAGCACAGGGCCTGGCATATGGCAAGTGCCTAACAAATCCTTGTCAATCCATTATTGATTTATTTCTACAAATTGCTATCAGCCACACAATGTGCAACAATTATTTTAAGGGTCCTGTTGGTCTTGTTTCATATTTTACATACCATGGAGTCTCAGCACTGATGAGAAAGAATTTAGAGGAATAGATCAGTTCACAGATTGTCAAATCTAAATCCTCTTATTTGTTTTGGGTTTTTTTGTTTGTTTAATGTTTTCACTAATAATTTTGAGAGATCATGCTAATATATGTGTCGGGAGAGATGAGGCATTCAAAATTCAAAATAATATTGGTAAATCAGGGCCACTAGGTAGCTCAGCAGACTGAGAACCAGGCCTAGAGACAAGAAATCCTGGGTTTAAATCTAGCCTCAGACAAGTCTTACCTGTGTGACCCTGGGCAAGTCACTTAATCCCCATTGCCTAGTCCTTATCACCCTTCTGCCTTAGATTCTAAAATGGAAGGTAAGGGTCTAAAAAAAGATAAAAGAAATAGAGTGATTCAAAAATACTCTGTGACACCATAGCCCAGAGAGCACCACCACACTGGGCTTAGAAGTTACTGAAACACCATACCACTGCTGGGTTTGTACCCCAAAGAAATAAGAGGGGAAAATATATGTACAAAAATATTCATAGCTGCGCTCTTTGTGGTGGCCCAAAACTGGAAAATGAGGGGATGCCCTTCAATTGGGGAATGGCTGAACACATTGTGGTATATGTTGGTGATGGAATACTATTGTGCTAAAAGGAATAATAAAGTGGAGGAATTCCATGGGGACTGGAACGACCTCCAGGAAGTGATGCAGAGTGAAAGGAGCAGAACCAGGAGAATATTGTACACAGAGACTGACACACTGTGGTACAATTGAATGTAATGGACTTCTCTACTAGCAGTAATGCAATGATCCAGGAAAATTCTGAGGGACTTCTGAGAAAGAACACTATCCACATTCAGAGAAAGAACTGTGGGAGGAGAAACACAGAAGAAAAACAACTGCTTGATCATGAGTCAAGGGGATATGATTGGGGATGTAGCCTCTAAACAATCACCCTAGTGCAAATATCAATAATATGGAAATAGGTCTTGATCAATGATACATGTAAAACCCAGTGGAACTGCTCATTGGATATAGTGGGGAGGGGGAAAGGAAAAAGGAAAGAACATGAATCATAACCATGGAAAAATATTCTAAATTAATTGATTAATTTTTTTGCAAATTAAAAAAAGAGTTGCTGAGACAACAGCTTCTGGACCTCTCAGCTCAAGATTGTAAGAAGGTTGAACGATTGGCTAAAAAGAGACTACAGGGGACCTTTTGCTGGCACTGAGTATAGCTATGGCTGATTTGCAATTCTATTACCTCAAAGAAGTTCCAGGACGCAGTGGCTGGGTGGAGAGGACCCCTGTGGTCAATCACAAGCAAGCAAGGGGGTCACAGATCCATGGACAAAAGGATGGCTGGCACTTTCAAAATGAACAGGATTAGGGAAATTTCCTGGTTCAATACCAGAGAACAGACCAGGAGAGTGGTGACCACGGCTCTCCTTGGAAGTACTGAAAACTTGCAAACCCCCAAAACTAGCTCTGAAAATAATAGCACATTAAAAAAAAAAAGACTGAAGCTTGGCATAGTGATTTCCCACTCCAAGGTGAGCAAAGCCCAACTTTAACATAAAGGCTGGGGAAATGAGCCAACAGAAAAAGAAGTTAGTCATAAAAAGTACTATGGTGACAAGAAAGACCAAGATTCAGGAGACAGAAATGTAAAAACAAAACAAAAAATGTAAAAACAGCTACAAAGCCTCAAAGAAAAATGCTCATTGGACCCAAGCCTAATAGGAATTCCTGGGAGAAAGGCAGCTAGGTAGTACAGTAGATAGACTACTAAACCTGGAATCAGGAGGACCTGGGTTTAAATGTGGCTTTCTTAAGTCATGGGATCCTGGGCAAATCACATAATCCCAATTGCCTAGCTCTTACCACTCTTCTGTCTTAGAATCAATACTTAGCATCGATTCTGAGACAGAAGGTAAAGGTTAAAAAAAAAAAGAATTTCTGGGAGAGTTAAAGAAAAAGATAGAGTGTGGAAAGAAAAACTGGGGAAAGAAGGAAGGATGAAGGAAAATAAGAATTTGTTAAGGACCAGATACTGTATTAAGCATTTTATAAATAGTATCTCATTTGATCCTCACAACAATCTTGGGAGATGTGTGTTATTATTATCCCCTTTTAAAACCGAGGAAACTGAACAGGTAGTTTTAAGTGACTGAAGTATCTGAAGCCAGATTTGAACTCAAATTTTTCTGATTCTAGAATCAGTGGACTATCCACCACTGTGCTACAAGGTGCCTCCTTATTATCCCAAAGTCCCACTATCAGCATGCCTATATATTTTTTCTGAATTAAAATTTTTATTTAATTAATTTAAAATATTTTTTCATGGTTACATGATTCATGTTTTTTTCCTCCTTCCCCCCCCCCCCCACCTCCCTGGTAGCCCACTCGCAATTCCACTGGGTTTTACAGAGCATGCCTTTATTTTGAAGTGATCAACACAGACTTATACTACCTATGTGACCCTGGACAACTCTACCTCAGTTTCTTCATCGGTATCCCTTGTTCAAGTCTTGCTGCTGATAGTTATTAGCTCTGTGTTCCTGAGCAAGTCATTTTAGCCTTTCTCAGCCTCTATTCCCTCATCCATAAATTGAGGATAACTGCAGAGCATCCCCCTCACAGGTTAGCAGTGAGGATCAAATGAATTCATTTATGCCAGTTCAAATGCAAAGAGAGAGAGTAGGAGGAGTGCTATGGATCAGGAATAATAAGAAGGTCCAGTTTGACTAGAGGGCAATGTGATACTATTCTTAAAAAAAAAAAAGGATTTGCACAGCATTTGACTATACAAATAGGTATACCAAATATAAGTCAGCTCTACCCACAATACTCAGCACTGCCTCGGTCTTTCCTAGGATTCTGAGTTCACAGAATATTATGTTCTGAGTCCTATAATTAAAGGGCACAGGGAACTTGGAGAGAATTCAGTAGAAAGCCACAAAAATGATTCAAGGGTTGGAAAATACGGTGCATGAGGGAACAGCTGAAGAAACTATGTTTTTCTATCCACCCCCACGATCCCCCCCAATCCACTCAGACTCCTCCTCCCCCTCCCCAGTTCTGTTTAGGAGCATGAAAATAAGTCTTCGGATAGAATGGAGGCCTCTTTCCCAGAGGAAGGTGATGGGCTGCTTTCCACAGGGAAGCCTCGATTCTTTAAGATAGATGATTTCCCAGCATTGAGGGTTGTTTGACTTTGGAGTGGGTTATAAAATCCCTCCCTGGAAAGCCTTTTTTAAAAATATGGTCTTGTCTCTTGGATTCAGTTCTGCCTCAAGGGCAGACTCCCATAGTCTTTTTCAACTCTCAGACATACTTCAGGATCATTCACTAACTTTTCCTTTCCTTATCTTTTTTTAAAAGACATTTTATTGGGGCAGCTGGGTAGCTCAGTGGATTGAAAGCCAGGCCTAGAGATGGGAGGTCCTAGGTTCAAATGTGGCCTCAGACACTTCCCAGCTGTATGACCCTGGGTAAGTCACTTAACCCCCCATTGCCTAGCCCTTACCACTCTGCTGCCTTGGAACCAATACACAATATTGATTCCGAGATGGAAGGTATGGATTTTTTTAAAAAAGCCATTTTATTTTAAAAAATAGAAAATAAATAGACATTTTATTGATATTTTCTCCTCAGCCCCATAGACCTTGCCTTTGTAACCATATTGTACCCATGGCCCAAGCTCTAGGCATATCTATGTTTGTAGCAAAAAGTAAAAAAAAAACACTATATGCCTCATTCCACACTTACAGTCCACCACCTCTGCTAAGAAGAGGGAGGCACACTTTACCGCTTTACCAATAGTCCTCAAAAGTCACAAATGGTCAAAGCTGTGATGCCATTCAAGGTGGTTTTCCTTACAGTATTATAGTTATTGTGTACATTATAGAATTACAGATTCACAGCTAAAAGCAGCCTGAGAAACCGTTATGCCCAACGCTTTGATTTTACAGATGAGAAAACTGAAACCCAGTGATTTGCCCAAAAACATATAAGGTAGTAAGTGACGGAGGCAGGCTTTGAATTCAGATCCTTTTACTGCAGAAACAAAAGTCTTTTACACCACCATCTCCTTATTGTTCTCCTGGTTTAGCTCTCTCCTTTTGTATCAGTTCATACACTTTCCCCTAAATTCTTCTGATTCATTTCTTATGGCACAATTATATTCCGTGACATACATATAAAAAGATTTGTCCATCCATTCTCCAATCCATGGGTATTATAAGAAAGGATTTCTAGCAGAGCAGAGCAATGCAGGCTGGCAGCCTGGGATGGTATGCTCTGCTAGAAATCCTTTCTTATAGTATCCACTTCATTTCTTTGCAGCTACATTAAAAAAAACACACACACTATAAATATTTTGGTATATTTGGAATCTTTTCCTTTGTCTTTGATGTGCCAAGTGATGCTTTTATTATTGGGTCAATAGTTTGATGACTTTTTACCATTATAATTGCAAATTATTTTCAGATTATTATGAAATCATTGGTCCACTTTCACAGTTTTCCCAACTGTGAATTCAGCGTTCTATTGATTTTTAGTTCTACTAGAAAGTTTTGTTTCTTTTCTTTCTTGACTCTAATACTTACCATTTTTGGTTTTTGTCATCTTTATCAAGTTTTCAACAGCCTTCCAAAAGGATTTACAATTTTGTGCTTATCCTTTCCCTTCCCAAACCCCTTATCTTCTTCTCCTTATGGAAATAGAGATAGGACAGAGATGGAAGGAGAGAAGAGAAGATGTACCGTTATCTTGGCCCAAAGCAAGTCAATCTTCTTGCTCAATGGATGGTTTGGTGATTCCAAATCCTAGGCCAAAATCCCAGCTCCATCACTTTCTATTTCTGTGACTGGACAATTCAATACATTTCTCTGGGTCTCAGTGACCTCCGCTGTAAAATAAGGGCATTGGACTAGAGAGATGTCCTCTGAGGTCCTTCCCACCTCTAAAGCTCTGATCCTGGCATTTGATGGTGGAATTGTCTTTTGCCAGTTCACCCTGTCCCTTTCCTTCAGGCGAAAGAGTAAAATGCATCCACTCGCCTCACTCGCCTCCTGCTTGAGCATCACAAGCCCCAACAAAGCCCTCACGAGGGTTTCATTTTCCTTTCCTTCCCCATGGGTATGCTCTACTTATGTTGACTGGTTCACTAAGTGTGATCGTTCTGGGGAGGGAGGAATCTTCAGTTTACTTTTTGAGAAACTATTCTTCATTTTTTTAATTTGTAATTTTAATTTGTAATAACACCGGTAGGCTTATTGTGGAAGAGAGAAATGTTCAAATGAATGAAAAGATTGGATTTTGCAAAGCTATCTCCTGAGAAGGTTTTATTCCTTAAATGAGGGTTCAGGGCAGGATGAAGGGAGAAGCTGTGCTCTATATTGCCTTTCATCTCATTAAAATTCATATATACTTAATATATGTACATATAATATGTATCAATCATACAGGTGACTTGCTACTGGTCCAAAGGAATGGCCCCTGGTTGATTTAGCATTGCAGTGACACATGAAGATGGAGCTATGACTTCAAGAACAACATACTTTCCCTTTGAAATTCAATCTTTTACAAGAAAAAAAAAAAGAACCCTATAGAGCCTAGAAGGTAGAGTTAAGATCTTTGAACATAAAAAATCTATTCACCAGCAAAAAAAAAAAAAAAAAAAAAATATATATATATATATATATATATATATATATGCTTTGAAAGCTACCTAAAATGTTAAGAATAGTTCAAGGAAAACGTGATCTTCTTCAAACTTCTGTCCTAAGAACCTGAAGTTTTGATTTGGTGTTTTTGAAAAGAGATATTTAAAGAAACTCAAGGAAATAAACCCCAAAATTCCTCACCACAAAATGGCAGTCCCCTGGCGGTGGCCACTCAAACTTTTTTTTATTAACCTTTATTGAAGAGTATATTCAAAATAATTCTGTGTTTTAAGATAATTTTATAACTTCATTTCATGAAATAATTCAGCTAAAGATCTTCTCAACTGAAAGTGAATTCTCAATTCTCTCTTTGCCCTTAACAGAGGCTACCCTTTTATCACATTATTTGTGCATAATACCTTCCCAAATGAAGTCACAATCTCAAGAAGAAGGGTATTCACTAGCAGAACTCAGGCATCTTGGATCTAAATGTCACTATCCTCAAAATAATGACATGATAGTTTTTATAAGTGTTTCCAACCAAATGGGATAATCAAGTCAAAAACTGATATTGGTTTATTTTTGTTCCTCCTCTAAGCTCAGCAATGGATCAACAAGGTGTTACATATAGGGAAGTTAGGTGGCCTAGAGTCAGGAAAACCTGAGTGCAAATCTGATCTGTGATACTTACTTACTCCAATTTGCCTCAGTTTCCTCATTTGTAAAATAAGGTGGAAAGGGAAGTGGCAAACCACTCTGGTATCTTTGCCAAGAAAATCCCAAATGGGGTCAGGAAGGGTTGGACAGGCCTAAAATAAGGGAACAACCCATGGGCATCAAGTATTGTGCTACAAGGAGAGTTGGGTGACGCAACACATAGAGAGCCAAACCTAGAGATGGGAAGTCCCTGAGTTCAAATCTGGCCTCAGACTCTGCTTAGCTATGTCACCCTGGACAAGTCACTTAACCACCCCCCCCCCCTTGCCTAGCGCATACCACTCTTCTGCCTTGGAACCAAGATTTTGTATTGATTTTAAAATAGAAGGTAAAGATTTTAAAAATATATATTGTGTTAGGAGGTTGGGAAATAGAGACGTCTTGCCCCCAAGGAGCTCATTCTCTTTCTAGCAGAGATAAATAATAAGACAAATCTAGTCTTTCTTCCTGGTGCCATTCTTTCAACTACCTAAAGGTCTCTTTGGACTCCAGGTCAAACCCACTGTCCACTCCACCATGTTGCCTCTCAAAAGGAAAAGGTGAATGTGTGTTTTCACAGACCCAAGCACATAAATAAATCGATTACAAGATATATGTGGAACACACATTTAAGGTGCTGGTTTTTGGCTTTTCCATCCTATCAGAAAGTTTCTATATTAAAAAGAACAAAAACTAGCTAGGAATCCATTTGAAGATGTGAAAAGCAGCTTTTTTTTTATTAAGAGCTTACTGTATAATAACAAACAGATCATTTTTATTCTCTATACACCAAGAACTAAAAATGAACAAATTGCAGGTAGCTACTTAGAGCCTTGATTCTCTGACAGTTGGAAATGTCTGCCACCTCCATTAAGGCAAAAAACAAAAAACACCCAAGCATTTTAGTTAGGAATGTCTCTTGTACAGGAAAATACACCAATCCAAAAAATAAACACATTTCTTCCTTCCTCTATTTTTTAAAATAAATCACAGAAGGGACCCTGGAAGGCATCTTGTTCAAAGTTTATCTGAAAAAACTCTCCTCTCAAGCTACATGGCTTGACTTGGACTGAGAAGGTTCTGCCCAGACTAACTGACTGTGTGACCTCAGTGGCCTCTTAACCCATCAGTGCCTCGGTGTCCTCATCTGTAAAATGAGAAGATTGGCCTTGATGACCTCAGTTCCCTTTCAGCCCTAAATGTAGGCTCCCACGTACTGGATAAATGGTTATCCAGCCTTCATCTGCCATTTTCCAGGGAGAGCAACCCCAAAGAGTTCATGGCCTTCTCCGTGTAGATCAAACAATTTTGGGAGTAGCTGCAAAGGGCTTACAAGTTTTTCCTTTCATGAAGAATAAATCTAGCTCTTCATTGCTGTCGCTGCCCCTACTTCTGTCTTCTAAGGCCATGGAGAACAAATCTAGTCTTTCTTCCGGGCACCATTCTTTCAACTACCTAAAGGTCTCTTTGGACTCCAGGTCAAACCCACTGTCCACTCCACCATGTTGCCTCTCAAAAGGAAAAGGTGAATGTGTGTTTTCATAGACCCGAAGCTTTGGGGAGAGGCAGCCAACCAACCACCAGGTTGGCAATAATGGCCCCCAGAGGGAGAGAATAGTCAAGAGACTTAGCGAGACAGACACAGAAACACAAGAAGAAAACATGCTAATGAGATAAACAGCATTAAGGAGTCAGAACTTTTAAAATCTTTTAAATTTTAATTTTTTAAATTAATCTTAGAAATTAAAAACTTTTTTTAAAAGAACTTAAAAAACTTTTTAAAATTTAAAAATTTTTTTTCAAAAATAATAGGTGTACAATGGAGTTTGAATACAGAGTGAGGCAGACCGTTCTTTGCTTTGTTTTTTTCATGTTTTTTTAATTGTGTCTTTTCCCCTACATGATGACTACAGAAATATGTTTTATAGGATAATATATGTATAACCCATAACAAATTGCTTACCATCTCAGAGGGGGAGGGATGAGAGGGAGAGAGGAAGAAAATGTAGAACACAAAATGGTAGAAAATAAATGTCCAAAATTGTATTTATATGTAAGTGGGAAAAAATAAAATGTTATTTAAAAAAAAATAACAGTTCGTGTCAACTTGGGGGAAAGCAGGAAAAGACAGCAGCTATCCTGATGTTCCTGATCATGGAGCCCTAGGGAGGGCCCATAGGACAAAAGACTGAAATGATTCCAGATTCTTCCTACTTTCCTCTATAACTTTACCAGAGCTAATTAGAAAATAAATGTTTTATTTCTTATTTATTTTTTATATTGCTGAAAGTTCCAGATAATTACCTCCCCCTCAAAAACAGAACAAATCAATATAATTAATCAATCAATCAACAAGTCAGTCCTAGTAAGCACCTACTCTGTGCCAGGCACAGTATGAAGTTTGGGGAGGTGCAATTACATTGGAGACGATCCCTCCTCACAATGAGGATCAGCTATAAGTTTGTTCAGAATAAATATAAAGAGAATAAATACTCCATCATTAGCTACCAGGGAGTTTGGGCAGGAGGATGGGGAACTGGGAGGATGAGGAAAAGAACTCATGGAAGAGGGAGTGCTAGAGCTGCCTTTGAAGAGAGGGATTCTATTAGGAAGGGGTTAAATAGGGAGAGCCGACATCAAGGCAAGGAAATAAGAGATGGAGTGGTGTACACGAGGAAACATACAGAAGGCCAATTTGGCTGGATTGTAGTGTGTGGGAGAGTAGCACGCACTGAGGTCAGAAAGAGAGGAGGGGGCTTTAAAAGCTAAAAAAAGGAATTTATATTTTATCCTAGAGTCAAGAGGAAGCCACTAGAATTGATTAAATAGAGGCGTGACAGGGTCAGACCTGAACTTAAGGAAAATTATTTGGGCAGCAATATGGAAGCCAGCAGGAGTGAAGAAAGATTTGGGGAAGGAAGATGATTTTAGGAAGCTGTTACAAATGAGCTTGGATGACTGGTGATGAAATTAGCCACTGACCCAGGAGGTCCACCACTTCTCTGCTAAGAGGAAGAAGACCAGCTTCACCATTAGGCCCCTGAGGTCACCATGGATAATGTTGTTTGTCCTTAGATTACTATGGCCACTGCCTACCCTATTCTTCTGTTTCTACTCCCTTTGATCTGCCTCATTTCATACAAGTCTCCCCAGGTTTTCTGAATCCATCCTTTTCATCATTTCTTATGGCTTGATAACAACAAAATAACATTTATCTATCACAATTGATTTAGCCATTCCCCAATCAACGGGCACCTACTTTGTTTTCAGTTTTTTGCTCAGAAAAAAAATGGTGTTGCAAGTATTTTTGTACAAATGAGACCTTTTTCTTTGGGAAAGAACAAATTTCATAGAAACATTTTCCTGGGGAGAAGTCACTTTGTTCATCAAAACATGACAGTCTATACCCATGTGGCTTGTAAGTTCATTGCTTGTCAAAAGAAGGTTAGCATCATTTATGGGTAACCAATAAATTGAGTTCCAAGTCACACAGCCTTTGTATGTCACATATGCTTTTGTATACAGAAAATAGTTAATAATAATACCATTTGCCTCACCAACATATTGTAAACACTAGTTGATGCACGTGAAACAATTGCTTCTTTTAAAAAGTGATTCTAGAATAGCTTAAGGCACCATTCCAAAGAACTTTCAAGACTCAAAATATTTGACCCACACAAAATCAGAATTATTCTTAGCCATGTTTATCAATGCTCCTGGCTCACTTCTCCCCCCCCCACAAAGTTATTGCTCATTGCTATCCCTAGTGTTTCTAGGCTAAACGAATTTACATGTCCTTTTGAAGCATGGCTAAATGCCCTTCTC
Source organism: Monodelphis domestica (assembly GCF_027887165.1). Lineage (NCBI taxonomy): Eukaryota > Metazoa > Chordata > Mammalia > Didelphimorphia > Didelphidae > Monodelphis > Monodelphis domestica. The sequence continues at coordinate 210,315,249 of NC_077232.1, forward strand.
TGTTTTACACTTCTGACTATCCAGCTGCAACATTTTATAGTTAGGATCATAGTCTTGGAGCTGGAAGAGCTCTTAAAAATGATCTAGCCACCCCCCTCATTTTACAAACAAGGACCAGAAGGCCAAGAAACACAAAGGTAGCCCAGAGCTGGGATTGGAACCCAGGCCCTATGCTTTTCTATCACATCATCCTGCCTTGATATTAATGCACTGGTGGTGAGTATCCCTCCAATATCTTCAGTGCCTCCTTAGCCCAGCATTCACAATCTTCCACAATAACTCAAGGTCCAAACTACATTTCTAGCCCCACATCAAGTCATTGGGGCATTGTGCATTGGCACCAGATTTGGAACATGGAAAACTCCACCTTAGACACATACAAGTCATGGGAAATGGACAAGCCATTAACTAAGGCTTGGTTTCCTCATCTTTAATAGAAGTCAATAACAGCAGCTCCCTCAAAGGGTGGCTGTCAGGCATAAATGGAATAATGCACAGTAAGTGCTTGGCAAACGTTAAAGAATGGCATAAGTAGAAGCTATTATTTTCCTTATTCATAGATTCTAGCCAAACTGCACGATTCTCTATTCCTCTCTCTTATTGTGTCATCTCCCAGTTTTTTGGTTTTTCTTATGCTACCTCACCCTCCTGCAAAGGTTTTCCTTTATGTCTCTCTTCTGAAATTCTTCCCTTCCTTTAAAGGAACTCTCCCTGCTTCCTTTGTGAAGTCAGTATCTACATCCCACATACTGGCCCAACTGGACTCTTCCCATCTCCTAGCCTGGGTTTTACCCCATTTACCTATTCCCAAAGCCCCTGGTTGAAAATGATAGCTCCATTCTCAGTGTCTTACAGCAATCTGACTCAGTTTCTCCTTTGTATGAGTCGCTTTCTCCCTTGTAACATACTTATTTGCAGGGGTGTCTTTCCCTTCCTTCCTCCACCCCCCAAAAATAATGGACTCTTTTATGAGCAGCATTATCCCTGTCTCACATAAACTCTGTGTGTGTGTGTGTGTGTGTGTGTGTGGTTAATATAGATTGGCCAAAGGACTTCAGTTCCAACATGTGTACTAGAGCTATGGCATCTGTGTACCTGTGGGCAAATCACATGATTTGGGCCTCAGTTTCTGAACCTAGAAAATCAGAGGGCTCAGATACTTCTTCCCTTCTATTTTTTTATGATGTAACCTTTGCTATTGTGTATTTTTAAAATATTGTGGGCTGGGGGACTACATTCCCCAGCATTCCCTGCTCTTCCCAGGGTTCCCTTCTCTTTGCATCCTGGTGTGAGATTGGTCTATAAATGGACCAATCCCACGCTGGGAGGGGCTTTTTGTCTGGGGCTTTGGTAGGAGGGCAGGAGGTTGTTGGAGCTCAGCCTATTTTTCCTTTGCAAATGCCCCTTTTTCTTTAACTATTTAGGCCAGTATCCATTTGAAGTTTATTCTGGTATATGGTATAAGATACCGGTCAAAACCTAATTTCTAAACAACTTTCCGATCCAACATGGTGATTTGTTCTATTTGATTATGTACGCATGTTACTATGGTGGTCTTCTTTTCAGGGTAGAAAGTGATTTACTTAGGGGTAATGGTATTCTAAAAAAGAAACTCACAGGTTAGGTCACTTCATCCAAGAGGGAGATGCAGCTCTAATTAGTAAAGTAAAGGTGTTTTTAAATGTACGCATAAATCCCAGGTCACCTATTTATAGACCAGTTTTTTATAATAACACGGAGAAATGCCTGTGTGTAGCATTTACTGTATTTCCATCTTTTCTGTGGCCTGTCTCTGACCTCACAACTGCTCCTTTATCCACTGAGAAGTATCTAACTACTTCTACTTCATCTGTTCCCTTGAGGTAGAAATAATGCAATCATTATTATGACACATTTCATCATACCTGTGTGCCGTAAAAACCCTTCATGCTTCTTAAGGTTTGGCAGACGGGAGTTTATAGTGGAGAGAGCCACCAAAATTGGAGTCAAAAGAGGATTTCTTTGAATCCTGGCTGGGCTACTCATTGTGTGAATTCATCAAAGGAGATTGATATCTCATCTATCAAATGAGGGGCTGATCTCTAACATCCCCTATGAACCTGGAAGAATCCCAACTCCCAGGTTAAGAGAAACAAAGAACTGAAAAATCATCTTTCTCTGGAAATTTCAAAGATGATCATAATTATATATGTAATATGTATATTTATTACACAATATTTATTATATTAAGGACAAAGATGATCATTTATTCTGAGCATTCAGATTGTTAATAGAACACCAATACTATGATAAATTATTATTATTTTGTTAATTATTACTATTTTGACATTTTAGTATATGCTACACATTAATTAATATTAGGAAAGAATCTTGAGATTCTATGGTTCTATGGTATTAATTCAGTCTAAAATTTTACTACCTTATATTAGGTTTGTGGTCACTTAAAATTGCCATGTATTTTTCCCATGACTTGTTTGACGGCTCTCCTTTATCCTATAATGGTATATTTGATGTGGTCAACTTAAATATTCAACTTTGCTTTTATCATCGTTAAATTTCATCTTGCTCCTTTGGGCCCATCCTCCCGGGATGCCTGTTCTCTGCAACGCTTCCCCTACCTCCTCCGTTCTCTCTCCAAGCAGGCTGTCTGTGTGTGGTCATGGGCTCCAACATTGTTCTGAGGACCAAACTAAAGATCCATCCTGGACTCCCAGGGAAGTCTGAGTGGAGCTGTCCCCTGCAGGGAGCCTCTCCATCCCCCATGGAGCCAGCATTCTCCAAGAGTTTACACAATCCAAATCAAAGGTCAGGGAACAGAGCTCTGTCTTCCCCAGCATTTGCTACTGCTGCACCTGGTACATGCAAAGAGATCAAGGGAAAGAATGCAGGTCAAGCACCAGGCAGAAAGACCCTGACAACTGCCTCTAACCTTTCCCCACCCTGCCACCCCCATTCTCCGTCCCTCCTCTGCCACCACTGCCTAGGGCATTCAGCTGCACTCAATTGTTGGGTCCTGTTTCAATACAAGGGGCCATCATGTGTCACATGGATGAAATCACTTTAACATTGGGACCTTGCCTAACAATACATCAGGCCTATTGGGATGAATTGGGTTTTTTATTCTCATTCTCTCTCTCCCTCCCTTCTCTTTTATTCTCATTCATTCATTCTCTCTCTCTCTCTCTCTCTCTCTCTCTCTCTCTCTCTCTCTCTCTCTCTCTCCTTCTCAATCTGTCTCTCCCTCTTCTCCTTACCCTTTTCTGTCTCTCTCTCTCACACTTCTGCCTCCATCTCTCTCTCTCCCCTTCTCTTTCCCCTTCTGTCTCTCTATCTCTCCCTTTCCTCCCTTCATCCCTCCTTCCTTCTCCCTCTCCCTCCCTCCCTCCCTCCCTCTCTCTCTCTCTCTCTCTCTCTCTCTCTCTCTCTCTCTCTCTCCTTCTCAATCTGTCTCTCCCTCTTCTCCTTACCCTTTTCTGTCTCTCTCTCTCACACTTCTGCCTCCATCTCTCTCTCTCCCCTTCTCTTTCCCCTTCTGTCTCTCTATCTCTCCCTTTCCTCCCTTCATCCCTCCTTCCTTCTCCCTCTCCCTCCCTCCCTCCCTCCCTCTCTCTCTCTCTCTCTCTCTCTCTCTCTCTCTCTCTCTCTCTCTCTCTCACACACACACACACACACACACACACACACACACACACACACACACAGATCAACTCTAAACTTTTTCTTTAAAAAAAACAACAACACCTTTGGATAAATGTTGAGCTCCCATAAGGACAGCGAAGGTAGCATTTACAAACTAACTGACCTCACCTCTTGAAAAAGAAGATGTGAATTACCCCTCCTTCTGAGCCTCCCCATTTCACAGGGTATCACAATACATTAATTAATGTGATCTCAGCAGTGGAGTGTCAGACTACAAACCCCTGATCCTTTGGAGCAGGATCTCACAGGACTTTACAGCAGTATGAAATCAGAGGGAACCTACAAAGTTGAGGATGTAAGTTCCTGGATTTGTGAAACAGTGAGAATTCTCCTGAGAAATCTCCTTCAAATCAACCTCCTGGTGATTTTAACTGAAGAATTCACACTGTGATCTTGGATTATAAATTATCTAATTACTCAGAAGTTGTGGGATTTATTTTTAAAGGGTTGTGAGCTTTTGTAGTTTCATCAACATAAATCCACTGATCAAAGGCAAGAATTTGGGGCAAACTCATAGGCTATCCCCCCAATCGAAATCAGTGGTAAAAGTTGCAGTTACATAAGTACCCCTTGGTCAGAGTGTCCAAAAAGAAAATACAAGCACTCTCCAAATAAGGGTTGCTCATATTTGAAAGTCTTTAAAAAGCACTTAACTAGAAACTTTAGATTTGAACAGACTACCCAGAGTCATAAAAAGAAACTCAAGAAATTCATGTAAATACAATGGAGACTTATGGGTTGGAAGATAGTCTGTTTGGGTGGGTTTCTAACCGTCTGAACAACTCAGCCTTCAAAGAGTGCTAATTAATAGACTACCCAATAATAAATGAAGAAAGAGGTCTCTCGAGGTATAAACCAGAAGAGCTGGGCCCGACCTCATTGGACACTTTTATCAATGGCACAAATGAAAAGACGTAACAAATTATGACAAAGTTTAGAGGAACATAGAACACAGTGAATAACAGAATAAAGATAGGAAGACCTCCAATCTCCTGGGCTAGTGGACAGAGCCAAACTAACAAGATGGAACTTAACAGAGATAAAAGATCAAGCTTTATATTGAGGTTGAAAACATCAAATGCATAGGTACAAGGCAGGGGAGAGACTTGGCTCCAACAGAAGTCATGTGAAAAATTGATGGGGATTTTAGCTGATTTTAGTACAAGCTCAACATAGCCCCTGCACCTGTAGGCTTTGTTATTCTCACAGAATCACAACAGAGCACTTGGCTGAAGGGTCCCACTGTAGTCTATACTGGTGGGAACACACAGGGCATTTAATCCAGTTTATTTTAAAAATTATTGACAATGAGGCACGTCCAGTGGAAGACAACTAAGAAGATGAATGTCCTACAAAGAATAAGTTAGGGACTGAGCCTAAAGATGTGACAACTCACTTCAAAAATCCCTGGCTCTAAGAAGAATCTATTTTATTCTTCCTCATTCCTGCAAGAGGAATCAGAACGAACACACAGAATGATAAAGAGCAGATTTTGGATCAATTGGATAGGAACCTTCTAAACTGTAAGAAGGGTTTAGGTTAGATGAACTCTAGGGTCCAGTTTTTGATTCTCTCTATGAAGAACTTGGAAGATTCTCCATAACTAAGGATACCAGAATGTAATTTGGATTGTAAGATCATAAACTTAGGTCTTGGCAAAAACAAAGCTAGCTGGTCCAAGTTTAAAGGACAATAAGACACTCTTCTGACCCTGTGGTATAGAGTAACATTCATGATGAACTTAATTAAAGCAATGGAGTTTTTCCCCCTCCTACACATGGCCAGTGATGGCTGGGCACATGGGCTTTATTAATTAGGGGTGTGTTTCTCTCCCTGCTCTTTTAATTTTAATTTCTTTTGAAAATGCAGGTCTTTTCCTAAAGCTTTCCTGAGCAGCAATAGCCTAAGGGATTCTCATTTCATAACCACCCACTTGTTACACAAAAAGAGATTTTCTTCTCCATCTAATTAAAAGAGAAGTCATTAACTAAGCTAAGAAGAACTCCTGGAAGAATAGAAAAAACAGTAAAATGTTTAAAATACAACACTGAAAAGCCCAAATACTGTTTGACTGAATGTCAAATAAATGTGTAACTACATATCAATAGATAATTTCCTACGAAAATGAAAAGGCGAGAAGGTCCCTATAAGTCATTCTCTATCCCCTACATCTAAAAAATGATATGATAAAGTCCAAAACAAAAGCAACTTAGATACTCCTGAAATAGTTTGATGACAAGGGCTCTTAGTGTACTATCTGAACAAGTCAACCTTCAAAGAGGGTCACTGCTTAAAGATAAACTGAGGAAGAGTCTCTAGTGTGATGGCATAGAGCTCTGTACTGTTACACACAGTGGATAGAGTGTTGTACGTAGAGACAGGAAAACCCGAGTTCAAATGCTACCTTGGGCACTGTTAGCCTCAGTTTTCTCATCCATAAATTGGGGGTTATGATAACATCTATCACATAGGATTGTTTATGAAGATCAAAGGAGATAATATTTGTAAAGTGTTTGGTACAGTGCATGGAGTATAGCAGATGCTTTATAAATGCTTATTACCTTCCCAGATTATAATTTGACCATGAATTTAGATTTATTGGACTTAAAAATAAATTAAACATGACTTTGAATACAGATCCACAAGAAATGTAGATATATATGTAGTGATATATGCTAAAACAAAATATGAAAACCAAAAAAGTTGCATTCCCTGAAAATCCTTTAAGGGTCACAAGGAAGTTTGAGCCAGAATGCAGGGAATGACTGATCTGGATTCAGGAAGATCCCTGGATGCCAAAGCTATTTCTTAGGCTGTGTGACCCTGGGTAAATCACTTACCTCTCTGAGCCCAAGTTTCCTCCCTACAATGAGGAGTGTATTATTTGGACTATATTACTCACATCAAAGGGTAGTGAAGCTCCAGTGAGAGAATAACGGTCATCTATCAATATTAGTTACTAGAATAGTTCATCAATACTTTAATATAGTTAGGGAATTATAATTGAAGACTATGGCAATTGAGAATAAACTTCTACAGAATGATTCCTTTCCATCTCTCTGTTTTACCTATAGCCAAAGCAATCAAAATTTAACCAAAAAAGAATTAATTTATCAGCAGACTCCAAGAATTTAAGCCCTCGCCCACCCTCCAGGCAGATGTGCTTTACACCTGGATTTTCATTTGAAAAGGGCTCTCTCTGCACAATTCCTCAGCCATCCAGAAATAGCATCCATGATACTGCCAGCTGATTTGGTCATCACAGACAGTCAATCATAGAGCATTCATTTACCTTAATTAATCTTAATTTATTAATTAATTGAATCTATCAATTTATTACTCTGGGTCAGGTACAGAAAAATCCACGAACAAGGTCGGCACTGCCCAGACTCTAAATAAATTAAATCCCACTGTTCCCTTTAACTAGTTCTTTGATATACCCTTCCCAAACCCTACACGGTTGACTTGGAATCTGTTTTCTGGGATGCCACTTTAAACAATCATCCGGCTGTCTTTTTCAAAAAGTCTATTGTCAGAAATGTGCGTTCTTCCCCCGAGAGCCACCTACCATGAGTCCTCCCAGAAGTCTGGGTGATCACGGTGGATTACCGTCTTAACACACATCCTTTAGATTTCCATCCTGCAATAAGCCTCTTAGAGGAAGGTGTGATTGCATCAAAGGGTTTGGATCGAATGCTATGTAAACCTGCATAAATCTTAACCACATGCACTCTACAGGGGGAGACTAGAAATAAGAGGAAATTCTCAAGAGCTGAAAAACCCAGCCAAGGTCAGACCAGCATGATGGGAGCTTGGGATGGGTGGGAGAGAAGGAACGAAGGAAGGAATGAGAAGAATAAAACCCAAGTATTGGTTTGAACCCATTCTGTTAAAAAAAAAAGCTTTATTGATGCCTTTTGTGGGTTTTTTCCCCTAATAATCACAGACCTGATGGTCCATTTGTTTTATACCTCTTTTTTTTTTTAATTCTTACCTTCTATCTTAGAATCAATACGAAAAAAAAAAAAGAATAAAGTCGTGGCTGGCCTTACAATGGGCAGCAGTGTGCCTAAAAACTCAAAAAAAAAAAAAAGAATCAATACTGTACATTGGTTCCAGAAGAATGATTAGGACTGGGTAATGAGGGTTAAGTGGCTTGCCCAGGGTCACACAGCTAGGAAATATCTGGGGCCACATTTGAACTCAGGACCTCCTGTCTCTGAGCCTGGCTTTTAATCCATGAGTCCCCTAGCTGCCCTGCAACCCAACCTCTTTTTTTTTTTTTAATAAAAATATGGTATTACCAATTTATATAGCTCTCTATCTTCCTACCATTTGGGAGGGGAGTGATACATTTCATCCTCTGCAGAATCCATTGTTTAAATGACCCTTTCCATTCCACTCTCAGGGTTCAGTTTCAAAAATGTCTAGCCAGAAGGGATCCTGAAGGTCATCTGGGCCAATACTCTCATTTTATAGATGAGGAAAATGGGAGGGAGAGACTGTGACATGCCCAAGGTCACAAAGGTAGCGAGTGGGGCTGTTCTTCTGTTGTTTTCTTTGAAGAACAGCTGATATTCACACGGAAAGAATTCCTAAGCTTTTCTGTGTCAAGGACCCCTCTGCAAGTCTAGGGAAGCCTATGGATGCCTCCTCCAAAGAATGTTTCTAAATGCACAAAAACACATGGGATTCTAAAGGAAATCAATTCTATGGAGATAATTATCAAAATGTGATTTGTAAGTTTATGGCCTCCAGGTTAAAGAGTCCCATAAGATCTAGCTGATTTGAGCCTCCCAAACCGTTCTTCAAAGTAGGCAGTGCAAGCATTTCTATCACCACTTTACAGATGATAAAACTAAAACACTAAGAAGTGAACAAGTTATATGCTCACACAATTAGTAAATGGCAGAGCCGGGAGGTGAAATTGGAAACTGGGGCTTTCTGACACCAAAACAACCTCTGCTTTTTCTCTACTCCACATATTTCTCCTTAAGTGGAAAGGGTTAAATGGAAAATCTCTGCAGAGGAAAATGTGACCATACTGGAGTGTCTAAGGCTCCAGCTCCAAGCCACACTTGCATAAATACTGATCCTCCAGCTCATTTGAATTGTTGACATTACATAATTATCCAGTTACAATAATAAGCATTGCCGGCTTAATGGACTGCCACTATCACTAGAGGAATTCTAACTACTCCAATGAACTGGGTGTCACCAGTTCCATTGCACATGTCTTGGGGGGGGGGGACGGATAGAGAGAGACAGAGACAGAGATAGAGTAAGAAGGGAGGGAGGGAGGGAGGGAGGAAGAGAGACACACAAAGAGAGAGACAGAGAAAAGGAGGGAGAGACAGGGACAGAGAGAAGGAAGGAGAGAGAGGTAAAGATGGAGAGGGAGAGAGAGAGAGAGAGGAGGGAGAGGCAGAGAAAGAATGAGAGAGGGAAAGAAAGAGAAAGAAAGAAAGAAAGAAAGAAAGAAAGAAAGAAAGAAAGAAAGAAAGAAAGAAAGAAAGAAAGAAAGAAAGAAAGAAAGAAAGAAAGAAAGAAAGAAAGAAAGAAAGAAAGAAAGAAAGAAAGAAAGAAAGAAAGAAAGAAAGAAAGAAAGAAAGAAAGAAAGAAAGAAAGAAAGAAAGAAAGAAAGAAAGAAAGAAAGAAGAGAGGAGAAGGAGGGGGAGAGAGATAGAAAGACAGAGAGAGGGAGAGAGAAAGACAGAGACAGAGACAGAGAGACAGAGAGGAAAAGATAAAAACAGAATCTGACAAAGACAGACAGATGAACGTTTAGTATGCAGAGCAATGTGGAATAAGGAACTCACTGTGCAGCCAGGATTCTGATCCTTCTGGACCAGCCTCTGGCTAGCTCCCATTCTTTTTAAGTTGCAGAAGATTGCAAATATGCATGGTGTCTTTCGTCACAAGATAAAGACATTCCTTTACATCAGAACTATCAGTGCATAAAACTGAACTCTCTGGTTCCCTCCCTCCCCAACTTCTTAAACTTAAACATAAAAAGAAAATTCTTCAAAAGTCACAACTTCCTATTATCATTCCTAGCAATAGCCTGAGGATGAGTTTCTTCTACCAGCTGCTCCTTCCTTTCCTTCCTTCTACCCCCTCTGGAGACCAAGGGGGTGTCATGTTCTTCTCTTTGGAAAAATAAATTAAATCTGAAATGTAGGCCAACCCTGGCAATCAAGGATATTCCACTCAGGAGCTCCAAGTGTTGTTAGACACTTTTAACAAGAGTGTTTAATCCTCAAAGAGAAAGGCAAAGTATATTCCTTCATAGGTTTGGGGACCACAGGTCACAGAATCAAAGAATTCTAGAAGGAGGGTTACTTAGTACAGTGTGAATGCTCAACCTGGAGTTTTGCATCCAGGATTGTGCTGGTAAACGTTTAACCATCCGTTCTCCAGAGATAGCTACATGGCTCAGTGGATAAGAGTGCCAGGCCTGAAAACAGGTCCTGGGTTCAGATCTAATCTCAGGTACTTCCTAGATGTGTGAGCCTGGTCAAGTCCCTTAACTCCAATTGTCTTACTGCTTTTCTGTGTCAGAATTGATAATTAGTATTGACTCTAAGAGAGAAGGTAATATTTTTTTTAATTGGCTCTCCAAAAAAGAGATAACTAGATAAGTGGATGGAAGATGGATGGATGGCTAGATGAATGAATTCAGGACATACTTCTAACTTGAATAGGCATTATTAACATGTTCGCCACTCTTAAGTTCTAAAAAAACCATGAGTCAAGCCCTGCTTTGTAGTATCTGCTTATTTTTGAGGTGTTAAAATTTTAACATTTGGCTCTTGACCAGCAGAGTGGGCCTTCGACCCTCATTAGCTGAATGGGCTAGCCAAAAGACCTCTCTGAGCTTCACTTTCATTGAAAAATGACCAGAGCATCTGTATGGTTGTGAAGGTCAAAAATGAGAGAAATGCCCAATGAAAGCCTTCGCTTCAGGCATTAGAATGACCATTCCCAACCCAGACAGGCAGTAGACCGGTACCCTAGCTCAGTTCATGTCTTGGGGTGGCTTCCTCCATCTCTCTTTCCTCATTGATTCAGCTGGTGGCCTCTCCCTGGCTCGGAGAAGGGAGGGGGGGAGCAAGGAGGCAGAAGCAAGTGTTTAAACTTTATGAACTTGGAGAAGTAAAGACTTGTAAGCTTTGTAGACCAGTAAAAAAATTGCTGTGCTCTCTCTAGTCCGACCTCCTCACTTTAAAATGATGCTAAACTATAAATAAACAAAATGCTCCCAATTCCTGCTCCGTCACCCCTAGCCCTGCAATAAAATTCAGATATTCCAGGAGAGAAAAATATTAGAAGATGGTACCCTGGCTGCTATGCAAGCCCGGCCTCCCATCTTATCACCACTAGCCCAACTCTATGTTCAGATGTGGGTTCTGTAGGAGCAAAAATAAATAAACACTCCTAGTATTTAAAAATATATAGGATTTTTAATACTAAATCAAAAGAGAGGGAAAAGAAAAAGAGGTTCTTTCAGTCAAGTGAGCAGAGCAAAGAGAGACAGAGATTCACACCTGCAGCGGGTCTCAGCCAAATTTATCTCCTAAGACTCCTTATGTAAAACGACGACGATGTAACTTAAAAGGATGCTGGGAATGTAGCTCAGGTGTGGCAAATTTTCCATCTGCACAGTTCCAACTGTGTGATGGTGGACAAGGCTACTAAGACTTTCTGAGTGTCCGTTTTTACATTGTAAAATGAGTTTGGAAAAATTCAAGTGACATTTTGTTGCTATTCTCCAGTTGTTTCAGTCACATCCAGCTCTTCTTGATCCCATCGGGGGCTTTCTTGGTAAAGATACTGGAGTGGTTTGCCATTTCCTTCTCCAGCTCATTAACCAGGGTCACACAGCTAGTGAGGGTCAGAGGCCAAACTTGAACACCCCCCAAAATAATAATAAAAATAATAAGACCCATATATAAAATGATTCTGTATACAGTAACATACTATAGAAAAGCAAGGAATTAAATGACTGAAATCTGCCTTTGGGAATCTTCCACCGACTTCCCTTTCTGGTGCCTCATTTCACCCTCCATTCCCCTGGAGGTTCCGTTTCACAGAGCTGGAATGTGAGCCAGGGTCTTCTGTCTCTTAACTCCAGTGCTCTTTCCATCACGCTAAACTGCCTTTTTCCAAGAGGCAGATGTGTTATGACAGGGCTGCTCCTTTTTACTAAGGAGATTAGATTGATGAGTTTGTAGGGATCAAATATTTCACTTCCCAGAGGATTTCTGTGATATGATTAAGCTCATTTGCCTAAAAAGATGAAATCAGCCGACCGCCTGCTGATTTGGGGTGCATTTCTCTTGTTAAAGCAGTAATAATTTCTGTCATCTTTTCACCTGAGTCTCTGTCATCTGGGGACTCACATGGGAGGAGGGCTGGAGTTGATTAGCGGGCAACTTGGGCTAAAGATGGAAATGTATTCACTTAAATGGAGCATAGGCTGCTGAGAGTCCAGGGATAGCTCAAAATCTCCACGGAGCTTAGAGATTCATTTATTCTCACCAACTTGAATTTATGTTTTTCCTTTGCAGGGAACTTGGCAAAGAAGGGGGAGGAAATGAAATGGTAAATAAAGCACAGACTCCACCCTCAAGGAACATCCGCCTTAGGAAGATTGATAAGGCAAGTTCATAGTTGAAGATTCTACATATGAAATCCGATGGCTGAGAGATGACTTCCAGAGATGGTAGAAAAGTTGGGGTGTGTTTAAGCTACAGTAGCCCAATTTGGCTGCAGTGTGGAATAAATTCCACAGGGGTTGGAAAATAAATAATAAGGCTAGGAAGGCAAATTGGTATCCTTTCGGAGAGGACTTTAAATATCAGGTCAAGGATTAATATTAGTTTTGCTTTAAATAGTAAGCAACTAGGAATCATTAAATATTCTTTTTTCCGATGGTTTCATATTTTATTTATTTATTTATTTTGGTCGTTGGCTCCCATTTTTTTTAATTCAAAAGTTTTTTTACTTTCCCACTTACATGTAAATCATGAAACATTTTTTCCCAGTAGAATCATATATTTTTTTGTAGTTGGCTCCCATTGTTATTTTTTAATTCAAAGATATTTTACCTTCCCAATTACATGAAAATAATTAAACATTCTTTTTTTTCCCAGCACTTTCACATTTTATTTTTTTTGTAGTTGGCTCCCATTGTTTTTTTTTAATTCAAAGATATTTTACCTTCCCAGTTACATGCAAATAATTAAACATTCTTTTTTTTCCCAGCACTTTCACATTTTATTTTTTTGTAGTTGGCTCCCATTGTTTTTTTAATTCAAAGATATTTTACCTTCCCAATTATATGAAAATAATTAAACATTCTTTTTTTCCCCAGTGTATCTTTTTTTGGTAGTTGGCTCCCATTGTTTTTAAATCAAAGATATTTATACCTTCCCAATTACATGAAAACAATTAAACATTATTTTTTTCCATTACTTTCACATTTTATTTTTTTTTGTAGTTGGCTCCCATTGTTTTTTTTAATTCAAATATATTTTACCTTCCTAATTACATGTAAATCATTAAACATTTCTTTGTCCCCCAGTAGTTTCATATTTTATTTTATTGTAGTTGGCTCCCATCTTTTTAAATTCAAAGATATTTTACTTTCCCAATTACAAGTAAATCATTAAATATTCTTGAGTTTGTCAGTGACATGATCGAATCCATGCATATGAAAGATTCCCTTGGGAGCAGTGTCAAGGACAGATTGGAAGAGAGTGAGAAGCTACCGTATAAGTCCAGGAAGAAGGCTTTGCTGTGGCCATACTTGGAACCCATTTGTGCTCTGATGGCTAGGACCCCTCAATTCATCGACTTATCCCTAAAGAAACATCCTACACTGCACACAGCAGATACTTAATAAATGTCTCTTGAATTGAAGGTCTGACTCCCCTATGCCTTTCATTAATACAAGGCGTATCAGACACGCATAAATCCAAACCAGTCCAAGTCACCATGTTAAAGGCCTAAACACCAACAGCTGAAGTTAAATTTTAAGGTTTCACAAAACCACACGATGAGCTCTGATCCTTTAGGATTTAACGATACAGTACTTTTCAAAAGCATAACAAGTTAAAGCCTGAGGACCACAGCAACCACTAATTAACAGCGGGCTACTGGGGCAAAAGAAAAAAAGAGGGAAAAAGAGATAACCATCTGGGGATGCTGAAGGCTAATGGAGAAAGGATTCCAAACTTCCTAAATACTTGAGGTATAACAGTGCTGTTATTTATTGAATCCTGTCAGAGTGCTTGGCACTGGGCTGACCAAATCCAGGCCCTGGGGGCCCCAGCCTAAATTATGTCTGGAGAAGAATGCTTTAGACTGGACAAAGCACTAGAAAACAAGCTGGGGCAGGCTTGTCCTTGTGGGTCTGTCTGTCTGCTGCACTGGCTATTTGCTGAATTGAATTCTACATGGGGCTGAATTTTTTTAATGATGGGCCCTGGAGCTGAGGACCTCCTATATGGGAACCTTGTACAAGGGACCGAAGGTGGTCCGCCTTCCATGGAAAGAAATGCCCAGAGCTCAGAGATAGAAACTGGAGATGGACTTCTCTCGTTGTATCCATGCTGCGGAGTGCCAAAGGGCATCCCTGCCTGCCAGTGGTTCAGAGGGATTAGGCATGGCTGAGAGGCAAGCCTCAATGCTGTAAATTTTCACTCAAAACTCTCCAAATCAATAGAAACAATCTAGGAAGACCAGAGCAAAAGGAAAAGTTGTTGGCTTTTCCTCTCAATTAAAAGCTTTTTTGGGGAAGAGCAATGGAGGGAAAGGGCAGCTGAGTTCAAACCCTGGGTCTGCCACTTTGTCCTATGAGACTTGGGGAAAGTCACTTAAGTTCTAGAGGTTCAGAAATAAGGAGGTTAGGACGGATGGTCTTTATCTAGATAGCGTCTGTGATTCTGTGCTTTTACCTACCTTACTATTTTAAAGGGACCATTTCTCAGGGTACCATGACATCAATAGTCCAGGAGGTGGGATGGCAACACCAGGTCTCATAAAAGAAGGCTTTTAAGGACAAAAACCACCCAATAGAAAAGGAAAAGGGACTAAAGTTGGTAGACTAAATGTCTTATCTTTTAAAATTTCTCTTTGCAATTTTTTTTCCTTATTAAAGAACACTGAGGGATTTATTCCACATATTCCCCATTCTCCAACCCCCTAGCCTACAGTGTCTTTCTGAATATTAGGTACAGAAATGCAGGCAAATGAAAAGAATAGTCACATGAAGCCTAAATGAATAACTCTAATAAGCAGAAAATAAAACACACATCCTTCCTCTCAGTAGAGATGTGGGAGACAATAGATGCTGAGTGTTGTAGCTACCGTTCAAGGTAGACACTGGGCTGGTTGGTTTTTCATTGTTAAAGGAAGGATTCGAAAAGTGTGTGTGGAGAGGGAGGATAGCAAAGAAATTGTCATAGAAAAACAAATGATGATATAATAACGAAATTATTTTAAAACAATTTTGAAAAGACCTTACAGAAATAGGACCTGGACTTGGTACTTCATTGACCAAAAGAATTCCCAGATGGACAGACTCCATCCACCAGGGCAGCTCAGCACCTTCTCTACAACTTTGAAGTCTTAAGAGCCTGGATCACAGAGAGGTTAAATGACTTGTCCAAGGCCCCTAGATCAGCATGTATCAGAGGCAAGACTTGAAACTTGGGACTTTAGCACCAAGACCAGCACTCTCTCCTTTACCCTACAGCTGCTTTCAAAAGAGTTAAGAGAGATATTTATTACTTATATAACTTCATGGTAGGAAATTCTTTTAAAAATGAGTACAAGATAATTCTGGGTAACATATGTTCCCACAAGGAATACTTTATAGTGCCAAAAAGTTAGAAAAACCATACTCGATATTTTGAAACTTTAAAATTAAACATTTTAAATTCATCTATTTTCTCATCTTTTAAGGGAGGATGCTAATCTTCTGACCAAATTTTTAAAAAGACTCCAAGGTATATAATGTACAGAAATTCAAAATATTGTACAAAGTCCTAAATTATTGTAATGTTAAATCCATAAACATCCATATGAGGGGAGCTGTGTCTTGACCTTTAATCTGATCTTTAAGCCTATGGTTGTATCTCTAGCCCAAAATGAAAAAAAAGTGATCTTTATAGATAAAGCTTTTACATGGATCTTGAGAAAAACAAGAGTTTTATTTTCTTTATGACACTTAATTTGTCGTGACTCCAAGAAACTAGCATTTTACCTTCTAATTTGTAAATCTTTTTTTTTTAACCCTTAGCTACTATCTTTGAATCCATACTAAGTTTCAGTTCCAAGGGAGAAGAGTGGTAAGGGCTAGGCAATTAGGGTTAAGTGACTTGCCCAGGGTCACACAGCTAGAAGTCTCTAAAGGTATATCTGAACCCAGGGCCTCCCAACTCCAGGGCTGGCTCTCTTATCCACTAAGCCACCCAGCTGCCCCCCAAATTTGTACATCTTTCAGGGTTTATTTAATATCCCCAGCCAATCTTTGAGCTCATTGATGATGGCCATCCATCCAAACCTGACCATATTATCCCATACAAGTTCTGTCCACACACAAAGCTTGACCCAATATCCTTTGGGGTTTCCTTGAATTCCCCTGGCATAAGTGGCTGCCAATGGTGGATGGCCATCATCATCCCTCACTCTTACTCCCTTACCAGCCACCTTCTTTTCCACTCATTCACTTCTGAGATGGCATCTGTTAAAGAATAAATGCCTCCACTGCTAATGCCTTTGCTCTCAGCTGATTTCCCATTTTCACTGTATTTATTTTATACATGCACAGGTTTTTTTTTGCATGTATCTCCTTCATCAGAATACAATAGTCTTAAGGGAAGGTAAGATTTTGCCTTTATGTCCTTAGTATAAGGTCTAGCACAGAGAAGAGCTTGTTGACTGACAGCAGTCTGCTTGTGTGCGCCATGATCCTCCAATACCCGCGGGATGGTGATTAATTTCAGGTCGTTAAGAAATGGAGTATTGCAAGACTTATAACCATGAGACTTGGGAAATGTGGGTCATCCACTGATCTGTAAATACCCTCTGCCTGGATCACTTTCAGTACCATTACCTCCAGGGCTGAAGTCACCAGGTCACATAATAAACAAAACAGACTTCAGTACAAACATTGGGCAAACAGCTCTTTTTCAAACAAAAATTCCAAATTTTTTATTATCTCTTAAAGCATCTTAGGTCCATAAGCTGTATTAAAGCAAGTTAAAACAAGGTACAAAAAAGAGCAGGGTAAAATGAAGAAAGTCTTTCTCTTAAGACATTTTCCCCAGGCTCCTTTTATTCTTCAGGTGACATACACATTTTACTCTAAACAAAATTCCAACTGTTTCTTTAAAAAGAACACAGAGCTAGAAATAGTAACACAAACAAATATCTGCTCCCATTTCAAGGCTCGCAGTGCCTCCTCCTTCCTCCTTTGAGTTAACAAAGAGCCCATCATCTTCCCATTTCAGTCATCAATCTGATGGCACTACCCACTGTCATGCTCACAAAGTCAGACTGCAGAACATGAGAGATTTCAAGCTGAAAGGGGCCTCGGAGGTCATCAATCCAACCCCCTCATTTTAGGGTTGAGAAAACTTATTTCCTGATGTTCAAAGCAAAACCCAACAATAAAAACAGAAGGATCCGTGCAAAGTCAGGATAACTATCCACACCCAACTGTTTTCTCTCCATTCAAAAAACGAGTCCCATATTTACCATAGGAGATCAGACAGAGTAATAGCCCACATCTAAAAGTCTCCATTTGAAATCTTTACATTTAATTTTCTACAGCTTTTCAGACCGATTTACCCATTGAAACCTGTCTGCCACGGTCGAAGAAACATTAAATGAATGGCTTTGTGTATAGAAGTGGCCAAAATTGGCAAAATAATTTCTTCCATGCTCCTTGCATCAATATTTTATGTGCTGCAAGTTTTCAGCAGACTGTTCAACACATGCTCTTTTCTTCTCTAATTTTTTGGCGGCTACAAGGCTAAGGAAATAGTTTATCAATGTATCACTTGTAACTGACTTTTTCAATGGAATTATGTAGACACCTTGACATTTTTTCACAGTTCAGATATGGCAGCAAAGCCAAAAAAAATACATAGAAAGAAAATTTCTGGGGATGCAATTAAACTGTCGTATTCTAGTAAAAATAGCTTTGGTTTAAATAGCTGTTCTGAAGAGAGTACTCTTACCGGTTAAGTAAAAGCTTTTCCAGATGTCTACAATGAAGCACATTTTGGCTTTCTCCATTCTATTTCCAGTTGATGCAACATTGAAGTCTTTTCCACGAGAAATAAATCCCAACCTCCCCCCCGCCCCAAATCAATTGAGAGAGTACTGCTTGCAATTAGTCAGATATGTCATAAGACAGTAAAAATGTCAGCACCTAATAGAAGATATTCTGCTGTGTTTTTCAGCCACGTTTTATTATTCATCTTTCAAGTCCTGGGGCATATATCGGGTTCATGCCACTATCCAGAAGGGCTGGGTCATAAGCAAAAGACGTCAAAGCTGAATCAGCGGAACTTTTCCCCTCTTTACCACAGTCTTAGAAACAGGCGACTCAGAAATGAGGCAGCTGAAAAATTCAGGAATGAGATGTATAGGGGAAATAACTTGTTGATGACCTGTTCTCTATCCCTACTGGTAATTCAGAGAATTTCTATTTCCTGGGCCACCTGTGTAACATCTTCCATAGAAATAAAATCCTCACCTAGATAAATGAGAAAAAGGAAGCTGAAGAAAGACATTTTTTGAATAATATAGAAATAGGTATCAAAGGATAACATCTGTACAACCCAGTGGAATTGCTTGTCGGCTCTGGGAGGGGGGAGAGGAGAGGAGGGAGAGAAAATAAATCATGGAAACATGGAAAAATATTTTTCATTTTTTTTAAATTTTTTTAAAAAGGTATTTTTTTTTCACAAGAATTACAATGGCAGCATTAGGTCTGATCAGGTAACACACAAATCCTACCCAATGGAGAGGGAGCTAGAGATGTCTCTTTTAAAGGGAGAGAGGATAAGTTGGCTTCTTTAGGGTTAAAGGATCATAGTATGTCAGCCCACAAACATTTATTAATGTACCAGACATTGTGTTAAACTCTAAGCTAACAAAGAAAGGCAAAAACATAAGAGCGCATAAGTCTAGATCTGGAAGGGATTTAGAGATCATAGAGCCTAAAACTTTCATTTTACAGATGAAAAAACAGAGGCTCAGGGAAGTTAAGTGACTTGCTCACAGTCACACAGATAGTGAATGGCACAGGCAATTTGAACTGAGATGCTTTGTATTCTAAGACAAATTTACTGCTCACTTCCCTCTACTAAGTCTATTCTGTTTCATTTAAATGTAAAATGTATATGCTAAGATTTGACTTAAAAACTGGTACTTTTCACTTACTACCTATTTATTATAAATTAATCTCTCTTTTTCTCTCTTTCCCTCCTTCTCTCCCTCTCCCTTTCTGTCTCTCTCTCTGTCTCTCTTATCTCTCTCTGCCTCTGTCTCTGTCTGTCTGTCTGTCTGTCTGTCTGTCTGTCTCTCTCTCTCTCTCTGTGTCTCTTTCTGCCTCTCTCTCCATCTCTTTCTCTCTCTACCTCATTCCCAGTGAAGAAGAAGAAATTAAAGAAGGAATAATTCATTGCTATCACAGTCCAATCCAGTGAGATAAACTAGTGGCCAGAATTAAATTCAAGGCTATTACCTAAAATTAGATTTAAAAAAAAAAAAGGGATATAGAACTAGTATGATTTATGAATGATGGCAAAGTGTGCAGCTTGAAATTCTTAATTATGTGGTCGTAAGCATATGAATATGCCTATTTTGTGTGTTGGGGAATATTTGGGTAGTGTGGTGAAGCCTAGAGGATCCTTTCCAGGATGTTTTTAAACACAGAAAATAAAATACGTTGTATTACAAGGGAAACCAACTCATTTTAAAAGTCACCAAAAAAAAATTTTTTTAAACAAGTTCATGGGGGCAACTAGGTAGCTGGATAGATAGATAGCAAGTCTAGAGACAGGAGACAAATCTGGCCTCGGGCACTTCTTAGCTGTGTGACCCTGGGCAAGTCACTTAATCTCAATTACTGCTCTTCTGCCTTGGAAATGATACTTAATATTGATTCTAAGGCAGAAGGTAAGGTGATTTTTTTTTTTAAGGAATTCCTGACACACAATATGGAAGTGTGTTATGCATGATAACACCTGTATGTCCCAGATCAAATTGCTTATCATCTCCAAGTGGGAAGAAGAGGAAAGGAGGGAGGGAGAGTTTGAGTTTGGATCTCAAAATTTTGGAAAATGTATGTTTAAAATTATTATTACCTGTAATTGGGAAAATAAAATATCTTTTAATTAAAAATAAAATAAACCCATCACAAGAAAAAACTTTCTGATACAGAGATAAATGTTTAATATGCTGAGTCTGATAAAAATTGAGGTTTTGATTAAAGTGGCCTCTCAATACTTGTGTTCTCATGAATGCTGATGAGTGGTCATCTTGGTCAGAACTTCAACTTTTATGATATTTGGTATTTTAAACATCCACATATTTATATACATACACACATACATGGCATCTAAATATCTCTCTTTCCCCTGTCAATAAAACACAATTATTGAGATTACAAAGCCTGATTACAATTTACAAAATGATAACTCAAAACTCGATTTTCCCCCTGGAATTAGGCAGGAAGAATGAAAAGAATTTCATGAAAATTCTTAAAGAAAAAAAAAAAGCAAACCTTACTGGTCCAGATGATCTCAGATAACACAACCAGATAATAATTATGTCAGTACTGACAACCTGCTAGGCTGGCAGGAAAAAGTATGTTTCCTTATGAAAACAAAGTCCTCTGACCCAGGCCTTTATTTGTTTTCCTGCTTTCCAGTAGCTGATATTCAGATTGTTGTCATTTTCAAGATGTAATGGAAAGAATTAATTCTTACGGTACTGACATATGGGAGGCGATTATCCTAGCCAGTCATTTCAATATGGGTTCTCTCTTTCAATGCCACAAATACTCTGAAAATAATTATTCAATTTGATAGTACAGTTAAGAGTTTAGTCATTAAATATTTTTGACCTATTAATGCTATAATTTTCTATAGTGCCACACAAGATCAATGTGTTATTTGAAAATTAAAACCATACTATGGGCATTATTAAATAAATGAGATAATGCACATAGAGCTTGTAAGCCATAAACGACTATATAAATGCCAGCTGCTATTATTACACCCATTCATATTCTCCCTGTACAAGTCTTTATCCTGAGCTCCAGACCTGCATCAGCAATTGCCTATTAGACATATTCATCTGGATGTCCTCCAGGCACCTCCAACCCAACATTTCCAAAACAGAACCTGTTCTCTTTCCCCCCAAACCTACCCTCGTCTGAACTTTCCAATTGCTTTTTGATTTTCCTAGTTGGGACTCCCTACTCTCCTCCGTCCCCATATCCCATCAGGTGAGAAATTTGGTTTCTATTTCTATGACATCTCTTTGTATTTTCCTTTCTATCCACTCACAACTATCACCCTTGTTTTTGGTTCTCATCACTAAACCTTGTAAGAGCCTCTTCTCTGACTTCTCTCCTTCAATCCTTTCCACACTTGAATCAATCAAACAATCCACCAAAAAAAACCAATGAATCAAACAATCCTGCCTCTTAAGAAGCTTACATTTTAATGGAAGAAGGGCATATTGTTGTTCAGTGGTCTCACTAAACACTGTCCCACTCTTTGTGACCCATTGGGGGTTTTCTTGGCAGAAATATTGGGGCGGTTTGCCATTTTCTTCTCCAGCTCATTTTTTACAGAGGAAGAAAGTTAGGCAAACAGAGTTAAATGGATCCTACCGCTGGCAAAGTGTCTGAACTCAGGAAGAGGAGTCAGGACTCCAGACCCCACGCTCTGTCCACTGCCACCTCGTTTCCCCAAAACGTACATCTGAACATAGATTAGAAAGTTTAAAATGCAAAGATGTACCAATAGTTACATACAAAGTCCTTAGGGAGGTCACTAGTAGTTGGGGGGACCGTGAAAGGCTTCATACTTAGATTCAGCGGCATCTCTGAGAGTGGGGGACTCTGAAGGATCTGGGGATGTGTTCCAGCCATAAAGGATGACCAGCACAAGGGCTCGGGGATGGAAGATGAAGTATCCCGTGTGAGGAATGGAAAGAAGACCAGTTTGGCTGGATCACAGAGCGTGGGAGGGAAATAATGTCTAATGAGGCTAGAAAGATAGGTTGGACCAGGTCATATGGGGTTTCAAAAGATAAACAGAACAGTTTATATTTAATCCTCGAGGCAATAGCAAACCACTGGAGTTGATTGAGAAGGGCAAAGTCACATGGCTTAGATCTGCACTTAAGGAAAATTACACTGGCACCAGTGTATAGAATTGTCTGTAATAATGAGAGACTTAAGGCTGGGAGGCCAATTAGGAGGCTGTTGCAAAAATCTAGTTGAGAAATGATGATTGCCTAAACTAGGGTGGTAGAGAAGGGGTCAGATCTGAGAAATGTTTTGAAGTTAGAAATGGTAAGATTTAGAAACTATTAATGTCTTCTTTTCCTAACAATTTTCTATTTTCCTACTTTGTATATATTTCATATATTTGTTTACTTATAAATACCCACACTTGTCTCCCCCATTCAAATATAAGCCTGGAAATTCTTTGATTTATTGCATTTATATCCTGAGAGACCTGCATAATTGGATATATGATGTGAGAGAGAGAGAGAAAGAAGAGTTAAACCTAGTAATTGGAGAAATAGTGGAACCTTTGACAGAAATGGAGAAGTTTTGGAAGAGGAGTGTTTGAAGGAAATATAATGAATTTTCTTTTAGAAATGTTGAGTTTGGGGGGCAGCTGGGTAGCTCAGTGGATTGAGTGTCAGGCCTAGAGCTGGGAGGTCCTGGGCTCAAATCTGGTCTCAGACACTTCCCAGCTGTGTGACCCTGGGCAAGTCACTTGACCCCCATTGCCTTGCCCTTACCACTTTTCTTCCTTGGAGCCAATACACAGTATTGACTCCAAGAACGAAGGTAAGGATTAAAAAAAAAATGTTGAGTTTGACAATGAACTGGAGGAATTCCATGTGAACTGGAACGACCTCCAGGAATTGATGCAGAATGAAAGGAGCAGAGCCAGGACAACATTGTGCACAGAGACTGATACACTGTGGTACAATCGAACATAATGGACTTCTCTACTAGCAGCAAAGCAATGATCAAGGACAATTCAGAGGGACTTATGAGAAAGAACACTCTCCACATTCAGAGGAAGAACTGTGGGAGTAGAAACACAGAAGAAAAACAACTGCTTGATCACATGGGTTGCGGGTGATATGATTGGGGATGCAGACTCTAAACGATCACTCTAGTGCAAATGTCAATAATATGGAAATAGCTCTTTACTAATGACACATGTAAAACCCAGTGAAATTACGCATCGGATATGGGAGGCAGTTGGGGGGAGGGGAGGGAAAGAACATGATTTTTGTAATCCTGGAAAAATACTCTAAATTAATCAATTAAATAAAAGTTTAAAAAGAAGAAATGTTGAGTTTGAGATAGTTCTAGGGGGGTAAAAGGAGAGAGTTTGAAGGTGTATGAATACATGCATACCTACACATACATATGACAATATAAATCATTTATTTTGTAAAGAGAGGATAGAGTTAGATAGATAGACATGGTAGATGGATAAAGGTAGATGGATAAGTAGAAAGATAGGTAGATGGATGAATGGATGGATGGATAAATAGAGAGAGAGAGAGAGATGGATAGATAGGTAGATAGATATAGATGGATGGATGGATGGATAGACAGATGATAGATGAATAGATAATAGATAGATGGATAGATATAGATAGATGAATGGATGGATGGATAGATAGGTAGATGGATATAGCTGGATGGATGGATGGATAGATAGATATAGATAGAGAGATGGATAGATGGATAGAGAGATGGATAGCTAGATGGATGGATGGATATATAGGTAGATAGAGAGATGAATGGATAGATAAATAAATGGATGAATGATAGATAAGCAGATAGATCATCCTATGCCTAGTGTTCTCTCTCTCCTCAACTTCCATCCCTGGTCTTCCTCAAGACGTAGCTCAAGGACCTAACTTCTATAGCCTTTTCTACCCTCTAGCTGCTAGTGGCTCCCCTCCCTTAACTACCTTGTATTTCTTTAGTATCTTAGCTGTGTATGCTTATGTGTATACATTTATCACCCCTATTTGAATGTAACTGCCATGAAAGGAAGGAATTGTTTTGTTTTATATCCCTCGTACTTAGCATTGGTGCCTAGCACATGTAGGCATTTAATAAATGCTTCTTGATATATTCATGCTTTTTAAATGTCATATCAATTATTAATTACACAACCTTAGAAAGGGCATGTCTGGCCAGTGTTTTCCCAGTGAACTTCAGTGTTGCACTTGGAGACAGAGGAGGACCAGAGATGGAATCCTGTTTCATGTGATTCTATGGGATCCTGTGTGACATTTAGCCTTTGGGGGCCTCAGTTTGCTCATCTGAAAAATGAGGAAGCTGGACTTTGGTGACCTCTGATGTACCTTCCGGTTCTAAATGGATGGTGATTCTATTATTATTGGGATGTTCCCAGTGTGGCCTTGCACTACATGACCTGAACGGGTTGGCCAGGAAGAAATGTCCAGAGAGGGAGGCACTCACCAAGATTAAACTGAGGGGGGTAGAGAAGGGCATCTGGGAGTTTAATGGCCATAGGAGAAGCCTGAGATCATAAAGCACAAATATCGAGAGTCCTAAATTCCCCCGGCCTTCCATGGACTCCAGCGGCCTTCTTAGACCTACCTGAGCCTTCAGGACAGAAAGGCTACAACCACTAGGCTTGATGCTCCCAGGTCAGGGCTAGGGGCAAGAGGGGAGAGCGAGAGCTTCCCAGAGCCCTGAGGCCACCTCTAAGAGAATCCCTGAAGCCTCTGCGAGGCCCCCTTCCAGGCCTGTCTGGGATCACTCCCACCCTTTCTGGAGAAAGCAAGCCAGGAACTTTTCCGATAAGCCTCTGGACTTCTGGGCTTACGCTCCCACAGCCCAGGGCAGCTGGAGAGTTAAGAGAGAAGACGTCAGCTCCCCACAGGGGATGGGGGGCCGGGGAGGCAGAGGAGGGGAGCTGATGGGTTACACTCATTGGGAAATGAGTTTATATTAACTTTTGTAATACTCAGTGAAATGACCACACTTTCCCCCACGTGTGATGAAGCTGCTTTGCTTGGGATATAACCGGAAGTCTAAGGGACTGAATAAGAACAGCTGCATCCAAACAGGACACATTTCAGGGGTGGGAGCAGAGCCTCGAATGACGGGCAACACCAGCATTCTGGGGTAACAGGGAAAAGGCGATTCTCAGGAGACGAGTGGCCTGCCCTAATGGGTCTAGGAGCAATGCACACGATGCCAATTAAAGTATGCATGCTAACAATCCAGCAATGATCCATGTTAGAGCATCCAGGGGAATGGAAGATCCTCAAGGGCAGATGGTTTTTTGCCTTTATATCACTGGTACTTTGCACATAATCTACATAGGGTCTTAAAAAAAATTATCTTCTGTCTTAGAACTGATACTCAGTATGGGTTCCAAGGCAAAAGAGAGTTAAGGGCTAGGCAACTGGGGGTAAGTGGCTTGCCCGGGGTTACGAAGCTAGGAAGTAATTGAACCCAGGACCTCCCATCTCCAGACCTGTCTCTCAATCTACTGGGCTACCTAGCTGCCCCATAATATAATACGTTTAACAAATGCTTGTTGAATTGAATTTTTTTAAATTGAATTTATAAATAATTATGACTTTTCTGGGATAACAACTCTCTTTGGGAAAAACTAAATGCTCATTTTCCCCCCCTGATCTTTTCATCTGAGTCAAGCAATCTATCAGGTAAAATGTTGAGGAGCCAAAGAAGGGGCTACTAAAAAAAAAAGAATGTACTTTTGAGCAAGAGAAGAATGAATGCTAGATCTTGGAAGGGGCAAAGGAAGGGACAAAGACAGAAAGAGGACTTTAAAAATATTTTAAAATACATAGATGTATGTATAAATAAATATTAAATAAAATTACTTGTCCACGTTTAAGAACTAGCCACTGTCTGGCTTTCTACATAACATAAATTCTTTTCCTTCATTCTGTCTCTGTGTCTCCAGAGCCTAGTACACTGAGTGGAACATAGCCTATGCTTAAGAAAGGCTTCCTGAGTGACTGACTGATCTAAAGAAGGCATCTCGGGAATAAATACCGATAAAGCCAAGACAATGTGCCAGGCACGGTGCTAAGTGCTTTTACAAACCTGACCCCATTTAATCCTCATGACAACCCTGGAAGGTAGGTACTATGATTATCCCTATTTTACAAATGAGGAAACTGAAACAAACACAGGTTAAATAATAGTAAATAAAATAGTTTTTAAAAAAATAGCAAAGCACTTTTCAATTATTATCTCATCTGATCCACACAACAATCCTGGGAGGAAAGAGTTATTATTATTTTCCACATGAGGAAACAGGATAAATAATATTAAATAAAAATAAAATGGGGTTAAAAATAATAGCAAAGTGCTTTATAATTATTATCTCATTTGATCCACACAACAACATTGGGAGAGAAGAATTATTATTATTATTATTATTTTATGAATGAGGAAACTGGGACAAATCAAGGTTAAGTGACTTCCCTAGGGTCACACAGCTAGGAAGAGTCTGAAGTCATATCTGAACTCAGGTCTTCCCAACTGCAGCCACTGAGCCTCATAAGACACAAAATCACCCTGAGGGGCAGCTAGGAGGCACAGTGGAAGAGTACCAGGTCTAGAAGGTCAGCAGGACTTGAGCTCAAATCTGGTCTCAGGCATATCCTAGTTGTATGACCCTGGGCAAGTCACTTAATTCCATTTAGCTAGCTCTTTTCATAGGTAAAGGTGTCCGTTTTAATCACCCTGGACTTGACTTGCTACCACTTTGCCTCTCAATTTTGTATCTATTTCCATTTTTAAACTCTTTTAATATAAGAGAGCTTCACCACTATTAATAAGCACAGCCACTCAATTCTCCTAAGTCACAGCTCCAAAACTGGCCACAACACCCACCAGAGATGTCACTGTTCTAGTAACTGAAATGTGTTGGCAGGACAGGCCAAGGGCAGGAATGGCAGCCCTGAGCAGAGAGAAGTCCTCAAGGCAGACCTGGAGCCACATCCACTAAGAGTGAGTCCTAGAGGACCCGGCGGAGAAAGGGAGATGGAGAGAGATGATGAGCATGAGACCTAAGCACTATATGGGCTAAGAATATTTGTAAACATAAAAGGTATGAATAGGTATCATTATTAACATTTCTTCTGTAAAATGAGGCTTTTTTTTTTTCAGTTGTCTCTGACTCTACTCGACGCCATTTGGACTTTTCTTGGCAAAGACACTGAAATGGTTTTTCATTTCCTTCTCCAGCTCATGTTCCAGATAAGGAAACTGAGGCAAACAGAGTTAAGTGACTTGCTCAGGGCCACACCACCAAGAAGCGTCTGAGGCCAGGTTTGAACTTGGAAAGAGATGTCTTCCTGACTTGAGACCCCACCCTCTGTCATCCCCTGTGCCACTTAGACTAGATGACCTCTCAAGTCCCTCCTAAGAGTCAATCGATGATCGTATTATTATCCTTTAAACGGACAATTAAATAAGCAAAATTAAATAGACAATTAAAATTTTGCAAGATTTTGTTTCAACAAAGCCTTTATACTGAGGAGTAAGAGGGATACTTGCATTTTTTTAATCAAATGACAGTTCCTACAGAGAAAAAAAGCTCTCCCTCTCCTCTTTCCGGCCATCGTTGATCTTGGCCCATCCTGTTTGGCTTGCAGCTACAACCACTAACATGATGCTGCTGCCCAGAGGGAAGCTCCTGCTGCCCCAAACCAGGAGGAACCTGGCTCACATGGGAATAAAGGAAAGGGGGCGGTGGGAGAGCTGTGGAGGGAATCTGTGAAAACCAACATTTGCTAAACTAAACACACACACAGACACGGGAATTATTTTACTTTTAACAAGTTCTGAAAGTGGTATTAAGGCTGGGGAAGAGTTAGAAGCAAAATGGAATGTTGATGTTTCAGGAATGCCGTGGGAGACCAAGCATTCACACCTCCTGTTGCTGTCTGGTCCTTCGGAAATTAGGACACTGGCATGAATGTTTCCCAGCACTTTATCCCCTTTTATAGCTTCTTTCCCACCTGAAGTTATAATCTGGTATTTTACAGAATGCCATCAGTGCTCCCATGGCAACAAGGGATCACCTCCTGATGCTGCAGCTTCCTCTTTCCATCTGAAATCAGAGAACCATATTTGCTTTTGGGGTTTTTTGTTGGTTTTTTTTGTCCCCACAGAAAATCAAGGGAAGGTAGCCTGAGTTTAGATTCCACGTGCAAGAATTCTAAGCAAGTCCTTAAAAAAACTACGGCCCAATTTCTCTACTACAAAGGTAACCAAAGAAGCCAGGGGAACTTTCTCGAGAGTAACAGATGGCCCTTATGGGGAAC
Source organism: Monodelphis domestica (assembly GCF_027887165.1). Taxonomy (NCBI): domain Eukaryota; kingdom Metazoa; phylum Chordata; class Mammalia; order Didelphimorphia; family Didelphidae; genus Monodelphis; species Monodelphis domestica. Next base: position 210,343,587 of record NC_077232.1, read on the forward strand.
AGGGATGAGGGTGATAATTATGGAAGTGCTTTTTTGGAATTGAATTTTGGCCCTAACAAAGCAGGTCCCCCTTTTTCCATTTAGTAGTTTCGTGTGTAAAGAGAAGGCTGCTATCCATAGCAGAGTCCCACATTACCTACTTCACAAAACTATGTATGAAAGAATTATTTTTGTAGGACTTTAAAGGACAATAAAATAGAAGTTATTGTTACTAATAAAAGCTAATAAACTTGGGGCAAGTCAGGTATGTTGTAGAGGAGATTCCTTTTGTGGACTAGATCAAGGTTCTCAAAAGTGTGATCCATGGATCCCTGAACCCTTTTTCAAGGGGGCCATGAAGTCAAAATTATTTTCATAACAATACTACGATGTTATTTTCCTTTTGAAATACTCCTCCCTTTTTCAAGTATATATCTGTGTGAGGTCTGATTTTCTTTCTATACTTCAACCAAAACAACATATCACAACAGATTGAATGCAGACGCAGATAGGAGAATCCAGCTGTCTTCTATTAAGCCAGATATTAAAGAAATTCACAAAAATATGTAAAGCAATGTCACTCTTCCTTTTGCTAATTTTTTGAAATGAGAATTATTTTTCTGAAAAATATGTTTTTATGTTAACATGAAACAGGTTTATTATTGTTCTTTTAAAATGAATTAACAAATAAAATATTTTAATTTTTTCAGTTATAATTTCTAGTTAGTTAGCTTCAATTCAGTGAGTAAGTTTCAATAGATACAATCCATAAAAACAAAAGCTCTTTGGGGTCCTCAATAATTCTCAAGTGTGAAAAGAAGTCCATCCTGAGACCAAAAAAAGTTTTAGAATTACTGGATTGGGTTAAGGTCCCTTTCCAACAAATTCTGTGATTCTTCTCTGAACTTCTGTTTCTTCCTCTGTAAAATGAGGAAATTGGACTAGATAGTTACTAAGCAAAGATTGGAAAACTTGGTTTTTTTTAATATGCCAATTGAATTTTATATTTTGAATTCCATTTTTCTATTTGGATTTCAATATTTTTACATTTTCTTTCAATTTCAATTACATTTAACATTCTGACTTCAATATAATTGGGCTTCTTTTGTAATCTTATGCTTTATTTTGTATATTTAAAAATATTCTTCTGGGAAGGGACCCATGGGCTTCACCAGACTGGCAAAGGGGTCCAGGAAACAAAAGTCAGAGTCAACTCTTGGACCAGATAATCTCTCAGAGATTCCCTCCATCCCAATTTTAAGTCCTTTAAATCTGTGATCTGAGTTCAGTCTTAATAATCATGGTTACACACATACAAATACTTTCTCTCTCTCTCTCTCTCTCTCTCTCTCTCTCTCTCTCTCTCTCTCTCTCTCTCTCTCTCTCTCTCCAAATAAAAAAACTTAACAAACAACATATAATATTTTTAGAAATATGGGTGCCAAGTGTAGAGAAGTTGTGAATATCATGTTTGATGATCAGGCAATGTCCACACTGGTCTCCATTTGGCTACCATTTATAAAGATCATCCCTGCCCTAACTGGGTATCTCATTTGAAAAAAAGGAGTGGGTCTTTAAGAACACCTTCTGAAAACTGAAAATGAAGAAAAGTCACAAGCTTGCAGTCAAATGATTATTTTTTATGACGCTATAACTATAGTCTGGACCTATTACTATATAATTGCAGCAACAACCAATTTCTATCCTCAAAATGGTCAAAAGTCAAGTCATGACCTGCCCAATTAATCCCATAAACACAAGCAACATTGAGCAACCTCCGCTTTACATCAGATCCTAAAATCCATCCATCTCAAGGAAGAAGGAAGAGAGAGTCAAAGAGGAATTGAGGGAAGTTCACAGGATTGCAGAGTTAGAAGTGGGAAGTGTTTTAAGGGTCACCAACCTCATCATCCTTCATTTATAGAAGAGGAAACTGAAGTTAGCCATGGTCCCACCGCTGATAATTAAGTGGCAAAGCCAAAACTCTTTGGTTCATTTCTTATGACTTACTCTAGAGTCTGCACTTGAAGTCTTCCTTCAAGGCTCAGCTCTGGGTCTGCCTTCACTGTGAAGCTTTTTTCCACCCCAGTTTGTCTCTTGTTGGTGTTTTCTTCTTCCTTAAATAGCCTTGTAGTTACTTATCTGCTTAATTGTTGTACTCTGCCTATAATATTATTAGGGGTATAATCTTTCTGAGGCTATTTCCTCCTCTTTAAAATGGGATAATAATAGAAATAATATAAAGATACTATAAAATACCAGCGTCTTTAGAGGCGAGCTTCATAGAGGTTACCTCACAAACCTCATTTGATTCAGAATCAATGGAGACAACGCATATTATAGATAATAAATATATATTTATAAATTATGAATTTATACATGCATATATAAATGCTTTGCAAATATAAGAAACATTGGACAATTCTCAGCTATTTTTATTACTGCCAAGTATATACAAAGGTAGCAAGGTGGAACAGTGGATAGAACACCTGAACCAGAGTCAGGAAAACCTGAGTTCAAATGCAACCTCAGACATTTACTCACTTGTCTATTCAATTTCCTCATCTGTAAATGGGGATGATTACAGCACCTATTTGTAATATTTGTAAAGCACTTTGCAAACCTGAAAGGATAAATTATGATGATTATGATGATTATTGGTATTGTAGAAAGGGTGTTTGTTAGGTTTGGAGTTAAGAAACCAGGGTTCAGCTTCCTAGTTCTGCTAACTTTTTACTTTTGGGACCCTAAGCAAATCATTTAATCTCTCCAGGTCTCAGTGTTCCTCAACTGTAAAAGGAAAACTTTTGGTTCAATACTTCTACTGTGTCTTCCAGATCTAGCTTTGAAATTTACAGTCTCATGTTGCTGTTTAGTTCTGAAATCCTACGGTCCTGATCTGTAGCACTGCCTCTCCTGCTTTTCACCAACTCATTCTCTGTCACTTTATAATCTGGATGGCCTTATTACTTTATTGGATTTGCTTCCACAAAAGCTAGCAACAATAACAACTTCCGAATCCAAGAGCCTTCCTTACCAAGAATCTTCCCTCTTAGCAGCATTTGACATTGCTGGCTGCTTCCTCCCCAATCCTCTTTTTTTCCTTCTCTGCTAGGATATTCTAACAGCCCCCTAAATGAGACCATCTCCCTCCTAGATTCAGGCTCTCCCCTCTAATCCATTCTATTCTGAGATTAATCTTCCTAACACACAATTTTGATCATATCTGATCACCCCAAAACTTGGCAATGGCTCTCTTGCAAAAAATAAACATTGAAAATGAAACCCCCACCCCTATCCTGGGCAGGAATGACAGATACGAGCCCCTCCACAAGTGGACTCTGATTCTATCTATACTGTAAGCTCCTAGAGGAGAAGGGAGGGGGGGGTGTCCTGTGTCTCTTTTCAACTTTCCATCCTGGAACCTTGCACACATGGAGCCACTTAAATTCTTCTCGGATTTGAATTTGAACCAAGAGGACTTCCAGTTTGCAGAACCACCCAAACTCTTAAGGCATGAGTATATACACAGAGAGAGGGAAAGAGAGACAGAGACAGAGTTCTATATCCTCTAATGCTTTAGAAAAAAAATCCAACAATTCACAACAAATAGAGAGGTAGTTTCTCATATAATTAAATCCCAATCCATTTAGGACTCTGATGAAATAATTATATATTTATACTTTCAACCATGCTTTAAATAAATCATAATTTATCCTTTAAAGTGTGTTAGACTATTCAAAACTTCAAATATTTAGAAAGTGAATGTATGTATGATTCACTCCCTAAAATCTAGAAGTCATCCATTTAAAAAAAAAAATTTTTTTTAACCCTTACCTTCCATCTTGGAATCAATACTGTGTATTGGTTCCAAGGCAGAAGAGTGGTAAGGGCTAGGCAATGGGGGTTAAGTAACTTGCCCAGGGTCACATAGCTGGGAAGTGTCTGAGGCCAGATTTGAACCCAGGACCTCCCATCTCTGGGCCTGGCTCTCAATCCACTGAGCTACCCAGCTGCCCCCGAAGACATCCATTTTAGTAAGAAAAAAGTGCAATAATTTGTATTGTTGAGACAGAAATATATTTCTCGTGACATCACATGTATAACCTAGATCAAATTATTTAACATATCAGGGAAGGAGAGAATTTGGAACTCAAGTTTTTAGAAAACTAACGCTAAAAAATGTCTTTATATATAATTGTGAAAAAATAAGATATTGAAGGGAAAAAAATATTTGTATTGGTGGGCGCTGGTTTGGGGAAATGCCTTCTCAGCTGAGCAGAAAGGCAGGAAGACTCAGCTTTAACTCTTACATACATTCCTTCCTGGCTTTTCCATACATTGTTATCTTCTGAAAACGTCCTATTTGAGGGAATAGGAAATGTGCAGTCAGCTTTTTAACAATGCCACTTCTGACCAAAATATTTTGTAGTTTGCTTTTTCTCCAAAAGAACCATCGGTCTAGTTGGTTTGGGATCTTTTCACATTTTCAGTTGGAGACAGAAGACGCCTAAGGTACTTAAGTATCTTCCTGTGCCTTGTGTTTCCATGTTCACCCAAGTAGACTGGATCTGGGATTTTATAAAACCTAGTTCCCTTGCTCCATTATCCCCATACAGTCCCTTCATTTAAGCCCCAAGGAAAAAGAATGAAATTCCATGGAAGCTATTAAGTGGGATTAGATGAGTCAAAAGAACAACCACCCAAAAAATAAAAAAGTAACTCCAACGCAGAGGAAAAAACCAGAGGGCAGAAATTGTTTCCAACTTTTGTAATCTGACTCCCTCCCCAGTCTGATAATTGTTCATTCAATACAGTAAGTGTATTTGATTTCAAAGTTGCAAGGCACACCTCTGCTTTTATCAACTGCACCCCCTTTGCACAAGTGTGACCTTCCCCAACCACAGACCCCTGAAAGCACTTAGGGGAGGAAGTTGTTTGCTGAATACACAATTGCTTTGCACAAATAAAGTCCAACCTTGCTTAGTCACCCTGAGTTTCAGTTTCCTCCAATGCAGAATCTGGGGTCACACTTATCTGAATTTTGTTATCTGGCATTTTGCTGTCATCACTCATGTCAAGAGGCTACCTTGCTTCTTCAATGGGTACTTCTGGTAAATGAGAGGCCTGAATTTCCTTTCCTGGTATTAATTGGTCATTAGAAAAAGGAGGGGTAAAGAAAAGTGGGAATAAGTTTGTTTAAAAAGGCAAACCAGAATCCTTCAGTGTGTGTTGACAGACCAACATGGGAGCGTCAACACAAGTCTCATTTAAAATACCATGACAAATACCCCAATGAATAGCCAACTTACTCTCCATTAAATCCAATATCTTAAAGTTTTGACAATGTTTTGAAACTAGATTCAGATTCAGGATTATCATATTCCTTCTGCTGGCAACAGCGGTGGGAAAGTTAATGCCAGCACGTCTAGTGATTCTGTACATACTGCTGGTGTATTAGGGCTTCGGAGGACTGATGAATCAGACTGAAATTAACACCAGATGTACGCGTTTTGACAAATACAGAAATAATTCGAGTCCCTATTTGAAAAATTATTCAGGTTTGTATCATAAAATCTGGTTTTTGTTTCTACAAGCCCCATCCTCCCACAAGGCAAAAATAAGTATAATTTAAATTTGTTCATGAAATTACCTTCTTTCTACCATCAACTAGTATTATTTTGTTTTAAAATAATTTTATTTATTTTTAAAAGATTTTTCCATACATGATTCATGTTCTCTCCCTTCCCTCTTTCCTTCCCCCTCCCGGAGCCAACAAGCCACTGGGTTACACATGTATTATTACTCACAACCTGTTTCCATAGTATTCATTTTTGTATTTTAAAAACGTAAACCCCAAATCATGTACCCGTATATACACAACTAGTATTATTTTAGAAGAAAAATGAGGTACCTTTAAGTGAGGTAGGTCCAGGTAGGACAAATACCACCTTAAAAAGCGTTATAAAAAATTAAGTGTAACAGACATCATCCGCAGGCTGATTTTAAGTTATTTGTTTCCACGAATGTATTTACAAATGCCCACCTTTCTAAAATCTCTAATGTTCTAAAGAGCATGTTGTTTCCCTTGGTAATATGAGCAGTCACTGTGATCAGACCTCAAATGACAGCCTTTCAAGGACCTGACCAATATATCATATCTTTCTCATTCTTGGCATTTACCAACATCAAAAACGGACAAAGAAGGGAACCACTAGCACCGCCTCTCCCCACCCCAAAAAGGGAAAAGTGAAAACAGAAAGGGAGAGTAACAAAAGCATTTCTTTCTTGCCATCCTTTTCAGGATTCATAAAAATCATTTTTAGAAACATGCTTTGAAACTCACACACATTATCAAATACTTTGCAAAAAGCAATCATATGTAGTCCAGTGGAACACATATTTCTAGCCATATTTAATACACTGAAGTCTTTAATAACAACTTTCTATTTCCTCTTGCATATCATATGTGTATATGTATATAAGACAAAGAAAAATTATGATGGGAAAGAAGCGAACTATATTTGAAGAAACATAGATTTAGAGAATTAAGATGTGAGTTCCAATCCCAACTCTTACACTTAAAAGTTGCATAACTTTGGGTGATTCTCTTCCTCTTGTAAGCCTAAGTTTCTCCTATGTAGAGAATTAGAAGATGAAAGGAAGGAGAAGGAAAGAGCAATGAGCCTTTATGCAGAACCTCCTACAGGCCAGGCAGTATACTAAGGGTTCTTTTATAACTATTACCTCAATTTTGATCAAATTTAATTAAATTTGATCAAAATTGATCCTCACAATCATTGTGGGCAAGGGCTATTATTGTACCCATTTTTGTTGTTGTTATTCAGTTCTTTTCAATTATATCTGACTCTTTATGATCTCATTTGGGGGTTTCTTGGCAAAGATATTGGAGTGGTTTGCCATTTCCTTCATTTTACAGATGAGGAAACTGAGGCAAACAAGATTAAGTGACTTGCCCACAGTTGCAGAGATAGTAAATGTCTGAGGCAGGATCTGAACTCTAGGTCTTCAAAGTCTATCTAGTCCTACCCAATCATTTTATAGATAAGGAAGCTAAGTTCCAGGAAAAATAAGTGATTGGCCCACAACCACATAAATATAAGGATTAGAGCTAGGATGATATTTCTAGCTGCTGTCCCCTACACTATGAGCTCCCCTCCAGAGAGGGTCCGAGGGGGAAGAGAATGGGACATGGGGCAAAGTGGTCTACTCTATTTTGATTTACCTGTCAGAATTCACAAGAATTGTAAAACTGCAGAAAGAAAGCAACAATATTATGATATAGTAATATTAAGTATATAAAATATATAAATCAAATATAATAATATAAATAATCCCAGATTTTTAGTAAATCACCAACGCCTTCTCAGGTGTATGCTTTTATCAAGTTTTTCCATCTGGTACTTTTGCTGTCTCACCTGCTTACTGAGCAGACAAGAAATATAGCAATACATTACAAATTACAGGCTACTATATATCTACTGTAGTAAACCTTCAAAACATGCCCTTTCAAGATATATGGGCCTCTGGAGTCTAGACGAGGTCATTTACTAAGCACCGTGAGGAATGCAAAAGCAGCATCAGACAAGAGATCTCCTCTCAAGGACTTAAAATCCAGCTAAGGAGACAAGTGAAGTGCATAAAATAATTTTTTAGATAGCAAGTCCTCAACTCCGTGACACCGACTCTAAATTCACTAGCCATAAAGAAAAAAAGGCAAGACCAAGGCAGACTAGGACAGCTTCGGAAAGCCCTTAGTTTACACAATCCCTGATAAGTCTCTTGTTTCCTTCCAGGGCACCTGAGCAAAGAGGGAGAAGATGATTAATCTGACACTGGAATGTGGGCTGGCTCGGAGGGGAACATGATCCTGAAATCCAGAGAGAATATTTAGGAGATGCGAAGTGATGAGGAAATAAACTTGAATAGTGACAGTGGAGAATCCAAGAAATGTTCTGAAAGAAGAAACAACACGGTCTGGTGATAAATTGGATAAAATCTGAGATGGAGAAGGAAAGGTCAAAGATGGCTCCTAAGATTTTGGGAGAATGGCAGTTGTACTGGCAATAGGTTCAAAGGATGAGCTAGTTAGGCAAAGGAACTGATGTACAGGGACAGAGAGTATTTTCCATTTTGCACCTATTGAGTCGGAAATAACCAAGGAGATCTATACAAATATTATTCAGAGGTACCTCTGGGAAAAAAAAAAGAGAGTGGTTCAATCCTCCCTGATTCAGTGGAAGAATCAAGGTCTAAAAGCACAAATGTCAGCTCTAGGAGAGCTTTCAATGTCTTGCTAGTCCCACCCTTCCATTTTAGAGATAAGGAAGCTAAATTCCAGGAAAGTTCAGTGATTTCCCCAAGACTACATCAATATTAAAGCCTGGAGTTGGGATCTGAGCTGAGCTCCTTTATATCTAGTGCCAATGATATTTCTACAAGACCAGATGCTCCAGATGCTTAGATTTCTACTTCCAGTTCCCAAATCTACCAAAGACATATGTGAGCCCAAGAGAGATTTAGTAGAGCAAACTTTCAAGAGTGCAGAGGCTTGGCGATGATGAAGAAGAAAGGTGTTAATGCAAATGGTTGAAAGGCCAAAGGGAATTCAGAAAGATACCAGACGAATTGGGTAAATATTATGCAGAGATACCTCTGGAAAAAAAGAGTGGCTCAATCCTCCCTGATTAAGTGGAAGAATCAAGTTCATTTTCTCACAGTGCCTTGGACATGTTGTTCAGTCATTTCAGTCGTATCCAACTCTTTATGAGCCCATTTGGGATTTTCCTGGCAGAGATACTGGAGTGGTTTGCCATTTCCTTTTCCAGATCATTTTACAGATGAAGAAACTGAGGGAAATAGGGTTAAGAGATAAGCCCAGGGTCACATAGCTATTAAGTGTCTGAGACTAGATTTGAACTCGGGTCTTCCTGACTCTAGACCCAGGACTCCAGATGCCCACCTTGCACAAAGCTGGTGCTAAATCAATTTTTGTGTAATTGAACTGTTTAACAATGCACCGGTGGAAGAAAAGATGCTCTCATTTTACAGTCAAAGAGATGAAGGAGCAGTAAAGTTTGGGCCTTTTCTCAAGTTACAAAATACTGTAGCATTTTGAACAGAATTAAGATATGATTCCATGTCTATTGTGCTACCCAATTGACCAAGCTGTCTGAATCCTAAGAAAAAAAAATAGAAGAATGGTAGAGAAGAGAAGGAAAGAAGGGAAGGGGAAGGAGGACAGAGAAATAGAAGGATATGGATTGGTTGTTTTGTTTTCTATATTGTTTTAAATTTCATCCCTGCAGTGTACAAAAGGAGCTCAAATGGACAAGAAGGGAAGAGATGCCAGTCACCAAGATTCTATCATTTTTTAAAGCATCTTCCCACTCAGCAGTACTGTTTTACTTCTACCTTTCTCAGTAGCCAGCAATGAAATCTTTCCTTTTTGCCCCAAACTATTATATTCTGTTTAACAAAAGGGCTTTCTGACGGATAATTTGTAGAATTTTGTTTCCCTCTTTGTGTTGAAGTGTTTAGTGCATCAAAAAGAGGGGAAAAAGAAGAAAATGAAAGGAAAAAGGGAAGAAAAGGAAAAGATTGGGATCATTCCTAACTAGAAGAGGCTGCAAAGGTCATCTAGTCCAATCTTCTCATAAAACAGATGAGAAAACTGAGACCAGGAGGTTAAGTGACTTGTCCAAGATTACACAGAGTAGGAGAGACAGTTTTTAAACCCAGGTCTTTTCACTCCAAAACCCTTGCTGGAGGCCATAAAGGTAAACTGAAATTGTTTAGGATTAGATGCTAGCCTTTACACCAAAAATAATATAACTGAAAGAAGAGAAATCTCAGAGCTCTGCCTATAGATGATAAAGGACTAAAATGCAAACCATGGTGGACTGGATCAATGGTCCCTCGAAAGCAGAGCACAGGGGTTTGAGGCACCAGGTGGAGGGAGCTTTGTCAGGTAAATGAATTCAACAGTTCTTGAGGACCCGACTACACTGGCTCCGTGGAAGACATTCATTTGGGGGGCTAACTTCTCCTTAACTCCTTGTCCACCGAGTTAAAAAGCACCATGATTAATTTGATTAGAACAAAAAAGACAGGACTGTTTATACAGGTGCCACTTTCCAAAAGGGCACGGAAGGGAGCAAACCCTCCTGCCGTGCAGGCCCCAGACCCAGGATTAATGTGAGCAGCGGAGGTATTTACCCCAAAGACAACAGCCATACCTGACAATAAACATGAGGAGCAAAGACTGGGGGGCTCCTTTGCCTTGGATCCTGTGTCCATGCATCAAATGCTAATGCTAAATAAGAAGGATCTCATTTAGATGCAAAAGACTGATGCCACCTTGGCTCACTAGAGGCATCAGGAGAACTTCTCAGTTGAAAGGAAAATGCTTTTTCTTCATTAGCTGTCCTTCATTTTTTTCCCACAAGCAAGAGCAGTGACTGTCCAGAGTTTAAATGACCTCTGCCCTTGCCGCCTACTTGGTTTTCCAGAGGAATTTCATTCATCCTTTTGTAACCTACTGTGACCCACTAGGGCCTCATTTTCTTCTGTCTGCTTTTCTTTCTGTTCTTTAAGAAACTATCTTTCAAAATGCAAGGGAAGGGGCCATTCTGGGGACAGAAAGCTGAAGGGAGAAATGCATTGATATTAGTATCATAATGGATGAATTTCTTTCTCCTAAAAGAAATGTGAAGTAGCAGAATTTGTGTGCGTGTGAACATAAAAGGAAGGATTTTATATGGGAGTTCCAAAGTAGCTAGTAGATTTTACTTTCTTCTCCCCCCTAGTTATTTATGCCCTTTTAATAGGAAGAGAAAACCCAAACCCCAGTGCCCTGACGGACACATCAACATCCATCTGATTGTTGGTATCCTTGAAAGCACTTCAGAGAGACAGCAGGGTGTAGGGAAGAGCAATCTGGCCTTTAATCCAAGGGAGCTGACACAAACTAGCTGGGGGTCCTTGGACAAGTCCTTCTGGGACTCTTAAGTTGTTGACTGACCTGTATAGGTGGGGTTTCCTCACTAGGGAGCTCCTTAATATCAAGGAAATCAATCACCCACATAGGCCCATCTCTAATTCCTCTAAGAATACCTTTATTTCCTAGAGTATTATCTTAACAGGAAAATATCTAGCCAAACCTGGACTGAGGGACACGCATCGAGTTTCTGTAGGATTGGAGAATCAACAAATCAGAGAAATAGGACCCAGGCTAAAGCACCAAAGTCAAAAGGACCATCTACACCATGACTAATTAGGATTAAGAGACTGTGCCCCTTAGGACCTTGTGGGTCATAATCTAGATATTTCTATTTGTGACCACAATATCTTGCAAGAAGATGAGGCATAGGCTTTGGTTTTATCAACTCTCAAAGAGTAACCAGAGTTTAATGAGCTTGTTACCAAAGGTCTTTAATTCAATAAAGAGTTCCAGCAAGCTCCACTGCCAAATGGAACGTCACTCACCAAATTGTTCATTGAAATGATTTTCTTTTTACTAACTACATGCCACTTGAACTTGACTCCAAACTAGGAAAAGGAAAGGTTGAGTTTATTTTTGTAGTGATGTTCCAATTTCTCATTCTCAGAGTGACCGTCCTTTCCCCAAAATAGAATCCGCAGCTCTCCCACAGCCCTACACGCACTAGCAGAGAAGCGCAGAGCACGTCTGCCCATCAGAGACTCCTGTCGTCGGAGGAGTGCCTGAGAAGGCTCGGCTCTGATCCAGTCCTGGCTGCGTCCTAGAAGTAAGAAGCTAGGTCCAAAGATAAGCATGACCACGGTCTTCGGAGAAATCACAAGAAGCGAGAGTATCGTTCCTAACTCAGATCAGCTGCCAATGAGGGATGAGAGCTGAGCTACCCTTAGAACGTGCGATGGTTCAACGTTGGCTTGGGCCGAGACCAGCCCGGGAAAACCAGAGTTTGACCCAGGAATTCTCCATGTCCCCTCCTGGTGCGGTTTTCATTTTTATCCTGGCATTTCCATCGTTGTTGTTCGGTTGTGTCAGTCGCAGCAGGCTCTTCCTGGCCCCACAGGAGGTTTTCTTGGCAAAGGTACTGAGATGTTTCCTTCTCCAGCTCATTTCCCAGAGGAGGAACCGGAGGAAAACAAGGTTAAATGACTTGCCCAGAGTCACACAGAAAGTATGTGAGGCCAGAGCTGAAGAGATACAGTTGAGTTTTCCTAGCTCAAGGCCCAGCACTTTATCCACTGGGCCACCTGGCTGTCCCATATGTATATGTATATGTATATGTATATGTATATGTATATGTATATGTATATGTATATGTATATGTATATGTATATGTATATGTATATGTATATGTATATGTATGTGTATGTGTATGTGTATGTGTATGTGTACGTGTACGTGTACATGTGTCTGTGTATGTATATGTATATGTATGTGTATATGTATATGTATACGTATATGTATATATATATATATACACACAGACAGAAACACACACCTAGATGCCCCATATAATATATACCTAGATACCTCATATGATATATATACACCTAGATGTCCCATATAATATATACACCTAGATGTCCCATATGATATATACACCTAGATGCCCCATATGATATATATACCTAGATGTCCCATATGATATATATACCTAGATGTCCCATATGATATATACACCTAGATGCCCCATATAATATATATACATAGATACCCCATATGATATATATACCTAGATGTCCCATATAATATATACACCTAGATGTCCCATATGATATATACACCTAGATGCCCCATATAATATATATACATAGATACCCCATATGATATATATACCTAGATGTCCCATATAATATATACACCTAGATGTCCCATATGATATATACACCTAGATGCCCCATATGATATATATACCTAGATGTCCCATATGATATATACACCTAGATGCCCCATATAATATATATACATAGATACCCCATATGATATATATACCTAGATGTCCCATATAATATATACACCTAGATGTCCCATATGATATATACACCTAGATGCCCCATATAATATATATACATAGATACCCCATATGATATATATACCTAGATGTCCCATATGATATATATACCTAGATGTCCCATATGATATATACACCTAGATGCCCCATATAATATATACACCTAGATGCCCCATATAATATATACACCTAGATGCCCCATATAATATATATATACATAGATACCCCATATGATATATATACCTAGATGTCCCATATAATATATACACCTAGATGTCCCATATAATATATACACCTAGATGCCCCATATAATATATACACCTAGATGCCCCATATAATATATACACCTAGATGCCCCATATAATATATATACATAGATACCCCATATGATATATATACCTAGATGTCCCATATAATATATACACCTAGATGTCCCATATGATATATATACCTAGATGCCCCATATAATATATATACATAGATACCCCATATGATATATATACCTAGATGTCCCATATAATATATACACCTAGATGTCCCATATGATATATATACCTAGATGCCCCATATAATATATATACATAGATACCCCATATGATATATATACCTAGATGTCCCATATGATATATATACCTAGATGTCCCATATGATATATACACCTAGATGCCCCATATAATATATACACCTAGATGTCCCATATAATATATACACCTAGATGCCCCATATAATATATATATACATAGATACCCCATATGATATATATACCTAGATGTCCCATATAATATATACACCTAGATGTCCCATATGATATATATACCTAGATGTCCCATATGATATATACACCTAGATGCCCCATATAATATATACACCTAGATGTCCCATATAATATATACACCTAGATGCCCCATATAATATATACACCTAGATGCCCCATATAATATATATATACATAGATACCCCATATGATATATATATACCTAGATGTCCCATATAATATATACACCTAGATGTCCCATATGATATATACACCTAGATGTCCCATATGATATATACACCTAGATGCCCCATATAATATATACACCTAGATGCCCCATATAATATATACACCTAGATGCCCCATATAATATATATACATAGATACCCCATATGATATATATACCTAGATGTCCCATATAATATATACACCTAGATGTCCCATATGATATATATACCTAGATGCCCCATATAATATATATATACATAGATACCCCATATGATATATATACCTAGATGTCCCATATAATATATACACCTAGATGTCCCATATGATATATATACCTAGATGCCCCATATAATATATATACATAGATACCCCATATGATATATATACCTAGATGTCCCATATGATATATATACCTAGATGTCCCATATGATATATACACCTAGATGCCCCATATAATATATACACCTAGATGTCCCATATAATATATACACCTAGATGCCCCATATAATATATATATACATAGATACCCCATATGATATATATACCTAGATGTCCCATATAATATATACACCTAGATGTCCCATATGATATATATACCTAGATGTCCCATATGATATATACACCTAGATGCCCCATATAATATATACACCTAGATGTCCCATATAATATATACACCTAGATGCCCCATATAATATATACCTAGATGCCCCATATAATATATATATACATAGATACCCCATATGATATATATATACCTAGATGTCCCATATAATATATACACCTAGATGTCCCATATGATATATACACCTAGATGTCCCATATGATATATACACCTAGATGCCCCATATGATATATACACCTAGATGCCCCATATAATATATACACCTAGATGCCCCATATAATATATATACATAGATACCCCATATGATATATATACCTAGATGTCCCATATAATATATACACCTAGATGTCCCATATGATATATATACCTAGATGCCCCATATAATATATATATACATAGATACCCCATATGATATATATACCTAGATGTCCCATATAATATATACACCTAGATGTCCCATATGATATATATACCTAGATGCCCCATATAATATATATATACATAGATACCCCATATGATATATATACCTAGATGTCCCATATAATATATACACCTAGATGTCCCATATGATATATATACCTAGATGTCCCATATGATATATACACCTAGATGCCCCATATAATATATACACCTAGATGCCCCATATAATATATACACCTAGATGCCCCATATAATATATATATACATAGATACCCCATATGATATATATACCTAGATGTCCCATATAATATATACACCTAGATGTCCCATATGATATATATACCTAGATGTCCCATATGATATATACACCTAGATGCCCCATATAATATATACACCTAGATGTCCCATATAATATATACACCTAGATGCCCCATATAATATATACACCTAGATGCCCCATATAATATATATATACATAGATACCCCATATGATATATATATACCTAGATGTCCCATATAATATATACACCTAGATGTCCCATATGATATATACACCTAGATGCCCCATATAATATATACACCTAGATGCCCCATATAATATATACACCTAGATGCCCCATATAATATATACACCTAGATGCCCCATATAATATATATACATAGATACCCCATATGATATATATACCTAGATGTCCCATATGATATATACACCTAGATGTCCCATATGATATATATACCTAGATGTCCCATATGATATATACACCTAGATGCCCCATATAATATATACACCTAGATGCCCCATATAATATATACATAGATACCCCATATGATATATATACCTAGATGTCCCATATAATATATACACCTAGATGTCCCATATGATATATATACCTAGATGTCCCATATGATATATACACCTAGATGCCCCATATAATATATACACCTAGATGCCCCATATAATATATACACCTAGATGCCCCATATAATATATACCTAGATACCTCATATGATATATATACACCTAGATGCCCCATATGATATATATACCTAGATGCCCCATATAATATATATACATAGATACCCCATATGATATATATACCTAGATGTCCCATATAATATATACACCTAGATGCCCCATATAATATATACACCTACATGCCGATACCCCTTATGATGTATATATATATATATATATATCTAGATGTCCCATATAATATATACACCTAGATGCCCCATGTAATATATATATAGATACCCCATATGATATATATATATACCTAGATGTCCCATATAATATACTTAGATGCCCTATATAATATATATACTTAGATGCCCCATATAATATATATAATATAAAAAATATAAATATAACCTATACTCTATAGTAAATGTAACATACTGTAATGTAAGAAAGAGAGGAAAGCTCAGCTGAAGAGCAGCAGAAGAGGGGCAGAGAGAGAGAAGCTCCAACTGTCAATGGTCTTCCAGCCTGGGAGGTAGAGGAGGAAAGGAGGTTTATAAATGTATATATTATAAAATATAGTGTATAACACATACCATATAATACACACGGTATCCATTCTATGTAATCTAGACCTATAACATAAACCGTATAATACATATATATGTGGGGAGCAGAGCTACGCAGACACATACATAGAGACTGCATCGTGATACACTGGTGCACAAGTGCAGGATTAAGGATATCAGTTATTTGGTGTGTCTTCATTCCCATCACAGTAAATTTTGACAGATGCAAACAGAATGGAATAGAACCACAAATGTCAGATGTACACACACACACACACACACACACACACACACACACACACACACAAGTTCCCTATGGAAACATTCATTTGGTCTGATTTCAGTTCAAATCCTATTCTGGGTTACTGTTTAGGATGCTACACATCTGCAGCCAGATTAGCCATTCCGTTTATCCTTGCATATACATATCAAAATCTCACATATACAGTAACATGGTAACATTAAATCATCAAAAACATCGTTTTCATGTTTGCTGAAATGAAAGCATTTCTAAATTTTTAAAGTTTTGACTTGGCCCTCAGAAGAAAATTCAAAGCATCAGTATGAAAATATTTTTACTCTTAGAATATTCACTTAAAAACAGAACAGGCAAGCTTACAACAAATGGGCAATTACCAGGGGCTCCTTCTAAACATGCTAAGTTCTTGCTTTTTGCCTTTCAATCTATGCAAGCTCTAAGATCTGCCCTGGAATCCGGATGGATTTAAACCAAGAAAAACAAGTCCTTCATTATATAATAGTTCAATAGGCTCTTCAAACCAATCCCTCTAAAGCATTTATTGATCACATACTATGTGCAAGGCCCTGTGCTTACCACTGAGGTCACCAAGAAGGTAAAATGGCCCCTCAGCTGAGGGAGGTTAAATTCTCCTGGAGGGAAACTGTTACTTGGTTTAGTTCATAGGATAATTATTTGGTTTGTTGTGAATCTTGTAATTTTGAAAAAAAAAATTTATTCTCTCTTCTTTGTTTTAGTCTTCATTTATATAAAGCTAGCTATTTATCTTAGAGCCGTCTTTCTTCCTTTTTGCATATTTTTGGTTATTTAGTTCAATAAGCACCTATTCCATTCGAGCCTCTGTGCTAGCCAGGTGGAGATGCAGAAGACATAAAACAAAACAGACCTTGCCTTCAGCAAGCTTACAATCTATTATTTAAAATTTTATTTCTCATTACTCCAAATTATCCTATATTTAACATGGTTAAATATTTGATAAGCCAGCTCCATTATCTGTATTACAAGAAGGGGGCAATGGCAATTAAAGACCAAAAAGGTAACTAATGCCAAATCTCTTTTTGGTTTTAGAGCTGCGACAGGTTTGCCTTCTGAATTCTATTTGGCTTACGCTCCTATTAAAGTATGTTCACAATCCCTGAGTGTGGTTACATAGCTCAAGGCTGAAGGCCTGAATAATTTAATAGAAGCAGAGAAGAGGCCAGTACTTAAGAATGTTGTTGGCTGATAGGGCTAAGCTGGACCAGGATTGAGGGGATGCTCCATTTGACTGAAGAGTTGACATGCTCAACCATTATGTCATGACAGCTCTTAGAGTTTAAAAATAATTAATACTCCTTTCATCTCCTGAGTTACTTTCATCAGATGAGTTAAAATATATGTAAAACACCTTAACCTTAATTATAAATATATTTATAAATATATTCTAAATAGAAAAACTGTAATTATAAATATATTTATAAATGTATTCTAAATAGAAAAACCTTAATTATAAATATATTTATAAATGTATTCTAAATAGAAAAACCTTAATTATAAATATATTTATAAATGTATTCTAAATAGAAAAACCTTAATTATAAATATATTTATAAATGTATTCTAAATAGAAAAACCTTAATTATAAATATATTTATAAATGTATTCTAAATAGAAAACCTTAATTATAAATATATTTCTAAATATAAAAACCTTGCTTATAAATATATTACAAATTATAAATATAAAACCTTATTATAAATATATTTAGAAAAATAATTACTAAAATGCTATCTATTATTATTATTAAATGCTACTCTCTTCTCCTACATACTAGTCTATTCAAATCATATCAACTGAAACTTGGATCACAAATTCACCAAACTTTGCCTAGCATATTCCCATAAATAGACAAAGGATCATATATTTAGAAATGAAAGAGACCTTAAAAGTCATCAAATTCAACTCATTTTAGAGACGAGGAAATTGCATCTCAGAGAACTTCTACCATGCTCATACAAATTGTGCCAGTGCCTAAGATAGGAATTTTGCCCAAGTCCTCTTGATGCCAATCCAACACTCTACCACTAAGCCATACTGCTTGTTCCATTTAAGGGAAAAGAGTCCAATTTTTATTTTTAGTTTCCACGTCAGAGAAATATTGAAATTTCTTTGAAATGTAGAAGAATGGGTGGAGCAATGAAAGTATCCACCTCTTTGGGCCAGTCCTGGAAAATCTACCACATTGGTCTCACTCTGAGCAGAGCTTCTTTAGAATTTGAGGAACCCAAATAGCTAAACTCTTAGTAACTTAGGACATTGTGATTTCAGATGAGGCCTTATCAACTGGGAGGATATCCCATGGAGATAACTAGTTTTGTTTTATTTTTTAAGGGGAAAGGGAGCAAGCACTCATTAAGTGCCCAGAGTATGCTGTCTTACAAATATTATTCCAGGTGATCTTCACAACAATCTTTTGAGGCAGGTACTATTATTATTCCCTAGTTGAAGAAATTAAGAAAGGTAGAGAGGTTGCATGACTTGCACAGGGTCATTCATCTTGTAAGTATCTGAGGCTGAATTTGAGCTCAGGTCTTTTGGGCCCTAGGTCCAGCTTTAATACTTCTCATGAATCCTTAAAAAAAATTACTTTCTATCTACTTACTTATGTATAGGCTATTTTACCCTTAGAGGGTAAGTTTCTTGAGGAAAGGCGCCATGTTTATTGTTTTTCTTAATACCTCTAGATACATAGTGGACATTTAATAAATGCTTATTGAGTAGCACTAGTGGAGTGACCTTGGGAAAGTCATTTATCCTTATGCTGTCTCAGTTTCCTCAAATATAAAATGGGTCTAATAATCGTATAATAATAATTATTATATTACAATGGGTGTCATGAAGATGAAACAAGATAATATTTATGAAATGGTTAAGATTACTTAATTCCTGGCATATAAGTCATTTAATAAATGAATTTGAACTACAAATGTCATTTGTCTGACACATGTAAAACCCAGTGGAGTTGCTCGTTGGCTACAGGAGGGGGGTGGGAAAAGGGGTGGGAAAGAACATGAATCGTGTAACCATGAAAAAATATTCTAAATTAATGAATTAATCTAAAATTTTCAGATAAAAAACAAATGTCATTTGTCATTTAGTTATAATGTTATAAAGTTATATTATAAAGTTATATGAAGTTATAACATTATAAAGCAGATATCATTTAGTTATAAAAATACACATGACCATAATCTGGAACTCCTTCTGTCTCTCTCCCATCATCCCCAGGGTCACAGAGGCACCCCTAGCTAGACTTTGGAGTGTAAAACTTAAAATTAAATCTTAATAGCAAAAATATTATCATTTAGGAAGTTTATCAAATGATCATTAGAAATCAAGGAATAAAGAGGATACAAAATTAAGACCATGGACCCATGGCTGATTAGCCATTCCAAAATCCCCACACTTAGCTTACCACCGTCACCATGTTCACTACATCATGCCAAAAAGGCTGGGCAGGACTGCCCACTGAATATTTATCTCCTATATACAGGAAGTACGTAGTAACAGGAAGTCAGTGGGCACCTGGGAAATGTAGTTCTTTTTTTAGGGTAACAGATTTTCAATTATACAGGAGGTGGGCCACAGACCCTAAGTGGGAATAAAGTTGAAATAAATGTTTAATCCCCAAGTGAACAAGTTACTCTGAGCTTCTGGGGCCTACAAGAGGGGGCAAGAGCTCTCATCACCCCCGCCCCAACACCAGCCAACAATCGATGGGTCAACAAACATTTATTAGACACCTACCACCCTGCTTGGTCCTGAGGCTATGGACACACAGCTCGAAACAGTCCCCACTCGTGAGGGGCCAACATTCTAATGGGATGATTCATTCTAATTTTACAAGGATGGTAAGAGTTTTCTAACAACTTCATTCCTCCCTCCCTCACGGCGGACCCACACAGGCTAAGTGGGTTGGTACAGGCACAGAGGATCCTTATACAAGGCCTCCCCGTAGTCTCAGAGCTATAGCTAAGACTTCTGGAACACGCTGCTGCGTAAAAACAGGGACTTTGGCTGTGGCGGCCTTTTTACAAGGATTTCCAGAACATTCCATGCTGTCCCCCGGCACACGCAGCTGCCTTCTTCATCCTTTCTCCCCCCCCAAAACCTAGTCACTCTCTTTATATGACTTTTTCTCTTCTGAACATAAAAATTTTATTATTGCCAGGTTTTCAGTTGTTTTTCAGTTGTGTCTGACTTCTTTGTGACCCCATTGGGGGTTTTCTTGGCAAAAATACTGCAATGGTTTGCCATTTTCTTCTCCAGCTAGTTTGGCAGATGATAAACTGAGGCAAGCAGGGTTATTAAGTGACTTGACCAGAGTCTGAGGATAGATTTGAACTCCTGAAGATGAGTCTTCCTGACGCCAAGCCTGGCACTCTATCTATTATGCCTCCTAACTGCCCTACTGCCAAGGAACTAATCTTTCTTTAATCCTCTATGGCCAGAAGTCCTAAAACTTCTCTTTTAATTTATTGCATTTGCTCAGTCTTTTTGCCCTCATGAGATCTCGGATTAGGTGACTTGATTCGATTTCTTCCTTTTATAAATGAGGAAACTGAGTCCCACTGAGGTTCAGTGCCTTGTCCTGGCTATTCAGTAAGAGGCAGAGCCAGTATTAGATCAAGATCCTCTAGAACCTAAATCTTCCCATCTTCCCACTCTACCACTCTGCCTTCTCTTCATCTCAATCATGCCCATCTCCCCCGACTATGCACTTAACGGCTGGGGTTCCTTGGGGCATCTAGGTGGCTCAGGGGACTGAGAGCCAGACCTTGAGACAGGAGTTCAAATCTGAACTCAGACCCTTACTATGTGACTGGTTAAGTCACTTGACCCCGATTGCCCAGCCCTTCCCATTCTTCTGCCTTGGAACCAATAAATAATACTGATTCTAAGACAGAAGGTAAGGGTTAAAAAAGGGGCTTCCCAGTCAATGAGTAAAAACAACTTACGTCTAAGTGTCTTCATTTAGCTTCTCTCATTAACTATAACAATATAAGTGGAAAAAATAAAATAAACTAAAACCAAATGCTACAAAATTATAATAATAACCAAATAAGAGGTTTGAGAAAACACCTTCCATTTCATGCAGAGGAGAGGGGATTGTGGGTATAAAGTTAGACTTTTTATTTTTATTTATTTATTCACTTATTTATTTTATTATATATATATTTTTAGGAAATTTTATTTAGTCAATTTAGAATATCATTCTTTGGTTACAAGAATGATATTATTTCCCTCCCTCCCCTCACTCCTTCCTGTAGCCATTCCACTGGGTTTTATGTGTGCAAAGTTAGACTTTTTCAAAATTGATTAATTTTGCTGAACATTTTTTTCTTCTAGTTTTATTCTTTCCCATAAAGGGATGGCTGGGATACAGGGTAAACTAGAGGTGACACTTAATTTTTTTAAAAAGACATCAATAGAAATGTATTTTTAAAAGATGAAGCTTCGCCACCAACAAGGGATGGTCCTCAATCAATGAGCTGATGCTGCTCAGGGACTGGGCTATCCTGCCCACTGCAGACTGCTGGGTTCCTCATTCTTGCCCTAGATCTTACTCCAAATCTCTATTCTCACTTTGTGGGTTGAGAAGAAATGAAGATTTGAGTCTTAACACAGTGATTATCAACTGTGCTAGAGCTACAAACAATAGTGGTTCTGAATAAAGTCTCCAAGGACAGTCTCCAGACTGGAAAGTGAATTCTGATGGGCTTTTGTCTACAGGGCACATTCTGACCTTAGGCAGAAAAATTAATAAGCTGTCGGAAGATCTCCTGTGCAAATAAATGGATGTTAACTGCTGGGAAATCACATCTATTGTCTATGGCTTAAAAAAATACTGCCTTTCAAATGCACTAGGGGACTTTCAAATGGCTAATGGGAAAAGATGAGAAAAAAGCCAGAAAAAGAACAATGGACGTGACAAAAGAGAGCAGTTATGACAAAGAAGAGTGAATCTCTTTCTCTGAATTGGAAGAAATGTTCAAAAATTCATAATAAATCTGCATTGGCAAGGAAATTAGAAGAACCTGCATTCAAGTCCTGCCTCTTAAAAAAATACTAACAGTGTGACCCTGGGCAAGTCATAGAAGCTCTTGGTGCCCCAGGCAGCTTTCTCAGACCACAAATCAAAGGTGATCTGCCAACCTCCACTGGCAGAGAGAATTGCCATACCAAATAGCTGACCATGCAGATAAAATCAGAGGTCTGAACAACAATAACACTTTATGTTATTCCTCAGGAGATTCTTTCTGTACAATAACCCAAAGATAAGTACTTGCAAGTATTGTTATCCTTGTTTTTCATAAGGAAACTGCTATTTTCAGAGATAAAATGAATACCATTTGAGTCAAGAGTCAGCTCTTGAACTCCAGTCTCCAGATTCCAAGTTTAATGCCCTTCCCTCTCTTTTTGAAGTATATCTATGTTGTTTTCCCTACAGAAAGCATTTTAGGGGAACAGCTAGTCATACCAATGTGACAATTACAGAACATTAAAAAAGAGTCACTTTTCAAATGTTTCTACTTTTCCTTCTCTCTTCATTCTCTCTCTCTGTTCCAAGGGATGGCTTGCCAAGGGAAAGTGAGAAGGATAAATTCAGAAACAACTGTGATAGTGAAAACAAAAGGGAGAAATGTTAAGAGTTTCAAACTTTCAAACAAAAAAAAAATGTCTATTTTTAACATAAATTTAAAATGAAAGTAGCTAATCCAATGAAGAAGCACATTTGGTTGTAATCTACATTTTAGACCAACAACTTGCCATCTTTTGTACTAATTATACTAAACTGGCAGAGTTTTCCTTCCTAACTACCCCCCACTGCCTTTTTAAAAGTTAGGAGAATAATTTCAGTGTTCAAAGTGGAAATTTACTTCTTCACACCCTCAAGACTGAAAAAAAGAAAAAAAATCCATTTCAATAACATTTTGTTTCGCAAGTTGTGTGATTAAACACCTACCATGGCTGCTGTCTATCTCGAATGAAAGAACCGCATGAATTGATTTTGCATCCTTCATTCATGCTTACTGACTGATCTTCTCTGCTCCACACTAATCTCTTTTCCTAGTATTTTTTTTTTAAGGAGAATAGAGGAGGAATGGAAGAGAGAGGAGCAAGGAGAAGTGTTTGCTGGTTCCAAGAGACCACCCGTGGTCTGGCCTTCCATTTAGAAATTCACAACCCTGTAAACCATCGGCCAGCCCGGGCACCCTGCTTCAGCAGGCTTGGCTTTCACCATGCTTGGCTTTAGCCGCTTGTCGAACAAGTGACCCGCAAAATCTGCGCACAATTCAGGGAAGGCCTTGCATCATGGGACCTGAAGGTGGGCTGAGCAGAGAGAACGGTGCTGTCTGCTGGAGGAAGGAGCCTATGAGCGTGAGTGGGAACTGATGGAAGCTGGATGGAAATGAGAATGGAAACCAGTCTGTGTACAATCTCGCCCACAGTTTTTGTGAATGATCTTTGCAAAGCAAGAGCCCGTTCGACGAAAGCATTATACACTCTGACATACTCTCAACATTGTATCACAGATCCCTCCTAGTGAAGTCTACGGAACCCTTCGGAAAAGAACGTTTTTACATATAGGATTACAAAGAAAACCATTATGGTGAAAGATGATTATCACAATATTCACAAAACAAGGTCTCGGACCCCAGGTTAAGAACTCGTGATCTAAATCCTTATTAGTCTGAGGGCAAGACCCAGAGCTTACTTAATAGCTAAAGCTTGGCAAATGTAAAATAAGTCACTGAGTTTAAGGCAGGATGCAATTCATTTAAACTTCAAGTTGGTTGAAATACAGCCTAACTTTAATAGCAGCAAGGTGACAGGTGGTTAATCCCAGATGAGAGCTCACTGACACAATATTATTCTCTAATGAGCAAGGATAATCTTTAATGATATGAAAATGAGAAATTAAGTAGAAAACACCAAGGATTAAGTAATGGAGATTTTTTAAAATCATTTTTCTTGTAAGTCAAGGATTTAAAGTCAATTCAACAAATATTTATTAAATACCATGAATTAACATGGTATTTAATATAGCTAATAATATAGCTATAATAATAATATAATATAATAATTATATATAATAATAATAATAATAATAATAATAGCTAACAGTTATATAGTCTTTTAAGGTTTGTAGGGGAATTTTTTACATTTCTCATTTGATTCTTCTAATGATAAAGATGCCATTATTATCCCCAGAAGTTGAGTGGGGAGCAGCCAGCCTTAGGGAAGAGAATAAATATTGAGATAACACCTACTATCTGTCAGGAACTATGCTGAGTTCTTTACAAATATATCTCACCTGATCCTGGTAGGTGCTATTATTATCCTCATTTTATCACACAGCTAGTAAATGCCTCAAGTCGCCTTTGAAATCAGATCTTCTCTAAGCCAGTACTTTATGCTGTCCATTTTACAGATGAAGAATCTAAAGGTGAGGTAAGTTAAGTGACTTTTCCCAGGTCACACAGCCAGGCTTTGCATCAGGATTTGAACTCACATCTTCCTGGCCCTAAATCCTACACTTCATCCACTGCACCTCCTCGCTGCCCAGGGCAGACCCTGGGAGAGATACAAAGCTTAAGTAAGACACACAGAAAAGATATCAATAACCATAATGAACAATATTAGATCATAAAGTCACCAAAGACAGTATTCTGTGAGATCTAATGAGAAAGAATTTATTGGCAGGGTTTCAAAGAGGGAGGTTTCACGGGGGAAGTAGTATTTGAAGGAGGCTTACTGGTTTGTGATTTTTAATGTCTAAATCTCAAAAAAGATCCCCAACTCTCCCTGTGCTTCTGACGAGATTTCCGAGTGAAACTCCAAGCAGGGTATCCAAGGGCAGCATTTGAATAGCAAAAAATAGGTCTTTCTGACGAATCATGCTAGACAATCAACCAGCTGTGCCCTCACGCAGCAGTCATGGGTTTGGAAACACTTTGAAGACCTGGTTCCCACAGCAACCAAACGAGCAAATTTCCCCCAATTGCTGTTTCAGGTCTCCCATCAAGGAAATACAGGGTATGACTTAAGGCAAGTCATAATCAGTTAGAGTGAAAACCACATTTTGAGAAAAATGGGAAATTTCAGAGAAAATCGCCATTCGAAAATAGAATTCAGGAACATCCACATACAATACTGACCCTTTTTGCATTCACATTAGGCTTGCATAAATTAAATGGTATACAGGGGAGATGGAGACGAGGATGAGATGGGAATGGGGATGCGATGGGGATGGGAATGGAGATGGGGATGGGAATGGGGATGGGGATGAGATGGGAATGGGGATGGGGATGAGGATGGGGATGGGGATAAGGATGGGGAAGAGATAGGGATGGGAATGGGGATGAGATGGGAATGAGGATGGGGATGAGGATGGGGATAAGATGGGGATGGGGATGAGGATGGGGATGAGATGGGGATGGGGATGAGGATGGGGATGGGAATGGGGATGGGGATGAGATGGGAATGGGGATGGGGATGAGGATGGGAATGGGGATAAGATAGGGATGGGAATGGGGATGAGATGGGAATGAGGATGGGGATGAGGATGGGGATGAGATGGGGATGAGATGGGGATGGGGATGAGATGGGGATGAGATGGGGATGGGGATGGGGATGAGGATGGGGATGAGATGGGGATGGGGATGAGGATGGGGATGGGAATGGATATGGGGATGAGGATGGGGATGGGGATGAGATGGGGATGGGAATGGGGATGGGGATGAGGATGGGGATGGGGATAAGATAGGGATGGGAATGGGGATGAGATGGGAATGAGGATGGGGATGAGGATGGGGATGGGGATGAGGATGGGGATGGGGATGAGGATGGGCATGAGATGGGGATGGGAATGGGCATAGGGATAAGGATGGGGATGAGATGGGGAAGAGCTAGGGATGGGGATGGGATGGAGATGGGGAGGGGGATGGAAACTGGACTTGGAGTCAGGAAGACAGTTCAGATCTGACTTCAGATCCCAACTAAGCATATGACTCTGGGCAAAGCCATTTGTGCTCTCTCAGCCTCAGTTTCCTTGCCTGGAAAATGAGAGGAAGAAGGAGGAATTGTACAAGCACTTAGTTTCCTGCCTTTGAAGTGCCAGACATTTTACAAATGTTATTTTATTGGATCTTCACAGCAACCCTGTGAGACAAGTGCTATTATTATTTCCATTTTACAGTTGAGGAAACTGAGGCAGATTAAATTACTTGCCCAGGATCACTAAGCTAGTAAGCATCTGAGGCCACATCTGAACTCAAGTCTTCCTGACTAAGCTCAGCTCTCTATCCACTGCACCTCTAGCTGTCTGATGAGAATAATAATACCTATCCCTCACAGGATTATTGTGGGGGTCAACTGAAATAACATGGAAAGCACACTGCAAATCTTAAAGCACTATATCAATACTAATGATCATTTTCAACTGGCATTTCCGTGTTTCTTTAAGGTTTTCAGAAATGTTCGTACATATCTTACCTCACAGGAGCTCTCTAACAACCCTGTGGGGAGTTGCTAAAGGTATTCTTGTCTCCTTTTTGTAGGTAAGGGAACCACGAGTTTAATTAGATGAAGTGACTTGCACTTGATCAAGGGTCAAAGACAAAATTCGAACCCAGTTTTCACTGACTCCAAGTCCAGCACTTAGTCCTCTACATCAACCTTCTCCACTTCCCATCTGCTCACAGATGATTGTTGATAAATAACTTAAGATGTCCTCTCCTCTCTTAAAGGTCTGACATGCAGTTTTATTACTCTAATTTTTTCAGGAAGATTAAAAGAACAAAGAGGAACACCACGTTGGGTGGATCCTCCTCTGTGGAGATGTCTGGAAAAACCATAGACAAGAGCCGGTGATGACAGGATATACAGGGAGCAAGAGTTCCATGGCTGAAAGGAATACCCCCACCAACAAAATCATCAATCCATTGAAGAAACAGCATGGACAAGGGAAAAGGAAGGAGGCTGCTTCATCACTCTGAAACAGGGGCCATTTTCTGGGGCTTTACCTTCAAACAACTCGATTGAAAGACTACAGCTTCAATGGGTATACTTGTTGAGGATGAGTCCAAGGGAAGCTCCTTGGTTAGCTCAAGTTTAATACTAGAACAAAATAAAGTACCCACGAATCATTCAACAATTAACTTAGTCATGAGACAAGAAGGATATTCAACAAGACCTCTCCAATATGGAGCTAATGTAGATGTGGTCCCTCTCCCTTCCCATATGGAAATCCATCCAGGCAACAAGGTAGGGTGAAATAACTCCAGTAGTCTTGGAACTGCCTCATCCCAAGGGCCCTACCTCCACATGGGGGGTGGGGAGGGGCTTCTTTCTGTTCCTACGGGACCATAAAGCCACCTGGATATGGCCAGAGGTTACCAGGAAGCTAAATCAAAAATGTGTAGTTTGGGCGTATAGCTTTTTCATCTTTAAGGGAAAAACAAGTCTCCCTCACACTTGGGGAAGAATACAGACGGTGATCCTATCATAATACTAGATCCTAAGAGGATATATCTAAAGCTAGAATGGCCATCAGAAGCCACCTAGATCCACATATTTAAGCAAATCATACTTCAGGTTTTAAAGAAAATGTCTTAGGTTTCCTCCCACATTTCTTTTCTATGAAGAGACAGAGTGTCTTTGTTTAAAAGCTTATATACTGAACACAGACTGAAGAAATTTCTCAAACCATGCAGATTTATTCTCTTTATATTGCAGATTTTGTGTCTTAAAACCACTAAATGAGACTTGGAACAATTCATCGAAGGAAGCTTCTAAGTACGGAAACTAAGGCCCAGCGAGATTATGGGATTTGTCCAAGGTCATAGCAGTGGTAAGTGTCTGAGGTCCGATCTAACCCCAGGTCCCCTGACTACAGAATCAGAACTTTTGCTACCATATCATACCTTGAGGCAACCTCATTCCAAACTTCAGAAACACTATTATTATAGAACCCTCTGAGGTTATGGAACTACCACAAAGTTGGGTTCTTTTTTTTTTTTAACTCTTATCTTCCATCTTGGAATCAATACTGAGTACTGGTTCCAAGGCAGAAGGGGTTTGGGTAATGGGCATTATGTGACTTGTCCAGGGTCACACAGCTAGGAAGTGTCTGAGACCAAATTTGAACCCAGGACCTCCCATCTCTAGGCCTGGCTCTCAGTCCACTAAGCCACCTCAATCTCCCTGGATGTTTAGGTTCTAGTGGTGCTAAGCTACAAGATTTGGCATTTTGTTTGTATTTGAGGACTCCCCTTTTTAAATCTTCAATATCCTTTCCATAATGATATATGGGAGCTACAGGAAAACTAAAGTTCCAAAGAAAGGAAGAAGATTACCCAAAGGGCAATGAGGAGGTGAATGGTGAACACAAAGAGGATACAACCTGTTCAGGGCCATTATGAAGGAGAAACAATGTAAAAGAAGTCATCATAAATCAATAGGCAGAAAAGGTGGCATGGAAAGACTGTGCCTCCATTGGCACAGGATCACCAACACACAGCCCACATAGCCCACTGATATCCTTGAGACGTCAAGAGAAACTGAGGAAGACATGTTGGGGAACCCTCTGTGGAAAACCTACAGGACGTCCACAGAAGATCTGCACAGGGAGGGCAGCAATGAACAAACTGAAATCTGCATTGCTGACCGCAACACCCAGACCAATTGCAGACCGATTTAAGCCTATCTGCATTTTTTCCCCACAAAGACAAATGTTTTCATTTCCGTTGTCCTGTGGATGGGCATCATCATGTCGGTCACGGCTCTGATTGCTTTACAAAGGTTTGGCATTTTTTTCCTTTCCAAGTCAAAATACATCTTGCCATTCAGAGTGGCAACGCTGATTATTAAGAGCAGCAAAGTCACAAGTTGTGGATTCTCCCGAACACTTTGTCAGCTTCCCCGTGGTTATTCAAGACACTAGGATTTAACCCAATTAGGCAATGACCCACCAGACTGGCACTTTATTTATTTTTTTTATTATTAACCCAATTGTAAGTGTTCTGGTTCAAATCAAACTGGAAAAGCATTTTAGAGGGCAAGTTTCCGTCAGGTTTATTACTTCCCTTGTTAATCTTTTACCTTCTGAAAGGCCTTTTACAATTAAAAGTGAGAAAACTTACATTAACAAGTCTCAAGCATGGTATATTTTAACTTTTATGGTGCATGTTTGTTCCTTCCTGCTCCCCTACGGTCCCCCCTGCATGAGTTCAAATGAGAAAACTCAATTTTGTGGGGTCATTTTTAACACCCTGCATTCTGAGCTTAACTGTCAAACTAAGCTATCTGTTCTCAATCAGGAGGGGCTGACAGAGCATCCCTGTCCCTCTGCAGATTTATGGGGTAGGCTGGAAATACTTGCTAGCCTCCTGCTGCCCCCCAAACATGAGACCTAAGAAAAGGCAGGGTCAGAGTGTCCTGAGAAGGGCAGATGATTGCTCCTTAGTCAGTCATCCATCCTCCTCTCACACAGATACAGTCACTGAAGAATCCTCCAGGACTTTCCTTAGTGTAAAGACTGAAGGGCAGGTTTTCAGTCATTATTCCAAGGAGGGCATATTGCCAGCATCTACCCTAGATAGAACAGGAAGGGGGGAAATGAAGAAGGTAGTTAAAACCATTTAAAACAGCTGAATAAGGCAGTAATGAAGTGAGGGGCTGAATGCCTTTGGTAACTGAACAAAGAACTTTCCAAGATTTCTGCAAAACCCACACTAAATGAGAAATAGCATCATATTTTATTCCACTGATTTAAAGAGAATTTAACAAACTCCACATGGTTTGGATTTCGTATCTCACTTGAGAGTTATGTGTCAGACCCAAATTCATAAAAATAAAAATAATTATCCTGCCTTTCACTGAAGTTGTTATGTCTGTTTGGTTCAAGTCTGATCACAGGAGAAACACACGCCTTAATAGCGTGCACTGAGTAATAAAAAATAAAATAATGAAAGGATTTAATGTAGACAGCCTAGAAAAGAAAAGCTTGGCTTTTGGGACTCGGTTTCCTCATCTGTAAAAAAGGAGAGGGTAGATGGTATTTTCTCTATGCTCACTTCCATGTCTAAGTACTGATACTATTTTACATCTAAGAAAAGCAAATCATGAAAATGAGACTTCCTGCATAATAAGGATGACAAGACTACAGAGGGAAGAATGAAAGCTGCCCCTTCAATGACAAAACCATTTACAAAATCAACTACAGTGAAAATTAGTATGCCGTTTTTATCTTGAGAGAAAAAAAAAATCTAAATCCAGACAAAGAAATACACAACAGCTTTGATTGGAGGTTCAAGTTCCTCTAATATGACATTTTATAACCACATGTGGGGGTTAAACCACTGGGTGACAAATTGACTAAGCTGACTATTCTGCCCATTAATATTTTATCCTCGAGTGAAGCAAGGCTATAATTTATCCCCAAATGCTTAAATTAACTGGCTTCATTAATATTTACAGCTTAAATATGAGTTAAACTTTAAATTTATGCCAAATTAATCTCATATCTTGAAAATGCTCAGAATCACATCTTGAAATCACAGAAGATGTCTACATCAGCACTTCAAAATCTGAGAGATAATGTCTCTTTGAAACTTTTTTTAATGATAGGTTAGAGGATATGTCCCAAGAAACTTAAGGAAGCTGTTTTCTTTTTAGCTTCGCTACTTTCTTCAAAACATTTTACGATGCCAGTCTGTGTTTTAGGTGGATTTGGAAACCCTAAAAGGCGCCACACCTGAAAGGGCTGGCAAGAGCTGAGAAACTATGAACAAGGTCCCCACTTCCCCAGACATTCTAACATTCTTCCTGATCTGGAAGGGATACATTTCTGCTAACTAACTCCCTTTATGGGAGGGAACCTCAAGCTATAGTGGGTGCACTTGACATTTTTATATATGTATCATAATAATTGTTTTTCAATATAACTGGTTTCCTTTGTAGTCCTTTGTATTTTATTTCCTTGATTCCTCATTTTCTTTAATTCTTAATATCTAATTTGAAGCCAAAGCCTATCAAATTTACTTTTTCATATCTCTTACATGCATTCCCTTCTCCGCCTCTGGGAAAAAAGTGGAAAACTACTCATCTCTTTGCCAAGAAAACCCCCAGAGGTCACTAAGAGCTGGACACTATGAAACAACTGAACAAAAACAATAACAAAAAATATTAATGGGCAGAATAGTCAGCTTAGTCAAGATGCTTAATAAATGTTTATTGACTGACTGATTGATTGTTCTTAAAAATGTCATTCTAAAGAACGCTATCCACATCCAGAGAAAGAACTGTGGGAGCAGAAACACAGAAGAAAAACAACTGCTTGATCACATGGGTCAATGGGGATATGATTGGGAATAGAGACTTTAAATGATTACCCTAGTGCAAATATAAATAATATGGAAATAGGTCTGGATGGGTGACACATGTAAAACTCAGTGGAATTGCTCATGGGGGTGGGGGTGGAGAGAAAGAACATGAATCTTGTAACCACAGAAAAATATTCTTAATTAATTAATTAACCACACTTTTTAAAAGATGTCATTCTAAGAAGAGTCTAAAGGCTTCACCAGATTGAGAAAGTGGTCCAGGACATTAAAAAGGTTAAAGTCCCTGCTTTTGGGGGTGTCTCAGGCCTGGAAACATCTCCTCAGTTTCAGCACCCACCAGAAGACTCTATACCCAGTAGGTACTCAATCAATGACAGCTGCTGCTGCTGCTGCTGAATCCCTCTGCTTGGCTATGGGGTTTGGGTTCTTATGACCAGTCTATAGCCTTATATACCCTTTCCTTACTATGAAATGTACCCCTTCCTTAGATGTAAGTTGTTTAAATACAGGGATTTTCTGCTTTAAGTGAACCCACTAATACAAAATCTGGAGTAAAGAAAATAGGTAAGTTAGAGATCAATTATTAACTTTAAAGACAAATTTGCCTTGGGATTCTTTTGAACAGCCAGATTCTCTAGTGCTTTTTAAAATATAGAAAGAATAAATGCTCCTATTTACATAGTACTTTAATCTTTACAAACTACTTTCCTTAGAAAAATCCCTCTGTGATAGGTAGTACATTCTGGTGAGGACCATTTTAATGACCTGCAGAGCAAACCATCTACAACATTCAAAGCTATTTTTTAAGGGAAATTCATTTGCAATTCATTTGGAAAAAAGAGACTAGAAACAGCAACAAGAATAATAATTGACATTTCTATAATGCTTTTAAGGTTTGAAAAATACTTTATAAAGTCTCACATAGTGCTCATGAAAATGCTTTTGTTTTTACAGTTATAGAGTTAAGAAAACTGATGTCCATTGAGATTAAATGATTTCCCCAGGATCACACATCTCCTTAGTGTCAGCCTCTGGATATGGACCCCTGCCTTTTTGACCTTATGTTCAACATGATATCCACCAGATGTGCTGGTCTATCTTTAAGTTATATTTTTACTGCTCTAAGAGTAAATTTGTGAGAAGCAGCAAGGCTCAGTGAATGGGTGGTCTTGAAGTCCAAAAGACCAAAGTCGAAGTCTCTCTAGGACACAAAGGAAGGAAGAAGGGAAGTGGGGGAGGGAGAGGAAGAGAGAAAGGAAGGTAGGAAGAAGAAGGAAGGAAGGAAGGAAGGAAGGAAGGAAGGAAGGAAGGAAGGAAGGAAGGAAGGAAGGAAGGAAGGAAGGAAGGAAGGAAGGAAGGAAGGAAGGAAGGAAGGAAGGAAGGAAGGAAGGAAGGAAGGAAGGAAAGAGGCAGGGAAGGAGGCAGGAAGGAAGGGAAGAAGGAAGGGAAGGAGGCAGGAAGGAAGGGAAGAAGGAAGGGAGGGAGGAAGGAAGGAAGGGAGGAAGGAAGGAAGGAAGGGAGGAAGGAAGGAAGGGAGGGAGGGTGGGAGAGAGAGAGAGAGAGAGAGAGAGAGAGAGAGAGAGAGAGAGAGAGAGAGAGAGAGAGAGAGAGAGAGAGAGAGAGAGAGAAAGAAAGAAAGAAAGAAAGAAAGAAAGAAAGAAAGAAAGAAAGAAAGAAAGAAAGAAAGAAAGAAAGAAAGAAAGAAAGAAAGAAAGAAAGAAAGAAAGAAAGAAAGAAAGAAAGAAAGAAAGAAAGAAAGAAAGAAGATTCCTAGCAGGTTGATTTTGAGGTCTTTCTTTTTGCATCCCAGCACTTAATTGATGCATTTGTTGTTCAGTCATTTTAGTCATATCCCAACTCTTCATTCCCCCTTTTATGGTTTTCTTGGCAAAGTTACTGGAATGACTTGCCATTATCCTCTCCATCTCTCTATACAGAAGAAACTGAAGCAAAGTTAAGTGGCTTGCCCAGATCATACAAATATAAATGTCTGAGGTCATATTTGAGCTCAGGATGATGAGCCTGGCACCTTATCTGCTGTGCCACCTAGCTGCCCTATCCAATGCATATAATAAAAGACATTTAATAAATGCTTACAGAATTGACTGGACCTCTCTAGCAACCTTAAGAGAGGACATGGACAAGAGTTACATAGGATATGCAGACATGGATGAACGGACATCTGTTTCTTTGGAGAGAGCCTCCCCATTGATGCCATCACATAGCCATCTTTCAGATTAATTCATATTTATATGAATATTTTTAAATGTTTTTGAGGTTTTAAGGTTGACCAAGTACCTTCCTCACAATGACACTGTAAGGTAAGGCTCTTAGGCCTAATTTAAAGAATAGGAAACCAAGAACCAAAGAGAAATAAAATTTCGCCTTGTCTCATCTCACGGATGTTCTTTCTACCCCATTACAATAAAAAGTTTAGAAGGTTGGGAGGGGAACTGGAGGAAGCTGGGTGCTTTTTTCTTAATTAGCTGGTTCCTTTTTCTTAGGCGTACCTAAGCCTTGTCCCTAAATGTGAGCATGGAACACAAGGTGGTGGATAAAAAACGGATTAAGTGGATAAAACAAGTGATTGATGTCCTCCCAAGCATTTCCCAAGCTCACATCCTTTGTTTCCTCTCCTTCTCCCAACTGGGCTCCTTAGGGAACTCTGCAGAGCACACAGCTGGGTCTTTTTTAGAACTGGCTGCATTCCTATGACTCATCTTAGATTGTAAAACTGAACCTGGTGAGGCTTCATCCCCATCACCTGCCTCATACAGGCCAAAATATTGGTGGCCCTGAAAGCCTGTAGAACTGCCTGAGTGATGGGCTCATTAATCTTCTCCCAGCTCAGAACCACACAAGAAGTAGTTCCTTCAACTCCCTGGCCTAAAAATATATATATTTTCAATGACTAACACTTAATTATTTTCCAAAAGGATTTAAAAATGAGAAAAGAAAAGAAGTCACCAGACTTACTCATCAGGGAACTTTTCCTAAAAATATCTACATATCTGATACATTCACAGAATATAATAATAGCAATAGCCAACCTTAATGTGGTGCTTGCTCTCCTACAGGCACTGTGCTAAATGTTTTGTAATTGTTATTTCATTTGCTCCTCATAACAACTCTACGAGGTAGGTGTTATTATTAATCCCTATTTTTACAGATGAGGAAATTGATATAAAATTATATTTTCTGCAAAGAAAGCTCTCATGCTCAAAAGACAAATAAGGACCAAAAAAAAAAGACACCCATCACTAAATAGCCCATCTACTAAGCTGAACCCAGGAAATAGAATTCAGATAGAATATCCTCTGGGCTGCACAGGCCAATATGTGGTCTCTTCCTTGGCAGATATCAGGTGTGGCACAGAAATTTCTGTTTCACTTTAGAGCCCAAAGCCTAGAGTAATCTACTGCTACTTTGTTTAAAAATTTAAATTTAAATTTAATTTAATTTAAAATTTTTTAAGAAATTTAAAATAAGAAATTCTGGGAAAAAAACATTATAAAGGGATAACTGGGGTTATGATGGGGAACTATATGATTCTCAGGACACTAAAATGGCAGAGCACCCTCATTTTGATTAACCTGGGATATTCAACAGGAATTTCAGGAACAGGCAGCATGTTGAGGATCCCCTTAAAAGGCTCTACTATTAAATTCTTGGGCGTAATTGGGAGTAATCTACCATTGAATCAGGGATCAGAAGATCTGAATTCAAATCCTGACTATGGGGGGAAGGAGGTTACATTATCAGAAAGAGCCAAGGGGTGTTTTTTTTTTATTAACTAATTCTACTTTGTTGCAGGGAAGGGTTCTATTGGGTGGGAAAATAATTAAGAAGTGTTAGCAGTGTTTGAAAGGAAAAAAATCAAAAAACTTTTTTTTTGCAAAAATAAGATGAGAATAATGGACATCAAAACCCCAGTAATCAACTGGAAAACAACTTTGAAAGACTTCAGAACTGAGAAAAGTAGTGACCCAGTCAGAAGTGTGGAGGCCTGAGGATTAAGCAAGCTTCCCCACTTTGGACACAGAAATAAGGCAGTACGGATGAAATGACATAATATTTGTAAAGAATTTAGGAAACCTGAAGGCTATTAGATTAGAATATTAGAATAGATGCTGGCTATTGTTATTATTGCAAACATAGTCAATGTGTTCATTTGTTTCGTAATTACTGTGTTAAACTTAATATAGGGATAGTAGCAGTGAATAGAGTGTGATTTCTTGGCAATGGGGATCCCTGTGGAAAAAAACTCCCTCTATCAATGCACCTTCTCTAGAGAGAACTGCCTAGAGAGGTGAGAAAGTAAGTGACTTATGCAGAGTCACACAGTTTGTGCCAGAGGCAAGTTGAACCCAGGCTTCAAGTGCTGCTCCCTAACCATTATGGAATACTGCCTCTCAATATATAGATTTTTTAAATCATCTAATAGAAGTTCAGATATTCCCAGTTTTATATACAATACTCTTCTTGATTCTATATGGAAAGGTTCATACTTACTGATGTTTACTAAATTCATAATAAAAGATTAAAAATTTTATAGGAGTAAGTACAGGAACACTCTGAAATGACCCAAATAACTTAAATACTGTGTATTGGTTCTAAAACAGAAGAGTAGTAACAGCTAGACAACTGAGGTTACAAATAACTTGCCCAGGGTCATACAGATGGGAAGTGTCCATGGTCACATTTGAACCCAGGACCTCTCATCTCTAGGTCAGGCTAGATCACTAAGCCACCTCGCTGCCCCAGGGACCTACATAACTTCTGATGTCTTCTACCTACCCTGAGTCCCAGAAGCCTGATTTGAATTTTATTAAGGATTTTATTTCCTATAAAAGTGCTATAATGCATTTTCAACTGCTGCTTTTCTTTAAAAGGTTATTTCATTACTTTGCTTCATAAATTGCAGTGAAATCAAGTCATCCATCCTTGAAAGAAAATCCAAAAAGAATTCCTCCTAATAAAAGTACAATCTGGGCTAACAAAAATTCCTCTGTTTAAAGCAGATGTGATATTTAAAAACAGGTAACCACCTAGCCAAGTTTGAGTACCTCTATAACAATAGAGAAATTAAGGAGATATATCATTTACACACACACACAGATGGATGGAAAGAAAGAGAAAGAAAGAGAGAGGGAGAGAGATGGGTGGCTAGACAGACAGATAGATAATCAGATAGGTAGATAAATATAGACAGACAGACAGATAATTAGACAGACAGAGAGAGAGAGATGGATAAATGGATGGATGGATGGATAGATGGATGGATGAATGGATGGAAGGATAGAGACAGACAAACGGATAGACAGATAATTAGACACAAAGAAAGACAGACAGATAGATATAGACAGACAGATAATTAGACAGATGGAGAGAGAGAGATGGATGGATGGATGGATGGATGGATGGATGGATGGATGGATGGATGCTTAGATAGATAGACAGATGGTTAGATAGATAGATAATTAGACAGACAGATGGATAAATGGAGAGATAGATGGATAGATGGAGTCAGATGGATAGATAGATAATTAGATAGACAGATAGAAATTTTGAGAGAGACAGAGAGAGGGGGGAGAAAGGGGAAAGAGAGAGAGAAAGAGGGGGAGAGAGAGAGAAAGAGGGAGAGACGGAGAGGCAGAGAGAGAGAGGGAGAGACAGAGAGACAGAGACAGACAGAGACAGAGACAGAGAGAGAGAGAAGGAGAGAGGGAGAGAGACAGAGAGACAGAGAGAGAGAGATGGACAGATGAATGGATATGTGTGGACACATTCCACACATACCCATAAATGTACACACTGACTTAAACACCAAGAAAAAAATTCCAGCCTTTTTACATGTCCCAACTTTTATTTTCTGCAGATTAAGTACTTTCACAGAAGGTTATCAGCTTTATACCTCTGTATTTTAAAGATACTTATGTTAAAATGCTATGCTGTTGAAAGCAATTTTAGGTGCTCTGGAGAGCAGAAACCAGAATTGGCCTTTAACAAATAACAAAAGTGGATTTATTCTCCCTGCCAGGAAAGGGCTCCTTAGCATACAAGTGCTTTAACAATGACTGAATCTCATCTCAGTGTTGATTCTAGAGAGGGTCATTAGGTTCCTGGTGCTGCCTTCCAACCACTCTGTAGTATGCAGGGTGACCTTGTATGTAGGCTAATATTTCACCCCATTAACTCTATTGCATTTCATAATTGGGCAGCTCTCCAGAAGTTCTGATGTTTCTATTAATCCACAACCACTGGTTAAGCGCTTGCTATGTGCTGGCAACTCCCCCACAAAAAAAAAAAGGATGACATGGTCCCTGCCCTTAAGAAGCTGACATTCTGGAGCTGGGGACCCCAAATTCAGAGCTCAGTTAACACAGGAGGATATATAAAATGCAGATTGAAGGGTAGCTAGGTAACACAGTGGATAGAGCGCTTGCCTAGTTGGGAAGTCCTGGGTTCAAATCTGACCTCAGACACTTCCTAGCTGTGTGACCCCTTACCACTCTTCTGCCTTGGAACCAATGCTTATTTTTAATTCTAAGACAGAATATAAAAGTTTAAAAGAAAAAAAAAGAAAGCTATTGCAGTAATTCCAGGAGAGGACTGACAAGACTCTGGATTTGAGTGCTTGGCATTCCAATGAAGAGAAAATGACTTACATGTCTGGTATCAATAGGGTGACTGGACATGAGGTGGGAGGTAACCAAAATTGACAATGAAATGACACAGAAAATTCCTGCATTGCATTCTGGGAAGAACAATGGTGCCCTGCACAGCCACAGGGAAGTTATTAGTGGGCTCAAGAGAGGAGGAAGAGCAAAAATTGGTTTGGGGCATGTTCCGTGTGAGAGATGTTCAGTGAGGAGTTGGGGATGGGAAACGGGAACTCTGGAGAGAGAGGAGAGTTATACATGTATAGAGATGGAAGGGACTGCAGAGCAAGGCATGTGCATCCCAGGGAAAGAGATCACTGCGAGGAGAGAGGGAAGAGTGTCTCAATGGTCATCTGTATTCTTTTAAAGTAAAAGTCAATGAAAAATTACAATTCCTGAATAGAAAACCATTCATTTCCAGAATAATCTCTTTTACAATCATCTTTCACTTACAAATGAAGTTTTTTTCTTTAAATTGAGTGATTTACTTATCATTCAATTATCATGTATTTATTAAACATCTACTGTGTGCCAGCAGGTGCAGAGTGTTGGGGATATACATGCAACCAGTGAAACAATCCCTCCCCTCAAGAAGCTTAATTCCGACTGGGGAAATAAGAAGCATATTATATAAATATATCTATTAATATATATGGATATCTATGAATAAATATATCTATGAATCTATCTATGAACAAATATATGTGAATATATATAAACATATAGGGTACTAAGAATAAATATCAAGGGATACAAGGTAGTTTGGGGGGGAAGGCACTAGAAGTTGTAAGGCCAGAAAAGGCTTCATGTAGAAAATGGTGTTCCAGGGGTGTCTTGAAGAAAGAAAGGGGACGTCTGGGAGGTGGAAGAGAATGTGCATTCTAGACACGAAAGACAGCTGGTGCAAAGGGAATGGTGGTACTCTTGGAAGATCAAGATTAAATCAGTTTGCACAAACAAAATGAATAGCAATCAGAAGAATCACTTTCTAAATAAGGAAAACCAAGCCTCTATTTCTTATTTCCTCTCAAACAAATAAGCTTCTGGAATAAGCATGTATTTGTTTTCTATTTATTTGCTTTTTAAATATTCGACCACAAAACAAATAGCCAGATTAACCAAGTACAGCTTAACTCACTGGACCGAGCAACATTTAACCCACTCAACACTCTGGATGGTATCTTATTTTGCTGTCCAATTTATTCGCCCATTTTTCACAAATGGACAAAATGCTAGCCTGGCTCCCTGAACCTTAAGAGTCTATAGCTAACAGGCGATAAGAAAGTCTTTTGAAACCCAGTGCTCCATCCACTCCCTTGATCCTGGGAAGTTCTAAAGCTCGATCCCTTTAGCCTGGAACACTTGCCAAGATTTACAAGGAATCACTGAACAGGGAAGGCTGCCTTCGATTCTGAGTGCAGAGGTCAGGGGAACTGCATAAGCTTTTTTTGTCAAGGAAATCCCTCAAAACACCAGACAGCAATATTCAAATCAAGTATGCAAATCCATTTAAAAGCTCTAAACGATATTTCAAAAATCATCTAAAATGTCAGACGGCACAACTCTCAAATTTCTAGTCACAGATATAGAAATCTGAGAATTAATTTTCCTAAAGAGCTGACCATAAATGCCTATCCTTCATTTGATTTGTGTCTGAGGAGCTTGGAGAGGCTAAGAGGGAGCCTCCATTGACTCGGGAGCTACCAGAAAGAGGAGGCCAGGCCTTCCCTTTGAGATAGTAAAACCCTGGGGAGGAGATGGGGCTTTGGTCGTGTCAGGGGCTGTCCGGGACTCCCTATATTAAATAGCTTACCTCTTCATCTCTCTGACACTCAGTTTCCTCATCTGTAAAATGAGAATTAGACTAACGGATGCCCGAGGTCCCTTCCAGCTCCAAATCTTTGGAAAATGAAAATACAACGACGGTCACAGACTCTGACCAGTCCAAATCCGATAATGGACTTCGGTTTTTAATTGGTCGTATCTGGGCAAGCTTCCTTAAAAGCAGAACAGTTTAATGCCAGATGGGCCTTAAACAAGACTTGTCTCTGCAAACCATAAAATGTTTACAAAACGTCAACTAGACCACTGGGTTTACTCTGATAATGTATCTCATGCTAAATGTCCAAGGAAAGAAAGTGTGTGCTGAGCTCACCGATACCGATTTATACGCAACACTGAGCGGGTTGAAAGGCATTTATTTATTTCAGAGGTATCCATTTGCCCACTCAGTTAACCAAAGGTTACCTTAATCCAATCGAGATGGAGAAACCTAATTCTGAAGGGACGGGAGATCTATTCTAAATAAATGACAGATTTTTTTTACCTTGTTTTTTAATTAAAATTCTACAGTTGCCTGAAAAAGAATTCATAGGAACAATCTGTTTTGAGTTTTAAAATAGAAAAACAAGGACAACTAACCCCTTCTCAGAAGAAAAAGGCTATTCTGTACAAATGAGGCCAACTTGTACTTCTGCCTAACGCTCATTAAGGAAAAACAGTGAGCCAAAGCTCATCCATCATAAAGGAGAGAAATGGCCCTTGCTTGGCCAGTGGTTTATACTCTACGTGACCTTTTGGTTCTTTCTGCTCTCCTTAAAGTCCAGTCATTCGCAAACAATAAAGGACGCAGATATCTCAGCTACTACTTTAGGCCACAGATGGGACTCTGCTCTTCTCGAGCATTCTCACCTCCATGCATTTGGCTCGGGCTATTTTCCCCACCTGGCACCAGTGCTATTTTACCTCCTGTGAGCCCCAGCTTGTCTCATGACTCCTTCACCTGCCTCTCAAATCCCAATTCCTATGTTATCTCCTCCAAGAGATCTTCCTGGATCTCTCCAGCTGCAAATAAATGGCCTGGAAATGCAAAGCCTTGAATGAATCACCATTATGAATATCCATTACTACTTCAAGTTTTGGTGAAACAATTTTTTTTTTCCAATTGAGTCTTTGGCTGTTTGGCTTCCAGAGAGATGGAAATCGTGTATTCAGGGGGATGAGATAGTGGGTCATAAGAGAAAGAAAGGATGGTCATTTGGGACCAACAAAATGATGACATGGAAAAGAATCCTAAAGGAAGGACCCCCACAGCAGTGGAGGGCCTTCTTCATGGATAAGATCAGAGATCCAGCTAAGGGTTGAGGAGGATGGCTAATGCCATTAGATATCTACTCTAGCTTCATGAGACCCAGTAGTTCTGGAAGACTATAACAAAGAAGAGTCCTACTACATGGGAAATACTTGGAGTAAAAGTCCATTCATTGATTGACTGACTGTGTGTCATTATCCAAAGGCTAATAATAGATTTACAAAGTAATTTAAAGAGATTCACCACCATAAGAGGAAACCACCAGGTGGTGATCCCTTCAGACACAGAAAATTCATATAATAAAAAAAATAAGAAGAAATGATGACATGCAGGGCATTAGGCATTGTGCTAGAAGTACAAAGACAAAGCAAAATTATCCTTCTTGGATAATAAAAAATAATAATAATGAGGATAATAAAAATAAGCATAAAAACTGATATCTACACAGAACTTTAAGGGTTGCAGAGCACATTACATACATTATCTCATTTGAGTCTTGCAACAATCTTGTAAGGCAAATACCATGGAGATGTTATTATCCCCATTTTATAGATGAGGAAGCAGAGTCCCAGAAAGGGTAAGTGACTTGCCCTAAGTCACATGACAAAAGTCTGGGACATGATTTAGGCCCACGTTTTCTAGACTCCGACTCAAACACCTGCCCCACAGCGAAGTCCTTGAAGGCCAAGAAGGGTTTACATCTGAGGGGTGAGAGAAGTACCCACAGAGATGAAGTACCACAGATCCCTGAAGGACCGAAGCAGCTAAGACAGTGACTAATTTTCTCCTGAGTCTCTCAATAATGAGCGATTTAATCTGCCAACCACTTTCCTCACCCTATTATTCTCCAGCACCATCACTCTTTAATGCCTGTCAGTTGTACCCTCCAGGAACCGACATTTCATTAAGGAACACAATTGAAAATCTAGCTTCCAGGTAAGTTGAGAGGTTTTTCTCCCTGACAATTTCTCTAGGTTTTTTTTGTTCCTACCCTCAAGCCACTATGAATCACATTCTCCATCTCCCCAGGTTACCAGGTGTCCTCCATCCCAGACCCTTAAGACACCCTCTCCCAGTGGTCCAGAATTAACCCCTTCTCCACTTTTTCTTCTTCCCTGCTCTGCTCCTTATGCCTAATTGTCCAACCATCTGCCCTGCTCTGCACTGGGCTGGGCCAATAATAACGTAAGTCTACATACAAAGGCTTGCAAAGTTCTTCCTTCACAACAAACCTATGAGGTAAATATTACAAGTATTGTTATGCCAATTTTACAGGTAAAGAAAATTGAGGTTCTGAGAGATAAACTGATTTGCCCATAATCACAAGACTACTTGAGTCAGCATCCAAACCCAAATCTCCTGACTTCAAGTGCAGCTGTCTACCCACTTTGCCAAACTGCCTCTATCAACTAATTAATATTTATTAAATGATATTGTGTGCCAGGAACTCCAATAGGTGATGAGGATACAAAAACAACAAATAAAATAATCTCTGCTCTCCAAGACCTTGCACTTTATTGGAGAGATAGATGGATGGATGGATGGAGATATATATATATATATATATATATATAGAGAGAGAGAGAGAGAGAGAGAGAGAGATTTAGAGGAATTGA
Source organism: Monodelphis domestica (assembly GCF_027887165.1). Classification (NCBI taxonomy): domain Eukaryota; kingdom Metazoa; phylum Chordata; class Mammalia; order Didelphimorphia; family Didelphidae; genus Monodelphis; species Monodelphis domestica. The sequence goes on from NC_077232.1 coordinate 210,387,165, forward strand.
TGGATGGACAGACAGACAGATAGAGACAGAGATACAGAGAGAGATAGGTAGATAGATATTTAGAGGAATAGATGGACAGATGGACAGGCAGGTGGACAGATGGATGGAGAGACAACAGAGATAGATAGATAGATAGATAGATAGATAGATAGATAGATAGATAGATAGATGGATGGATGGATGGATAGACAGAAAGACAGACTGATAGATATAGATAGATAAATAGATAGTTAGATAGATAGATAGATAGATAGATAGATAGATAGATAGATAGATAGATAGATAGATAAGCGGATGGACAGATGGATGAACAGACAGAAGGACAGACAGACGGACAAACAGATAGGTGGCTGGATGATTAAATGAGACACATACACAGATATATAGAACTAAATGTATGTCATACATATAGTATTATATACAGAGTACACCAGACATACAATAGATAACACATTCTTACAGAATAAATACAAAATATAAATACATAGTAGCTCAATGGGAGAAAGGATTCTAACATCTGGAAGAATTGGGAAAAGTTCTAAGTAGAAGGTGGTGCCTGAGTTAAGTCTTGAAGGAAACATGGTACTCTGAAAGGAAAAATTCAGAAGGGAGTACATTCTAGGCATCTTACTGCCAGGGCAAAGGCAGAGAGATGGGAGATATAATACTGTGTGTGAGGAACAGAGAAGATGCCCATCTGACTGGAAAAGTGGGTAAGTGGGAAGGAAAGTAGTATATATGGAAAACCAGGTTGTTGTCGAGTTGTGAAGGACTTTAAAAGTGAAACAGAGGAGTTATATGTTATCAATGAGGCATTAAAAAAAATCATTGGAAGTTTAGTAAGTCAACTTGTGCTTAAGCAAAATCCCTTAGGCAATGGGAAGTGGCTTGAAGCAGAAAGCCAATTAGGAGGCTATTGTAATAATCCACACAAGAGGTGATGAGGGCCTTAACTAATACTGACTATGTGAGTACAGAGAAGGGGTCACATGCCAGAGATGGTAGGAAGAGGGAGATGACAAGATTTGGTCACCAAGTGAATGGGAGGAGTGAGAGAAAGTTGGGAATCCAAGATAATGCCTCTGTTAACACACACGGGAAACTGCAAGAATGATGTTATCTTCCACAGAAATAGGGGAGATCAGCAGAGATGTGAGTATATAAGAAAAAAAAAAGTTCTGTTTTAGAAATGTTGAGTTTGAGATATCTGCAGAAAATAACATCTGCCAGTAGGCAGATGGTAATAGAGGACTGAGCTCAGAGAGAAACTGGGGCTGGAGATCTAGGTCTGTGAGTCATCTACAAAGAAATCATAATTAAGCTCACAGGAAATGATGAAGTCATTGAAACAGTATAGAGAAAGAAGACACAGAAGACCCAGGACAGAGTCAAGACAGTCAACCACAGCTGGAGGCACAAAAAGAGAAGAGTAACCAGGAAGAAAGTGTTGAAACTGTAGCAAGGAGACAAAGAAGGATGAGGACTGAGGACAAAATCGAGCAAATGCTAGTTCTATCAATTAAGAGATCTTTGATAAATTTAAAGAGAGCAGTGTCAGTGGCAAAATGAAGTCAGATGCCAGAAATACTGAAAAGGATTGAGACAATGAGTGTAAAGCATTCTTTTTTTCCCCTAGAAGTTGGCTGTGAAAGGAAAGAAAAGATATTAGATATTAGTTTGAGGCAATGACAAGACCTAGTGAAGGTTAAGGATGGGAGAGACTAGGACAGGTATGAATTCAGAAGGGTACTAACCAGTAGACTGAGGAAAACTAATGTTTAGAGAAAGAGGATGATGGAGGGAACAGTCTGTTTAAGAAAACAGAAGAAATGGGTTCAAAAGTACATGTTGAAAGGTTGGCTTAGGCAAGAAGGTCCATCTCATTATCAAAGAATAGAGAAAAGGAAAGAGTAGTAGATGCTGGCAAAGGTGAAAGAGAAAATACCAAGTGGTATCAATTTTCTCAGCAAATTTAAAGAAAGATGAAGATAGGTGAGATTGGGAGGTATGTGAAATGTTTAAGGAGAAAAGGTTGAAAACATTTCTGTGAGTAGTGAATAGTAAACACCCTTGTCTCAAGTGCACTAGAATTCCTGTTCAGGGCAGGAATCACAGAAGCTACCAGATGAAGGAAGGAAGGAAGGAAGGAAGGAAGGAAGGAAGGAAGGAAGGAAGGAAGGAAGGAAGGAAGGAAGGAAGGAAGGAGAAACAAACCAAATTGAAGCTAAAATTTTTAAAATATTGTAACCAATATGGTCATGAGTATGTCAAAGTGTATTAACTGAATTCAATTATATAAACACTTAATAAATACCTATTTTCAAGGGCATATAACATTTAAATAGTTTAAATACTATTACTATAAATATTGTGATCACTAGACAATCTCATTGTTAAACTGATTAATTGCTAAGTGCACAGGGACTTGTGAATGCATGTTATATGAGATGTTGGATTTTACAGAATTTGCCGCAGTACCATCAGCAGAGCTGTGTGGGCTGTTGGCTAGACTGTGGAAATGGAATGATTATATAAAATAGGTCATTCCAATGGTAATTCATTAGAACAAGATTCTACATGCATTTGTCAAACAGTAAGAATCCTTCTTATGGAAAGGAAATTTTACAGGAAAGCAAAAAGAGATCCTATCAGTCTCCAAAACGGCCTCTGAGTTATCTGCTTTTTAAATCCCAATTTTCTCACACTGGATTAATTAAGTCATTATTTTTATTCTTACTCAACTGGGCCATAAAAATAGCTTTGTTATTTGTTAAAATATCATTGACCAGACCTACATATTCTTTAAATGTCTACTGTCATGGAGATCTTAGAGGACATCTAGGCCAGGGCCCTCATTTGACATATGAGAAAACTGAGGCCCACAGAGGTTAAATGATATGTCTAAGTCCCACAGGTAACAGAAGCAGGATCTGAACCCAGGTCCTTGGATGTTCTTACACAGGTTCCTGTTTTGGTCTGGCTCCTACCTAGGACTAGTCCCTCAACTACCTGCTTTCTTTCTTTCAACTCAATTCAACAAACATATGTATTAAGCATTTACTACTGCATAAGTAAAGGCATTTTGGTGGAAGGCAATAGCTGCCAACAGCCATGAGCAAAAAAAAAAAGCAAGGAGAGGAAGGTAAACTGCTTCGTCCCTGCAGCCTCATCTCTTCACCTCCACACTCAAGGGGCCAATTCTTACTCTAAGATTGAAGTGCTCAGGACAACCTGAACCCAATTTCTCCCTTAAATCTTACTTTAGTCCCGTGTATTGTACACAAAGACTTGCCATTCACCATTTATATGTGGAGCATAACTCCCAGATTTAAAGTCAATTCCATTTCAAGGGGGAAAATTGCTCATTTAAAAGGACTTTGCCAAATAAATATCCTTTGCCTCACCATAACCCAATTCTTTTATCATTAAATATGATCCCCATACTTTGTCTTCTGCACAAAGTCCATGTGAAAAAGGCACAAAGTAAGGGACTGAATTGGAGAAATTTTATCTTTATCCTTATCGATACTTCCTTTGTTAGAAGTTATAAACATCCTAAAAAAAACCTCATGAGGGCTGTATGAAACTGCTCTATTCCAGAATGAATCAGAGAAAGAGAAAAATTCTGGTCAGAAGGGAAAGGGAAATAGCAAAAGAAGAAACAAAGAAACCAAGATATTTGAACAGACAAAGACCCCCAGCTCTCCCCAGCTCCCTAACTTGGACCTTCTGCCTCTGCCCTTTACCATCGTTATGGTGGAAAGAACAATTTGCTCCAACAGCCATGAAGGTGACTAAGGCAGGTGCTATGGACTTCCTAGAATCTGCTCAGCCACTGAAGACACCAACGCCACGAATCCTGGCCATCTTCTGGCCGGCCACTGGACTCCCTTCCATGACTCTGGAAGAGAGTGACTAGGCTGCTGAGTTGTGCAACTCTGCCTCACTTCAATCCAATTCCTTTGCAAGTCAAGAAATCCCCCCAGGATGTCATTGGTCCTTTTCAGAAGAAAGGAGGAACAGAGTGGAAAGAATGCTGCACTTAGAGACAGGAGAAGAGTGGGTTGAAAGCTCGAGCTCCAGGGAGCACCTACTGTCTATATGGCTTAACGTCTCTAATCTTGCCTTCCTCGTCTATAAAAACACCTCTGTGGGGCATCACCAGTACGTGGAAGCCAAGGGTGTCTCTATCCTGCGGCTCGGGATGGGGGGAGTAGTGCCTGGAAGATTGGCCCTGCATTCACAAGTCATAGCTTACGAGTGCTTTTCCCCATAAAAATATTGTTGCGCATATAAAGAGTGATGAACTGCTTGATTTCTATATGAACTGGCGCAGAGAGAGAGGAGCAGAACCAGGAGAACATTGTACACATGAAACACTGTGCAATGATCAAATGTAACAGACTCTGCTACTACTAGCAATGTGATGATCCAGGACAATCCAGAGGAGCTTATGAGAAAGAACGCTATCGACATCCCGAGAAAGAACTGTGGGAGTAGAACCACAGAAGGAAAACATGATTTATCACTTCTTTGTATGGGTATATGATCTGGGGTTTCGGTTTTAAAAGATGACTCTCTTACAAATATGAATAATAGCGAAAGAGGTTTTGAGTAAGAATGCATGACTAACCCAGTGGAATTGCTTGTCAGCTCTGGGAGGGGGAGGGAAAGAACATGGATCATGTAACCATGGAAAAATATTCTCTTAAAAAAGTAATTAATTAATGGGAAAAAATAAAATAAATAAAATATATCATTACACGCCATCCTGACCAAGATACAGAATCAAAGGGTGATGGGATCACAGAAGTTAGAAGGGATCATTTAGCCCACTGTCCTCATGTTACAGGTGATGAGGGAACTGAGAGACGGGGAAGATAATGGTCCTGCCAGGAGTCACACAGGTAAGCAGCAGAGCAAGAACGTGAAACCAGATCGCTGAACTCCAAAGTCAATGCTCTCCCTGCTAACCCACCAGAACAGTTCCATACACTCTAGAGTCTAGAAATGGGCCAGTGAGAGATGGGTACTATGTACTATTGGTTCATTGGGGAAAATATAGCCCAAATTCCAAAAGGCCAACTTATGACTCAGTTTTAAGCCTGGGGCTGCTGTTCCTATCTCCAACTAGAAAAAGCCAATTGGGACCATTCAACAAGAATTTATTGAGCATTTGCAACAGACTGGGCCCTGGGCAAAGCACTGGGGATACAAAGGCAAATGCCAAAGACTTCTGCCCTCACAAAACTTCTATTCTATTGGGTCCAAAACTTTGCTCCAATCTTGAAGGAAAGCCTAACTAAGGCCTTAACCAAATGCCAATTTATAAAAGAAAATGCAGTGGGCTAGCATGAGAATCTGGCTTGTAAACAAGGCAACACTCTCTTATACTGGAAGTGTTGGGGAGGAGATAGGCTAACTACATTAAAGCAGTCATTTTCTAGACATACTTATTTAATTTGGGAGGAAATGATTTGGCAAGTAAAGTTACAAGTTCCATGTGCTAACAAATTATGCTACAATAGGATTCAACTGCATTTCACATAAATTCTGCCTGTACTTTTATGTCTGTAACAATCTCCTTGGATAGAATGGGAGCTGCCTGAGGATAGACTTTCATTTTTGTCTTTGCAACCTCAGCAACTAGCAAAGTGTCTGACACATGGTAGGCAGTTAATAAAAAAACCTGTCAATTAATTAATTGACATTCATTCTTGGATATTTATTCTCCACAATCATGGACAATACTGGGGTAAGTGATATATTATATTCTCCAATACATTTAGCACTTTGATTCAACGGAGGATCCCAAAATTCTTTCTAATTCAAAGTGTCTATTATACAGTCCTGGGTTCAAATTTGACCTCAGGTGCTTCCTAGCTGTGTGACCACAGACAAATCACTTCACCCCCATTGCCAAGCCCTTATGCTCTTCTCCCTTGGAACCAATACTTAATAAAATGACTCTAAGACAGAAGGTATAGGTCATTTTAATTTTTTTTTTTGAGAGTCTGCTTTGTCCTAGACACTATGCTAGTTACAAATACAATTACAAAAATCAAATAGACTCTTAGAAAAAGATGTATAGAAATAAGTAAATACAAAGCATATAACAAAGGAATAAAATTCCTTTTGGGGCTGGGAGGAGCTCTAAAAAAACTGGAAGAGAGCAGGAAAGACCTCTTTATAGCAAGAAACATTGACAGCAAGTCCTGAAAGCTACCTAGATACTATTATGCAAATTTGCTCAAAGCTGAGATGATGGGAGTCATTGGTCTTTGTATCCAAAACAAATAACTGGTAGTCAGAAGGCAATCTGAATAATGCAGGGACAAAAGGAAAGAAGGAAGAAAAGAAAGCAAGAAGAGAGAAAGTCACACAGAGAGAGGAAGAGAAAGAGGGAAAGAGAAGGAAGGAAGGAAGGAAGGAAGGAAGGAAGGAAGGAAGGAAGGAAGGAAGGAAGGAAGGAAGGAAGGAAGGAAGGAAGGAAGGAAGGAAGGAAGGAAGGAAGGAAGGAAGGAAGGAAGGAAGGAAGGAAGGAAGGAAGGAAGGAAGGAAGGAAGGAGGGAGGGAGGGAGGGAGGGAGGGAGGGAGGGAGGGAGGGAGGGAGGGAGGGAGGGAGGGAGGGAGGGGAGGAAGGAAGGAAAGATGGAAAAGAAAATTAAAAGGAGAAGGAAAGAGAACAAAAAAGGATACAAACGGACTGAATCTAAAGGTCCCTCTTTTGTTTCCACCTTCATCCCCAAACCTACACACTCCCTTTTCAATGATTCAGACTGTAGATAGCAGAGATTCAGCAGACAGATCCATTGCCAATTGGCCACATGATACATACAATGTCTACTAAGTAGTGAACGCCTACCTGACATCCAATTATAGGGAATAAGGTCCCTGTACTAAAAAGGAACTTCCTGGTAAAAAATTTCAATGTAAAATATCTCCATACACACCATGGAGGGGATCTGGTCCAAAGGGCCAAAACTCAAGAAGCCTTAACACCAATACACACTGCCCAAGGTTTATTTCTCTGTGGTCCTTTGATTTACTTAGGAGAGAAATACAACAGATTTGAAGGGGTGGGAAGACTCCAGGGGCCCACAGATATTTATAGGAACCACCAGGATTTTGAAAAGATCATTTTAGTAAGGTTTCCATATTCCTCATTAGAAATTATCTTGAAGGGGAAGCACTAGGAAGACTTTCTTAAGTAAAGGAAGGAAGAAATTTGACTCATAAGTTTAAAAAAATTCCTCTTCTATAAAGAGATTTTATAAAGGGATATGTCTATACAAATATATATAAATATGTAAAGTATATAAATATATAAGTAAAAAATACATACACATATAAAACATTATATAAATATATAATATATAAATATTATACATACATATATATGCATATATATGTATATATAAATAAAATAAAGGAATCGTGAATTTAAGAGCAGCACCCAGAGGGCTGGTGGGATTCATGCAAATTGCAATAGCTAACATGCGCAGTTTAAAGTTTGCAAAGTACTTTACATGTGCAATAATAATAGCAATCATTTCTATAGTGCTTTAAGGTTTACATATATTATCTCATTTGAACCTCACTATCATTTTGAGAGATAGGTGGTAATTTTTTACATGTAAAGAAATTGAGGCTGAGAAAAGTTGTTATCGAAGGTCCCACAGCTAGTAAATATCTGAGGGAGGCCACTTTAAAGTTACATCATTAACTCCAGCAAGTCATCACAAGGGTTATTCACTATGATCAGGTAGAGTTCATACCAGGAATACAAGGATGGTTCAATATTAGGAAAACCATCCAGATAATTGACCATATTAATAAGCAAACCGACAAAAATGACATGATTATCTCAATAGATGCAGAAAAAAGCCTTTGACAAAATACAACACTCATTCCTATTGAAAACACCAGGAAGTATAGGAATAGAGGGCTTTTCCTAAAAATAATAAACATTATATATCTGAAACCATCAGCAAACATCATCTGCAATGGGTGTAAACTAGAAGCCTTCCCAATAAGATCAGGAGTGAAACAAGGATGCCCATTATCACCTCTATTATTTAACATCGTACTAGAAACACTAGCAGTAGCAATTAGAGAAGAAAAAGAAATTGAAGGTATTAAAATTGGCAGTGAGGAGACCAAGTTATCACTCTTTGCAGATGATATGGTTTACTTAAAGAATCCCAGGGAATCAACCAAAAAGCTAATGGAAATAATCAACAACTTTAGCAAAGTTGCAGGATACACAGCATTTCTATATATCTCCAACCCAGTTCAGCAGCAAGAATTAGAAAGAGAAATTCCATTTAAAGTCACCCGAGACAATATAAAATACTTAGGAATCTATCTGCCGAGACAAACACAGGAACTATATAAACACAACTACAAAACACTCTCCACACAATTAAAACTAGATCCAAACAATTGGAAAAACATCGATTGCTCATGGGTGGGACGAGCTAACATAATAAAAATGACCATCCTACCCAAACTTATCTATTTAGTGACATACCCATTGAACTTCCAATAAACTTTTTTACTGAATTAGAGAAAACCATAACAAAGCTCATTTGGAAGAATAAAGGATCAAGGATATCCAGGGAAATAATAAAAAAAAAATACAAAGGAAGGAGGCCTTGCAGTCCCAGACCTTAAACTATATTACAAAGCACTGGTCATCAAAGCAATTTGGTACTGGCTAAGAGACAGAAAGGAGGATCAGTGGAATAGACTGGGGGTAAGTGACCTCAGCAAGACAGTATATGATAAACCTAAAGATCCCAGCTTTTGGGACAAAAATCCACTATTCGATAAAAACTGCTGGGAAAATTGGAAGACAGTTTGGGAGAGATTAGGTCTGGATCAACACCTCACACCCTACACCAAGATAAACTCGGAATGGGTGAATGACTTGAACATAAAGAAGGAAACTATAAATAAATTAGGTGAACACAGAATAGTATACATGTCAGACCTTTGGGAAGAGAAAGACTTTAAAACCAAGCAAGACTTAGAGAGTCACAAAATGCAAAATAATTTTGACATAAAAAAAAATAAAGTTACATCATTAATGTAGAAATGGGGATTTGAGGGTATTTTTGTTTTATTTCTTTTTACTTCCTTACCTTCTGCCTTAGTATCAATTCCAAGAAAGAAGATGTTTGAGGACCAGGCAATTAGAGTTATGTGACTTTCCCAGGGGGTCACACAACTAGGAAGTGTCTGAAGACAAATTCGAACATAGGTTGCCCTTGACTAAAGGACTGGTACTCTATCTACTGTGCTACCTAGCTGCCCCTGCAAGTAGCTTTAAAATGCAAAAGTGTGAACTTGTTGCAGATATCTCTAATGGAAGGGAAAGCAGTATGAAGGAATTGAAGGACACAGGTTCAAATCTCAGCTTGGTCGTTTATTATCTGTGTGACCTTGCTTTAGCTCCCTGGGCTTTTAAATGAGAAAGTTTAAATGAGAAAGAATTATGGGAACAGAAATGCAGAAAAAAACATAGGATCCATCACGTGGTTTCATATGGATATGATTGGGATTTTGATGTTGAAAGATCTCTCTGCTGCAAATATGAACAGCATGGAAATAGGTTTTGAACAATGATACATGGATAACCCAGTAGAACTGCTTGTCAGCTCTGGGAGAAGAGAAGGAAGAAAAAATCATGAATCATGGAACCATGGAAAAATATTTTTGAAAAATAAAATTTAATAATAATAATTAATTAATTAATAATAAATAATAATAAAATTTAATAAATTTTAAAAATAAAAATAAATGAGTGGGTTAAACCAGATGATTTCTAAGACTGCATAGAGATCTAAATCTGTAATCCTCTGAGGAACTCCAAGGGTAAGAGCTTTGAAGAATGAAGAAGAGGATTTTAAAATCTAAGGGTAATGCCTTCGGCAAGAAGGGGCACAAAGATACCACAGGGATGATGGCACCATAAGATCAGTCCTGGGAGGAACAGTGGCTACCAAGGCAGGCAGGAGCTGCGGACAGAGCCCACTAACAGCTAGACAGGTAGAGAACAGGAAGGAAAAGGAAGCATACAATACACTTTAATCCAGACAGGAAAAATAACATCCTTTAAAGGGCTTATATCAAAGGCTAGAGAGAGGATATAGTAGCCAAACAACAAAGAACCTCCCTCCTCCACAGAGCAACTTGGGAACAAAAGACAGAGTCTGGGGTAGGAGCTTGGAGGGAGGAAGTAGAAAGATTAGCTAAAATAGTTATAGAAGGGAGGAGAAACCTTCTTACTCAAGGAGGGAGATAACAGGTTGCACCTGGACAGCTTCTTGTAGCCCTTTAAACCTGTGTAGCCAACAACAGAAAGATCCAGAGTTTTAACCTTGTACAAAACGCTGTACGTGTGTGCCCAGATGGCTCTAAAGCTGAAAAGTCTTCAAGCACGCAACCATCATGGTGGCACACGGGGATATAGGGTTGCTCTAAAGCTGAAGGAAGGAAGCTCTTCTGTCTTAGAATTGATACTAGGACAGAAGCCAAAGGATTAAAAAGAAATAAACACTTAAGCGTATCAACATGGCTCTCAATCCCAGGCTCCTTCAAAGGATGTGAGAATCAGCAATTTAGAGTCAGGACCATTTCACAGCTGAGGAAGCTGAGTGGTACTGTGTCAAAAAGCAGCCAAATGGTCTGTAAGTTGGACTGAAAAGAAAAGGGGACCCCTTCAGGGGGGAGATGGGGGAGGAAGAGAAGCCAGGATCCCCAGTCCTAAACAGGAGATGCTCCCCTGCCTTTACACTTGAGTGATACAACAATGAGGAAAACGTACATCGTTTTAGTAGATAAGGCAGGCGTGTCATTTTGCCCCTATTCATCAAAGGCAGATATATAGTCAAATTCATATTATAATTAATATAGTCAAATTCACCGAATTGGACCAACATTGATGAACCCCTTAACTCTTACACAAAGACACTGTGGTATAGTGGATGGAAGCCTGGTAAGCAGATAAGCTTGGAATATGTTCTATTCTTCTCTATTTCTCTTTATGTGTTTTTGTTACCGTTCAGTTGTTTTTCAGTCATGTTTGACTCTTTGTGACTCCGTTTGGGGTTTCTTAGCAAAGATCCTGGAGTTATTTTGCCATTTCCTTCTCCAGCTCATTTGGCAGATGAGGAAACTGAGGCACTCAGGGGTAAGTGACTTGCCCAGGGTCACACAGCTAGTAAGTGTCTGACACCAGGTTTGAACTCAAGAAGATGAGTCTTTCTGACTCCAGGCCCACCACTCCATCCACTGGGCCACTCGAAAGCTCCACTGCTGGGGTCTCCAGGCCCTCTGCTTTCTTACCTGATTTGTTTCTAACTGTCTAACTATAGACACCGACAGAAAATAATTTCAGAGATATTCCCTCTTCAGGTCGCTTGCCCTGTCCTTTTTCTAATTGACTCAACTTTCCTCAGTCTCTAGATATCACCTCAATCCTCCACAAATTCTTGAAAATGATTGCTTAATAGCTCTGCAAAGACTCCGGCTAGCTGTAAGATGAAAGTTATGCAGTAGAGACGATTCGGGCACTTTTGGTCCATTTAAGTAATAATCATCCATCTCTGCCATTCTTCCCCACTCCTCCCCTTGTCCTTTCCCTACAAGCTTGGCGTTCAGCCCTCCCATTTCACGTACTGCCTGTTCTAATCTTTGGGCCCCCCACTATTTGCAGATCCCTGCTGTCCGCCAACATTGTGCCCATAAGTCAAGGAGGCAAATCTCTCCCATCTCTGCAAAATGAAAGCTTTTGTTCATAAGCACAATAGAATGGGAGAGGCATATTGGGAGCAGAATATGCCCGTGTGCCTTCTCCCCAGAAAGCTGATACTACAGAGGTCAAGCACCAGGAAGGGAAGCAATGGGAGGTTAATAGGAGAATGTTGAGACAAACAGGATGGGCATAAAATATAAGATCTGGGAAGATCCAACTTGGGACTATTCAACTTTGGCCACTGCAATTAGGCTCTACAGTTCTTGTTTTTATTAAAGTCAATGGGTAACGGTAGTCTTTATCTAAGCTCTGCACATATCTATAGACAAATAAGCTAAGGCTTTCTAATTCTCATGTGTGTATGTGAGAGAAAAGTGTTCTAAAGCTCGAAACTCTTTAACCACTCGACAATCAGGGTGGTGTGTGTGTGTGCCCATTTGTGAGTGCATAAGTGAATAAAAGTGTTCTAACGCTCAAAACTCTTTAACCAACCACTCGACAATCATGGTGGTGATAGGGTGGTGTGTGTGTGTGTGTGTGTGTGTATGAGTGAATAATATTGTCCTAAATATTGTGTGAGTGTGTGTGTGTGTATGTGCCCATTTGTGAGTGCATAAGTGAATAAAAGTGTTCTAAAGCTCAAAACTCTTTAACCACTCGACAATCAGGGTGGTGATGGGGTGGTATGTGTGTGTGCCCATTTGTGAGTGCATAAGTGAATAAGATTGTTCTAAAGCTCAAAACACTTTAACCAACCACTCGACAATCATGGTGGTGATAGGGTGGTGTGTGTGTGTGTGTGTGTGTGTGTGTGTGTGTGTATGAGTGAATAATATTGTCCTAAATATTGTGTGTGTGTTTGTGTGTGTGTGTATGTGCCCATTTGTGAGTGCATAAGTGAATAAAAGTGTTCTAAAGCTCAAAACTCTTTAACCACTCTACAATCAGGGTGGTGATGGGGTGGTATGTGTGTGTGCCCATTTGTGAGTGCATAAGTGAATAAGATTGTTCTAAAGCTCAAAACACTTTAACCAACCACTCGACAATCATGATGGTGATGGGGTGGGGTGTGTGTGTGTGTGTGTGTGTGTGTGTGTGTGTGTGCATGAGTGAATAAGATCGTTCTAAAGCTCAAAACTCTTTAACCACTCAACAATCATGGAGGTTATGGAGTGTGTGTGTGTGTGCATAAGTGAATAAGATTGTTCTAAAGCTCAAAACTCTTTAACCACTCAACAATCATGGTGGGGTGAGGGAAGGTAGTAGGATTGCTTTAAAGCTGAAAACTGTTTAACCATTTAATGGCCATGATGGTGTAATAGGCTATAAGGGCCAGTATGTATAAATAACAGTTTTGAATCTCACAGGACTTAAGAGTGACTGAAAAGGACCTTTGAGATCCTATAGTCTAGGTGTTCTTAATCTGAGGTTCGCCCAAGGGGACACAGGAAAGATCTCAAGGGGAACATGAATGGGGAAAAATATTACTTTGTTATTTCCACCAGTCTAAAGAAATTTAACATTTCATTCAATTATTTTAAAATATTACTGAGAGAAGAACCATAGACTTTACCAGTCTGCCAGAGGGGATCCTGAGACAAAAAAGGTGATCTAATCTTTACTAATGTCTCTGGAAACTGAGGCCCAGATTGATGAAGAACTCCATAGGTTTATGACTAACTAGCAGGGCTGAGACTGAAACTAGGTCCCCCCCGACTCCAAATCAGAGTTAATGACTTGTGCGTGATGTTTTTCATTTCACAATAACCTCCTCCTACAGGAAAAACAACCTTGTTATAAGAAAGGTGAAGAGTGGCTGAGCTGTTAATTATACAGCCCACTAGAACAGATCGAAACACCACAAATTGGCAACTAGAAACAAACGTCATGATCTCCAGTGGGAACAGCAGGCCACAAACTCTTTAAGTTGAAAGCAAACCCATGCCCATCCCCATCCCTCCTTGCAGCTGGGGTGCAGCAACCAGGAGATGCAACCATGGAAAAGCCAACAACATAATCCACAAAAGAGTTTGCACTTAAACTTTAGGAGTTGCTCCACTTACTGTGGCTAAGGATCCCAGGCAATTCAATATGGTAGCTCCTACTCATATGGATTGTAAGTTCCTTAAGGGCAGATTCTTTTTCACTTTTGAATCTGCATTTTGTATCTAGCATAGTGCCACTCCCAAGCAGATAATTAGGAAATTTTAGTTGGTGGATTGACTAATTGATTGAAGGGCAGGAAAGTATTCTCTCCAGGAAATCTGTTTACTTTTCCATTTTTAAATAAGGGTGATGTCTTTGAACTTTTGCTTAGGAGTCAAGAATTAAACTTGTCCTCAAGACTATTTTAAAATAGAAACAAGTTTATAGACTTTTAAAATCATATACATTAGCACTGACAAAATGTAAGAAAATTATTTTAATTTTAAAAACAACATATTGATGAGAAAACCATGTGAAATTTCTTCGGTGAATTTACCCTCTGGCTTTCATCCTCAAGTTTATAAGTGGGGAGAAGGAGCAGGCAGATAAGGCCAGTAGAGGGGTCACTTTTTTAAAAAATATGACCCACTGACATTAAAGAATTAGGAATAAGGGATTTGGGGTAGCTTTAGCAGTAGACCAAACTCTGATTTAGGTCCTGGGCTTTCTCTATACTGAGTACACCTGAGCTACAGATATCTTCAAATTTCTGGTCCTTTTGGAGTATTGCTTGAAATTCAGGTGCTCCATCAGTAAATTAACAACAAAAAGAGAACAATTTATTTTCAATCTATTTAAATAATCTAATTCAATCAAAAACAACATTTATGCTGCCAGTCTGCTTTAATGTCAGTTTGCAGTACCTTGGTCTTTAGACACATGAAATATTTTCTATGAATAATGGAAAGCTGAATATCACCTGTAAGGTCAGAAATGGGATGTTTTAGTCAAACATGTGATACCCAGTGGAATCGAGCATCGGCTGGGGGGGAGGGGGGGAAGAAAATGATCTTTGTTTCCAATGAATAATGTTTGGAAATGACCAAATAAAATAATGTTAAAAAAAAAAGAAATGGGATGTTTTAGTCAAGTCAAGTCAACTTGGAGACTTCCCAGCCTCCAGTCCTATGCCCCCAAATCTTAACTCTATGGGCCAGAGCTGGACAGTGGAAAAATGGAGCTTGAAAAAGAACAAAAACCCAAGCCAAGTCAAAGAAGCTTAAGACCATCAGGCAATTGGCTTCATATGTGAGGAGAGTCTGGAGGAGAGATGAGCAAGGAGATAAAGAGGATCCTTTGGTGGGGAAAGATAGACCAAAAAATTCTAGATTTAGGGAGTTTCTCTTTTAATGAAAAGTAACATATGAAAAATGTTATCCGTGGCCTGAAAATCACTTCAATCATCAGCATTAACTTCTAGTCCCTGACAAAGGTAAAGCTGCTTAATCCCATCAAACTAGGATAAAATGGTTTAAAGATATTACTTTGCTCCCCAAATTCCAGTGACAGGAAATGGACAGATATGGGAACTTCTAGCTCAGCCAGGATCCTCTTCAGTTGAGTTTTCTAGGTTTCTGCCACAAGCAGGCCAAGTAGAGTGTTGGAGGCTGGTCTCCTGTGCTACTAAATAGTTTCGTATCTGTTTGCTTTATTAAATAATTTTTTTTTAATGTAGTACAACTTCAAAATGACCAGAGGCAAGGGAGGATGCTCCTGGAAGTGAGCTGAAAATCATTTCCTTCTTTTAAATCATTGCAGAATTGTAACAACTGACATTTATATTGCATTTTACACATATTAACTCATTTGATCCTTACCACAAACCCTGTGAGGTAGGTGCTATCATTCATCTCATTTTGAAGAAGAAACTGAGGCTAGGAGAGAGTGACTTATTTAAGGTCACATAACTAGTAAGTGTCTGAAAGCAACCTTTTGAAGCCAGTTCTTTGTGGATCCGAGTCAGGAACTCCATCCACTCTGCCTTGCAATCAATCCTAGAAGCCTGCTTACTCCAGGGCTTCTTGGAAGGGAGGCTGGTAGCTTGTAAACTAAGTCAATCTTGCCAAGACACAAAGATTTGAATTTGGGCTCAGGAATGGACTGCGAATCTGTTAGCTGAGGAGCAGCCTAGGTAAGCCGTTCATTGTGACTATTTCCTAAGGCACAGAGTTGGGGTCCAACTCACAGAATCATAGGACCTTCAAGTATTGAGGGAAAAAAAATGTAAAACATGGAAATCTCAGAAATATAATCCAGTTCAGTGCCCTCATCCCAGGCTTTTAAAAATTTCTTAAGCACACCCCAGATGAACATTTTCTCTTCTCCACACTAAATGCATCAAATCATGGCTGAAATATAAATTATTCTTTTTAAAACTTCTTTTCACTTTTCATGAAGTCATGTTTTTATTTCTATATTCCTCTCCTAGATCTTTTTTTTTTTTAAATCATAAAATAAAACAGATTTCTTGTCTCTTTTTTCCCCGGCATTTTTTAGGAAGAATGATGACTTTTGTCAATTTCTTCCCAACAACAGACATAAACACTGCCCAAATTGATCACAGTAAATGCTGAAAACAAACCCCCAAAAGGGCACAATTTCATTTTTTTTTTTTAAATTTCCAGAACTGCAGCCGTGGCCGACTAGGATCAGGACTGCCAAAGTCAATATGTTAGGTCTGTCTCTAGGGCAACAGACTAAGGAGTAGTAAATGAGGTTTTGGCCAGCGTGCCTATTCGTTTCTGATTTAGGAACAGGCTTTTACACGCTCTCCTTATGTCCTGGCCATCCCTTTCACTAGTCTCAGAGTTGCCTAGGGTCAGCCTGTTTTTTTTGTTGTTGTTGTTGGGGTTTTTTTGTTGTTCTTCTTCCAAATAGAAAAGGGAAAGAAAAGGCATAAGGTATCCTCTGCGGCAGTGTTTCTGATCATAACGTTTTAGGCATCTCGTCCACTTCCTTTCACTAGCCCTCTACGACCCCCAGTTCCTATTTTTTCTCTTTTACACAAGGCAATTTTTACATTTTCTTGGGGAATGGAGAACTGCGGGCATTCAGGGCTTAATTAAAAATCTGCAAGCCCCTCCACACAATGGGCCAGTGCTGATTCAGTAAGTACTTCCTGCTGCTTTTAGAAAAGTTCTTCCCGACTTGTTGTTGTTGTTTTTAAAGCCCACCACACAGCTGATCTCTCCCTCCAGCCCCCTCCCACCTCCGCCGGGCCAGTCTTTCACAATGAATCCTTTGGAGGACTCAGTGTGCAAAGGAGGCCAGTATGTCACTCACTCTCAAATGCACCCATTCTATAAGTTAATAGTCCAAGCTTGTCCATCTGTGTCCGGCTAATATGTACACCAGACCAAAGAGAAAGAAACACGAGACTAAGAATCCTGGTTCTCCTTAGTCCCAGCAAGAACAAGAGATAAACTGGAGTGAGAGGCAGGTCCAAGGAAATGCCCCCCAGCACAAAATGCAAATTTGGAATACTAAGAGGGATACAACAAAGAACCTGCCCAGAACTGGGTTTCACCAAACCTCAACCAAGGAGCTGATTTGAATTTTTTTTTCCTTTTCCAAAGTTTTTTTCTTTTCCAAACTTTAATCTTTTCCAAATCTGTTTTTTTTTTCTTTTCTAAAAGTGCTTTTTCTTTTCCAAATCTGTTTTTTTTTCTTTTCCAAATCTTGTAATAACTCATGTTCATTTCCTTGGGAGTTTTTTTACAATTTAACTTTTTTAACCACTATTTTACCATTATGAAATAACACAGAGAAAAACACAGCCTCTGGCCTGAGAAGAAACGAAATACTAAAACAATGACAAATCAGAGAGACCTCCCTTCCTTTTGGTAAAGGTTACACAAAACAGAAGCGACATTTTCATCTAGGTTGGCCCCTATGACGCAGTGACGCACCTGCAGCTGACTAAATAGACCATACAATCAGAAATTTGTCCATAATGAGGAGATGACTGGCATTCAATACACTGCCATTAAAATAATTAGTCCTTTCTCTTCTGGCTGTGTCACTGAGAACCAAACCACATAAGCCTTTATTGATTAAAAATGAATCCACTCCTGTCAACCTCAATTAAGAAGAGTAGTTCATTTTAAAGCAGAGATTAAGACGACAATCAAGTTTTTCTAATGAAACTTGTGTCGAGCCGGACGAAAAGGAAAGGGATGACAAGGGGGGCAGGAAATGAAATAGGAAACTCTTCCCCCAACTGGCTTCTCTACCCATTACCAAACTAATCTCTGTTTGAGCCTGTTGTGTCTCTGCGTGTAATGCCTGAAGACAGAATTCAAGCTGTGTTGACAAATAAGCTACAAAGACTCGGTCTAATGATTTGGGCCCCCAAAAGGCCCTTATTTCTCAATAGCAAATTATTTTGATCTGAATTATCCAGATAATGGGTGTTTGGTGGCACTGGATGGATGAGCTCAGCATCTCTCTGCTCTTGGTTTTTGACTGAGTACAGAATGTGCAGCTTTTTTTGATGACTAATTGAAGCTTGAGCTTGAGATCTCCCAGGAATCGCAAATAACAGTCATAAGAATCTAGGGGGGCAAAGTTCTCTTGGTATAACTTTAGCAAGCATCAGAATCCTGATATGCAGGATAAAATATCACTCCTTGTTAGCATTGGCCTCTGTGAGATGCAGTCACTTGAATGGAAAAAACTGTAGTTTATAATCAATACGGTCAGATGTTGTGGCTAGCTTGCTGAACTTGGAGCAGGGCCAACACAGGTTCAAATCCCATCTCTGACACTTTGTATGTGACCATATGTACGAGGTGACTTAATACCTCTAAATCTCTGTTTCTTCATTTGTAAAATGAAGATAATTATAACTGTAGGACCTCCCTTACAGTACTGGTATCAGGCTTAAATAATGTCATATACAACAAGCACTTTCCAAACCTAAAAGCACCTTGGACAAGAATTGCAGAACATATTGGAGGAGAAAAAAAAGACATCACACTGTGGTGGGTCTGTAATGGAATCTGGAGCCTTTTGACTACAGGATGGATATACACTATAAAAAGAAAATATAATTTGTAAATTGCTTTTAACACTACCAGGAACTGGAGGAAAGTTAACATGGGAATATTTATATAAGACCACCTTGGATGGATTCTGCCAATAAAATCTAATAGACGGAATCGAAAAATTAGTCCTATTAATTTTTAGTGAAAGGAGGGAAAAGACATTCATAAACATCTATGTTCATTCTCCTTTATGAAAGTCAGTCAGTCCCCTTAGTTGGAAAGAAAACCACAACTTTGGCAGGAACTCGAACCCCATTGGACGTTTCAGGGGCTTAAGACTTCACACAAAACCATGGCAGAGCTGCAGGCAATACTTCAATCCCAAATTTCTGAGACACATACAGGCCACGACCATTCATTCTTATTGTATGTATGGTGATGATTAGAAAACGCCTTCCAAGTCATTTAGATTTGATGAATCTTGTTTTCTTCATCTGTAAAATAATATGGGACAATAACCTAATATTTAAGACCAAAGAGGCTATTAGAAGCCCCTGGAGAGCAGAAATTAGTTCCCCCTTTTCTTTGTATTTCAATAACTGGGAACAGTGCTTGGCACATAGTAAGCACTAGATAAATTATTAGCCCAACTCCCTCATTTTACATATGAGAAAACTGAGGCCCAGGAAGGCAATATGATTTTAACACACAGATGGGAAATGACTAGGAGTGTTTCCTCCAAATCCACTCTCTTGACTGAAGTAAAGCAATTTGTATGTGAATGGATATTCTAATTGAAGCATTGGCAGAATCTTTGGTTACCAAATAATAATTTAAAGTCCCGCCCTCAAGAAGCTTACACTATACTGGGGGTAGGAAGACATGTAAAGATAAATAAATGCCCAAAAGATGCAAAATAAATGCCTATTATTGGAGTGAGGAGGACACCTTCTGAGCATTATATTTTTGAAGAAGCATCAAAGAAATAAGTTAAACCAAAACTCTGAACTGAGATGTGTATAAATTTATCCTTTTCAGTATTTTGACATGGTGCAGTGCTCCATAGAAATTGAATGGGTCATGCTTAGAGTCAAAGAAGTCCCTCCATGTCTGAATGGGAAAGGAGAAAAGAAAAAACTGGGCAGGCCTGGGGGTGTGATTATCTATTTGAGCCTGCAACTATATTTTCAACATAATTAGACTAATTGCTTCCCAATTTTAGTTGATGCATTTGCACATGCAATTAATTACAGCTGATTTTCAAAGCACCACTTGCAATCCTTTGTGCCTTACTTCCCACCAATCAAATTGGCAAGGAACAAATTCCATTTTTCAACTTTCATTTTAAGATGGATATAAACTCCTATTAACTTTGTCCATTCCAGCAAGTCAAGTAACTATTGTTACCTCTTAGAAGGAACCTCAATCTTCCCCTATGAAACCCAAACCTTCCCCTATGAAACAATTCTCCATCAAATATGAAAACCAACAATCGTATCTAGAGTAGGTGGGGAAAGTGAGTGTTTCATTGTGCTTACAACACTGAGAAGGAAAGCTATTAAAGTTAAAGAGGAATTTGGTCATCTGCTTTCTGGTTTTCTGTACAAAATCAAATCCAGCTTAGGAGTCTGTCTGGAAGCCACACTGGGTTCCAACTGCAAGGCTACAGAACATGGGCAGCTGGGAGAAGGGAGGAACATCCAAGCATCTGGATTCTCCAGGACAATGACTGAGAATGGAAGTGGAGTTTTCCAGGAAGCAGAGAAGAAGGCTTTACCATCAAAGATTGGGTGTAGTGGCAAGAGAGCAGGCCAACCCAGGGAAGGACAGGAAAGCCTGTGCAGAGCCTCAAACGACTCGGTGGGAAGAAATTATCTGATCCCATGAAGATATTTAATAGGCTGGAGAGGTGACAGGATGGAAGGAACAGGTATGAGTATTTGTGCAATATACCCAGTGTCTAATACAGGTGGCTGGAGGCTTAAAAATAACCAGAAGTAAGTAAGAGGGATTTTAATGACCAGGGCGATGGACTTCAATGATACAGCAAAGAAAGGGCTTCCCTTAGGGCCATCATACACTAATGGAGACAAGGAAGCCATTTTTCAGACTCCAGGGAGCCAAGTTAGAAAAGTTCTCTTGTCTGGAATAAAACAGAATTTGGGCAACAGAGAAGCCAGGAAGAGAAAAATCTAAGGAATCTCTGCCCTCATCTTAGGAGTTTGGAGTAGTAGGACAATTGATATCCCTATAATCGAGGATTCTCATGCTGGGGTCCAGAAGCTTATTTTCTTTAATATTTTGCTAACTGTATGTCAATATCATGGGTTTCCTTTGTAATCTTAGATATTTTAAGACCAGAAAATAACATTTTAAAAATATTTTTTCCTGGGAAGGGGTCCAGAGCCAATAGAGGGAGCATTGGACCTGCAGTCAAATCCTTACTACTATGTGACCCTGCACGTGTCACTTAACCTATCTGCCTCGGTTTTCCCATCTGTAAACAAGGGATAATCATAGCACCTACCTCTCAGGATTGTTGTATAAACCAAATGAGATAATATTTGAAATGCATTTTGCAAACCTTAAAGTATTATCTACATGCTAGTTATTATTTGGGTCACTGTTATTAAAATCAGACTGCCAAAGGGATCCATGACACACACAAAAAAGGTTAAGAACCCCTGCCCTCCCCCTCAGAGACCGGAGAATATTAAATAAGAGACTCACAGTCCGCCTCTAACAGGGAATGTAATTCTGCCTGCGCCCAGATAGGTTCCACCTATACTTATAGAAGTATCTCATAGCATTGTTGTGTTGTGTTATATTGTTACACTTATACTGTGTTGTTCTATAATGTGTTGTGCCGGAGTGCTGTATTTGTTATAAATTATATTCTACGCCTGCGCTGAGGTCCCGCCCCAGCCTGTGCAGCCAATCCTTTTCCCCTCCCACAAGGTTCCCGGATGTCTCCGCTTTGCCGGCCTTTTATCAATGGCACCGTTTTCTGTCTGTTGAAGTGGAAGCTCCTTGCGGTTGTTTCTCCCTTCCCCGTGTAGTAGAGCAGCTGGCACGGAAGAAGTGATCGTGAAATGACGGCTGATCGGGTGTGGTACTTTCCTGGGCCCCTGAGGAGGGGGGGTCAGAGAGGTGATCAGAGACCACCAGGGGGTGCAAGAAAGGAAAGGGAGAATTCGGAGTGTAGTGACGGACAGGGACGGAGGCGGAGAAAAGAAGAGGCGGAGAAAAGAAGAGGCGGGGTGGAGGGGAATGGGCTTCCGCGAAGAGCAGTAATCTGTATGTATGTGTGTGTATATATATATATATATATATATACACACACACATGTATGTATGAATGCATGACAGAAATATCTAAAATATATTAGCACAGGTACTTTATTAGCTGAGACTATACTCCATCTTTTTTCTTTTCTTTTTAAACCATTACTTTCTGTCTTAGAATTGATACTGAGTATTGGTTCTAGGCCAGAAGAGCAGTTAGGACCAGGCCATGGGGGTTAAGTGACTTGCCCAGGGTCACACAGCTCTGAAGTGCCTGAGGGCAAATTTGAACCCAGATCCTCCTAACCCTTGGCCTGGCACTCTATCCAATGTATCACCTATATGCCCCTGTCCTTCATCTCCAAAGAGGACCAGTTGATATCACAGGCAGCACATGAATTGGATTTAAATGGGGCAGTCACATAAAGCTTCAATCTTTTATTCAGCAACCTGGACATCCAGTGAGTGATGAGACAAAAGTCAGGACTACTGGTGGTGGCCCAGGATTCCCTGGATGGCCCTGGGGTCTTTGGGGTCTAAGCAAGCTCTAGGTGCCCCACAGCCCCTACTTCTGCTGCCTTTGTGACCACTTTAACAAAGCCCAAGTTCCCATTGCTTGGGGTAGACACCACCTACCTCCCAGCAGGTTCAGGGTCCAGCACTTACCCTCCACCTGGTCAAGCCCATCTGCTGAGATGTATAAAGATTAAAATGAATATTCAATAACTAAGTATTATATTCTAAAAGTTTTATTAATAACAACTAGAGTAAGAGCTACCTAAACAACCCATCCCACTCAGGAGAGAAGAGAGAAGGGGAGGAGTCACAGCAAACACTGGAAAAGGGAAAAGGATTCTAGGTAATACAGAAAGGAATTTTGGGTAATGTAGTTTTTAGGGGTTCAAGAATTTCCAACTCTACAGATGGTTTATCAGGGTACTGCTGCCCCATACGTGCCAGCTTCTTGGAGCCACCAGAGCCTAGTGCCAGGAGGACACCTGGGGCTCAGCATGGCTTCCCGCCACAGGCACTGGTCCTCCTCAAACGCCCATACCCCCCTTACACTGGCGGTATAGACCAAGAGCTCACTTCAAAACCTAGAAGCAGGGACCAACTGTGTGACCACGGGCAGCCGTAGGAGACAGTGATTCCAGGCTGCCCACTGATCCTTGGTGAGGGGGGCTTCCCTGTCAGGAATTCTCTATACAGATGAAATGATGGATCTGGCCCACCCCCTGCCCCCTGAACAATTCCTGGTTACTTGTTAAATAAGAGTTATTATTTGTTTCACAAACTTAAGAGAACACCCAGTATGACAACAATGGAGAGGCTGACCTCTCTCCTTACTAGGACTTCATTACAGGGTCAGTAGCCTGGGAGAATGCTGGCTGTAAGACTTCTCATACTCTCTGGGCTGGACACTTACACAGTACCAGCCCAGGACTGAGGGAGGCCAAGGGCTGGCTTTCTTAGTTCCCAGGGGCCAAATGAACCAGAACAAGCCTGTTACCTGGACCAGGGCTAATGAAGAGATGTAGGCCAACTCCAAAGCAGGTCCAGGGCCAACTCTATTCCACCCCTTCCCACAACCACCATATCTTCCCTAGAATAGACTCTAGAAGGAATACAAAGCTCTAAGTCAGACTCTCCAAGTCCAAACGGAACCAGTGTCCTCTGAAAGACCTCCCTTCTCTAACCTTGTACTCCTGAGTCCCCAGGACTAGTCTGAAATATCTCATTAGCTAAATAAATTAGTGCTGATCTCAACCAAAAGCTGCTGCCAACAGAGGCCATTGGAAGAAGAATTAGTCTCCAGGAAAAGAAAAAGTCATCTAAAGTTCAGAAAGAAAAAGAATAGTAAAGTTTAGACTGTTCTTCCAATTGATTCTAAAAAGAGAACATTTCCCCACCAGATGTAGTTGTGTTTATAAATAATGAGTGATGCAGCAGGAAAGTGTAGTGGTTAGTTAGTTAGAGTACCAGGCAGGGAGCCAGGAAGACCTGATTGGAATTCTCCCTCTGACACTAGCTAAAATGGCCCTAGGCAAGTCAAACGTCATAGGACACACAACTAGCAGGCTGGCAAGAAACACCAATTCTGTTCAGCACTAGGTTCTACCCAGACGTTCTGGTAGGTGGGCAGTGGGGTAGGTTGGCAGTAAATGGAATTGCTAGACATCCTGAAGGAGGAGGCCTTGTCTAGTGGAAATCAGCACCAGCATGGGCACTTCTCACACCAAAAGTTCCCAGAGTTCAAGAACCATGGAAGGTTCTTCCCAATGGAAGGGTTCAGAGAACAAAGCAACCCATCAATGAATGGTCATTTATTAAATACCTACTATAGGGGACAGAGAGGGGCTCCATGGAGGACTGGAGATGGGACATCCCAGGGTCAAATCTGGTCCCAAACACTTCCTAGCTGTGTGACCCTGGACAAGTCACTTAACCCCAATTATCTACCTCTTACTGCTCTCCTTCCTTGGAACCAATACACAGAATTGATTCTAAGAGAGAAGGTAAGAGCTTTTTCTTCTATCTTGGAACCCATACACAGTACAAATTCTAAGGCAGACGGGAAGGGTTTTTTTTTTTTAAAGAAAAATACCTACTATGCATCTGCAGTGTTTCTAGGCCCACAATGATGGAGCATTTACTGTCTTTTGTAAGTTTCTACTTAATCAGAGAAACATGATTATCCAGATCTATTCTCAAAGCAGTGATCCCTTGCATGTGCCAAGTCCTAATCAGGTATTTTGATATTCTTTTAAGTTCCTTCATCCTCCATGTCTTAGTTCTGCAGGAGAATTGTGCTCTTAAGATGCTTCTATGTGCAGAAACCTGTGTCCCCTCGTAGCTTGTAACCTCATCAGGCATTACTGAAAACCATCCACGCCAGTTGTCCTAGGCCCATGCCCTAGTGGCCTCCTTTCTTCATCATGACAACTTGAAAGTCACGTAGGAGTGAATAGTCCTTTTGTCCTTAAACAGGCTATTTGAAAAACAGAAGACTACTGTCTTTTATTGTCAATTCATGCTTCACCGAGCCTGTATGGTTCATTTCAACCCTCAAAAAGCTCCTAAGGCACAGGTACGTTGAAGCTGTATTTTAGGAACTGGGAGAGATGGAATGCAAGGGGAGTGGTCCACGAGCCCCCTTTTATGAAAGAGGGCAGATCTAAGCATGGGGTGACCTCACCTGCAAGAAATGCCACGTCAGTGACGGGGAACAAAGTGGCTTCCCTCTCCACAAAACACAGTCTGTTTTTGAAGAAAGCCCCATTTCCCTGCAAGGATTCAGGCTGCACAGGCCACTGGACACTGTTCCAGTCTCTGTTTACTTTATTATCACTGCTATTTGCAATAGCGTTTGTGGCACAGATGGTAAGGAAAACATTTAAGTAGTCATTGTTCACTGTTAAATAGTGTTCATGTGACCTTTGATCAAATACATTTGTGCCAAACAAGTGTATTTGCCAGGAAGAGTCTGTAAGCTATGGTTTATACGTCTCTATGAATAATGGCTCTGGTATGCTGCTGCCCACAAATGATCTTAAGAAAGGAGAGAGGTGAGGGGGGAGAGGGAGAGAAAGAGAGAGATGGAGAGAGACAGAGAGAGACGGGGTGGGGGGGAGGTAGAGACAGAAGTGAGGAGAGGAGAGAGAATTAAGAGAGAGAAAAAAGAGGGGACAGAGAAGGAGGGAAAGAGACAGTGAGAAGGAAGGAGAGAGAAAAGTGAGGAAGAAAAAGGGGGGAAGGAGAGAGAGACAGAGAAGTAAGGGAGAGAGGGTAAGTGTGTAAGGGTGTGTGTGTGTGTGCATGTAGGTGAGGGCAGATTAAACACATACTTCAAGCCAGACCTAGTATGTCCAAATAAACCCTACATTTTCACATTTTTAAGCTATATCTGTAGAGTTTTCTAGTTGATTAAGTTTATCACTGCCCTCCTTTTACAAACAATGAGCCCAGGGCAAAAACTATTCAGGGGGACAGAATGGATGCATTCATAAGTCTCCTCGAACCTACCAAGCTTTTAAAATTGTGCTTTGCTCCTTTAGGTAATGTAGTAACAAAAACATTTTCTTTAATTAAAAAAAAAAAAGATGTATTATATGTTATTAGTCCAAAGCGAAGGCAGTCACTTTGCAAAGTCAAAATCAAAAGTCAGCCACCTCAGGCACCTACTCTCCAAGGATGGGATGAGATCAAATGAGATAAATAAAATGCACAGCAAGTCTTAATAGCTAGCTATAGTTGTTGTTCTCCTTAAAACCAGCACTAGCCACCAGTGCCATTTCTGCTGCTGTTGATCCAAGTATATCTCAAAAAAGAAAAGAGCTTCAAAAAGTGGTTTCGTGGCAACTTTTAAACTAATGTCGCATCAAAAACTCTAGCGAGAGGGAGTTACTGTCTCATTGGCCAGCCGTGCATCTGGGATCCTCCAGTGCACAGCCAGGACCAATTCTGGGCTCTGCAGGATGTCTCCAAGTAGAGAGACAGGAGGAGAGTCGGGTGTAGAGTAAGGGAGGCCTGTGCGGGTCCCGTAAGTAAGAGAAAGCTAGTAGCCAAGTAGGGTCAGACCACGGAGCCAAGGAGAGAAAGCTAGAAAAACAGGCTGGAGCCGTTCTGCAAAGCCTTAAATGCTAAGCCAAGAAGTTTCTATTTTATTAGGTAGGCAAGAGGGAGCCCCTCGGAGTTTGTGAGCGGCAGAGGGCCATGGTCAGACCTTCGACTTGGACAAAACAAGGAGTCGACCAGAGATGAGAGAAGGACGACCAGTTAAGATCAGGGAGCCCGACTTTACTGTGGACTCTTTCCAAAGGCATTCATTCCTAACTTCCTCCAGCATTCACGGATGTAAACGCAGACCAAACACTTGCAGGTGGCTAATGACTAGTTATTAATTTATTATTATTAACTATTATTAACCAAAAGTTAATAACTTGCTAGTTGTCCAGTTAAAAAGACCTAATACGTGTGTGTGGTACAAACATATGCGCGAGTGAGGAAAGGGAGAGAGGTACAACCATCGATCCTGATGGGGATGGGCGAAGCTACAAGTAGGGAAACAGGTCTACGAGGAAGAGGCATCTCCCCCACAGGAAAGAGGAAGCCCAGAGCCAAAGGGAGAACAAGCAAGCAGCTCGGAATACGCACCAATCTGCCCCACCCAAGGGACGTTCACATTCCTAACAAAGCCATGATTTGTGACACTTACCAGATAGACAGTTTCAAGTTAAATTAACACACATGGAAGTGTCTGCCTCAGAGGGAATGACACATGGACCGAGGGTCGCTCTTGGTCCTGCCTCGGACACGTACTGACTGTGGGATTCCAGACAAGTCGCTCACCTTCTCAGCACTCTAGGAAATTCTTTACAGCCACAAGTTGCAGAGAAGATGCCAACGTGCTTTGGTAGAAGGGGTTTCCCCCGCCCCCCAGGAGTTCCTTTTGTACTGAAATCATAGGTCCAGTCCCTGTCTCTGTCCTAATATTTATATGGCACATTAGGGTTGGCAAAGCCCTTTACATACGTGATTTCATTTGATGCTCACAGCAATCCCTGTGTTATCCCCATTTTGCAGATGTAGAGACAGAGAGAGGGGTCAGTGACTTGCCCAGGGTCACACAGTTAATATGCATCAAAGGCAGGATTCAAACTCATCTTCCTGACTCCAGGCCCTGCCCTCCATATCCTAAGCCACCTCCACCCAGCCCACTAAGATGATAAGCCAGAAGTCCATACAGCCTTTTCCTCACTGAGAATGCTAGATTGCCATAAAGTCAGGGGTCCAGACAAAAGAAAAAGTGTCATTTCCTCCATTCTTCCATTCTCCTGTGCTATTTACTCTATGATAAAAAAGCTGATTCTTTGTATGAAACAGCTTGATCTCTTCTAAAGGACGTAATAGAACCTAACCTCACAAGATACAAGTGTTTTTTGTGAACCCTCATCTACATCACAGATGAAAGAGCACAAAGACAATCGTCATCCTCAGTTACCGAGAGTACTACTATACTATACTATACTTCTATATTAACATTTCTTTTTTCAAAATATATATTTTATTTAATTCATTAAATATTTCCCAATCACATGTAAAATTTTCTTATTAATATTTCTAAAAGAACCCCAAACTATTTTCTGGATTTAATTCTCAGGGAATAAACTTGAACAGGAAAATCAACTCAATAACCTTCTCTTTCCCCTTCTCATTTTTATGGCTGGCAGACTTGTGATACAAAAATTTCTAAAGGGCCCCTTGGGATCAGTTTACTGATGCTACATTCCGTTTGCTCAAACTCCCTGTTCTTCCTCATCTTGCAGACATTGAATGTACGGAACCTTAGGGGACTGTGATTTGGGGGGAAAGGGAGGGCTTCCAGGGGCAAAGGAACAATGTGATTTTTTCTTTCTATTTTTTTCTTCCTCCATTCCCCTGTGTGGCCAGCAGGCTTAATTTTATTTTATAAGTATATGTTGGCGGTTAAATTCCTTGTCAACTCTGGGAGGAAGGAGGGACGAGGGAAGAGAGACAACATGAATCATGTAACTTTAGAAAACGTATGTGTAAATTTGTTATTGGGATAAAATAAAGATAAAACTAAAAAAAAAAGTATATGTTGGGGACAGCTGGGTGGCTCAGTGGATTGAGAGTCAGGCCTAGAGATGGGAGGTCCTGGGTTCAAAAGTGACCTCAGACACTTCCTAGCTGTGTGACCCTGGGCAAGTCACTTGACCCCCATTGCCTAGCCCTTAACACTCTTCTGCCTTAGAACCAAAACATAATATTGAGTCTAAATATTTTGTTTTTAGTACTTTAGATTTTGAGAACATGTTATCTCTAGAATTTCTTAGCTAAGCCATATTTTTCATTAGTCAGTAGAAAGACACTCCCAGGAACCATTTAATGGATAGACAAATGGACTCAAAGACCAAGGCCATCTGGCATAATTCAACAAATTCAAGTCGCCCGAGTTTTTCTTTTTTCACGGTGAAGTTTCTGTTTGTTGAGATTGTCACAAACTTTAAACTATAAAACCAGTTTAAAGCATGGTTGTCGTGTACATCATGGTAGAGGCATGGGTTGTGTTTCACTGGGAAATTCTTGAAGTCCCCAAGAACTCTGTTTGATCCTGAGAATTGCCATTATAATTCCAGAGAGGCCAGAGCAAAGACTAAGTGATGCTAACAAGTCTTTTTTGGAAATGGAGTGAGAAGCAGGCAATACGGGCATACAGAGGGAGAGGCGCTGTGTGTGCTCAGGGCTGGGGCTCCCAGGAAAAGCCAAAATGTTCTCCATTCTACAGGCAGAATGGATAGGGAACTGTATGTGTGGTCAGAGGACCCAGATTCAAATCCCACCTCTGCTCCCTGCAGGGATCTTTCAAGTATAAAGCGGGGGATCTACCAGATGCTCAGTAAAAATGAGCCAGCGTGACAGGAGGGAGCCCAGACCTCGTCAAGTTCACTCCCTTTCCGCACTGACCGCACGGCTTGTTGGGCGGATAAGAAGGAGACGTCAGACATAATATGTCTTGACTTTAATGAGACTTTTCATTAAATTCCATATGGTACCTTCATTTAAAAGCTGGATGGTTTAGACCACAGGGAAAGATTCAAAAGTAACACTCGAAGAATAATTAAGGAAAATCAGCTGACAGACCGGCTAGCGTTCCACTGGGACTTGGGGGGTTGAAGCTTTTCATTACAGAACTGACGATGGAAAGGAGAGGATGGATGGTTAAATTAAGAATTCATTCTAAATTTGAAAAAAGAAAAGAAAAGCATTTATTAAGTGCCTACCATGTTCCAGGCAAGAGGCTAAGTGCTTTACAAATATCTCCTTTTTATCCTCATAATAAGAATAGCTAGCATTTGTATAGGTCTACTATGTGTCAAGCATTTGGTTATGTAAATACTATATAATTATTATCTCATTTGATAGGAAATGGGTGTTAATATTATTTTCCCCATTTTGTAGTTAAGGAAGCTGAGGCACATAGCAGCTCAGGGACCTACCCAGAGTCACAAGTTAGTTATTAGTAACGATAGTTAATATTTATTTAATAATATATAGTGTTATATAATTGTTATAATGTAATTATGTGATATAGATTATTATTAAATATAGGTTATATACAATAATAATAACTAATCTTACATGATTTCACATGTAAAATCTACACCAGAGTGCTTGCCATCTTGGGGAGGGATGAATGGAAAACATTTCAAACAAAAAAAATTTTTAAAGAATGCTAAAAATTGTTATTACGTGTAATTGGAGAAAAAATATTTGTTTTTAATAACAATAATAATATTATATAACATTTATATAGCATTTACTGTGGGCCTGTCCTAAGTGCTTTACAAATATTATTTCATTTTTATCCACATAACAACCCTTGAAGGTAGATGTCATTATTATTTTCCCCATCCACAACTGAGGAAACTGAGGCAGACAGTAGTCTTTTGTTCAGGGTCACACAAAAAATATCTCAAGTCACTCAGGTCTTCCTGACTACAAGCCCAGATCAAACTATCCTGTTGCCCCAAACACCCTACCAAAATAGGTCATGAATTAAAGTGACTGTGCTGAATTGGTAAGGGGAAAAGATCATAAATTATGTTTTTACAAAGCCTGGATTAAGTGCCTAGCTTTGTGCCAGTTACACTGAGTTAAAAGACAAACAGAAGACCTTGAGCCAGCAGGAAGCCCTCAGAGGTCATCTAGTCCAACCCCTTGATTTTACAGATGAAGAAATGGAAGCCCAGGGAGGTCCTGACTTGCTTATGTTCACACTGGACCCAAGTGGAATTTAAATCAGAATCCAAACATCTCAGAAGAGACCTGAAAAATAGGCTGAATCTAAAAGATAAAATTCAGTGTGGATAAATGTAAAGTCCCACACTTGGGTTCAAAAACTCAATGCACAAACACAGAGTAAGGGAGATATGGCTAGACAACAATTTGTGTGGGTAAAAAAAAAATTGAGAATTTTAGAGAGCTAAAAACTATCAGTGGTGGACAGAAAACAAAACATTAAAAAAAAATCATTGTGATCCTCAGCTAAATTTACCTAAGACATGTCCAGAAGAAAGGAGATGAGAATCCTGCAGTCCCTTGCTCAAGTCAGACTAGATCTTGGGAATCAGCCCTCCATGACACATTTTAGGACATGTTTGGACATGCTGGAGAGTGGCCAAAGGAGAAGGACCAGGATTCTGAAGAGGATCTAAAACACATCCTTGGAGAATACGTGGAAAGAACCCGGGATGTTTAGACTAGAGGAAGAAGCCTTGAGGGGAGCAGGATGGCTTTTCTCAGGTCTTGAAAGGGCTATCATGTGTAAGAAGGATTTGATTTGTTTTACTTGGCCCCAGAAGGCAGAATTGGGCTAGAGGAAAGCTGCAGAGAGCCAAATTTTAGCTCAATATATCATATGACAGAGGACTTCAAAAATGCAATGGACAACTTCAAAAAATAATGAATGCCTTATCATAAGGAGGCGATATGACCAAGTGTTTGAGATACTGTAGAGGGGTTTCCTGTTCAAATTCTAGTCAGACTAGATGACTCTTGAGGTCTTTTCCACCTCTTGGAATAAGTCAACAATATAGTGAAGTCATTCAAAAAGCACAGAATAAAAGCTTATATTCATGCGATGCTTTAAGCTTTACAAAGGAATAAGTAACCCTTTGAGGTAAAGGGTGCAAAAATAATTGCCCCCTCCTCATTTCCCAGACATGGAGACCAAAGCTGCAGTAGCTTACAATCTGAGAAGTGTCAGGACTCACACCCATGACTTCCACCTCCACATCTTTCCCCTGTGCCACACATATCATATTAAGATATGAAAATAAGTGGCTCACTGCAGGAAAGGCATGTGATAATCCTTCCACAATCCTAAAACTTGGTCAGAACTTTATTATAGTCCTGGGAGCTCTACCAGACTGAAACTTAAGCAAGATGTGCAAAGAGCTGGATAGGATCCAAAGGACAGCAACCAAAATGATTATAGGTCCAAAGAGGAAATAGAAAAGAAAATGGAGTTATTTAGCCTAAAGGAGAGGTGAGGGAGAGAGTCTGAATATGAATTTTGCAGATATGAAGGGATAGCATAGGACCAAGTTCTTCTTTTCCACCAAGGACAGATTAAGAAGAAATGTGATTAAATTACAGCCATAGGGATTTATATTTAATACAAGAAAGAACTGTCTGGCTATGAAAATTCTAAGACACTGGAATGTAGGCAGTGATTAAAATTTGGGGATCTACTTTTCAAGGGACTTATAATAAATGGTAGATGACCATCTTTTTTGTCAAGTTCCTATCTAATATAAATATAAATATACATTATATATTCTATATTTTAAATAAAATTTTAGAACAAAACTATATTTCTGTATCCTATATTGATGAAAACATGGAGACTTATAAGATTAAGGTAAAACAGTAAAATCTAGTACTGCCATTGCATTTCCAAAGTCTTACCTAAAGTGGCTGATGAAAAATGCAACAATTAAACATACACTTTTCCCAGTTATAAAAAAGATAGTGAGTCACTCTAGATATAGAAAACACAAATAACTGAGCCTGGCTTTATTATACCTTCTTCAAGAACGATAATCTTCCCATAAAGTGTCATGGGGGGGGGGGGGAATTCAACCCTAAATAAAAACAATAAGAATGTAAGATACAACCTAAAAGTCTCTCACCAACAATAGAATATGTTTGCCTTCTTTAAAAACAATTCTTCAGAATTCTCCAAACCATTCCCAGCATCCACTAAGAGGAATTGAATAAGATTAGTAAGAGGAGATAGAGAATGCTAATGGAATACTACTGTGCCAAAAGAAATGACAAAGAAGATGATCACCAAAAAACCCAGAAAGACTTCTAATGAAGAGATGCAAAGAAAGGGCAGAAGAAAAGGTTGTACAAAACAATAACGTATAGAATGACTTGACTATTATCAACAAGGCAAAGATCCAGGACAACTCTAAGAGACTCATGAAGAAAAATGATATCCACTGCCATAGAAGGACCAGACAGAGCCCAAATGCAAATTGATGCATACTATTATCCATTTTATTTCCTCCATTAATTTTTCTCTAGTGTAAGCAACATGTGTCTTGTTTCACCATAAGAGGAACAAGGAAATATGTATTATATGATAATATCTGCACAACCTTCTTAGGGAGGGAGGGAGAGAATATGGGTTGGACAACATCAGAAAATGAATATTAAAAATTTCATCTCCCATATAATCTGGAAAAAAATAAAAATTAAAAAAAATTTTAAAGAGTAGATAGAGCACCGGGTCCTGAGACAGGAGGACCTGGGTTGAAATCTGGCCTCAGATACTTTCTAGCTATGTGACCGTGGGCAAGTCACTTAACCATGATTGTCTAGCCCTTGCCACTCTTCTATCTTACAACTGATCCTTTTTTTGTAAATTTTTTTTTAATAAATAAAGAGTCTAATCTAAAACTTTTGAAAACTAAATAGAAGAACCAAGCTGAGAGACTTAAGGATCAGATCATTTAAATTATAGTATCTACTCCTACATTTCATTTAAAAGAAAAACTAATGAAAAAAACTCATAATTATAATATATAACTAACATGGCTAGTTTTTATTTTTACTGCTATAAGTAAAACATATTTCATACTATAGACATCCCCTCTGTTTTCCAGTGGGTTATGACCCAAAAGTTCATTAATAGATTTGGAACTCAGAACATTTTTTCTACCAAAAAAAAGTGATAATGGGAATTAAGCTCTCAAGCTGGCCCATTAACACATACTTAATGTATAATTAAGCTTCATTAATTAACAGTACTAGCCAAAGTTCCGAGCCTTATTAGAAGAGAGCCCAGAAGTGCAAAAGAAGAGCAGGAAGAAATGGGAGTATAAAAAAGAGCTTCTTCCCCAATTCCCAAAGATAATTTTTGGATATGTGATTGGTTTTGGTATCCCAAGTCTCTTTCTGGGCCCCTCTCCCCTGGACCGTCAGGTGCCTTCATGCTAGCCTAACCTTCTCAGGCCTTTCCTATTTCCCCAAAAGCTTCTTAATCCCCGATTACCTCTTTTCTCTCTCCCCACAAAACATTTTCTTAGTGTGCTGATAGATATTAGAGAAATGTTGGGGCCATCTACTCAAACCTACATGGGAAGAAAAATCTCTCTACGATAGGGAGTTCTGTAAAGACTAAGAGCCAAGGCTGGGTTTGAATTCTAATTCTGCCATTTATTTACTTACTGTGTGTCCTTGGACAAGATAAGATGCTTGCACTCCATTTCTTCATCCATAAAATGAATGGGTTGAGCCAGGTATGGTCTATGATCCTTTGAGCCTGGCTATTCTGAGCTACAGGGTGCTGGGTGTGGCACCAATATGGCGCACATCTTGGAGATGGAGGGCCAGCAGGCTGCCTAAAGAGAGGTGGACCAGCCCAAAGTTGGAAACAGAGAAGGCCAGAGTTTCTCAGAAAATCAGCAACGTGGGTCAGGTCAATGAGCAACCACTGCATTTCTAGTTTGTGGGAGGAAGATGAGGAGACCCAGACTCCTTTGCCTTCTCCCCAACTCCTAAAAAAGTAGAGGGATCATAACCTGAGGTGTACGAACTATTTTAAAAAATATTATGATAACTCTACTACAATATGCTATAATTGGCTTCCTTTATAAGCCTATATATTTTATTCTATATGTTTAAAAACATTAAAAAGGATCCATAGACTTTGTCAGACTAGGAAAGGATACTCAAGACAAAAAAGAAATTGGCTAAAAACCTAGTACTAAGGGGAGCTAGGAAGCGCAGCAGATAGTAAGCTAAGCCTGGAGATGGGAGGTCCTGGGTTCAAATCTTATCTCAGACACTTCCTAGCTATGTGACCCCGGCCAAGTCCCTTAACCCCAATTGCCTAGTCTTTCCCACTCATACCCCTTGGAATACCCCTTGGAATACTTAGTATTGATTCTAGGACAAAAGGTAAAGATTTAAAAAAAACAAAACCCATGCACGAACCATTACAAAAAAAAGAACTGAGCTTTGAAAGAGTCACTTTATACTTGATTGCTATCTGAAAGTCTTGTGAGGTGCCTCACATAAATTAAAACTAGATACAGATCACAGGACTCTGTGTTCTCGAAGATGATGCCACCCAGTGCCAGCCTGGAAAGACTTTGGTGCAGCAGAGCTGGCCAGGAACAGGCTGTGTGTCTCTTCCCCAAGGACCAAACTAGCCAAGTCCTGAGACTGGCCCACAAGGGGACGGCTGTCCTCAGCCACAGCCACCCCTTAAACTACCTAGTACCCCGGAGGGACAGACCAGGCTGCAACACGTGTACCTTACAAAGGACATCGGATGCCCTCAGTGAAATCTGTGAGCAAAAAAGATGAAGGATGCAATCACCTGGTGAGTGTTGGAGGAAAATCAGGGAGGACCAAGGACTCCATTAGTCTCCTCACCAACGGGAAAAGAAAGCAAGGGATGGCCCTGGCATTTTGGATGGATTTCCTCTAATGAAATGATGGGAGGGAAAAAGAGGGTCTGCAAACACCAGTGAGATCACACGTCCATTTGGGCATCAGCCACAAGAAGAATAAGAATTTATAGAATGGGGGCAGCTGGGTGGCTCAGTGGTTTGAGAGTCAGGCCTAGAGACAGGAGGTCCTAGGTTCAAATCTGGCCTCAGACACTTCCCAGCTGTGTGACCCTGGGCAAGTCACTTGACCCCCATTGCCTAGCCCTGACCACTCTTCTGCCTTAGAGTCAATACTGTGTATTGACTCCAAGAGGGAAGGTGAGGGTTTAAAAAAAAACAAAAAAAGAATTTATAGAATAGTTTTGGATTTGCAAAGGACTCAGTTCCATGATCACGACAGCTCTGGAAGGTAGGTGTTATCATTATCCGCATTTTACTAAAGAGGAAACGGAGGCAGACCCAGCAGCTTGTCGGAGGCAGCAGAGGCAGGATGGAGAGTCGGTCTTCCAGCCTCTAATCAGTGCACCCATCAGGCTATCTCCCAATACTCGACAGAGATGAATCACAGATCCCAGAAGCACTCAAGGCTATATAGCCTATTAAATGGAAATGACTGAACAGAAGCCTCTCCCACAAATTCAGAATTACACCTCTCACTTCTGAATTTCAAAGGGATAAAATGAATTCCTTATTGCTTGGAAACAGTTGCTAATTAAACAATAAAAATAATAAAAATTCACACTCTCTCATGAATTGTGGGACTGGGAATGGCAAAAAAACACAAGGGGTTTAGGGAGGGGGGAGTTCTGTAAAAAAAAGTATTTTAGGATATTTCTTATTTCCTTCGGGTAATAGAAAAATGATTAAAACTTGACAGCCCTTGCCTTTCCGTACTATATTTAATGCAGCTGAAAAATTCATTTTCTAGCCCTCCTACTGCTTACTTTTCTCCATGTTTCACAACTCAAGTCATTTACTGCTTACTGCTGCTGTCATCCATCTGAAATGGCACCTCCATTCCCTTCCAGCTCCCACTGAAGAGCCCGTTCACACATCTATCTTTAAGATGGCTATATTTACATAGACCCATATGCCACCATTCATGAAACAACCACTGCCTTCCTCTGGGCTTGGCACAGATGGCTCCAGACACTCCTCAGCTCTGCGGGGCAGTCAGGGGCTGAACCAGAGCCGAGATGTCTCCTCGTAGGATGTCGCTTGTTTTTCATGGGCATGGAGCAGGCATTTCTAATTCCACTGCCTTGTGGAACTCAACCAGGAAACCTAGTTAAAAGGCTAGGGAGCCCCAACGGGCTATGAAGCTGCACGCAAACATGGCATCCTCACCTTCAATGTCCCTGAAAGTCCCTCCCCAGCTCTCCTCTCACTATCCAAATCCCATCTCTTGGGATTCACTTTCTTCAGGAAATCATCATCCCAGTGACTGTTTCCTCTTGAAAATCCTAGCTTCTAGGGGCAGTGAGGTTGCACAGTGGATAGAAGGTCTGGCCTGAAGTCAGAAGGATCTGTGTTCAAATCTGACCTCAGATACTTCCTAGCTATGTGACTCTGGGCAAGTCATTTAATCCCATCTGCCTAGCCCATGTCTTTCTGTCTTAGAGAAGAGGAAGGGAGGGAGGGAGAAAGAGAGAGAGAGAGAGAGAGAGAGAGAGAGAGAGAGAGAGAGAGAGAGAGAGAGAGAGAGAGGGAGAGAGAAAGAAAGAGAGAGAGAGAGAAAGAGAGAAAGAAAGAAAGAGAGAGAGAGAGAGAGAGGGAGAGAGAGAGAAAGAGAGAAAGAGAGAGAGAGAGAGAGAGAGGGAGAGAGGGAGAGAGAAAGGGAGAGAGAGAGAAAGAAAGAAAGAAAGAAAGAAAGAAAGAAAGAAAGAAAGAAAGAAAGAAAGAAAGAAAGAAAGAAAGAAAGAAAGAAAGAAAGAGAGAAAGAAAGAGAGAGAGAGAAAGAGAGAGAGAGAGAGAGAAAGAAAGAGAGAGAGAGAAAGAGAGAGAGAGAGAAAGAGAGAGAGAAAGAAAGAAAGAAAGAAAGAAAGAAAGAAAGAAAGAAAGAAAGAAAGAAAGAAAGAAAGAAAGAAAGAAAGAAAGAAAGAAAGAAAGAAAGAAAGAAAGAAAGAAAGAAAGAAAGAAAGAAAGAAAGAAAGAAAGAAAGAAGGAAAGAAGGAAAGAAGGAAAGAAGGAAAGAAGGAAAGGAAGAAAATCCTAGCTTCCAAACCTCAGTGATCTCATCTACAAAATAAGGATAATACTTATACTAACCTACATCTCAGAGTTGTTTTGAGAACAAGTTTCCCAAGTCCTAATCACAATTAATATTTTATGAATTACTGTTATTGTTGTTGGCTCTAACACTTATTTGGCCCAAAAAGATTTAGAACTGGAAGGAATCCTGACAGTCATCAAACTCTGGGGTGTATTAAAGACACAGAGACCCGGTTGTTAAATTTTCAATATGAATAATTCTACCTTGGAAAGTGGTAAATTGCTAGAAAAAAGTACTTGATTTATAGTGTTGCTGGTTGTCTGGATTTTTTAAAATGGTGGAGAGGGGGTAGCTGGGTGGCTCAGTGGATTGAGAGCCAGGCCTATAGATGGGAGGTCCTGGGTTCAAATCTTACCTCAAACACTTTCTAGCTATGATCTTGGGCAAGTCACTTACTATTGCATAGCCCTTACCACTCTTCTGCCTTGGAACCAATACACAGTATTGAGTCTAAGACAGCAGGTGAGGGTTTAAAAAAAATGGTAGGGAAAATGTTAATAATGCAGATTAAACTTGAAAATGTGTCCTTTGTATTTTGAGGAGCAAGTTGTTAGACATCTACCATCACCCCATGGGCCTAATCCAGCCTTCTTATTTTGCAGATGACAAAACTGAAGTCAGATGGATTCAATGATCTGCCCGTGATCACAGAAAGGAGAATAGAATTAGGGTCCCACAGACTCCAAGTTTAATGCTTTCAAATTCCCCTTACTAATCATGTCCTCCCAACTTCTCCTCTGGTTGTCTTATATAGTTAACTACTGAATAACTACCTAAATAATATGTAAAGACACATCAGTCATGCCTCTCCCCCAGCACCTGGCAAATTCTGATCCATCCTAGACCCTCGATCAATATTTGCTAAATGAAGAGCGCCCCCCACAGTGGGACCCTCAAAAAACAGAGCACAATGCTGAATCTACAGAGCATCTCCAAATTCTTAGGCCATTCAAGTTTTAATCTATGAGAGCTTTGAAAGTGCTCTCAGACTTCTGGGACACCCCATGCCATCCCTGCGCCACAATAAATGTCCTGCTACTTCTTCCTCCCTGGGAGGCTTCTGCCTTAAGTTCTGTTGCTTCCCTCAGGCCTCAGCATCCTCATCTGCAAAATAAGAGTTAGATTGGATCAGTGGTGTCAAACTCAAAAAAGGAAATGGATCCCTCTGGGCTGGTCACTTAGTGTCTCTCCAGGGTGCCAGGCTGCCTTCTCTGAGCCCCATCAGGCTCTGTTCGCTGTATCTGATCGATGCGTAAATAAGCTGCAGCATCTTCTGAGCGCGCCGGCCTCTGCCGCTTCCTGGGGGTGATCCTGGGAGAGCCACGGTGTCTCAGAATTCTAGGCAAGGAAGTTGCCAAGAAGGCTGATGGAGTTTCCTCATCCGAGTTCCTCCTGCCAGTGAAATCCAAGGTCCAGAACGCGTCCCTCACCTGGCATCTGCAGTCGTAACAGAGATCGCAGCTGCCGATACCAGCTAGCGCTTACATGCCCGGCGCTTTAAAGTCTGCGGGGCTTTACATGTCATCTCCTCTGTGCCGCACAATCCTGTGAGGCAGGCGCTATTACTGCCCCCATTTTGCACAGATGGAAACTGATGCTGACAAAGACTAAGTGACTTGCCCAGGGTCCCATGGCTACTAGGCATCTAGGGCAGAATCAAAACTCAGATTTCCCTTACTCCAAAATCTAATATTCTATCTACCACATCATATACATTTAGAGCTCGTCTAGTCCAACCTTTGTATTGAGGAAAAGGAAGAAAAGGGAGACCATCACTTGCCCAAGATCACAGAGGTTGCTGGAGGTAAGATTATAAACCAGGGCGATAGGGGCAGCTAGGTGGATAGAACCACACGTAGAATAAGGAGTCCTGGGTTCAAATCTGGCCTCAGATACTTCCTAGCTGTGTCACCCTGGGCAAGTCACTTAATCCCTATTGCCTAGCCCCATGGTGGCAAACCTTTGGCACACATGCCAGAGGGGGCACTTAAAGCCCTCTCTGAGGGCATGCGCATCATTGCCCCAGCATAGAGTTGACCAGAGTTTCTTACTAGAAAGTCAGAGGGATGCAGGGCCAGGCTGCTCCATTCCCCCTCTCCACATGCACCTGAGGACATCACCTACCCTCTAAAAGGTTCGCCATCACTGGCCTAGCCCTTACTGTTCTTCTGTCTTGGAACCACTACTTAGTATTGATTCTAAGATAGAAGGTAGGGGTTTAAAAACAATACTTAGTATTGATTCTAAGACGGAAGGTAAGGGTTTAAAAATAATAATAAAATGCTTAGTAAGGAAGCCTGGATCAAATGGAATGCCTCTTTACGATGGTTTGTTCTGAGCATTTACAAGTAAAAGGTCTCTGGTAACTGCTAGTGAGAAGTTATTTTAAGCGGGAGAAGAGGCTGTCCTCCTAATTACTGAAATATCTGGCATCACTCATCAGACACCGATTTAGAGCTGGAAGAGAGCTTACAAGTCAGCACGTCCAACACCTTCATTTTATAGACTGAGGAAACGGAGGGACAGAGACAATTAAATGACTTTGCCCAGAGTCATAGAGAAGGATTTAAATTCAACTTCGAGTCTAGACATCTATCTACTATACTATCTGCTTTCATAAAATAATGTATTTGATACCCATTCCTACTAATGAACCCAAGTTATGGTAAACAGCCAAGATAAGTTCTGTGTCTTAAAAAAAAACCAGAAAGTAAAGGTTTAAAAAAGAATAATAAAATAAAATTTTAAAATTTCCCTATGCAAAGAAATGCTAATATACTAAGTAATAGAACGCCTGGGTTTGGAATCAGGAAGATCGTGGGTTCCAGTATCGTCTCTGACACGTATTCCCTGGGTGAGCCCAGGTGAGCTACTTTCCTCTATGTGGGCCTCGTGCCTCCCTAGAATTGTCTTATTGAGTCATGAGGGGGGGTCTAATCTGCTTTGCAGAAGGGAATCCCCACACCGGGGGCTCCCCATGCTGGTAAAGGCCCAGATCCTTTGCTATTCTTGTCCCAAAAGAGACCACAGTGGATAGCCTAGAATAACACTAAATGATTTTGGAGAAACGCTAACAGCGGGCATACCGGAGATACCTTAGCAATTCAAAACCTCAAGAACAGGTGGGTGAACCAGGCAGGGAGATAAGGAGGCACTGGAGGGAAGGAAAGCTGCCTTTAGAGTCCAGGGACTCGGGTCCCAATGCCAGTTGGCCCACTTTTCCTCCAGTGTTACGTCAGGCAAATCCCTTCGCCCGTCAAGCTCCATTTGCTCATCTTCAGAATGAAAGGTTTGGAGGCCAGGACCTCAGGGGCCCCTTTTCACCCTGGATCATGAAAGCATGGAGCCTCCTCCCCTACAAAGAAAACCCAGCCCGTCAAGGATGAGTCTGGGGGCTGTTGGGTGGAGGCCTCTCCTCCAAATCCTTTTTCCCAAGGATCCAGCATTGGAGCACTGCTGACAGGTACAGTGAGGGGTCCACCACAAAGACACTTTCTCTTCATAACCAGAAGCCATCCCTCCACTCGTCTCATGAGGAGGGAAACAAAACCCTTCCAAAGACGCAGATCTCCCTCCCCTGAAAGGAAGCAGACCTGGCTCCGGAGTCCCAGAAATGATCCGGGGATGACTGGTTCTCCAGGTAAAATATTCATGAGTGAAATTCCCCACCCTGGTTTCCTGCGGAGTGCAGGTAGAAAGAGTCCAGGAAAGAAACAAACCCCCAGAAGAGCCGGGAAGGGGCTGGCGTATTTATTTAATCCTTAGCCCACGGGCTCCACATTCTGAAAAGGATCAGCCTCCCTCTTGGAACACTCCTGGAGAAATTCTAACAAGGGAATCAAAAGGCCATCCATGACCGTCTGCCGGCCAGAGTTCAAAGTTTTTAAACCCCAGCCATCCCCCAAGGGACGGACAGACGGATGGACGGAAGGGGAGACAACCTAGTGCCTGCTGCTCATTCACTCGAGGTGAAATCTGTATCAGCTAGTGCCTGCAAGATGAGGAATTTCTGCAGAAAGTCAAAGGGAAGTACCTCCCCAAAAACTACAAAGCACATTATTTTTTAGCAGAAGGTTATAATCACAGGAAGCACCCTGGTGTTCCCAGAGGGAGACCTGGGATGGAGTCTCCTCTGATACTTAGCAGCTGTGGGAACTTGAGATCTACACATTTCATCTTGGAGCCTCAGTTGCTTCATATGTAAAAAATAGGGATTTTAAAAAATTGTACTGTTTACCTTACTGGGATTGCTGGGAGGAAAAGGCCTTCTAAACCTTTGAGCGTTATCCTAAATGTGAGTTTATAAATGCTTACGAGGAAATGGCTCTTACCTCCTATCACCTGGGTGACTCAGACAAGTCACTAGCCTGCTCTCGTCTTCATTTTGCTCAGTGGCAAAATCGGACAGCTGGACTCAAGGACCACGAAGGCACCTTCCAGCTCTAAACCATGATCCTAGGAACTATGGAAAACTATTCTACAGGCATTTTAGTATTAATTATAAGTATATAATTATAATTAATTAAATAAGATTCTTGATTAAAAATGGATCCAGGACAAATTGGCCTATTTTGAAAATAGTTTCCTCCATGGCAAATGCAACTATTTACATAACTGCTTTTTCTATTTTTATCAAATAAGAGAGAAAACCATTGTGTAGTATTATATTATATTATGTTATGTTATATTATATCATATCATATATTAATATTATATTATTATAAAATAATATCCTTACCTCCTTTCTGGCCTTCCCTAATAAATTCATTTATTTTAAGGTAATATATTTGAATAAAATAAATGGAGGCTCTGCAAGAGCCTTCTTTAGGAAGCCTTTCCTGACAGGGCCAGCCCACAGTGACTTCTCTCCCCAATAATTTTGTATTAAACTGCATAAGATCACAGAGGTAGAGTTAGAAGGGGATTTAGAAGTCATCTAGTCCAACACTCTCATTTTACAGATGAGAAAACTGAGGCACAGAGAAGGTAAGTGACTTGCCTAAGGTCACACAGGTTTCCCATGGCTAAACCTGAATGAAAACTTGGATCATCTGACTCCAAACCCAGCACCTTTCTTCAGGTCTGCCCCATCTCCCCTCAGAAGCAGGAACAATCTCACTTTTGTGCTTGATGCGTTGTTGCTATTCAGCCTTGTCTGACTCTTCATGATCCCGTGGCCACTGTGTACCGCAGGATTTTCTTGGCAAAGATACTGGATTGGTTTGCCAATTCCTTCTCCAATGAATTAAGGCAAACAGAGGCTAAGTGACTTGCCCAGGGCCACTCGGTTAGGAAGCATCTGAGGTCACATTTGAACCCAGGTCCCCCT
The DNA here is from genome assembly GCF_027887165.1 of Monodelphis domestica. Lineage (NCBI taxonomy): Eukaryota > Metazoa > Chordata > Mammalia > Didelphimorphia > Didelphidae > Monodelphis > Monodelphis domestica. The sequence goes on from NC_077232.1 coordinate 210,430,275, forward strand.
GACTCCAGGCCTAGAGCTCTACCCACTGAGGAACCCAGCCACCTCTGCTTGACATACAAAGGCACTAAATCCATGCCCACTCTTTGGTTAATTTCAAGGAGTACCTGAGCAGTCCCATTATGAATGCAATTCACAATTTTTTTCCCAGCCCCAGCTCAGGCCTACACCCAAGCCTTAATAAAGGATCTTGCTGAATTAATTTTATTTCACTCTCCGTTAAGAAAAAAAAAAGACAGAGCACATGACTAGCCTGTCCACTGCCTTGGAGCAGGCCAGAATGACGTTTTGTTGCCACAGCAACCAAAGTGACCTACCTGTGGCTCTGGTCTGTTAGGAACTCCTCCTACCAGCAGACACAGTAGTACGCTTTCATAAAGCCCAGCACCACCGTGACCAGAAGCACAAAAATAACGCCCCTGCGCTGCTTTCCTATTCCAGACACACCGAATCGGTGTGAGGAAAAAAAACAAAAACCACCGTCACACCTAACTTACATTCTATAAGGGAGCGCGAGCTGACATGTTGAGCATCATCCAGGACATGCTCCTCCCAACAAACACTGACTTAAGTTGAGAAAACACATAAAATAGCAAGACGTTTTGGAACAGATCATTGACCAAAAAGCACTTGTTTTCTTTACTAAGTCCTGGTTAATGAAGAAATGGAAATCAAGGGAGAAGCCCCACCCTCCCCCTCCATGCACCTACCACGATTCCCCAGTGAGTGATTTCTTGACTACTTACTCGGACTGGGGGGCTCCGGGCCTGCACGCGCTGCTGTCCACCTTGGGAGCCCTGGGGATCTTTTGAGACACAGTTGACCCCAGAAGTGCCCTGGGCCCTCAGGCCGCCCGTGCAGTTGATCCCACTGCCACTGCCTGGCTTCCGAGGTCTCTGCTTGATTCCATCCAACAGCCTAACCAACAGGATGTTACTGGGAAGCTCGTCGACTCCACAACCCACTAAAGTCCTGCATTCAGGGCATCTCAGTTCATTCCGAGATCCGACAATCCCCAGCAAACAGCGTTTGCAGAATGTGTGCTGGCAAGGCAAGACCTTTGCAGAAGCATCCAGGCGCTCTAAGCACACAGGACATTCCAACAGATCCAACAAGGCAGATTCATCCATCTTTATCTAGTTTACAGAGAAAAAAGCCTTCATAGCTGGTCGCCTCCCTTAAAGTGATTCATGTAACATCCATGCCTGTTCAGACTCTCCTCTGGAATTGGTGGGGAGAGAAAAAAGAAAAAGAAAGGATTAAAATGGTGATCTGGAGGAAAAAAAATCAAAAAGGAATTCATTGATAGGCATCCTAGCGTAGTAGAAAGAACACTGTGGTTGGGAGACCTGGCTTTGACTAACAAGCTTACTTTTCTTCCCCAACCAAGTGTTTTCTTTTTAAGAAATTTATTTGAATCAAAGTAGCTGACTTTATGTTATGGTGATTCACCATACTGTTGGTTTAATTTAAAAGGAATGCATCACTAGTGCTCTTGGGAACCTCAATGGACTTCCCTGGCCTCAGTTTCCTAATTTATAAAACAAGAGCATCAGATCAGATCATCTCTAAGGTTCTTTCTGGCTTGGGCAACAGATGCATTTATAGAAGAAGGGCCAAGAATATTCATAAATACCTTTTATGGAGTGTGCTTTGCTTCTGAACACTGTTCCTATACTCCTGAGTCAATTTTCTTTTAAGATTTCTATACAATTCAAAAATAATCCCTAAAGCTATTTAGAAGTGCTGTTTGGTAATAGCCATTAAGTGCTGATTACAGGATTCCTGTAATAAATGCAATTTATGAAATAAGAAGATAATTTCTGTGACCATCATAGTGATATTAACTGCTGTACTTGGCTTAAATGCAAAGCTAAAAAGAACAATTTGGTTTCCTTTACCTGAAATGACTATTAACCCAACAAAGCTCCCATTTTCAAACCACTTTAGTTTAATAAACTCTGCTGCCTGTGATCACTTGGGGCAAACTGGCTCCAGCATCAGATGTTTCTTTTTTAGGTCTGGGGCTGTGATTTCATGAGAAAGCAAACTCCCAAGGTGGAAACTCCCTCCCCCCCCCCCATGCAGACCAGGCACTTGTCTGTTACTTTTAGTCTTAGAGGTTTGACTGCCATATAGGTAGACTATCTGACTCGCATTAGGATCACAGGCAGTATGAATCAGAGCCTGGACTTGAACTCAGGTCTTACTGACTCCAAGGCCAGTAAGGCTCCAAGCCAAAAAGGCAACTCTGCAAATCATGTTTCTTATCTGGTTTTTAAAATGAGATTAGATAATATTTCTCATTAAAAAAAATGAAAGGTCAATACTATAAAAGGAGGGGGGAGGAACTTAGCCTGGCTGTAAGGTACCTTCCAGCCCTGGATGCCGAGACCAAATTCCAAGGCTATCTCTAAAAAGATTGGCTTGAAAGTTTCTAAAACATCAGAACCGCGGTCATATATCCCAATCTCCACCTTCGGAGCGGTCATTCACAAACTCTTTTTTGTTTGTTTAAACTGCCTGCCCTAATTCCATTCAAGGCAACAGGCAAATGAGTGTGAATCTGGTGAGGGGGAATCTCTGCCTGCAAAGCCGCTGGCAGAATAGGAAATTCAGTTAAAAAAAAAAAAAGTCATTCCCCGCCTCCATCCATCCCTTCGCCCCCAACCCAAAAAAGACAATCGCTACAGATTATTAACTCGGCTTCAGAGGGAAGGCATACTGAATGGAGGCAACCTCTCTGCCACTGTCTCTCGGTGGGTCTGTCTGTCTCTCCAAATAGACACACCCCACAGCAAGGTGTTTGGGGCACCGCGAGGGCACTTCCAAGTGGGAAAGGTCCAGGACTAAGGCAGCCAAGGCATGGGGATGGGGGAAGTGGGTAAAGAGGAAGCTGGCTGCGGAATATGGGTTTTATTAAAGAATCCTCTGTGCTTGCGCCTTTGGGTTGGGGCAGGGGCCAAACACATGCACATGCACACACACACACACACACACACACACACACACACACACACACACACACACACACAACACAATCCTTGGAAGTTTTCGGGGACTTAAAAATAAATGCGTAGCTTTAAGTTGCGAAACTAACCTCAGGACAGAGTTGGAGTGGGGGAAGGCAAAACAAGAAAACCTATTAGAGAAAGGAGCCGGAGAAGTAAAGAGATAACAATCCCCATAGAAACAGGCTGGAAGGGGGGAATGAAGGGGGGGGGGGGGGGGGTCGGTCCTGGTGGCCGCGGGGAAGTGGCTCAAGGCCCCCTCGCCAAGTCCGAAGCTCAGGCCACCGCAGCCCTGCCGCTGATCCCGGACCTGGCCAATTCCCTCCGGGATCCCCGGGCACCCCCTGGGACCGGGCCGGCAAAAGCGAGCCGGCTCCCCAGCACTCCCTGGAAGGGAGAGCGCGGGGGAGAAAGAGGGAAAGAGCGGGAGAGGGAGAACGAGCGGGGCGGGGAGAGGACAAGGGAGAACTGGCACCCACCATCTCCTTCCTGCGCTGCTCCTCCGTAGCCTCAGGGGGCTGCAGGAGGCAAGGGCCGGGGTCCGGGGGGGGGCCCCTACTCCGGGGCTGGTGCTGCCTCCTCCTCTTTGTTTGCGGGCACTGCAGCAGCGGCGGCGGCGGCGGCGGCGGCAGCGGAGGGGGTGGGGGGGAATGGCAGCAGCAGCAGATGCAGCCGATGCCGCCCCTGCCCCGCTGCCTCTCAATGTGCGTGTGTGTCTGTCTGTCTGTCTGTGTCTCTGACGACGCGGCTGCACCGAGACTCCTCTCTGCTGCCCCCCAGCACACACATACACACGCGCGCGCGCCCGCGCGCCACCTCCCACTTTCCCAGCCAAGGAGAAGGGAGAGGGGAGGAGGAAAGCAAGAAGCCGCAGCAGTCCGAGCCCCGGGGCGCCTGGAGCCGGGAGCCCTGCCCGCCCGGCCGTGCGCACACAGCGCCTCCCCTCGGCGCCCCGCGCGGCCCCGGGGGCGGGGGGGGGGGGGGGGCGTGACTCCGAGACTGCTGCTGGGCTGCTGCTGCCGCCCGACCCCTAACTCCCCACCTCCCACCGCCACCACCACCCCCCACCTCAACTCTAGCAGTGAACGCTTCTTCCCTCCCTGGGCTGGGAAGTGAATCGCAGGGGATATGGACTGCGCGGCTAACCTAAGCAGGCACCCGGCAGCTCCGGGAGTCTGAGCCCACTCAGGGGCAACTCGGAGCTAGATTTCAAGCAGGCTAGGCTATGAGCATTTATTCAGTTCTAAGTGTATGGTAAGCTTCCGGGAAGGCAAAACCTGGGATCCTTCCCCTCAGGAAGCTCCCTTTCTAAAGGGGGAGACTACGTACTAACTATGTATTTACCAGAGCCGGAGATGCCAAGAAAGCCTGCCCTCAAGGCGTTCTCATTCTAACGGGGTAGACACCAAGCAAACAACTATGGGCAAGCAAGACGTATATAATGTAAATGAAGGCTAATGGGGGAAGGAGACCCGGAAAGGCCCGCAGAAGGTGCGATTTGAGCCAAATCTTGTATCCCTCTACCGACAAGCATTTATTAAGCTCCTCTTGTGTGCCAGGCATCGGATAAAACCCTAACTATACAAAGAAAAACAAAGATCTCTCTAGGAGCTCATGTTATCAAGGAAGAGAAAAACATGCAAATCTCTTATGTCCACGCTGGAGAGTTGGAATGTAATCCCAGAGGAAAGGCATGGCGGGTGGGGAACCTAAAGAAGCCTTTTGCGGAAGATGGGATCTGAGACAACAATAATTATGTGCATACGGATACACAGAGTGGGAGGTCATCTCTGAGGGAAGTCAATAGCAGTAGGGAGGGAGAATGAGGATGAGGGGGTGCCTCTTAAGCATGGGACCTGAATCGAATCTTGAGGGACTCGGCATGAGGAGAGCTCGTTTCGGGGACCCCCTCCCTCCTCTGTGCCCTGGAGAGGTAGGGAGAAGAGCTAACCTAGAAGTTTTTAGGTGTGAGAGTCCCAGTGTAGATTTGGAAGACGACTTTTTGCAGATGGACCCAGAGGTGCAAAGGCTGAAGAATGAAAAAGACAGGAGTGGAAAATAGACGAGGCAGTGTCTTCCTCCCTCCCCGCTCAGTGCCCAGTTTCCTCCCGGGACAGATAGCCAGGAGATCCTGGAATGCTCGAGGGCCATAGCCAGGACCGGCCAGCTCCCTCCCTCCCCCCCCCCCCCCACCCCAGCTGTGGGGAGCCGGAGCCGAGTTGCGGGACTACTCCTAGGCTTGAGAAGTGGGGGGAGGAGGATCGGGAGCCGCCCTAGGGAGGGAGATGGGAGTCTAATTCCAGCTTTGTAGGGCTGTCCAGCCCCCGGGAGATGGGGGGAGAGATTGCATTGGTCAGCGGGGAGGAAACGTGGCACGCTATTAATATAAACCAGTTAGTTCCTAGAGCCCTTTCTGCTTACTGCTGTATTCCTGGGGCCACACCCCCACCCTCAGCCTTTCCTTCCCACCCATTCACTTCCCAGCCTGGCGCGCGAGCACGTACACACTACAGACCCAGACACTCACACCTGGGGCGGGGAATCTTGACTCCACAGAGGGGACACCAGCGGCCTCTTGGAAGGGGGGGAGGGAGGGTGGAAGAATCAGAAATGTAAAAGGTACGACCCCACCCCCCATGCAGCCCTAGAAGTGTAGAATTCCGACCAGGACAGTTGTGGGCGGGGAGAAGAATCTGGCAAACTGGCTCGATAGCTTCCGAGCCGGGGAGGCAGCTTTCACCTGGATTCTTTTGTCTTGGGTGGCCCCTAGCACACACCTGTAAGACCGACTTCCCCTCCAGCACTAGAGAAAGAGAGGGGGAGGTGATGCGCAAATGAATGGGCCGGGGGGCTTTAGGAGGGAGAGAAGAGTAGCGGGGAGGTGGGGGAAGGAAAGGACCGGAGAACTGCTTCATCTTTTCTGCCTCAAAGCCAGCGGTTCTGCTTGGGATTGCCCAGCCCCAGGACTTCTGGCCATTCGCAGCCCCCGTCATGAATCATTAGGGTTACGCGGTGGAGTACTGGGCACATGGGAACAGAGACTAGGGAAAGAGCCAGCTTCGGCTCTGCCTTGGCCAGTCTCGCTGGGTCCCTCCCTACGGCTCACTTTGGGTTAGCATCGTCTGCCCCTGCACATGGTAGGCACTGGATAAATGTTGACTGGCCAGAAGGTTGTTGAGATTTATTTTTTACTTTGCCCCGTGTGTGCAGGGGACGAGTGGTTGTTTTGAATTGTGGTCAGGGACTGAGAACTAGAACGGGGCACACCTTCCCTGCCCTATTCCCCAGAAGTTCGTGCGGTGCCTGGCACCGAGGAGGAGTAATAAGGGCTCTTTTTGACAAATTAGCCCTGAAAACTGGCAAGTACCAGGGTAAGGCTGAGGAGATCAACCCATATAACCCTGGTGAATATAGTATTTGATGGCATGCTGGCAGCTTTGAAATTTCCTAAATACAATCTATTGTATTTTTAGATGCTAGTGGGTCTGCCGGCTTCTGGTCTCTTCCCCTTTCCAATTCATCCTCCCACCAGCCACCAGAGTGATTTTCCCAAAATACAGGTCTGACCGTGTCACACCACCATACAATGAACTCTAGGGACTTCTCATCACCTGGGAATCAATGTCTGGCATTCAAAGACCTTCATAACCGAGTCCTCTACCTTTCCAATCTGCTTTCACCTGTCTCCTCTCTGTATATTCTTCCATCCAGTGGCTGTTCCATGATTCAGGTATTTTCTCTGGATGTCCCCCATTCCTGGAATATTCTCCCTCCTCATCTGTGCTTACTGGCGGTCCTGGCTTCCTTTAAGTCTCAGCTAAAATCCTGCCTTTTTTTTTTAAGTTTTTAAAACATTATTTTATTTGGTCATTTTCATACATTATTCATTGGAAACAGATCATTTTCTTTTCCTCCCCCTCACCCCCTTCCCTAGCCGATGCGCGATTCGTCTGGGTATCACATGTGTCCTTGCTCTGAACCCATTTCCTTGTTGTTGGTATTTGCATTAGGGTGCTCATTTAGCGTCTCTCCTCCATCATGTCCCCTCAACCTCTGTAGTCAAGCAGTTGCTTTTCCTCGGTGTTTTTACTCCCTCAGTTTGTCCTCTGCTTGAGGATAGTTGTTGTTGTTGTTGTTTTTCTCATAGATCCCTGCAGATTGTTCAGGGACATTGTAAAGCCATCAATGGAGAAGTCCATCACCTTCGATTGTACCACAATGTATCAGATTCTGTGTACAATGTTTTCCTGGTTCTGCTCCTCTCGCTCTGCATCACTTCCTGGAGGTTGTCCCAGTCTCCATGGAATTCCTCCACTTTATTATTCCTTTTAGCACAATAGTATTCCATCACCAACATATACCACAATTTGTTCAGCCATTCCCCAATTGATGGGCATCCCCTCATTTTCCAATTTTTGGCCACCACAAAGAGCGCAGCTATGAAAATTCTTGTACAAGTCTTTTTCCTTATTATCTCTTTGGGGTACAAACCCAGCAGTGCTATGGCTGGATCAAAGGGCAGACAGTCTTTCATCACCCTTTGGGCATAGTTCCAAATTGCCCTCCAGAATGGTTGGATCAATTCACAACCCCACCAGCAATGAATTAATGTCCCTGCTTTGCCACATCCCCTCCAGCATTCATTACTTTCCTTTGCTGTCATGTTGAACAAGCTGCTAGGTTAAAATCCTGCCTTTTACAGGAAGCCTTTCCCAAACCCTCTTAATTCCAGTACCTTCTTACTTTTCATTATTTCCACGTTTATATTGATATTTTATTTTTCTATATTATTTCTATATTTTATTTTCTGTTTGTGCATATTTGTTGCTTACCTCCCAGTTAGACTCTAAGCTCCTTGAGGGCAAGGACCGTCTTTTTACTTCTTTTTCTACTTTCCCACTCTGCTTTGCCCAGTGCCTGGAATATACTAGTTGCTTAATAAATGTTTATTGACTAACAATGAGGGGAGTTAACTTCTGCTAAAGGCCTTCACAGAACCAGGTTTGGCTAATAGTTTATTCTTCTTTTAATCTAGGCACCTGACATTGGATCAATCACTTTTTTCATCCTTAAAGTCAGACAGTCAATAAACAGATTATAAAGGTGAGTTCCCCAAGGGGACGAAGGAATCTCATTTCTTGGAGGTAACTGGATAGATAAAAACTTAGCTACTCCAATAAGCACAAAGGAAGGAAAGGAAGAAAGGGCTATTAAGTGCCTACTATGTGCTAAGAGATGGGTCTAGAGAGAAGCAAAAGCCAGTCCCAGCTCTCGAGGACCTCACAGTCTCAAGAATAAAGCCCAATCTGGCCTCACACACTTCCCAGCTGTGTGACCCTGGGCAAGTCACTTGACCCCCATGGCCTAGCCCTTACCACTCTTCTGCCTTGGAGCCAATACACAGTATTGACTCCAGGACAGAAGGTAAGGGTTTAAAAAAAAAAAGAATAAAGCCCAAAGGGAAAACTTGGGGAAAGGGGGCACCAGAGGAGCTTCTCCTTCCCTTCATTCCTATAGACTGAAGATGGAGGAAAGAATCAACCTTCTTTGTCTCCCCCTGCTACAATTTACTTAAAGGACTGGATGCCTTTACAGTGATGCCTCACTGTGTGACTGGCTGCTAATGGCCGCTGAGATTTACTTAGTTCTTTTCCTCCCAAGACTTCAAAGCACTTTCATCTATATTATCTCATTGATCTTTACAACATCCCTGTGAAATAGTAGGTAAGGACAGATATAATTATCCTCATTTTACAGATGGGGAAAAAAGATGGGTCATGTGCTCTGTAATGGAGCCCCAGTCTCTAATTCTCACTCTTTTCATTAGGCTAAGCCATCATAATATATATAATATATATATGCATACATACATACATACATATAAATAATGCCACTATGGCAAGAATCTGAGAATTAAAGTCAGAGGACCTGGAATCAAGTTTTGCCTGAGCCACTATCTATGTGACCTGGGGCAAGTCACTTAATTTCATCCCACCTCAGCTTCCTTATCTGTAAAATGAAGGGGTTGACCTAAATGGCTTCTAAATCTGTATCTATAAACACATAAAAGTAATCTACATACTGGTGTTGCATGTAGACTAAAACTAACTAAACTGTGTTGATGAGATTTTGTTGCCTCAAAGAACTAGAAATAAAGTTGTTGTCCACCCACTGCCCACTAAATGAAATGAGCAACAGAAATAATCCAGATTTGAACCCCAAACCACCCATCTCCAGGCTTAGCTTTCTTTATAGCTTCCCTGAGTTATCTTTTTATTTTTGAAATTTTTATTTAGTCAATTTAGAACATTTTTCCTTGGTTACAAGAATCATATTCTTTCCCTCCCCTCTCCCCACCCTTCCTGTAGCTGACTCCCAATTCCACTGGGTTTTACATGTGTCATTGATCAAGACCCATTTCCATATTATTAATATTTGCACTAGAGTGATCATTTAGAGTCTACATCCCCAATCATATCCCCATTGACCCATGTGATCAAGCAGTTGTTTTTCTTCTGTGTTTCTGTTCCCACAGTTTTTCCTCTGAAGGTGGATATCGTTCTTTCTCATAAGTCCCTCAGAATTTTCCTGGATCACTGCATGGCCACTAATAGAGAAGTCCATTACATTCAATTAGATCACAGTGTATTAGTCTCTGTGTACAATGTTCTCCTGGTTCTGCTCCTCTCGCTCTGCATCACTTCCTGGAGGTCGTTCTAGTCTCCATGGAATTCCTCCAGTTTATTATTCCTTTTAGCACAATAGTATTCCATCACCAACACATACCACAATTTATCTTATTTTTTTAAAGAAATTTTGATTGATATCTTTGTTTTTCAATCATCTACATTTGTTAATATATCTCTTCTCTCTCCATAACCCCAGAAAGCTATCCATTATAACAAGGATATGTTTTAAAAAACAATTTAACCAGACTAACCAACAAATGCAGTCAACAAGCATTTGTTAGGTGCACAGTGCTAAACTAAGCAGAGGATACATGGAAGGGAAAAAGACAGTCCTCTTCTCAAAAAGCTTACAATCTAATGACAGCAAATTATCTGTAGTGTTCAGTATCTTTAGTCCCCACCTCTGAAAAGGGGGGAAGAAGGTATCCTCTCATATCTCTTGTTTAAGACCAAGCTTGACCATATAATTCCATATCCTTCCGTTTTATTTATTTTTAATTAATTTATTTTTATTTATTCTGTTTTATTTGATTCCCTCATTTTATTGTTGTTACTATTCTTTCTGTTTAAGTGGTTGTAGTCATTGAATCTATTATTTTCCCATTCTACTTACTTCACTTTTCATTATTTCATATAAATCTTTCTATACTTCTCTGTATTCATCATATTCATTGTCTCATAACAATAGTATTCCATTCCATTTATTCACCACTCTTTCTTTGTTTTTGTTTTTGAGAGCTGATTGTTAAATATTTACTAGCACACCAACAGCTGCTTCTAAGTCTAGAACAAGAGCCTCCAAGGTCCCTCTAATTCTAAATTTCACAAAAACTTCAGTGTTCGATTGTACAATATTTGAGATCAGAGTTTGTATTCTGTCTAGCTTGGTATCCCCAGTCCCTGCCATAGCTGTGAATTGGAGTGGGTGGGTAAAACAAAGCCCTAGCAGAGGATTTGCATGGCCTCTCTGGATCTGCCTAGCATCCCTGGAGAAAGATAGGAATATGGAGATCTGGGGGTGGGGGTGGGGATGGGGGGTGGAGTCAGGAAGGAACCCTGGACCAAGGGGAAAGAGAGTGGAGAACCTACCTCTAAGGCTCTGAGATTCAAAGCAAGCCACCCTGTAGCTTGGATTAAGGTTGGGGGAAGTGGAGGGAGGGAGCTTTGAGGAATTTTTGAACAGAGTAAACAGAAAGCAATTTCCATAAGATCCGAAGAAGCCCAACGCTTGGAGAGTAGAGCTGTGGGAGCCCAGGGTTAAAGAAGGAGTCAATAGCCTGGACCCCTGTAGGGCCCTGGGTGTGAAGAGCCTTGGCTGAAGGAGCCCCCCTCCCCTGTTCCAGATTCTGGGGAGCTGGTTCCATCTCCTGGACAAAAGGGGAAACTGCTGGAGAATAACCATGATGATGAAAGCTGTTCCAAGTTTGATGCTTGGTGAGTCTGAGTATTTTAAGGGAAGCTGATGGCCAACTTCAGAGAGGAAGTTCCTCATTATTTCCTGGTGGAAGCAAATGAGTGGAAGCAGGAAGAAGCCTCTAAAGCAGGGGTCCCCAAACTATGGCCCACAGGCCACATGTGGCCCCCTAAGGCCATGTAGTGGTGCCACAAAGCATGGCAGTCGCTCAGGTACAGTTCTACTTCCAGTGACATAATCCTTTGTGTGGTGCCTTGTTCTGAGAGTAACTGAATGAGAACGAGGTGCTATGCAAGGGTTATGTGGCTGCACAATGGAAGAAGTCAGCATGGTGAGCTGTGATCTGGGGGAGGGGATTCCGCACTGTGCATACTGATGCCCGGTTCGGGTTAGATTTTTATAGTCCGGCCTTCCAATGGTCTGAGGCACAGTGAATTGGCCCCCTGTGTAAAATGTTTGGGGACCCCTACTCTAAAGGGACCAATGGGCTTTGAGTCAGGAAGGAGCCCCTGATGGAGAGGTCACAACTATGTAATAATAAACTAGTGATTTCTGTTGGCTTTATGACTGTCGGTGACTAGATACCCAGAAGGTATAGTCAGGGAAGCCCAAAGAACCTATTTCCATTAATTTTGGGAAGGTAAGAACAGTCAGACCCAAAGGTTTGAAGGACCCCTGAGCAAAAATATTTCTAGGAGTCCCGAGAAAACTCTCCACCTAGAAACAAATTTTGGAGGAAAGCATCAATAAATCCTTTTGAGACAAAGTAAAATGGACTTTCCCCATAGCTTCTTGAAAGTGAATCAGGGAGAGCTAGGCCTAGAATTGGGAGGTCTTAGATTGAAATCTAAACTTAAGACACTTTCTAGTTGTGTGGCCCTCAGCAAGACACTCGACCCCAATTACCTAACCCTTAGCACTCATCTGCCTTGGAACCATACTTAGAGAGAAAGTAAAGATTTAAATAAAGAAGTGGATAAGAACATTTGAGGAAGAATACTAGGGAATAGTAGAGGGCAAATCAATTTAATTCAAATCAGGAAACATTTACTAAGTCCTTATTACATGCTAACTCTGATGATTTTTTTTAATGACAAAGAATCTAATCCCTACCCTCAAGGAAATTATATTAATTAATATGTGGATTGGAACCTGGCCCCTGGAGAAGCACTTTACCTGAGCTCCAATTGAACCCTTAGGGCCGACATTCAAATGTCTCACAGTCACCCAAAGGATCTATATAAAGATTAGAATCATTTACATAAAGATTTAAGGAGAAGGGGAGGAGAACTCTTTCTCTCATTTAAAATATTTCTGCCATCAAATTCCATATGATTTTAAAGATTAAAAATCTTAAAATTTAACTGTAAAATTATAGGGTCCAATTCTGTCTCCGAATAAACTTGTAGAATCCCAGAATTCAGAGCTCAAAAAGGAACTTTTGTTGTTGTTGTTGTTGTTTTAATTTTATAGTATTTTATTTGATCATTTCCAAGCATTATTCATTAAAGACAAAGATCATTTTCTTTTCCTCCCCCCACCCCCCCATAGCCGACACGTGATTCCACTAGGTATCACATGTGTTCTTGCTTCGAAACCATTGCCATGTTGTTAATATTTGCATTAGAGTGTTCGTTTAGAGTCTCTCCTCTGTCATGTCCCCTCAACCTCTGTATTCAGGCAGTTGCTTTTCCTCGGTGTTTCTACTCCCACAGTTTGTCCTCTGTTTATGAATGGTGTTTTTTTCTCCTAGATCCCTGCAGATTGTTCAGGGACATTACACCGCCACTAATGGAGAAGTCCATTACGTTCGATTATACCACAGTGTGTTTGTCTCTGTGTACAATGTTCTCCTGGTTCTGCTCCTCTCGCTCTGCATCACTTCCTGGAAGTCTTCCAGTCTCCATGGAATTCCTGCACTTTATTATTCCTTTTAGCACAATAGTATTCCATCACCAACATATACCACAGTTTGTTCAGCCATTCCCCAATTGACGGGCATCCCCTCGTTTTCCAGTTTTTGGCCACCACAAAGAGCGCAGCTATGAATATTCTTGTACAAGTCTTTTTGTCCATTATCTCTTTGGGGTACAGACCCAGCAGTGCTATGGCTCGATCAAAGGGTAGACATTCTTTTATCGCCCTTTGGGCATAGTTCCAAATTGCCCTCCAGAATGGTTGGATCAGTTCACAACTCCACCAGCAATGAATTAATGTCCCTACTTTGCCACATCAAAAAGGAACTTTTAAGTCCAATCCCTTATTTTTGGAATAAAGAAACCTGGGTCCTCAAAAATATAATGACACCCTGTTTCAATCCTAGCCCACAATGAGATATACCTTCTCTTCATCTCTCCCTCTGGCCAGAGGGGCAGGACCCTTTAAAACAAAACAAAGCAAAACAAAACAAAATTCATGAATCCTCTCTGATCCCTTCCATCACTCCATACAGTCAAGTTTTACCCTAACCTGGGAGGCACATTGGATAACACACTGAACCTTGAGTCCAGAAGACCTGGATTCAAATGTGACATCAAATACTAACTAGCTGTGAGCCTGGGCAAGACCCTAAAAAAAAAAATTAAAAACAAGCAAACTAAAAAAAAAACCATCTGCCTCAGTTTCCTTCTCTATAACATGGGAATAATAATAGCATATGCTTCTAAGGTTATGGTGAGGACTAAAAGAGATAATATTTGGAAAGTTCCAGGAACATATTGGGTGTTTGTTTATTTCCTTCCTTCCTTCCTTCCTTCCTTCCTTCCTTCCTTCCTTCCTTCCTTCCTTATTTCTCCTTCCTTCTTTCCTTCCTTCCTTCCTTCCTTATTTCTCCTTCCTTCCTTCCTTCCTTCCTTCCTTCCTTCCTTCCTTCCTTCCTTCCTTCCTTCCTTCCTTCCTTCCTTCCTTCCTTCCTTCCTTCCTTCCTTCCTTCCTTCCTTCCTCCCTCCTTCTCAAGTTGAGTAGCTAAATGTCAATCTCTCCAATTACCTCCAGGAAATTAGATTCCTTCATCCCCCAGCACAATCCATCATTATAAACTAAAAATTGCCCACTACTTCTCTAACTTCTTTTGGGATACAACTGAGAAGGAAAGTGATTTGCTGTTATTAACCAGACCAGCCAGAAAGTACAAGTAAAACATCTGCATGTATTTTTCTCAACTTCCCAAACTCATAACCCAGTTTTCCTTTCATTATAGCCTTGGGCAGAAGATGAAGGCATCGGTCAACTTGATCACACCCCAACACACCTATGTGGCAAAGGCATACACACACCCTTCATATATTAGAATGCCATTAAATTTTCTTTTGGCTTTTCATCTTCACTAACCCTTCATCTCTCCTCCTTCTTGCCCCCAAAATGTGTTTTTATTCATCCTGTTAAGCATAATTATCATCATACGAGGCAATGATCCCACCAGGCTTCTTTCTGCCTCCATCTTTGGCTAGGCTGGACTGTATCCAGAGCTTAACTTCCCCTTTGTCTGGACAACCACTTTTTCTGATTATTTTAAAGGGGGGGGGGGGAATGAAAGGGAGAGAGAGGAGAAAGTTTCTTTTTCAGCTTGGTGCTGCCTTGCAACAATTGACAGCCTGGAGCCCAAATCTCATGCTCTTTCTTAGAACTAAGGATGCAGTGTCCCTCCTGGGAGATGTGTGTGTATGTGGAAGGTCAGCTAAGAAATGAGGAGAAAAGGCAGAAAAGTCCTTCTCTTTCATGATGTGTAGAAAAAGCTGAGCCCTGTTCAAGTTCCATCTGACCCAATTCAAAGGAACAGACTTGAAAGCACAAAAAAGAATCATCGTTCAGTTTTATCATCTTTGTAAGCAAGATGTGAGCTTCGCCAAGGAACGGCCAATAAAAATCTTAGGAAGCATTCACACATGTAAATTGTTATGGGACTATATAGAACAATCCTGAAAAGTTGAACTAAATTGGTGTTTATGGTGGATGCTATAATATTAAGCCTGAATTCAAGCATGGAGAAAACATGTGTTGCCATCAGAATCTCACGGAAAAAAACCCAAAACTGTTCACACGTAGTTTCGAATGAATGGTTCGAGATTCCCCGCCAAAACCAGAAACCAGGTAATTATCAGTCTTTAGTATTCTGTATCCTATCAATCAGAACTCACTCGATGAGAGCCCAAGATGACGATCATTTCCTTGTGTTCCATGTATTTTATGTAAGAAAATGATTTGCATAGCTTCCTGTCACTCTCCTCCACTGAATTTCTGATGCTATTTTTCAAAAAACCTTCCACATGTCTCCAGTGTACACCATCTGTCTCATCTCTCCCTCTCTCTCTTTTTAAGGATCACAATTATCTTGTAACTGAAGCTGTCAAATCTTGATTCCCCCAGGAATCCCTGCCTTTGAAAAATGAAAAGAAACTGTATATATTGTTATGGGGAGTCGGTGAGCGGCGCCGGGGTTAAGGAAGGGTCAGATGCTCAAAGCCCGTTATGGCTGAGTTGACACATTGGAGGAAATGGGATCAGGTGAGTTGGCTGCGAGTTCACAAGGCAGGCGCACTACCCCTGGCAAGTGGGCACAAAGGAGACCTGGGGGGGGGGGGGGAGGGAGGAGTTGGAAGGCAGCCCTGCAAGGCTCCTGCTGGGAGCCACAGAAGAGAAGGGAAACAAGAGCTGGGAGAATGGCCCAGCCCAGTGAATAGCCGACTCCTTCGGCTGCCCTTTGAGGACAGCGAGTGGATGCTTCTCTCAGAGGACTCGGCTTTTATAGGTATGACGTGGGCATCCAGGAAATCAGAAGGAATGGCAAGAAAGCACCCACTCTAAGGTTGTGTCTAGGACCAGAAAACGGCCTTTACTTGGAATTACCAGGGAAATGCTATGGATATCATGGTACCCGAGGACATCTCATGATTTTTTCCCCCTCAACCCCCATTCTAATCAAAATGATTACAAAGCACAGTAAAATAATTTGGAGCAGACACTCAGGATATGTCAATCTGGAGAGCCAAGATCATTCGATCTAAAAATTGGGGTTTGGCCATGTAAGCATCAAATTTCTTTTTTTTTCCTTTTTTTAAAAAAAATCTTAACTAATTGGGGGGGGGGGCAGCTGGGTAGCTCAGTGGATTGAAAACCAGGCCTAGAGATGGGAGGTCCTAGGTTCAAATCTGGCCTCAGACACTTCCCAGCTGTGTGACCCTGGGCAAGTCACTTGACCCCCATTGCCTAACCCTTACCACTCTTCTGTCTTGGAACCAATACACAGTATTGATTCCAAGATGGAAGGTAAGGATTTTAAAACAAACAAACAAATAAATAAATCTTAGCTAATTGGTCTCAGACACTTCCTAGCTGTATGACCCAGGGCAAGTCACTTAAACGCCATTGCCTAGCCCTGACCACACTCCTGCCTTGGAACCAATACATAGTATTGATTCCAAGACAGAAGGTAAGGGTTTAAAAAATAAATAAACAAACAAATAAATCTTAGCTAATTGGCATCAGACACATACTAGCTGTGTAACCCTAAGCAAGTCACTTAACCTCCATTGCCTAGTCCTGACCACTCTCCTGAAACCAAACTCCTTGAAACCAATACAGTATTGATTCTAAGATGGAAGGTAATGGGTTTTTAAAATTGGAAACTTTTTTTATATGTAATTAGGAAAAAATTTAATTAAAAAAATTTTAATCCAAAAAAAAAAATCTTAGCTGTTTGGGAGAGATCTTTCTCTAAAATGCATTACAGACTTACTTCCCTCCTAAGACAAATATACTGAGAATAATTTAAGATTTTCTTTATTACTCAGGCCTATCATAATGATCAGTTATTACTGTGAGTTATAGAGTTAGGTTATAGAGGCATAATAGAGTTATGTCCTCAGGGTCTATTGAGATATAGGGTGATTCACCCCTATACTAAATGGCCCCAGATGTAGTTCTTAGGTTTGCTTTTTATAGTTTTCCTGACTCTTCCCTTGGAAACAGGCTATAATGATGTCTATAGACACTTCTCATTACTGTTAGTCTGCCTGCCAATATTTAAAGAAAGGATGAAGGAAGGAAGGAAGGAAGGAAGGAAGGAAGGAAGGAAGGAAGGAAGGAAGGAAGGAAGGAAGGAAGGAAGGGAGAAAGGGAGAAAGGGAGGGAGGGAGGGAGGAAGGAAGGAAGGAAGGAAGGAAGGAAGGAAGGAAGAAAGGAAGGAAGGAAGGAAGGAAGGAAGGAAGGAAGGAAGGAAGGAAGGAAGGAAGGAAGGAAGGAAGGAAGGAAGGAAGGAAGGAAAGGAAGGAAAGAAGGAAGGAAGGAAGTAAAGGAAGGAAGGGAGGGAGGGAGGAGGGAGGAAGGAAGGAAGGACAGGAGGGAGGGAAGAGGGAGGAAGGAAAGGAGGAAGGGAGGGAAGGAGGGAGGAAGGGAGGGAGGGAGGGAGGGAAGGAGGAAATGTGCATTATTAAGTAGCACTACATATATATCTTTATATATATTATCTCATTTGATTCTCACAATAGCTTTAAGAGGTAAAGGTATTATTATCCCTATTTTACAGCTGAAACTGAAAGCAAGAGGTTAAATGACTTTTCCAGGGCCAAACACCTAAGAATATCTGTGAGTGGATTTCAACACAGATCTTCCTGAAGCCAAGCCTAGCTATCAACTCAAGAAAGTTAAATTGTGTAAAAGTGACTCCCAGGATGTCTTTCACTAGGTTTGACTTCCTTCGTATATGCTTAGTACAGTGCCTTTTGTCATAAATGATAGTTAACTAATTCAATTCCTCCAAGTGCCAGCCCCAGTGATGAGAACACTAGGCAATGCAAGGCTGTCTTTTCTTGGTACGATTTGTGGTCATTGCTTATGTTTCAGACTTATTACCTCACTTCTAGACTGGTACGTTGGCTGGTAGCTGGGATTTCCCAACTAGAGCCCTTGTCTGACACTAAATATATAAAATATTAACTTACTTTTATGTGTGAAATTCAGAAATGTTCATAAAACTACTTTAAACTCCCTAAATTAATCCATGCCAGTACTTTTCTTTTTTTCAACAGGCTAAATAAATAAAAACAATATAATATTTTAGATTAAAACAAAGCAGAAATGTGAATTTTGCCTAAATTTCATAGCTTGAAAAAAGGGGAAAGTTCGGGAAGGAGCAGAAAATCTGGAGTGTCAGGTCAGGGAGGTACACATACCATACCCACTACAAAACCATATAAGTTTTCCAGAAGGGACAAAGTGTAAATGACTCATGGAGCATCTGACTGGCTTTCAGCCAGCAATGGGCTTACTTGAAACTGGGCCAAATGCCCTTTGACCCTTTCTCTGAGCCTTAAACAGACCCATAGTAGTCCTAAGATTCTCAGCCACATTACCAGGAGATTCTTTGGACTTCTTAGAAAATTCTCAAGCATCATATTTCCTATTCCATATTTTCATTCTCATCTACACCAAAAGCAGAGGTGAAATGAGGACAGAGCTGGGAAGCTCTTTGAGAACTCTTGTTCAAGTCTCAGAGAAAGCATCCGCATTCTGGTACTGTCTTCCCAGAAACACTGCATCAGATTATACTGATATGTGCCACAGAAAAAGATTGGTGAGCTCTCTTCAAAAAAATAAAGCAATCTGAAGCCCTGTCTCCTCAGTAAAAATTAACTTGGTCCTGAAATGTCAAGAGAGGAGCCAGAAAAATAGGAAAAGAACTGGAAAATGGAATAATGCCCTGAACGACTCAATGTGATTTGCAATAAGCCAATCCAGGGTTTTCCAGAAGAACGAGAATAAGATTAATGTGCTCATGCCGATAACTTAATTTAACTTATTTTCACAGAGCTGTCCAAAGGAGAAAACTGCAAGTCATTTTTTTAAACCATCAGATAAAATTCCATTGCCGTGGGAAAAGATTATAGTCAATAATGTATCGCTTCTCCTGTAACAAGAACAAAGATTCCATCTCAACTCTTGCTTGGAATTTCTCTCCTGTCCTTAGTTGTTTGTTTTGGGAGGGTTTTAAAAATATATGTATATTTTTAAACATGCTTCAGGGCTGGACTTTTTCACAAAGCAAATGTCTTTCCCAGCAGGAAGTCAAATCAACAAATATTTATTAAGCATTTACTATGTGCCAGGAACTGTGCTAAATTCTGGGACTACAGCTACAAGCAATGACATCCCTGCCTCAAGGAGCTTACATTCTATTGGGAGAATACAACACAAAAGATGGGGACATCTGGGTAGCAAAGTGGATAGAGTGCCAGTCCTAGAAATGGGATGTTCTGGGTCCAAATCTGATCTCAGACACTTCCTAGCTGTGTTAACCCTAATTTCCTAATTCATACCACTCTTCTGCCTTGGAACCAATATTTAGTATAGAGTCTAAGACAGAAGGTAGGGTTTGTTGTTGTTTTTTAAGGTGGGGGAATGGGCAATGGAAGGGTGATAAAGTGGAGATTTAGAAGCAGAGTTAGAAGAGGAATGAAAAATGCCTGGCTGGGGTATTTCTTCTTCAAAATGCTTCTAGACCTAGGAAGAATGTACCAATGGGGGAAACAGGATGTAAGGGCCAAGGAAGAGAAGGCACTGAGGCACCATGACAAAGTCCCTAGAGATAGAAGCAAAGCTCGGAGGGGAATGAAGGATGACTGGGATGGGCCCTTCTTCACAATGGAGGAAGAATTTCTAGAGACAACGAGCGGTAGCAAAGATAACTGATATTTCCTCCCATGAGCCAGGGATGTGTGATGGCACACCCGATAGAGTGTGGGGCCTGGAGTCAAGCAGACCCAAGAATATGGTTGATTCTAATATTGATTTAAGGTAGTTTTCCACAAGCTTGGATCCACCTGGGAATGTTCCCAAGGGATATGCCTGGTCAGTCAGGGTGTTTTTGTTGCGATGGGCAGTCAGGATGGCCAGTGGAAGGATTTCCCTGTTTGTTTTTCAGTGCCTTTCTTTTTCTCCAGCTCCTCAAAGCCAGGCTAACCTTATGGAGACGACAGGAGGGGAAGTGAAAAGGGGCAGGAAGGAGTAGGTACATTAAGGGTATTCCATTTATCCACAAGCTCTTTTGTTGGTGAGGATCTGGAGCTTTCTGAGGGACTTCTGGGAAATGGAGATTTCACAGTTTAATAATGCTAAGCCTGAGAAATCATAGCTTATTTTTTTTAGAACCTTAAAGCTGAAACAGAGAATCAAAAAAAGATATTGTTACCTTGTCCAACATCTCATAGCTACCTTTTAACAGACCGAGACCAGAATCCACCCCCCCCCCCCCCCCCCCCCCCCCCGCCCAATACCATCTTTCAAGGGAATAATTCTAATGGTGAGTCTTTCACGCTAGGTCAGAGAGAGAACAAATCTGGCAACCCAGGACTGATGGGATTGGGTGGGCATTGACCTAGGAGGTGGCTTCTTCTTCCTCCCAATGATGGGCCTATCTTAATTCTTCTAGGGCCATTGAAAGGTTAGATGATTGTTCTTGAAGATGGTTTAGTCTTCACAAGGAAGTATATAGAAAATCACCAAGGGTAACTGAACAACATTGTTGTTTTTAAATATTTAAGAGCTATGTTTGCAGGTGAACTGTAAATGAATTTCACATATAAGACATTACAATAGATGACAATTTCCATTCAAAAATTATAAGATTAAATGGCTTTTTCCCAATCAACAACAAATAATATTTATATTATTGTATATTATAGAATACAATATATAAAAGAGAATATATTATAAAAACAATATATTATAATATAACAATATTATATATTGTAATATATTATTATAATATTATAATATAATTAACATAGAATATAATTACATAGCATAACATATATATAATATAATAAATCAGTGCTTAAGAGATTTAAGCAGAATTGTTGAATTTGTAGCATTCAAATGAAGATCACAAGATAACATATTACGAGTTTTGCAAGATCATACATATATATATAACCCTATCAAATTGTTTACCATTTCAGGAAGGGGAAGAGAAAACAGAGAGAGGGAAACAATTTGGATCGTGTAATTTTGCAAAATGCATGTTCAAAATTGTTTTTACCTGTAATTGGTAAAAAATGTTAAAGGTTACATATTAAAATTTCACAAATCTTAAAGTGCTCTATAAATGCTAGCTACGATTATTATTGTTACAGTTATTGCTATTTTTCTAGAATCACAGAAGCAAAGTCTACACTCAAAATGAATGCCAGGATAACTCAAGTTACCATAATATCTTATTTTAACTTAAAAACTAGGTGACACAATGAATAGAACAGTAGGGGACCTGAGTTCAAATCCAGCCTCAGACACTTACAACTGTGTGGCCCTAGGTGTCATTTAACCATTTGTCTCAGTTTCCTCATCTATCAAATGAGTGGGAGAAGGAAATGACAAACCATTCCACTCCAATATCTTTGCCAAGAAATTCCCATGGATAAGTCATGAAGAGTTAGACATAACTGGACAACTGATCAACAACAATAACAAATAAAATAATAATAATAATAATAATAAAATAATCTGAATGAACATGAATAATTCCAGAGAAACTATAGTGAAATAAAATATCTAAAAATTTCTCAAAAGAATGCTATAATTAACTTAAATCTGTTAAAATATTTATAATCTTTTTCAAAAATGTTCTGTAAAATGGTGATAGATCCTTTAAGAAAACAGTTCTGAAAATAATGCACAGATCAAAATGAAACCATTGCTTATAGCTTCTTCTATTACTAGAAAGACAACTGTCTTTCCTTCTAATTGACTTAAAATCCAAGATGAGTAGACTACCACTCTCCCCTACCCGACCCCCATCACTCCTATAAGATGATCTCTCTAGGAGCTCTTTGGCATTAAGTTTCTTGATTTCAAAGTAGGTAGTCGGGGTCAATTAACAGTGGAAATTTTAATTATTAGAGCTGGCAGTTCTATAGAATTTTAAAATTTGAAGAGCAATTCCCAAATATGATCTCCTTTTGTCCTCACAACAAATGAGAGTTAGGTGCTGCTATTATTATTAATATCCCTATTTTAAAGAAGAGGAAACTTAGGCTGTGAAGTTGGATAAGTGACCTGCCCAGGGTGACACAGATAATAAGTGTCTGAGGTAGAATTTGAAGTAGGTTCTTCCTGATGTCAAGTCCAGCACTAACCATTGCACCACCCAACTGCCCAATATTTAGTAAGTATTTTAAGATTTACAAATTGCTTCTCATGTTATTTCATTCACAGCAATGCTTTGAGGTAGATAATATTATCTCCATTTTTCAGATGAAGAAAGTGAGGCTTCCAGAGAGGTAAGTGATTTACCAATTTAGAAAGACACTAAATTATACTTTACTTTTTCCCCCTTACGTTATCCTAAAATAACATCTGCAAAACTCATGGTCGATTGTCACAGAATTTCAGAGCTAGAAAGGACTTTAGAAACTATTCATCTGACCCTTCCTCCTCTCCCCTTTATATAGGGGAAGAAATTGAGACCTAGAGAGATTAAATCGCCCATCCAAGGACATATAGCAAGACTGGTGGTTTCTGTCTTAATGGGTTCAACACCAACCTGCCTCAAGGATTGTGATAAAAAGAGACAGAAAAATAAGGAGGAGTACTTGGGACATAATAGGTTCTTAATAAACCCTTATTGACTTCATCACTTGTCTGTCACCAAAACATTACCAACCTCTAATTAGACTTCTCCCTCCAAGGATCCCTCAATCAATTACCAAGTCCTTTTAATTCTAGTTCCACAATATTTCTGGCATCCTAGTGGTGAGCTGGTGAATGTTTAACAACCAGATGTCTGAAAATGAAAAATGTGCACACCACTCTTTTCAGTTTAATCTGTTTCATTAACAGTTTCTCCATTACTTTCTTAGGTCTGGACAATGCACAAAACAGAAAACCACGCTTCTATTCATAGGGTTGGTAAGCTTCTGAGGTGGAGATTCTTACAGTGAAAATGTAACACTCAGCTCCAGAATATCCTTCCATAAATCTATTCCTTTCTTTCCATTCTTGGTACCAAAACTCTAATTCAGGGCTCCTCCCTCTGCTCCAGGACTATGACAAGAGCCTCCATTTTAGTTATTTAGTTTGCCAGCCTCCAGTCTCTCCCTTTGCTAATCTACTCTCTGCAGAGATGCCAAAATAGTTTTTACAAACAAATCATCTCCTAGTGTCACACTCAACAGCCTTCCAGGGTTTCCTTAGTGCTTGTGAGATAAAATGTGAACCCTTTAGTTCTCTTTTATATTGTGTTATATAATATATAATAATATGAATATTATTTGCTGTTGGTTGGAAAAAAGCCATTTCATCTTATAATTTTTGAATGGAAATTGTCGTCTATTGTAGTAAGTCTTATATGTGAAATTCCTTTTCGGTCTCATTTCCCATTCATCTCTTTCCCATCCTCTACGTTCCAGCCAAACGGGACTTCTAGCTACCATCCATCCTCGAGCCTCCATCTCTTGCCCTTATTCCTTCCAAGAAGTTGTCTCCCTCCCTTGCCTCCTCGTTCCTCTTTGGGGCTCTCAGAAGCCTTATCTCTGTCAAAGCTTCAGTTCAGATACATTTTGCTCGTCCCCCTGGCAGACAGATCCCAGAAATATCCAGCCTTTGGTAACGCCCTCTGATGCCCTTATTCAAATACCCAGAGTATTTCTTTACCTAGGCTCCTCTGCTTTGCACCTAGGAAAACGGAAGGTCTCAAGGAAGGAACTTTCTTTTTTTCCCCCCCTAGTGTTTCTCTCGCATTTTTTTCTCCCTAGCCTTGCAAAAACATACTGAATAAAATGTTTGTTGTTTGCAGAGTGACTGAGGCACGACTGCCCCCTGGTGATCGTGTTATCCCCCATCTAGTAAAAACCCTCATCCCATGGGGCACGAGAAGTCAGCGTTCCTGTTTCCTCGTGGCCACAAGGAAGCTTGCAGGGAGGGGGGCTTATCCTCTGAAATGACAAGGAGCCTTCTTGTTGGCTGTGAAGATCCCAGGGACAGAGTAAAAGTAAAAGCAATGAGGAAAATGGACAGAGTACAGAGATCATGGTTTAGAAATGGGTCCAAAGTGGATGGGGCATCAAGACCACATGCCCTGCCTGGTGAAACCGGTAAGAAAACAAGCAAAAAAACCTAGGCGTTAGCGGGAGAGGCAAGAGAAAGAAATACTCACGTATTAAGCGCCTACTACATACAGGCACTTTTCAAACACTATCTCATTTGATCAATCGCCCTGGGAAGTAGGGACTATTATTAGCTCCGCTTGGCAGGCAGGCAGGCAGGCAGGCAGAGGTGAAGTGAACATCGAAGAACTAGTAAGTGGCCAGACTTCAGTGTAGAGCTCCCTGCTGGATCCGTTGCCGGATCTGGCTGCCTCTGAGAGGTCCAGAAATCTTGGGTCACTTGGCTTGGCTTCATGGAAAGGGAAGCTTCGGCATCATAGAAGATGGCACCAACAAGAGGAGCGGTCCGAGTTTGACTATTTTACCAACAACCACTTGGAGAGTGAGGAGCTGAGGTAAAAAACAAATACCTGCTTAGCAGAAAAATAAATACATAAAAAATAAATACTTGCAAACTAAAACTTTGTGTTCAAATGAGATCCATATACCAGCCTACAAGCCAATTGTAGTAGTATTTGTAAGTTAAGATACTAAATCTTGTTCTGTTTAGTCTATGTTTATGTCTTTTATAGTAGTATTCTTTGTGTATAGGAATAAATCCCCTGCCTTATACCTGCTTCATATTATAAATAAATGTAATACCTAGATTTTGTGTGTGTATATATGTGAAATCTTAGAAATCTTTTGCTCCTTTTTTTGAGAAAATCCTAGATATGAGCCATAACTTAATAAATAGCTCTAAGTCAGATTGTCATCAGATGATTTAATGATCCAAAGAGTATGAGAAAAAAGTATCTAATCTCTCTCATTAGATGCCAGGCTTTTCCAGGGCTGGACGTGGTCCAACTTCATGCTTACATGTAAACAGAGGAGTCCCCTGGGTGGACAAGGGATCCCCCACCTCATTCCCAGCAACCCAGCAGTGGCTTCTAAAGGTTGGACCCAAACTGTCAACTCAGTGATTCTTTCCAGTAATTTAGATAAGAAGAAAATAAAATTCCAAGGACAAAGGAAATGAGATAAGAGATGTAATAAAGACATACAAATAATTCTGACTCACGCATAGTAGAAATGGAAAATGCCTGTTAGTCAGCTGGTCTTATATCAACAAGACCAATAAAAGCATAATTCTAGGGGCTTTGCAGGGCCAGTGTCACGTCAAGTAAATCAATGGACAAATATTTCTCGAGCACCAAAGGGAGCTCAGCAAGGCTCTGCGTATAGTCTCTACCCACAAGGAGATGACAGTACAATTCAGTGGAGGAGACAGGATGTGCATTAGATGCCCTGCATTCCTGGATTGTAAATCGAAGCTGCTGTTAATAGCAACAGGCTGTTAGAGTTTCCTCTGAAAGATGAGAAGGATGCACAAAATATGCTTCATGGTCCTTTCTGACTCTCAAATGCTAGGATTCTATATCCATCTGTACAGGAAGCCAATTAAGTCACACCAAGCTCTCTTGGGAAGTTGCTACTGAGGAGGAGAGAAACTGAGAAAAGAGCAAAACAGGAAGTTACCCCCCCCCCATTTGGGGGTGTCAGAAGGTGCTAGAACTGATCACTATTAGGTGAAATTCCTATTTCCACTTGAACTTCAGGGAAAACTATTTAGAGAACAGGGTAAGGTGACGAGAGGCCAAGTCTAGGATTTGGAATCTTGCCTCTGCATTCACTAGCTCTTGGACCTTGGGCAAATCACTGACCCTTCCAGGGCATCCAGTTTCACATCTATCAAAGGAGGGGATTGGGCTAAATGCTCTCTAAGGTCCCTTCCAATTCTAACTCTAATTTTCTAGTCCTACTAGGCAATTTCAATCAAACAGCATCAGGAACTTGGAAGCAGAGAAAAGGTAAGACTGCCTTTGTAAAAGAAGACTAATGATCATAAAGGTCATATCATGGAGCATAAGTGCCTAATGAATGGGACAAAAAAAAATGGACTCCAGGAAGTCAGAGGAGAGAAAGATGTCCTCAGGGGAGGGATGGTCTGAGGAAGTTTCATGAAGCAAGCAATCCTTGAAGGCAGGGAGAATGTGAACAACCCACAGAAGGGGGAAAGGCATACAGAGAAGCATGCTGTATTGGGAGTCAATGGAATTGGGTTGGAATCCCATTTCTGTCACAGGTTGCTCATCCTTTTCAAAGAGGACCAATGAATGGCACCATGCGGTGGGATCTTGATTTGCCTGTGAATTGGTTTTTGTAAGGTGATCAGCCTCACTTCCCCACAGGCATTGAAGTCCAGTGGCAAGACAAGAGTCAGATTGGCCATAGCCTGGGATGCAGTGAATGACCTTGGCATCTCTGATGTCTGATCAAACTCTAGGCTCTCCACCGGTGCCAGCTTCAGTCACCCTCATGACCCTTGGAACTGCTCATATGAATTCTGACAAGTCCTGGCACCTCTTTGGGACCCAGTTTTACCACTTCTAAAGTTAGGGGGTTGGAATCAATCATCTCCAAGTTCTCTTCCACTTCTAACTCTATTATGCTATGAACATATAGGAACAATGGCAATACATTTAAATATTTGTTCTAGAGACCATGAAATTTCAAAGGAAGGTCCACATAGTGATGCAGAAGAAGGTAAAGCTGGACAAGCAGCTTAAAGCCAGTTTGAGGAAAGCAGCCTTGAATTCCATGTTAGGGAGTTGGGAATTTATTTCCTAGGCAATATGAAGCCATCAAAACTTGTCTGATCTGAAACATCTCCCCAACATTCCACCTTTAATATTTGAATTCTCACTCCTTCCTTTCCCATGAAGCATTGTCTCCAGAAAACCCCAATGGAACGTAAAGATGTTTCAGTAGAGACACAATGCACTCACATGCTTTAGCTGGTTGACTCTCCAGATTGTTTCTCAAAAAGGCACAGAGTAAATAGATATAGGACAGTGACGTTTTGTTGTTATTTTTTAATAATACCCTTAACTTCTATTGTAGAACCAATACTAAGTATTGGTTCCAAGGCAGAAGAATGGCAAGGACTAGGCAATGGGAGTTGGGTGACACAGCTAGGAAGTGTTGGCAGTCAAATTTGAACCCAAGACCTCCCATCTCTAGGCTTGGCAATCCACTGAGCCATCTAGGTGCCCCCCAGACAGTTAAGTTTTGATAGGAAGTCAAGTTAAACTACAGAGCATCAGGTATTGTGGGAGGGAGGAGGGATAGACTGCTGGTATGAAGATATCAACAAAGAGAACTCTGGAGAAGAGGAGAACCCAAAGAGGGAAATAGATGTGGTACTGAAGACAAACAGCCCACTTTCTTTATATTTTGCTTGGGATCTGCCCAGACTAGCAGGGTCTGCTTCACAAAAACATTCTTCCTCTTCCTTTGTCCAGGACGCTTTAAATGATGACAGCACTATTGATATGATGTATTTGTGTCCTTTAACCACAAATGGCATCAATTAGCCACTTCATAAAGTCCCCTGTGCATCAATTCAGTTCTTTAATTCAACTGTCTGGGTGGAATATGTGTCTATTATCTTAAGAAAAGTTGTCAACAAATCAGCCCAGCATCCAGTTTGAGTTGACAAGTAGGAATGATAGATTCCTCTAAACAAAACATTCCTGCCGCCATATAGATTTTGCAAATAAGAGAGAAAAATCTTGTGAAAGGCTAGATGGTCCCCAGTGACTCTCCTTTGTATGACTGAGCCTTTTTAAAGACGCAATAACAGAAACATCATTTTCTCTCCTCCTTCCATTATTAAGTACAAAATTCAAAATATTCAAGGATGCTAATCTCCTCATAGGATCTGGTTTTCTGCCTAGGGGTTTCCACATCATTTTTAATTTATAAAGAGAAGGAGTGAACTTGACAGAGTGAGATAGCCTGACAGCCATTCATTTAGCCACAATGAGGCTACCTGCACCATCTGAGCCCCCATGTCTTACCCCAGTTGGTATAAAGTACTAAAGGTCACCCTTTAAAAAAAAAAAGAACAATCTTATACTTAATCAAAACTCCTTGAAATCTGTTTCTGTCACCTAAGTAAACCAACCAGTCTAACTTGGTGTCAACTATAAAAGTCCTTCATTTACATTAGTGATAAAACAATTTTTAAAAAAAAATCCTGACTCCTCCAAGGGCGGAATTTTCTTGCCAAAGACATCATAGAGTTAAGACTTCTTCACTTTCAGAACATCCTCTTTTTTTCCCCCTTGACTACATACATTTATTTCTCATTCAGCTACTTTTTTTGGACTTCATTCCCAGAAATTGATCATTTTGAAAAATGGGAACAATTCAGAAACTCGCCGCTCCTTGGATCATTTCTCATCCTGATGCATGACTTTCTGTTGCCCTCGAATGAGCTCCTTTCTTCCCACTGCCTTATTTTTCTGCTTCTTTTTGCACATTGTCTCCCCTAGTAGATTGTGGACTCCTTGAGGGCAAGGACTACCTACAGTTTTCTTTGTATCCCTGGCACTTTGCCCAGTGCCTGACAATTGGGGGGGGGGGCACTTGATAAACGCTTATTGACTCAGATTCTGACTCTGATTTATTACAATGGTTTTGTTTTTCTTATTTGTTTTTTGGTAGAGGGGTAAGAAGGTGAGAGAGAGGGGGAGAAATTTTTAAATGGAAAATTGAACTCTTTTTTCAGTTTAAAAAATAACCCACCTCCTTACTGTTAGCACCTTAGTCCACAGGACTCAAGGCATCTGCCCCAACCCATCTAGGAATTTTAACAAAGTATTAGCATTCTAATCAGTGAGATACTACTTATCATTATCTAAATAGACATCTTGGTTTCCAGCTATTGCAGGGACATGTTTAATGGTGGGTTTTACTATTTCTAATAAAATTCCAAGTGATTTAACTCCACCCTTCCACTGAAGTACTTCTCTAATGACATACCATGACACAAAGGTGATCCTGGGCTTTCTTTTTTTTTTTTTTAAACCCTTCCCTTCCTTCTTGGAGTGGGATTCCAAGGCAGAAGAGTGGTAAGGGCTAGGCAATGGGAATCAAGTGACTTTCCCAGGGTCACACAGCTGGGAAGTATCTAAGGCCAGATTTGAACCTTGGACCTCCTATCTCTAGGTCTGGCTCTCAATCTACCCAGCTGCCCCATATGAAAGTGCTATAAGAGGAGAATGAACTCTGGCAGATCCTATAAAGCTGGAACAACTTTTGGGATAGGTCTGGAGATAATCAGTCAACAAGCATTTAATAAATGCCTACATTGAGCCAGGAACTCTGTAGAAAAACTGTATGTCTGCTGTCCAGGGACCAGCCTAGCTAAATTCAAAGAAATCTCATCACCCGGTTGGCTGCCAGAGGAGTCATTTTTTGGCCAGGGTAATTCTTAAAAGCCATCTACTAAGTTAGATGGTGAGAGTGGTTAACACTGATAAATACATAGATCCATTAGGAACTGGAGTGAAATAATAAGGTTCCAGTGTTTATCCCACTCCATTTAAAATTAATTACTTTTGTTAGGTAAGAACACTTCTTGACAGTATCAATCGATCGGAATTTTTTCTTTTTTTACTCAAAGATACTTTATTTTCCCAATTACATGTAATAACAGTTTTCAGCATACTTTCCCCAAAATTATAAGGCTCAAATAGTCTCCTTTCCTCCCCCCTCAGAGATGGCAAGCAATTTGATTTGGGTTATGCATGTATTATCATGCAAAATATATTTCCATTAATTGATCAGAATTTAAGTATGAACAGAGTCCTTATATCTTCAGTCAAAGCCATCTGGAGAGACTCTTGGTCATGCCTTCAGGAGCTTGTATAAAAAAAAGGAGAAGCTATTTTTTGAAATGAATAGGGGCAACTAGGTGGCTCAGTGGATTGAAAGCCAAGCCTAAAGACTGAGATCTTGGGCTCCAATCTGACCTCAGACATTTCCCATTTATGTGATCCTGGGCAAGTCACTTAATTCTAATTGTCTAGACCTTACCACTCTTCTGTCTTGGAACTGATTTTAAGACAGAAGGTAAGGGAAGAAAAAGAAGAAAGAACAAGAAAGTGAGAGAGGAAGGAAGGAAGGAAGAAAGGAAGAGAGAGGAAGGAAGGAAGAAGGAAGGAAGGAAGGAAGGAGAGGATAGAGATTATGAGAGTCTAGAGTGGAGGGGAAGGAGTAGGGTCATACAGAACTAAGCTGATAAAAACCAGCAACTCAGAGACAACCAATGAAAAGAGAAAGAGAAGGTAAGACAGAGCTATGGCAGAGAAGGGAGATAAATATAAATGTAAATTAAGGCATGTAAAAGTTAAAATTAAATCTCAATAATAGTATTATATTTTAGGAGGATTATTAAAGATCATTAGAATTCAAGGAATAAAGAAGATACAAAATAACGACCACGTGCCCATGGCTGGTTAGCCATTTCAGCCATCCCCACTTTACCACCATACTTGATGCATCATTGCAAGAGAGAGAGAAGGAGCCTCCAAAGCCCACGCCCTTTATCCTCTGTCTATAGGAAGCACGTAATGACAAGAAGTTAGTGGGCTCTTGGGATATATAGTTCTTTTTTAGGATAATAGATTTTCAATCATACAGGCAATGAGGCAAACCTTTGCTCAAATGTTATGGATTTTCTTGACTGGGGACTCGGAGTGATCATGATTACACTCCTAACTTTTTACCTAAAATAAACTCCCCAAACCAAACCAAAGAGAAGGGAACTTTAGGAGGGAACCCCAAAGAACAACGTACAGTAAAGGCCATTATATGGCCCTAGGTTAGGGTCATGCAAGTTAATTATTATAATTGGGCATTACAGAAGTATTGAAATAATTATCAAATTCTATGGCTTGAAGACAAGAGTTATTTCAGTAGCAAGATAAAAAATTACAATGTGTAATATAACTTTTCAGCATCAGTAGTGCAAAAGATGTTAGATAGGTTACTGATTTGAGATATAGTTCTCTCACAGCTGACATAATATTTTTAAAGGTTAGCTTGCCGTCTTGTTGAAGTTAAATTCTTTTAATTGCATGGAAAATCCTCAATAGGATGAAATCATGTTCATTACTGAAGAGACTCCCAAATCCAGATTTTGATGTAAGACCACAAAATCACTATGTAGAGTGTTTGTTAATTCTGGACACCACATTTTAGGAAAGTCTTTAATATATATGAACACATCCAGAATTAGGTAATCAGGCTAGTGAAGGACATGGAGATTATGGTATATAATTATCTTTTGAAAAAGCCAAGAATGTCTAGCTTAGAGAAAAGAAGAGAGGTGGGGACATGATTGCTATCTTCAAGTGTTTAAAGGACTGTAGGATCCAATAGGGTCATAGAATTGGAGCTGGGAGGGATAATAAAGGCAATCTGGGTGAACTCTATAATTTTATAGATGCAGAAACTGAGACTGAAAGGGTAACGGGTCTTGTCCAAGGTTACACTGTGTCCAAGGTCACACTGTGGTTGGTTGTAATATTGGGATTATTTTATATACTTCGAGAGGGCAGAACTTTGTAGAGACAATGAATAGGAATTTCAGAGAGGCAGATTTAAGTTACACATAAGAGAAAAAACTTCTTAATAAAACTGTCCCAAAGTGTAATGAACTTCCTTAAGAGTTCCCATCATCCCATCACTGATTATTTTCCTTTGGTATTTGAATGACTGTGTGTTGAGAAAGTGATATAGGGGAGTCATGTATAAGTGTATAGAAGATTTTGGATTAGACTCTGAGACTCTTTTCAGCTCTAACATTCTAGGGTCTTAGGGATTTCATTGTCCAAATGTAGTCCTATTTATATGGAGATAGAAAGGGAAGAGTGTGACAGGAGCAGGGGGCAGAGGGAACAGGAATAAGGGGAGAAGTCTGGTAAAGGAAGAAAAAAAAGGTGACTCTGGGTGAAATGGAGTCATAGAGCTCAGGTTTATGATGATTTCAGGGAGAGATCAGTGCAATCAATGCTATTGGAGTTGGTAAGGATGGTTGCGGGAATCAGAGAAATTCATGAAAAGCTTAATGGGATTCTTAAAACAATTTGATGAATCACTGCAGAAACTACAAGTAGGAAGAGCTTTGAGAGCTTAGTAAAGGGGAACAATGGGGACAATGGAACCTGATACAAGGAAGTCTTACATATAGCTATTTCCCTTGTGACTGCCATCCCTCCCTCTCCTTGTCAAATTACATTTCTTGCCCATTGTTTCTCTCTTAGCTCTCATCTCCTCTTTATCTCTACTGCCATCACCCTAGCACAAGCTCTCCTCCTAATTTATCTGAACTATTACAATAGCCTCCTAATTGTTTTTCCTCCTTGACTCATCTTTTATAGTGCTATCAGATAAAACTTTTTTTTTTTAAACCCTTACCTTCCCTCTTGGAGTCAATACTGTGTATTGGCTTCAAGGCAGAAGAGTGGTAAGGGCTAGGCAATGGGGGTCAAGTGACTTGCCCAGGGTCACACAGCTGGGAAGTGGCTGAGGCCAAATTTGAACCTAGGACCTCCCGTCTCTAGGTCTGGCTCTCAATCCACTGAGCTACCCAGCTGCCCCCAAAACTTTTTAAAAATATAATTTTTTCAATAATTTTTTCCATTTTTAAATTGTTTTCTACATTTTTGAGTTCCAAATTCTCTCCCTCTCTCCCTCCCTCCCCCCACCCTTCTTTGAGAAGGTAAGCAGATTTATATAGGTTATACATGTGCAGTTAGGCAAAACACATTTCCAATTAGGCATGTTGTGAAAGAAAATAGAGACAAAAAAAACTCCAAGAAAAACAAGGTAAAAAAACAAAACAACGATGCGATGCTTCAGTCTTCCTTCAAACTCCATCAGTTCTTTCTCTGGAGGTGGATGGTATTTTTCATCATAAGTCCTTCAGAATTGTTTTGGATCGTTCATTGTATTGCTGAGAATAGTGAAGTCATTCATGGATGATCATCATACTGTTATTATGTATAGTGTTCTCCCGGTTCTGTTCACTTTACTCTGCATCAGTTCACGTAAATCTTTCTAGTTTGCTTGTTTGTTTGTTTCTGAAATCATCCTGTTCATCATTTCTTATAGCACAATAGTATTTCATTAGAATCATATACCACCACTTGCTCAGCCATTCCCAGTTGGTGGATATCCTTTCAGTTCTCAGTTCTTTGGTACTACAAAAAGAACTGCCATAATTTCCAGGGTTTTTTTGCCACCACAAAAACATGCTACAAATATTTCTGTGTACATATACAGACCTATAGTTTTAAAAAAATGCTCAAAGTGGGTAGAGATTTGGGACAGAGAGATCAATGAGAAGGCTATTGCAATAGTTCAGCCTAGAGGTGATGAGAATCTGAACTAGGGTGGCAATTAGACTAATAATAATTAAAAGTAACAATAATAATAATAAGTAGCATGTATATAATGCTTTAAAATTTCCAAAGTGCTTTTCAAATACTATCTCATCTTATCCTCAAAATAATAATCCCTAGAGGTAGATACTATTATTATCCTCATTTTGGGATGAGGAAATTGAAGAAACTGAGCCAGCGAAGGTAAGTGATTTACCCAGGGTCCTACAGCTAGGTAGTGTCTTAGGGTAGATTGAAATTCAGGTCTTCCTCACTTCAGGTCCAGTTATCTATCCTCTATTACACTTAGCTGAAAAGGGCATGTACAAAAGCGCTTCAAGTCTATACTGGTTCGGTGCTTATAAAACAGCGCAAAATAAGATGAGCCAAGGCAATTGAAATGACTAAAAATTGAATAATTCAATGAATTTGTGATCTCATCAGTGTGGGAACTCATCTTGCCAGTGTAAATCACAAATTCTCACTCATTCTGTGAAACCTTTGTCCATCCCTTCCAAGGAACCCTTTTGGGGATCCATGCAATATAATGGACTCCCTCTTCAAAACCACGGGTTCTTAACCTAGGGTCTGTGAGCTTTTAAAAAAATACTTTGATGACTACATTTCAAAAAAATAATAATATCAATATATAATATAATGTATCAAAATTTAAAAAATCAATAATATAAATATATAATATAATAATAAATATGATCAAAATAAATAAATAATTGCTTCCCTTTGTCATCCTATAGATTTTGTTTTATGCATTTAAAAACACGATTCTGAGGGGTCTATAGGCTTCACCAGACTGATGGGGGGGTCAATGACTCACAAAAAGGTGAAGAGATCCCAGCCTAACCTGAATACCATTACAAAGAAGGATTCTATACAGCAGAGCTACATTGATACCTCCAAAAGATAGGCTAATAGAGGATGGGGAAAAAACCTAACAAAGTAATAGAGGATGAAAATGTGCATGTGTGTGTGTGTGTGTGTGTGTGTGTGTGTGTGTGTGTGTGTGTGTGTGTGTGTGCGTGTGCGCACGCAGATGTGCCATACACATTTTCTTATCAGGATTAAGAGCATATTTGGTTAACTCACTAGAGAGACTTGAAATCAGTTCTGTTTCATCTCTTCACCTTGGGAAATGTGATTCCTACCAATGTCCTTATAATAAACTTCCACTTAATTAAAATAGCTTGGCTGTACTGCGAAGTTCATTACAAAAGAATTGTCCTTGCCACCTCCCAGGGTGATATTCTGCCATCAGCAGAAGATGCTTTACAGGCTTCTACCTGGCCAACGCTGTATTTAGCCAGGTGGGGAAGTTGTTAGAGTATCTAGGTCTGGAGGCAGGAAGAACTGGTTTCAAATCTAGCCTTTGACATTTCCTAGCTGTATGACCCAGGGCAAGTCACTTAATCTCTGTTTGACTCAGTTTCCTCAACTATAAAAAAAGGATAATAATAACATTTACTTCCCAGGGTTGTGAGGATCAAAGATAATAATTCTATAGCACCTAGCACATAGGAGGTACCATATAAATGTTAGCTTCAATTATTATTATTCCAGAAGGAGACAAGGAAATGTTTTTAGGTATGACGTTGTTTTGAAAGGTAGCTATTTACAACACTTTGGCACTCAACCAAATAGAACTCCAGGAGGGAAGTCAAGGCAAAATCTTTGTCTCTGTTTCAGTCTCTTTCTGTCTGTCTGTCTGTCTGTCTGTCTGTCTCTGTCTCTCTGTCTTTCTCTCTCCTTTCTCTTTTTCCATTTGTTTTCTACTTTTTATTCTAAGCACCCAGATCTCATGGAGACAGGCATTGCAAATGTGGAAAATTTGATATTTCTATTCATGTTATATAACCATAGCTTCTTTGTTAGCTCTGCTCTTCTTTCTTAAATTTCTGCTTGCTGATGGTGTGTGTGTGTGTGTGTGTGTGTAGAAGTAGCATTCATAGGGGAGTTTCACTCACATGAGTAAGTCATCAATCATCCGAGGGATGAAGGCATTCATAAATGCCAACAAAATATAACAAATCCCAGGGAGGACAAATAACTACTCCGAATTACAATTTGATCCGTAAATTACAACCATATTGGAGAGATCAACATGATTTAGAAGGGGAAAACTAAACACTTTAAAGTCAGTTTGTGAATATATTTGTCTTAATTAAACATCAAGGAGTCCTGGGCAAAGGGAAGAGATTCTGTGTTAGATCCCCATTTCACCTCCTTACCAAGTCTGACCCCTTGGATTGGTAGGAAAGGTTCTAGAGAATGAATATGATGAGCCTTTCCAGATTTTGTCTCCGGTCTCTGCAAATGGCAGATATATCCCATATCAGGGGATTCTTACATCCCCTGAAATGGCATTTGGGGGGCCCTAAGGTTGAGCATATTCTAAGCTACCTTTTGCTGGCTCCTCTCCACCTATAATCATAGCAGAAGCTTCTTGGAATTATGCAGACTTGCAGAAATTTTGGATCAGTTTCAGAAAAGAGATATTAATTAGCAAGACAATGACTTGTCCCTTTCCCCCCAAACGTGTCTGCTTCAAGAACCTGGGAGAAATGTACCTCGATAGGTATATGATTAGAGTTTTGATGTTAAAAGATCACTCTACTGCAAATATGAATAACATGGAAATAGGTGTTGAACAATGATACATACATAACCCAGTTGAATTGTTTGTCCGCTCCTGGAGGGAGAGGAGGGAAGAACAGGGGTGGGGGGAGAATCATGAATCATGTAACCATGGGAAAATATTCTAAAGTAAAAAAAAAAAAGAATCTGGGGGAAAGTGATTTCATATGGAGTTTTTCATTGTCACAAGGATGCTTTATTCTGATGAGTTCTTACAGGAATATTTACTTTGGAATATTGGAATATTTTTTTATTACTTTGGAATATTGGGACAAGCTTTTTGTCCTCAGGAAGTCTAATTCTATTTTATTTGTCTAACTCTCTCTCTCTCTCTCTCTCTCTCTCTCTCTCTCTCTCTCTCTCTCTCTCTCTCCTCTTCTCTTCTCTTCTCTTCTCTTCTCTTCTCTTCTCTTCTCTTCTCTTCTCTTCTCTTCTCTTCTCTTCTCTTCTCTTCTCTTCTCTTCTCTTCTCTTCTTTTCTCTCTCCTCTCTCCTCTCTCCTCTCTCCTCTCTCTCTCTCTCTCTCTCTCTCTCTCTCTCTCTCTCTCTCTCTCTCTCTCTTCTCTCTCTCTCTCTCTCATTATATA
This sequence comes from Monodelphis domestica, assembly GCF_027887165.1. NCBI lineage: Eukaryota > Metazoa > Chordata > Mammalia > Didelphimorphia > Didelphidae > Monodelphis > Monodelphis domestica. The sequence continues at coordinate 210,466,990 of NC_077232.1, forward strand.
TGATTATATATAATGATTAGTTTCTATCAATATCATGAATTGGTTCTAAAACAGAGAAATGGTATTGGTTCTAAAACAGAGAAATGGTAAGGGCTGGCAATTGGGGTTAAGTGACTTGCCCAGGGTCATAAAGCTAGGAAGTTTTTGAGGCCAGATTTGAAGCCAGGTCTTATTCTCAAACCTCTGAGTCACCTAGCTACCCTCTGTCATATATTTTATATCTTATCTTAAAGGATTTAATTGTTGATTTGGAAGTTTCACCCCAAATCCCACCTTTTGTTCAGAAGTTTTGAATATTTGACTTCATCTCTTATTTTAACCTTTTGAAGCTGGGAGCTTCTCTACTGCATATACATTGCTAGGGGAAATGTATAAAGCTAGTCCAGTACATATAAAGTCATTTGTGGGGCATCAAACTTTGCTATCCCTTGACACCCCCCATCAGCCTCCCTTAAGGAAGCCCCTCTACTACAAATCTCTACTAGGAAATATTATCCTTTTAGATTAATACCCTGTTGCTACAAGGCCATTGTTAAAATATATGTTTACATATTTGGGAAATTATTAACAAATTATATGTTAGTATATAATGGGATGGAAGACACATTAACATATGAGTAAAGATTTGTATTCCAAATTAGCTAGCTATAAAGAAGGAATCCTAACAAATGCCTTTGGTGACATAAATATGGTGCTGATACCCAAGCCAGGAAGAATAAAAACAGAGAAAGAAAATTATAGACCAATCTCCTTAATGACCATAGATGCAATAATGTTAAATAAAATGCCAGTAAGCAGACATCAGCAATATGTCCCAAGGATCATTCACTATGATCAGGTAGGATTTATACCAGGAATGCAAGGCAAAGCTGGTTCAATCTTAGGGAAACTATCAGCAAAATAGATCATATCAATTACAAAATGAACATAAATCACATGATTGTCTCAATAGAAGCAGGAGAAAACTTTTGACAGAATACAACACCCATTTCTATTTTTAAAACACCAGAGAGCTTAGGAATGAATGAAACTTTCCTTAAAATAAGTAATATCTCTCTAAAACCAGTAGCAAGTATCATTTGTAATGAGGGTAAGTTAGAAACCTTCCCAAAAAGATCAGTATGAAGCAAGAATACCCATTATCACCACTCTCATTTAATATTGTACCAGAAATGCTAGCTTTAATAGTAAGAGACAAAAAATGAAATTGAAGGAATTAAAGTAGGCAATGAGGAAACTAAGCCATCGCTCTTCGTGGATGATAGAATGGTTCACTTGGAGAATCCTAGAGAAACAACTTAAAAGCTAGTTGAAACAATTAATAGTTTTAGCAAAGTTGTAGGATACAAAATAAACCCACGTAAATCATCAGCTTTTCGATATCACCAACAAAGTCCAGCAGCAAGAGATAGAGAGAGAAATTTCATTGAAAATAACTCTAAACAATATAAAATACCTGGGAATCCACTTACCAAGACAAACATGAAATTATGTGAACACAATTACAAAATCCTTTTCTCACAAAAAAAGTCAGATCTAAACAACTGGGAAAATGATAATTGCTTGTGGGAAGGCCAAGCTAATATAGAAAATGACAATTCTACAAAAATTAATTAATTTTTTCAATGATATGCCAAACTACCGAAAATTATTATATAGAGCTAGAGAAAATAAAATTAATCTGGAAGAACAAAAGGTCAAAAATATCAAGGGAATTAAAGGAAAAATATCAAGGAAGGTAACCTAGCAGTATCAGATACCAAATGGTACTATAAATCAGTAATCATCAAAACAGTCTGATACTGGCCAAGAAATAGAATGATAAATCAATGGAATAGATTAGATATACAATATATAGTGATAAATTGCCATAGCAATCTAGTGTTTGATAAACCCAAAGATCACATGTTTGGGGACAAGAAGTCACCAATTAAAAAAAAAACGGCTGGGAAAACTGTAAAAGAGTATGGCAGAAACTAGGTACAGGCCAATTATCTCACAACCAATACCAAGATAAGATCAAAATAAATATATGATTTAGACATAAAGGGTGATATCATAAGCATTGTAAGAGAGAATGGAATATTTTACTTGTCATATTTATAGAGAAGAGAAGAATTTATTACCAAACAAGAGACAGAAAACATAGGAGATATAAAATAAATAATTTGATTATATTAAATTTAAAAGATTTTATACAACCAAAACCACTGTAACCAAGATTCAAAGGGAAACAACAAATTGGAGGAAAGTGTTTACAGCAAATTTTTCTCATAAAGGCCTCATTCTTCAAATATAGAGAAAACCAAGTCAAATTTATAAGAATACAAGTCATTCCCCAAATGACAAATGATCAATGGGTATGAACAGGCAGTTTTCAAATGAAATCAAAGCTATCAATAATCATATAGAAAAAAGGTCCTAAATCACTATTTAGAGAAATGCAAATAAAAAATTAACAATCTGAGGCGCCTCTTCATACCTATCAGATTGGCCAATATGACAGTAAAGGAAAGTAATAAATGTTTGTGGGGATGTAGCAAAATTGGGACATTAATTCATTGTTGGTAGAGCTGTGAACCAATCCAACCATTCTGGAGGGCAATTTGGAACTTAGCCCAAAGGACTATAAAATTTTTCACACACTTTGATATAGTAACACCACTACTAGGTCTATATCCCAAAGAAATCAAAGACAGGGGGAAAGGACCTCATTGTACAAAAATATTTACAGGAGTTCTTTTTGTGGTGGCAAAAAAAAAATTGGAAATTGGAAGGATATCTAGCAATTTGGGGAATGGCTGGACAGGTTGTAGTGTATGATTGTGATGAAATACTATTGTGCTATAAGAAATGATGAGCAGGATGATTTCAGAAAAAGTGGGAAGTTCTACATGAACTGATGCAGAGTGAAGCAAGCAGAACCAGGAGAACACTGTGCATAGTAACACCAATATTGTATGATAATCAACTGTGAATGACTTTGCTATTCTTAGCAATACAATGATCCAAAACAATTCTGAAGGACTTATGATGAAAAGTGTTATCCACTTCCAGAGAAAGAACTGAAAGAGTTGAATGCTGATCAAAGAATATCTTTTTTGTACTTTATTTTTCCGGGAGTTGTTTTATTGTCTGTATTTTCTTTCACAACATGACTAATATGGATATGTTTTGCATGACTGTACATTTACAAACCAGATCAAATTATTTACCATCTCAGAGAGGAGGAAGGAGGGGAGAGAGGGAGACAATTTGTTCCTTAACATTTTGGAAAATATTTCTTAAAAATTGTTATTCCATCTAATTGGAATAAAAAAAATAGCTAGCCATTGTATTGGGGCTGGCCATCAGAATATAAGATACAAGACAGGAAAGTTTAAATAGTGGAATTTAGGTAAAGCCTTGGTGAAGGAGGTTCTGGGACATGTGTTTATATGATGTGTGTGGAGAGTAAGTATGGAGTAGCAGGAGAGGCTGAAAAAGAAATATGGAAGACAAAGTTGAGTTCAATAACAACTTTGCTATGATCCAGTCTTGGAGTTATACAGAGAAAGTATAAATGTTCTTTGGGAGAGTTGCTCATATATGCTGATGTAAAGGCTTTTAAAGAGATCACTAAAATCATCAGATCTTAAAGAGGTACCAAATAAGTTTTATTAACCCGATCAAAAACAAGAATCTCCCAAAACAGCCCCTGACAAGTGTTCATCCAGTTCTGTCTGCTATAGAGCAGTCCATTCCACTTTGCAACGCCTCTAATTTTTAGGAGGTTTATTGTTATAACAAGTCAAAATCTGCCTCTCTGTAAGTTTCACCTTTTGTGTTTTGTGCTTTGTTTTGGCAACTGGATTACCCTGGGATAGCTAGGTGATGCAATAGAGTGCCAGCGCTGGAATAAGGAAGGCTCATCTTTCCAAGTTCAAATCTGGTCTTAGACACTTACTAGCTGTGTGACCCTGGGCAAGTCACTTAACTCTGTTTGCCTTGGTTTTCTCATCTGTGAAATAAGCTAGAGAACTAGAGCAAACTACTCCAGTATTTTGTCAAGAAAACCCCAAAATGGGGATACAATGAGTAGGATATGACAGAAAAAACAAACCAGACAACAAGAAGATCTCCCTATCTCACTCAGGTTGGAAATTCAAATAGCCACCTAATTCCAATGTTGATTAAAACAGAAACTGGAATGATTTGTCCATTCTTGGGTAACTTGGACTTAGTTTTAGCTCCATCATATCTCAGAAGTCCCAAGTTCATGTGGTTTACTAGCCTGAGCCAAAGATTTACCAAACCTGACCAGATGTTGTTCCAGATGGAAGGATGGAGATGAAACAGAGAAATATTCTCGTTAAAATTTCAGTGTGTTGGAACTGCTTCATTTCTTCTCAAGGTACAACCTGAACTAAGAGTCCTCCAGCTTTAGACTGGTGTCTATAGGCAAACCTCATCTGCCTGGCTCCTCACTTCTGGTTTTGTCCTGGATGGGGACTGGAGAAGAAGAGACAAGTAAAAGAAATATTCTACCATGAGAATTGCTCAAATACGTATAAATTTTCTACAGTGCAATCATAATTCCTTTAACTGACCCTTGTGAGTTATAACAGACAGAAAGATCCTTGAGCCCACCCTGTTCACAATTACCAGAGATAAGAAAAGTTTTCCAGTGGCCAGAATCCCTGTAAATTCTCAGAGAATAGAGTTCCATCATAGGGATGCTAGAATTTTCAGGAGTGCAAATTTGTGCCAACAAGATAACTTATGCTTAGTTTTGTGCTTATATATCAGTAGGTAAAATTTACAAAAACTATCACTGGAAAGCTGGGAAATTGAAAAAAATGGAGCCTCCCCCTTTCCCCACCTGTATTTGGCCAGCAATAATTTTTCCAAAGCCAACTCTCTCCCTCTCCCTTTCCTTCTCCCCTTCTCCCCCCTCTCTTTTTCTTCCCCCTCTCTCCTTTTTCTCTCTCCCCCTTCTCTTTCTCTCTCTCCCCCCCAAAGTATTCATCATATATTATTCTTATCCAACACTAGCCTTTTGACTCTATACTGAATAGCCTATGATTACAATGTTCGTGTAGTATTATATATATGTATATATATACAAATCCAAGAAACAATTTTTTTCTCTTGTTTTCATAGGTTTGAAGATTCCTCTTAAGTCAAATTTGTTCCTTTTAAAGTAGTTTGAAGAAGGAGATTTTATCCTTTCCTCACCTAACTCTGAACATTGTGTCCTTGATTCCAATATGGACAAGAAGGAAGAAAGAAGGAATAAAAGAGACATTTTTTAAAATGGAAGAAGAAAGAAAATCATTTAACCAATTAGTTTTGATGGACTGTCTTTGTTATAAGTATTCAAAGGGAGTAATCATATCAAGAAATAAATGGTGCAAAAATAAAAAATGATAAGTAAAATTATTTTTAATAGGCCCTAAAACCTTTTTATTTTCCTTGGTAATGAGCAGTGTTGGGCACAAAGTGGTTGACTAAATATCTGCTGAATAGAATAAAATAAACAAAATAGTTTAAAAAGGATTTAAGTTAATCCTGGAACTCAAAACTGACATTCTTTTTGTTTCAATTATTTTCCAAAGGCAAACTTTTTGCTTATTATTGTCATATGGGCCTAGAGTAAATAGTAATTAGCCTGCTGGAAAGGTGCTGCAGAATAAATATGCTTTTCTAATGGCAACTATTTCAATGCATGTTACTCATAATATAAACCAGATAATTCAATTTCCCTCTTCTAGAAATACACAAAGAAAACATGCAAAAAATGCCAATAATTTCTAAGAAAATCAGATTTTTCAGTTTACTACAAAACTATTATTGTTAAACTTACAGAGGAACTACAGGGTACCAAGAGGGTGCAATAGATAGAACTCTGATCCTGAAGTCAGGGAAACCTGAATTTCTGAATGTCTATATGCCTTTGTTTCCTTGGTTGTAAAATGGGGGAAATGCCAGTACTTCCCTTGAAGGATTGGGGTGAGGATCAAATAAGATTATATCTGGAAAGAGAGAGACAGTTTAGCACAGTGTAGTAGACAATGCTTATTCCCTTTCTTCCTTGATAGAATGAAAATAAAGCTGTATTTGGAGTCAGAGGACCTGAATTTAAGTCCTGCCTCTACTAATCTTTGTGTGACCTTTAGTAAGTCACTTCTATCTCTAGGTCTCAGTTTCTCATCTGTAGAAAAACAGCATTGGACAAGATGACCCCTTTTTGAAGTTCTAAATCTAAGCTCCTATGATGATAAAAATGGGCAGCTACTCTTCATCTTGGAATCAATACTAAATATTGGTTCCAAGGCAGAAAAAGCAGTAAGAGCTAGGCAATGAGGGTTAAGTGCCTTGCCCAGGGTCACACAGTGTGTCTGAGGCTAGATTTGAACCCAGGACTTTCTGTCTAATGAGCCACCCAGCTGTCCCGTGAGCTATCACTTTTTAGCTTAAGGCTAACACAAGGGAGTCCTGATATTCTAATAAATATGACCTTATTGATGGAATCACTTCCTCATTGCTGCAGATCACCAGCCTTCCAGGTATAACTTTCTACGAGCATAGCTACTGAGATAAAAGAAATTTCCCCAGAATTTTCAACAGCCACTAGTATGGAAACTGCCTTTTGGAACTTCTTATAGAGACTTCTGGGAGAGATAAACCCTGGAATAAGAGGAAGCAGGATCGAGAACTGGAGAGTTCAGAGCCAATCCTCAATCGTGGCACCAGATGAACTTTTAGTATTTTAGTTTTCATATTTAGCTGGATTTCTGGGTTTTTTCTCCATTAGCCCAGTGGGTAGAGCACTGGACTTGAAGGGAGGAAGCTAGAGTTCAAATTCTGCCTCAGATGTTTACTAGCTCAGTTTCTCTCAGTTTTTTTCTCATCTATAAATGGGGATAATAACATCTAGTTCACAGAGGAATTGTGAGGGTCAAGTAGAAATTGCTTTGCAAACTTTAAAGAGCTCTATAAATTCTAACTATTATTATTATTGTCATTATTCCCTATAAAGAAGAGTATTGTTGATGTTGCTGGTATTTGGGAAAGTGTGAAGAGTAGAAGGGCAGCAAGGATGGTGGGAGGTGAGCTTCTTAGGTGCTTCTGGTGGCTTTGGCAGGAGTTGGGTCCCTCTGGTTAGTCTGGCTTGTGTTTCTTTGTTTGTTTCCTTTTTTTGCCTTTTTGGAAAAAAAAATAGTTCTTCTCTCCCTCTCCCTCATTTATCTCTGTTCTTTAGGGGGGAGTTCTGCCATTTTTCTTGGTGGAAGCATGAATGATGAGCAATTCCCTGGCTTGGTGAATGCTCTACCATCTTAATGGAAGGTTTCCAAGTCAAGTCAAATCCAGAAGCATTTATTCACTCTCTCTATCCCCACCACACACACACACACACACACACACACACACACACACACACACTCACACACACACACCCATGTGGCAGGCTCTATTATAATTAATTCTTAAATGCAAAAATCCCCCTTGTGTACATTATTCTTACTTGATGGAAACATGCCACAAAGACACTAGGACGCCATTCTTTTCCATTTCTGGGTAGATCCCCCACAGACATTTCATGTTGCCACGGCTCTTAAAGCAGAGAGCCTAATCTGTCCCTCAGCCCCAGGTGACAAATGGAGCAGTTAAGACAAAAGTCGCCTCCTTCCTCAGCGATAGAGCCCGTCCATTGGAGTTGGTTCCCAGACCACTGTTTGGGAGGGACTGTCAGTCTTTCGCTTGACTACCTTCAAAGTTGGCAATAAATAATTATACTTTGACCCAAAGCTATGGCTTTTCAGGCGCAGTCACGTTGGCCAGAGATGTCAATGATTAAACACCAATGACATTCATTTGGACAGGAGCTTGTGACTGTGCAGAGTCGTTGGGTAAATGGCAGCTCTTTTCAATTGGGGGGGGGAGGAGAGGGAAAGCAGGAGAGTTCTGTTCTCCGCTCCAATATGGAAGAAATGGCAAGCTTGAACTCTGACACTGTTCCAATACCAAGCAGAGCATGAGTCTGGCATGAAACCCTTGTGAAATAAGCCTGGGGTACTCCCTCTAACCTTAATGTTTCTTCCAGAGGACACTGAGAAGGTTGGACACTCCATCTCTTAGGGAATAACCAAAAAGGGAAAATGGCCTTGGAGGCTAAGCACTGCCCACAATAATAACCATTGCCTGCTTCCTATAGTCATGTATCAGTGCATAAAGTTAACGTTTTAATCTGTTAATTCTATGAAATGATACATTTTGAATAATTTGCAAAATTACTGTAATTGTGATAAAAGCAACTTCATTTTGCCTAGATTTCTTCCCCCTGATTATTGGGAACCTTCATTTAAGTATAATTAGGCAATTACAACTGAGTAGTTTTAGACCACTAAGTGCACATTTCAAGCTCCTGATTCATATCATTAGACCCAATTTTGAGAAACTCTTTCGAATTTACTTTTTTGTACTGAGTCAATAGGATCTGCTACTTCCCACAAGGTCCCCCACCCCGCCCCCTCAAGGCATCTAGTAAAAGCTTTTTTTTTCATTGGCAGTTGACTAGGACCAGTTTATGTTCAAAGGATCTTGGTTCTTGATATGCGCCATAAAGAGTTAATGGTGCAATTAGATACCCAGTATTCCTAATGGTTTCTGCTCCACAGCCAGAAGTAATGTTCCCAAAGAAAGTTTGATTATCCATCAGCAAACAGCTCTTTATTCAGGTTTGGCTTCTTGAGTTATTTCTTTTTTAATATGTTGAAGGAAGATTAAATAACAACCCGATCTTGAGGCCTTTTATTTTTATTTTATTTTATTTTTAATTTTATCTTTATTTTGTTCTAATAACAAATTTACATATAAGTTTTCCAAAGTTACACGATTCATGTTGTCTCTCTCCCTTATTCCCTCCCCCCTCTCAGAATGGACAAGCAACCTCACTGGGTTATACATGTATTACCTTTAAATATTACTTCTTTAGATCTAATTTTAATTGTGCAAAAAGTGTTTTGTAGTTGTGTTCATATAATTCCTGTGTTTGTTTTGGCAGATAGATTCCTAAGTATTTCATATTGTCTAGAATGATTTTATTTTATTTTTAATTAAAAAAAAATTTAAAATAAAACCCCTTACCTTCCATCTTGGAATCAATACTGTGTATTGGTTCCAAGGCAGAAAAGTGGTAAGGGCTAGGCAAAGGGGGTCAAGTGACTTGCCCAGGGTCACACAACTGGGAAGCATCTGAGGCCAGATTTGAATCTAGAACCTCCCATCTGTAGTCCAGGCTCTCAATCCACTGAGCTACCCAGCTGCCCCCTAGAGTGATTTTAAATGAAGTTTCTCTTTCTAATTCCTGCTGCTGAGTTTAGATGGAAAATGCTAATGATTTATGTAGGTTTATTTTGTGCACTGCAACTTTTCTAAAGTTGTTAATTATTTCCACTAGCCATTTAGTTGATTTTCTAGGATTCTTTAAATATACCATCATATCTTCTGCAGAGTGATAGTTTAGTTTCCTCATTGAATGCTTTAATCCTTTCAATTTCTTTTTCTTCTCTAATTGCATTTCTAGTACAATATTGAATAAAAGAGGTGATAATAGGCATTCTTTCTTCATTCCTAATCTTATTGGGAAGGCTTCTAACTTATCCCCATTGCAGGTTATACTTGCTGATGGTTTTAAATAAATACTGTTTATTATTTTGAGGAAGGGCCCTTCTATTCCTATGCTTTCTAGTGTTTTCAATAGGAATGAGTGTTGTATTTTGTCAAAGGCTTTTTCTGCATCTTGTGAATTTCAAAACTACTCCACCCTATTCAGACCATTCTTTAGAAGATGGGATTTAGCTATTTCCTGATCAATAACAATAGAAATACTTGGAATAAAAGAATCAGGTCTTAGAAACTACAATCTCCACCCTACTCAGGGTAACAAGATTAGGAAGGGCTACAGCCAAACTCAAGATTTAATTATTTGAGAATATGGCCTTCAACAGACATGTGCAAAAAGGACAGATCTCTGGGCGGTCCTAGGTCAAGCTAGAGCCACCATTGGCACCTGTGAGATGCAGGAAGTGAGGTAGAGAACAACCTCTGGGGTTCTCGGGACTTCCTGTGAGGAGGGCTAGAATTCAGTTTGTGCTAGGAGCTTGGGCAGGGGCGAGCCCGCAGACAGCTTTCCTTCAGATCAGTCACTTGAGTCAAGGACTGATTCTCTTCTCTACTTTGGCCTTCGGGCCTAAACTCCCTCTGGCTCTGCCAGAAGGTTGAGTTAACCTTTTTCCCTTTTCCTCCTCTCTCCTTCTCTTCCTCTCCCTTTCCAACTCCCATTGTGATTAAACTACCATAACTCCATTCTGACTTGAGTGTTTCATTTTCGGAATTTCATAGGTAAATTCCTTGGTGACCTTAAATTAATATATATCAGTCTTTTAAAGTGATTTCAATATCATAATCTATTGAGATAATCATGTGATTTCTATTGGTTTGGTTATTAATATGGTCAATTATGTGAATGGTTTTCCTAATATTAAACCATCCTTGCATTCCTGGCATAAATCCCACCTGGTCATAGTGAATAATCCTTATAACAACTTGTTGCAGTCTTTTTGCTAGTATTTTATTTAAGATTTTTATATCTATGTGTGAATTTTAAAACTATTCCACCCTAATTAGACCATTCTTTAGAAGATCTGATTTAGCTATTTCCTGATTAGTAATAATGGAGATACTTGGAATAACAGAATCAGGTCTTGGAAACTCTACATTTCTCCTCCCTTCTTAGTTTAACAAGATTTGAAAGGTCTGCATCAAACTCAAGATTTAATTATCTAAGGAATGGTCTTCAACAGACATGTGCAGAAGAAAGGACAGACCTCTGGGCTGTCCTAAGTCAAGCTAAGTCCTCATTGGTACAGATGAGACACAGAAAAAATGATGTAAAAATGTCCATATAAGGCACATCACTTCCCGTCCCTTCCTCTTTCCCTGGAGAGGTGGCTCTGGCTGGCAGCGTGCTAGGCGTTCAGACATCTTGGGAGTAGTGGCAGTTATTTGTCTGGGTTTTGGCATTGAGTTTTGTCCTTGACCTGATTCAGGTTCAGGGATCTCAGCTGAGCCCCTTTTAGAGTTCAGGTTGATTCCTTCCTCCTTCACACTCCAAATCCTTACTTTCTAGATCTTCTAATCTTCCCACCCAGTATCAGCCAGGTGGGGGGAGAAATCCTTCACCCTTTCCTTTTCCCTTCTTCTTAATCTTCTCCACTATATCAATTAAATCACCATAAAATTTGGCAGCTGAGTTGGGTATTTTATTATTTGGGTTTTTCATTAGGATTTTTGTAAATAAAATCCTTGGCGACCTAAATTAATTATAAATTCAGTCTCAGTCATAATTTCACCCTTTACATATGTTCATTAATGAGATTGATCTGTTGTTTTCTTTTTCTGTTTTTGATCTGCCAGGCTTTGGAATCAATTCCATATTTGTGTCATAAAAAGATTTTGGTAAGACCCCTTTTTTGCTAATATTGTCAATTAATTTATATATTATTGGGATTAGTTGTTCTTTAAATGTTTGATAGAATTCACTTGTGAATCCATCTGGCCCTGGGGATTTTTTCTTAGGAAGTTCCTTGATGGCTTATTCAATTTCTTTTTCTGAGATGGGATTAAGTATTCTATTTCCTCCTTTCTTAATCTAGACAATTTATATTTGTATAAGTATTCACCTATTTCACCTATATTATCATATTTATTGCCATATAATTGGGCAAAATAGTTCTTAATAATTACCTTAATTTCCTGTTCATTAGAGGTGAGATCATCCTTTTCATCTTTGAAACTGTTAATTTGATTCTCTTTGGTCTTTTTTATTGGATTAATCAGTATTTTATTTTAATTTTTTCAAAGTGCCAGCTCCTAGTCTTATTTATTAGTTCAATAGTTTTTACTTTCAATTTTATTAATTTCTCCTTTAATTTTTAGGATTTCCAATTTAGTTTTTATCTGGGGATTTTTAATTTGTTCTTTTTCTAATTTTTTAATTTGCAAGCTCAATTCATTGATTTCCCCTCCCTCTCCATTTTGTTGATATAGGCACTCAAATATATAAAATTTCCCCTGAGTACTGCTTTGGCTGTATGCCATAGATTTTGATATGTTGTCTCCTCATTGTCATTCTCTTTAATGAAGTTCTTATTGTTTCTATGATTTCTTTTTTGACCCACCAGTTTTGAAGAATTAGATTATTTAATTTCCAATTAATTTTAAATTTGCCTTTCCATGGACCCAAACTTGTTAAGTAAAAGTTTTATCTTATTATGATCAGAAAAAGTTACATTTATTATTTCTGCTTTCTGCATTTGTTTGCAATATTTCTATGCCCTAGTACATAGTTGATTTTTCTATATGTACCATGGACAGCTGAGAAGAAGGTATATTCCTTGCTATCCCTGTTCAATTTTCTCCAGATATCTATTAACTCTAATTTTTCTAAAATATCACTCACTTTCCTTACTTCTTTCTTATTTATTTTTTGGTTTGATTTATCTAGTTCTGAATGGACAAGGTTGAGGTCCCCCACTAGTATGGTCTTACTATATATTTCCTCCTTAAGTTCTTTTAATTTCTCCTTTAGAAATCTAGATGCTATCCCATTTGGTACATAAATGTTTAGTAAGGATATCACTTCATTGTTTATAATACCTTTTAGCAAAATGTAATTTCCTCCCTTATTTCTTTTAATCAGATAAATTTCTACTTTAGCTTTCTCTGGTATAATGATTTCTCTTCCTGCTTTTTTTTTTTTACTTTAGATGATGCATAATAAATTCTGCTCCACCCTCTTACCTTTACCATGTGTATGTCTACCTACCTCAAGTGTGTTTCTTATAGACAACATATGGCAGGATTCTGGGTTTTAATCCATTCTGCTATCTGCTTCTGGTTTATGGGTGAGCTTATCCCATTCATATTCAGTGTTATGATTACTGTGTATTGCCCTCCATAATATTACGACCTTTAAATCCTGCTCTATTCCCTTTTTCTCTGTTTCTCCTCACCAGTATTTTGCTTTTTGTCATACACACACACACACACACACACACACACACACACACACACACTTCCTCCTTCTTCCAATTGCTTCCCTCTTTCCTTGTCTTATCCCCCTTTCTACTTCTTTATGGGGTAAGATAGAATTCTATATCCCATAGAGTATACTTGTTTTCCCCTCTCTGAGCCAGTTATGATGAGAATAAAGTTTAAGCATTGCCTGTCACCACTCTTATCTTCCCCTCTCTAGAATGATTTTTCATGACTCTTTAAGTTATATAATTTAACCCATTCAATCTTTCTCTTCCCTTTTTTCTCAGGGCAACCCTCTCTTTCAGCCCTTGATTTATTCTTTTACGTATCATTCATATGTATACATATCACATCATACATACATATTGTTCCATATCATCACATTTACATACACATCATATCATCATAATCATCTTTCTTATTCATCCTCTTTCTGAGTAAATTCCTTCTATCTTCTCTACTACTTAGAGTAATTTTTAAGAATTACAGAAATCCTCCTCCCATGGAGACTTATAAACATTTTTACCTTAATGAGTCCCTTAAATTTTCTCTTCCTTATTTACCTTTCTGGATTTCTCTTGTGTCTCATATTTGGCCTTTAATTTTTTTTTTGTTTAGGTCTGGCTTATTCCTCAGAAATGCTTGGAAATCTTCTATCTTATTGAATGTCCATCTTCCCCCCCTTCCCCCCCCAAAAAAAGAACATACTTGGTTTTTCTAGATAGGTGATTCTGAGTTGTAAACTCAAATCTTTGCCTTCCTGAATATCATATGCCATGCCTTTTGATCTTTTAATGGAGAAGTCACTAGGTCCTGTGTGATCCTGATTGTAGCTCCATGGTATTTGAATGGTTTCTTTATGGCTGTTTGAAGAATTTCTCCTTGGCTCGGTGGCTCTTGAATTTAGTTATTACATTCTTTCTGGAGGTGATTTGTGAATTCTTTCAATTTCAATTTTATTTCCTGTTCAAGGATCTCTGGGCAATTATATCTTTAATAATTTCTTATAATATGATATTGTGAATTTTAAAACTATTCCACCTTAATCATACCATTCTTTAGAAGATCTGATTTAGCTATTTCCTGATCAGTAATAATGGAGATACTTGGAATAACAAAATCAGGTCTTGGAAACTCTACATTTCTCCTCCCTTCTTAGTTTAACAAGATTTGGAAGGTCTGCATCAAACTCAAGATTTAATTATCTGAGGAAATGGCCTTCAACAGACATGTGCAGAAAAAAGGACAGACCCCTGGGCTGTCCTAAGTCAAGCTAAGCCCTCATTGATAAAGATGAGATGCAGGAAAGTGATGTAAAACTGTCTATATAAGGCATGTCACTTCCTCTCTCCTCCTCTTTCCCCAGAGAGATGACTCTGGCTGGCAGCTTGCTAAGCATTCCAACATCTTGGTGTGGTGGCAACTATTGTCTGGGTTTGGTGGTGAGTTTTGCCCTGGAGCTGATATCAGGTTCGGGCATCTTGGCTTAGTCCTTTCCCTTTTGGAGTTCAAGCCTGACTCCTTCCCCCCTCATACTCCAAAACCTTATCTCCTAATCTCCCCAGTAGGTACCAGACATGCGGGGAAAGAAAACCTACTCCTTCTCCCTTAATCTCCTCCACTATCAATTAAATCAACATACAATTTCCAGCTGACTTGGGTGCTCATTAGGATTTTATAAATAAAATACTTGGTGACCAAAAACATTATTACATTCAGTATCAGCCATAATTTTAACCCTTACAATATCCAAGGTTTTTTCTTGATTATGGCTTTCAGGTTGTCCAATAATTCTCAAATTATCTCTCTAGATCTATTTTCTAGGTCAGTTGTTTTTTCAATAAGATATTTCATGTTTTCCCCCATGTTTTTGTTTTTGTTTTTGGTATTCCTTTGATTCTGCTTGATTATTTCTTGATTTCTCATGAAATCATTAGCTTCTGGATGGTTAATTTTGATTATTAAGGCCTGATTGTCCTCTGTCAGTTTTTGGCTCTCCTTTTGCAATTGGCCCATTTCTCCTTGCATCACTTTAATTTCTTTTAGCATCACTTTCCTTTCTTCTTGTATCACTTTCATTTCTCTTCCTCACTTTTCCTCTGCCTCTTATAATTGGTTTTTGAAATCTTTTTTGAGCTCTTCCAGAATCTGTGTCCAATCCATATTTTTCTTTTGTACTTTGGGTTTGTTTCCTTTGCTTTCACTGTCCCTTTCTGTGTCTGTATCTTGCTCTTTGTTTCCATAAAAATTCTTTAGAGTGAGGTGCTTTTTTGTCATTTGTTCATTTTTCCTATCTAATTATAGTAGGTTCTGTTTTCTGGGAAGTGGGGTACCCTCTTAAACTTCTGTCCTTCCTTGATGTTATTCTCAGCTTATTTGTTTGTTTGTTTGTTTGTTTTTACCACATTCAGTTCTTAGAAGAGGATGTGATGGTCTGAGGGCTGAGAGCTTTGAGAGCTCCCCCTCAACCCCCATGGATTCAATTGATCCTTGAGGTTCTGATAGCTTAAAGACTTTCCTTAGGCTTGGGCATAATCTTTTGACTGCACTCTGAACTTGATCAGGTCAGAGGTTGATCAAATTCTAGCACTAGGCTTAGGCACAAGTTTTTGGTCTCACTGTGTACTTGAACCAATCAGACACACCCTTGATTGCCCTGTCTTGGAACTCTGCCCTTAGTTTTGGGCAAAGAGCTGGGGAGGGGGGAGAATCCCCCTGTGAACTATGTCTTCACCCCAAATTATGGATTATGTCCTCATCCAAAGCCCAGACTGGGATTTCTGGCTTCGCTCTGGACTCACACAGATCAGCCCATTTCAGCCCAGATTGCCCCAGGCTGGAACTCTGGACTTCTCCACAGGTTTGAAATTTCAAGGGGTGTGGGTTGACTTGTACCACTATTTGTCCATGTAAGATTTCACGATCTGAATGTTGGCTTGGACTTAGGTTCGGTACCTGTGACAGCAGATATAGGATGGGAAGTGTGTGACTTGTTCTTGGCTTGCTCTTCCTTCCTTGAATATAGCCTCTTTCTGGCTCTCCTCTCCTCTTACCCAAATGCCCCAGATATTCTCTGCCTACCTTTTGAGTTCTTTTCTTGAAAGCTGTTTCACTCTATTTCCTTGTTGGTCCTTTCATTACCATGTTGTTAGTATTTGCATTAGTGTTCGTTTAGAATCTCTCCTCTGTCATGTCCCCTCAACCGCTGTACTCAGGCAGTTGCTTTTCCTCGGTGTTTCTACTTCCACAGTTTGTCCTCTGCTTATGGATAGTGTTTTTTCTCCTAGATCCCTGCAGATTGTTCAGGGATATTACATCGCCACTAATGGAGAAGTCCATTGCGTTCAATTATACCACAGTGTATTAGTCTCTGTGTACAATGTTCTCCTGGTTCTGCTCCTTTCGCTCTGCATCACTTCCTGGAGGTCGTTCCAGTCTCCATGGAATTCCTCCACTTTATTATTCCTTTTTGCACAATAGTATTCCATCACCAACATATACCACAATTTGTTCAGCCATTCCCCAATTGATGGGCACCCCCTCGTTTTCCAATTTTTGGCCACCACAAAGAACACAGCTATGAATATTCTTGTACAAGTCTTTTTCCATATTATCACTTTGGGGTACAAACCCAGCAGTGCTATGGCTGGATCAAAGGGTAGACATTCTTTTATCGCCCTTTGTGCATAGTTCCAAACTGCCCTCCAGAATGGTTGGATCAGTTCACAACTCCACCAGCAATGAATTAATGTCCCTACTTTGCCACATCCCCTCCAGCATTCATTACTTTCCTTTGCTATCATGTTAGCCAATCTGCTAGGTGTGAGGTGGTACCTCAGAGTTGTTTTGATTTGCATCTCTCTGATTATAAGAGATTTAGAACACTTTTTCATGTGCTTATTAATAGTTTTGATTTCTTTATCTGAAAACTGCCTATCCGTGTCCCTTGCCCATTTATCAATTGGAGAATGGCTTGATTTTTTGTACAATTGATTTAGCTCTTTATAAATTTGAGTAATTAAACCTTTGTCAGAGGTTTCTATGAAGATTTTCCCCCAATTTGTTGTTTTCCTTCTGATTTTAGTTACATTGGTTTTGTTTGTACAAAAGCTTTTTAATTTGATGTAGTCGAAATTATTTATTTTACATTTTGTGATTCTTTCTATGTCTTGCTTGGTTTTAAAGTTTTCCCCTCCCAAAGGTCTGACATGTATACTGTTCTGTGTTTACCCAATTTACTTATGGCTTCCTTCTTTATGTTTAAGTCATTCACCCATTTTGAATTTATCTTGGTGTAGGGTGTGAGGTGTTGATCAATTCCTAATGTCTCCCACACTGTCTTCCAATTTTCCCAGCAGTTTTTATTGAATAGTGGATTTTTGTCCCAAAAGCTGGGATCTTTGGGTTTATCATATACTGTCTTGCTGAGGTCTCTTGCCCCCAGTCTATTCCACTGATCCTCCTTTCTGTTTCTTAGCCAGTACCAAATTGTTTTGATGACTGCTGTTTTCTAATATAGTTTGAGTTCTGGGACTGCAAGGCCCCCATCATTTGTGGTTTTTTTCCCATTATTTCCCTGGATATCCTTGATCCTTGGTTATTCCAAATGAACTTTGTTATGGTTTTTTCTAAATCAGTAAAGAAATTTTTGGGGAGTTCAATGGGTATGGCACTAAATAGATAGATAAGATTGGGTAGGATTTTCATTTTTATTATATTGGCTCGTCCTATCCATGAGCAGTTAATGTTTTGCCAATTGCTCAAGTCTAGTTTTAGTTGTGTGGAGAGTGTTTTGTAGTTGTGTTCATATAGTTCCTGTGTTTGTCTCGAGAGATAGATTCGTAGGTATTTTATTTTGTCTAAGGGGATTTTGAATGGGATTTCTCTTTCTAGTTTTTGCTGCTGAGCTCCGAGGGCTCCTGATAGGATTAATTTCCCCTGGGTTGGATTGAGTGTGTCTTAAAGCAGGGACCTTCCCTGAGACTGGGACGGAAGAATCCAGCCAGGGGGCTACAGGCTCCCCTCTTTCTCTCTCTGTTTCCCTGCTGTCTGGGTGCCCCAGCGACTGGCTCAGGTTGTTTTCAGGGTGCAGCCTTCAGAATAGCCAGCCCTGGAGTCCTTTTGCTGGCTCTTAGGTTCCCGCTGCTGCCTTGGACTCAGCGCTCTGGGTTGGGGGGGATGGGTCCTGGGACCTTCCTTCTGCCCATCCCTTAGATCCGAGTGATCTCAGGTTCTGGCTTTTGGGGGGCTGTACCTTTTGATACAGGTCCAGGTCCAGGAGGAAGGTTCCCTGGATCTATCTTGTTGTTTGTTTTGAATTTCAGTGTCCTAGGAGCATACAGTTTGAGATCGGTAAGGAAGGGGTTTCCGGAGATCTGAACTTTAGCTCTCTCTAAGCCACCATCTTGACCGGAACTCTGTACTTATTTTTAAAACATATTTTAAAACATATTTCAATGTAATTATTTTCCTGGATAATTTCATCATTTTATTTTGTGCACTTTAAAAACATGATTCTGAGGGCTCCAAATTATTTTAAAAATAATATCTCATTTGATCCTCACAACAGTCTTGTGATGTAGATATTATTATTATACTCATTTTGTAGTTATGGAAACTGAGGCAAGCAGATACATTAAGCAACTTGCCCAGAGTCACACAGCTAATTAGTGCCTGAATTCAGGAGTTCTCAACTTCAAGTCCACGGTTCTAAGCACTTTACTATCTCATTGCTTCCAAGTATGCCTCCAGTCAATGAACATATATTTTTGAAATATGCTGTGGAGTTTAGAGCAGTGTAATAAACCTCCTTTCAGAGAAATAAATTAGAGAAAAAATTAGGGAGAATAAGGACCATGCTGCTAGGCTGTTCATGACATTTTGTTTAAGAGATATTTTAAAAATAACAATCAATTTTTAAAACTAGAATAACAGACTCAGTCACTAAGTAGCTTGGTCTGAGTTTCCTTCTCTGCAAAATAAGCAAAAAATCATTAGCTCCAATTCTAGAAGGTTAGATCCTTTACCTGAGAGACCATGTGGTATATGAGAAAGTGTGCTGTGTTTGGAGTTAGAAGGACCTGTGTTCAAATCTTTTTTCTGACATTTTTGAGCTAGATGAGTACAGGCAAGTCAACCATCCTCTTCTAACCTGGTTCTTTGTCTGCAAATGAAGATAATAATGCATGTAGTCCAGAGTTTTTGCAGGGATATGAGATATGTAAAGTTATTTGTAAGTCTTAAAATGAACATGCATATGACTTATCTTCTTAGAAGACATGATTTTGCAACTTTTTAAAACAATAATGCAAACAAATGATTTCTCTTAAATCAGTGATCCCCACAGATCTGTCTGGGTTTTTCAGTTCAGCTGTTTCCCTTTTGTTAATTGCAAAAAGGAAAGTGCTGTTAATTTGTCCTGTTTTTCTCTGTTCTAATTAACTGATGCTATTATTCCAACACCCACAAATTACCTTTGAATATTGCTTGTCACTTATCTGTTTAAGTCTTCTGTCTTAGAGTACACTTTGATCCAGATCCAGGTCCAGGAGGAGGGTTCCCTGGATCTATCCTGTTGTTTGTTTTGAATTTCGGTGCCCTAGGAGCATACAGTTTGAGATCGGCAAGGAAGGGGTTTCGGGAGATCTGAACTTTAGCTCTCTCTAAGCCGCCATCTTGACCGGAACCTCTTATCTTATTCTTATTGCTACATTTTATCTATGCTAACCTGTGCTAGGGACATGAATGAAAGAAAAGAAAATTTCAATGCAAACAAATAATCAATGAAAACATATTTGTACAAATGCAAGCATAAAACATACAATTACAGAAATTCAAAATGGAAAATAGAAAATGCAAACTTTTGAAAAACCTTTGAAACAATAAAATACAGTTACAAACTAACTTATGTTTTACAAAAAGCTAAAGTTTATCTAAAATAATAACTATGCAAAACTCAAGCGAACTTCATTTTACAAATCCTACTTAATTCAAACAAAACTTTTTACTATGCTAAGACCTTATCCTATCATTAATACAGAAAACCAAAATTAACTACATTAAAACTCGAAATCAACTTACTATACAAATAAAATAAAAACTTTGTAATAATTTAACTATATACACATCTATATGAATATACAGACCTGTGCAATTTCTATAGTTATGTATATGTTATGTATAAACTATTTACATATTGCAGGAGAGAAATAAATTCCTCCCCTCTTAAGATAGTCTAAGAAAACCTTGAAGATTTTCTTTAGAAAGTTATGTATGTTTTCTTGATTTTCTTGATTTTATCATCTAGACAGAAAGTCTTCCTGGGAGATATCTTATTATTTTAATGTGTACAATTATTATTATTTTCCCAAGGTGATTTATCTGTATTTATTTATTTCTATGGATACTCACCAACTGATTATGATGTTGCAGAATTTGTGAGAAATGTGTCCTACATGTGTATGCTATTTTGTAGTGAATACTTACCAAATCTTTAAAGTCACTTCCTTTGTTACTGTCTTCTATCTTCGTGTTGTTACTATGTAGTGTTTGTTTGCAACTATAATGAAAGTGTGTAATGTTAGAATGGCACAAAAAAGTTATCTTACAGTTCATGTCCATAATCAGTCTGTTGTTCCTCTTCTCTATGTTTTGTTTTTTGCAATGTCTTTGTTACAGTTCAATCATCCTTTCTGCTGTCATCTACGTTTCTTTTATGATGTCTTCTCCTTTGTCTTAATCTTGATCGCTGTCTTCATTTCATTCTTCTTGAATAATTTCTTCTTCTGATATCTTTTTGACTGTAGTTGTGTTGTCTGATTCTTCTTCTGCTGTTGCTTTTTTTCACATGCAAGTACTGCAGCCACATTTCTTTCTCTAATACACTTAAGTTTTGTATATAAACCAAATTCCCAGGTTTTATCATATGGAGTGCATAATCTAATAGACACCTGTCACACCCACAACTTCTATTTAACCCACTGTTTTGCAGTCCTCAGGGGATTTCTGCAACACAGATTTGGCAGCACCTGTGTCTAAGAGATAATTATAAACTTGTGTTCCTATTTTTAGGGTTACATGGGAATCTGTGCTATTTTCTGGAGAATAGACAAGTATCACAGGAGCTAACACAATATGATCAGGAAAATTCAACACTTGTTCCTGTTCCTCATTCTCTAATTCTTCATTGATTTTTCCTGCACTAATTTCCCATTTAAATTAAATTTCCCAATTTAAAAATCTCTTTTTTTGTCATTTTCATTAGTTTTTATTCCATTGCCCATACTTCCCAGTCCATTTTCTCCATATGCCATATTTTTAACTGCACAGGCCTTGGCACACCTTCTTAATGAAGTTTCACTTTTTTGCATATCAAGTTTTTGGGGATTCCCACCAACTACTTGGGAATATTTTGGATGAGCACCTGCTTTGATATTTTCTTGCGTGGTATTCAGGTCTTGCGCTTGTTGTGAATTATGGTAGCATCCAGTATCAAAATAATTTGGGTAGTTTGGTCTCTCATACTGGAATACTTTATTAAATCCATTTTTAAACCCTTAATTTCTATATCCATTTTGCCTGACTCCATTAAAACAATTAAATCTATTGTCTCAGTTTCCCCTGAAGCTTTGTCCAAAGAATTGTCCCCTAAATCTGCATTCTCTCATGAGATTACCAGGTCTGTTACAAAGAAAACATCCTGGGGTTTGTCTGTATTGTCTGGGGTTGTAATTATTTCTGGGTTGTCTATAAGTTTTTAGTTCAGCAACTGTTTTTTCCAGCACTTTATTGTATTTCAGTTTTTGTTTAAGCTCTCTGATTTCTTTGGTTAAGTTATCAATTATATTGTTTTTCTCTTATTGCCTGTCTTTCTCATCTTGGAAAACATAGTTAGCAATTCTCCTAAGAACCTTGTCAAACCAGTTTGGGCAATTACTCCGAAAATAATTTCAGACCACATGGCATGCATTTTTCACAAACTGCCTGCGAATGTGATTTACATTCTCATCTGTTAGAATATCTAACCCAATTCATTTTTCTGCATAGTCAATAATCCTATCAAGGAAAGTGGAGGAAGTCTCTCCCACTTCTTGCTTTAGGCGATCAAATTTAGACCAGGTTCCTGGGCATCTGGAATATTGCCTCATAGTTTCAATTATTGCCTCCCTGGCTGTAGTTAAGTCTCTGTGCCATGCAAAAGAGTTATATTCCCCACCAGGATCCCGAGTTGGCCAATCAGCAATTTGGGGGTTATTATTAGTGTCCTGTATAATCTGCTTTTTCACCCCCTTTTTGTTAAAAATTCATCCATAAGGATGTCAAAGTCCAAATAAGAAGGATTGTAAAGCTTAAACTTTGTGCTTGAACTGCTTTACAACTGCCATGGGTTCTTCTTCATCTGATGGAGTATTTTTCTTAAAACTGTCTATATCAGCTTGTGTAAATTTTTTGTGGCACATAAGATTCACTATACCATGCTCTGGGGACATTATGGGTTCCCTTAAAGGAAACATATGAGCTGGTTTGCTTTCTAATGCTCCAGTTTCCATTTCTAATTTAATTGGTTTATCTGATTTAGTTGCACACTCTAATTTAGTTGCATCATACTCTTTAGTTTCTGTCATTGTCCCTTTAGACTTGAGTAATTTCTCATATTGAGTTTGCATTCTATTGTAATTTCTCATATTGAGTTTGCATTCTATTGAGTTTAGTCTCTAGATAGTTCACTTTTAACATTAGATCACTCTTTGCAGTCTATGCTTGATGCTTGCTTTTAAATGTTTAAACACAACTGCCAAAGATTTGATCATCATGTAAAAGCACATGATAAACAATAGTAGTACAGGGTCATAAGAGATCAGCTGTAGGAGTGTCAATGAGAGTAGTGGCATTAAAAAGTCATAGGCAAACACATTTTGTACATATTCTGGTATAATAGTAAAAATGAGAGAAGTCATATCTAACAGAGAAAATCCCATGGTGATTTTATGTAGCTAATTCACCAGTTTTCTGAGAGTACAGATTCTTTGTATAAAGTTGAGTGGGAGATGGGTTTTATATCCCCCTAGAGTTTGGTTCACTGTGACCACAGCTCACAGTGAAACTCAGCTCTAGCTGCTTCCACAGACCCCCTTGCTGAGACAATGGCTCCAACTGCCCAAATTGACAGTTGGACCTATAAAATAAGATAGTTAGGTTTTGTCTTATTTAGCTCACCAAACATTTTATGACAATAATAATTATAACATAATAATAATAATAATGAGCTACACAAAATATAGATAGAAAAACTGTTCCAATATAGGTTCAAAACTTTTCAAAACTGTTTAACTTGGGGGCAGCTGGGTAGCTCAGTGGATTGAGAACCAGACCTAGAGATGGGAGGTTCTAGGTTCAAATCTGACCTCAGCCACTTCCTAGCTGTGTGACCCTGGGCAAGTCACTTGACCCCCATTGCCTAGCCCTTACCACTCTTCTGCCTTGGAGAACACAGTATTGACTCCAAGACGGAAGGTAAGGGTTTAAAAAAAAAAAAACTGTTTAACTTGCCAATCAGGTTCAAACTGTTCAGATACTTTTGATAGAGATAACCAAAAGTATACTCAGTGATAAAGTGAAGCTCAAATGTGAACTTCCCCTCAGGATCAGGTGCAAGTATGCTAAAGAGACTCTTATTATAAAAATAAAACATTTATTGAAAAATATAATGATAAATAAAGGATTTCTAATTTTAAGGGATTCTAAATCCACCCAAATAAACTCCCAGGTTCCACAAGGAACCGCTTCTCCTGTGTTTCACAGGCTACAGTAATCCTCCCTGATATGACTAGCCCACATTTATACTATCTAAATAAAAACTACTGCTATTTTCCTTATAAATCTTAACTTCGCCCTCAAATTATCAAATAGCAAAGACTAGCTGGTTGAGTCTCAACAAGAATATAATTTAACTGGGGGCAGCTGGGTGGCTCAGTGGATTGAAAATCAGGCCTAGAGATGGGAGGTCCTACATTCAAATCTGACCTCAGATACTTCCCAGCTGTGTGACCCTGGGCAAGTCACTTAACCCCCATTGCCTCGCCCTTACCACTCTTTTGCCTTGGAGCCAATACACAGTATTGACTCTAAGATAGAAGGTAAGGGTTTAAAAAAAAAGAATATAATATAACTGTCACATCTGAAATCAACATGCTCTCTCAGCTCTGCCTCAATCTCCAATTCTTTTCTCAAGCCAGCCACTTTACTTTTTATCTCTAAACTAATAAAACGATACTTATTTTCTAATACCATCCTTACAATTGGAATGGATAAAGATGAGATAGAGAAAACCAACCAGAAGACTATTGCAATAGTCCAGGTGTGAGACAATGGGCGATTGTACGGGGTGTAAGGGGAGAGAAAGGGATCTTATACAAGAGACATAGTGAAGTCAGAAATGACAAGATAACAATAAATTCAATATATGAGCTGAGTGTGAGTCAGAAGGTGAGAATGATACCAAAATTATTAGCCTCTTGCAACTTGGTGACCAAGGGAATGATAGTGACCTCCACAGCAAAAAGGAAAGATAGATGTTTAGGGGAAAAGAATGATTTCCATTTGGGGCATATACAATATTACACAATACATGAATGTGCTTAAGTTTGAAGTCTTTCTCATAGTATCCACCAGGGCCTCCACTTAACTGGAATCTTGTCTCCTCTATAGCATAGTGAAATAACCAGGAAAAACTTCAACAAAATAAATCTAAGCACAAGTACTTTGCAAGCTGGTTGGCATTAAATTAAAGGAAACATTAATGAACCCAAAGGCCTACCATGACTCTAGAATGGTGCCCATCTACTGACAGATGAATACAAAGAATGAACCACATATAAAGGATTCAGGATATATATGCTCCAAATAGGATTTGTAGGATTGACTTGGCTAAGCTTGTTGTTAGAAGGGTGTTATTTTTTTTTAAGTTGAAAGGAAGGAAATAATCAATGCTTAACAACTGGAAAATAAAAGTTAAATGTTTTTTTTAAGAGAATTCAATTAAGGGTCAGAGTTCTGAGTCTGGAACAGCTGTGTTCAAGACATTTTGACACACATGGACTTTGTGACTCTGGGAAAGTCACAACCTCTCAGCATCACAGGCAATTCTCTTAAGCAATGGAGTAGCTGTTAATCTGTATCAGTGGAGGGAGTTTCCCCATATGGATGAAATCACATACAAACAAAAGAAAAACAAAAAAGTTTCGATCTAGTTTTCACCTATCATATTTGCTAAAAGCAAAGAACATTAAATTTATAATTGACTAAAAGAAATGTTCTGCAAAAACATTGTCAGTTCATTTTTATTGCTATACTAAGTTTAAAATTTATCTTATATAAATATATATAAAAACTTATATACTAAGTATAAAATTTATAAAAAAAATAAAATGTGCCTTTGAATATTACAGTATTTGTCTATAGCTTTATTTATGAAAGATATTTATATTTTTATAATCTTGTATTTTGTGTTGTGTTCAAATAGTATAGTCACTACAACTCATTTGATGCATCAAAGTAGATGACTTTAAGAAAGGTGAAATGCCATTAAACAAAAGCGTCCATACAATGCTTATATCTGACAACTTAACATAGTCACCATTTTTCTTGCTATTGGAAACTGCCTGGGCAACAGTGGCTCTATTATCAGATGGGACACTGCCTTGAGTATTGCTGTTTAATGGTTACTTTTTGTTATAAGGTAGGAGGGTACCTGGAAGAGGTTTAAAATGTTTGTTTTTGTTTTTCCTTGGAAGAAAGACTGATACAATGACAAAAGGAATCAAAATAACAAAAGGCAATAAAATATCTTTTAAAAAATATTTTCAACCCATGGCATGGATTTTAAATAGCCTCAGTCTATTCTGCTAGTGTAATTCATTCTCCTGTGGATGACAATGCCTGTTTCTAAGTTTGGAATAATAAAAGGGAAAGAAAACAGGAAGTTTTGGGTTGTGTACTGTTTTAATCAGAACTTTATGAGAAGGGCCAATAGGATGTGATTCATTGAGAAACAATATACTGCCAAAAATAGGCTTGATTTGTACCAATCAATGCTGAATATGGTTTGATTTTCTTTTCTTTTCTTTTTTGCTCTTAGAGAAGGTCAGTTTTATCTGTTTCCTCTGTAAAACTGGAAATCACACGTGGAGTAGTTACTTTACTTAGCATTTGCTTCATAGACTTCAAGTTCTACATAAATGGCAAGGATTTCACTTACTATTTACTTTTATCTTTATGTTTTGCCTTCTCCCATTAGAATATAAGCGCCTCAAGGGCAGAGACTATCATTCTTTTTGCTTCTATTTGTATTCTCAGCTTGTTGACTTGATTCTACAACCTTACTTTATCTTTGAGATCCTCATCTCAATTTTCTAAAAAGAGACAAAAAGAAAAAAAAAAGGTACCCATCAAAATCTCCACTGTGGCAGGGTTATTTGAAATGTGCATAACATGGCATTTCACCTTTGATTCAATGGGAAAGTTCTTTGAAACATTGGAATAAAAAAAAAACTTTCAGCAGCAAATTATGATGGAATAATGCATAGTATGTATTGTTACTAGCCATGTGGTCCTGGACAAGTCACTTAACTTCTCTATCCTCATCTGTAAAATAAATGGGTTGGATTATATGACTCCTAGGGTCTCCTCAAGCTCCAAGTTATGCCTCTTTTATGATACTTTCAAGTGGCAATCAATACAATTCCAACCCTAAGTGGCTCCTGGTACATTGTTCTGTGTCTCTAAGGATATATGTTTAAGTGCATCTGTCTGTTTGTCATCTACCTATCTCCATCTATTTATCCATCTATCCATCTATCTAGTCTTCATATACAGTTTTTAAGTGACAGGGTTGACATTCAAACTCAGATCCTCTTGACACAAGCTCAGCACTTTCTACTTCACTCTATAACTAGGCAACTAAGAAGGGCAGTGGATAGGTTTCATTATATTCACATGTAATTAGTTTAGTGATTCCAAAATGTTTATTTTCAGTTCTTTCTTACAAAAATATAGAAATATTTTTTACTTTAGAGGTCCATTCCTCAGAAAGATCTAAGTTCAAATCCAGTCTCATTTACTAGTTGTGGAGTTACCTAACCTCTTAACCCAGTTTCCTCATTTATATGATGATTACATGTATAATAATGTAAAGCATTTTTTCCATATTAGTCATTTTGTGGAAGATAATTTGAACAAACAAAAATGAACAAATGAAATATGGTGTTTGACTTTTTTCTTTAAAGATATGGCTGGCATTCCTCAATTGACAAATGGTCAAGGGACACGAGTAGCCAATTTTAAGATAAAGAAATCAAAACTATCAATAAACACATGAAAAAATGTTCTAAATCTCTCACAATTAGAGAAATGCAAATCAAAACAACTCTGGATACCACCTCACACCTAGCAGATTGGCCAATATGACAGTAAAGGAAAGTAATAAATGTTGGAGGGGATGTGGCAAAACTAGGATGCTGATGCATTGCTGGTGGAGTTGTAAATTGATCCAACCATTCTGGAGGGCAATTTGGAACTATGCCCAAAGGGCACTAAAAGACTGTCTGCCCTTTGATCCAGCCATACCACTGCATGGTTTGTACCCCAAAGAGATAATAGGGGGAAATGTGTGTGCAAAAATATTTATAGTCATGCTCTTTGTGTTGGCAAAAAAAAAAGGAAAATGAGGGGGTATCCATCAATTGGGGAATGACTGAACAAATTGTGGTATATGATGGTGATGGAATACTCTTGTGCTGAAAGGAATAAAGAATTGGAGGAATTCCATGTAAACTGGAACGACCTCCAGGAAATTATGCAGAGTGAAAGGAGTGGAACCAGGAGAACATTGTACACAAAGATGGATACACTGTGGCACAATTGAACTTAATAGATTTCTTTACTAGCAGCAATGCAATGACCCAGGACAATCCAGAGGAACTTAGGAGAAAGCGCTATCCACATCCAGAGAAAGAACTGTGGGAACAAAAAAGGAGAAGAAAAACATGATTAATCACATGGTTTAATGGGGATATGATTGGGTATTTTGACTTTAAATGATCACTCTGTTGCAATTAATAATATGGAAAGATACATGTAAAATCCAGTGGAACTCCTTGTCAGCTCAGGGAGGGGAAGGAAAGAATATGAATCATATAGCCATGGGAAATATTATAAATAAATACATAAAGATTATCATGATAACACCAAAAATGAAAAAAAAAAACTAAAAAAAAAAGATATGGCAGGAGTGGTGATGGGAGGGAAGTACTTAAAGAGGGAAAAAACTATTTAAGTAAATATAATACTTACATCTTCAATTTGCTTATTATCAAATCTAACTTTTCTTATCCATTTATCCTACCTAGACTTTTTTACGGGTGTCATGGACCCTTTTTTGTAGTCCAGTAAAGGCTATGGATCCCTTCTCAGGATGTTTTTGAGTATATATGATAAAAATACATAGGATTACAAGGAAAATCAATTATATAGAAATGCAATTGTCAAAATATGAAAGAAAAAGGTGTATATATAGCTTTGGATCTTGAGTAAAGGCAATCATAAAAGAAATGTTACAATTAAAAGGTGATGGGTTGGTTACATGGCAAGAGAGAGGGATGACCAATGGATAACTCAGTTGTTCCACTGATATCTTTGTATTGTCAGAAATAAAGGAAGATCCAGAGTACTTTGGGTTACTAATTAGAGGACATGGGTAAGTTTTGAGAACTGTCCAGCAGTCTGCAAACTCTGGTTCCCTTCTGGTTAGGTGGGACTGTGAAGGTGAATAAGGAGTGGGAGACAGCTTGGATATTTCAGACCTGTTGCCCAGGTGTGGCAAGAAGCTGCTCTGCTTGGCACAGGGTTCTTCTTTATTTTATACCTCAGTGGTTACATATTTTTTCTGGCACAGTCATTTTTCAACATACATGATTTCTTACAGGTAATTGGCAACAAATCATTTAATAACATTCTGTGATGATCTTGCATACCATGTTGCTACAACAAAGGAATACGTGATAGAGATAAATGACACAGGCAGGGCAACTAGGGGTCAGTTCTCACTGACCTGTGGGATGACCAGATAAAAGAATCATTGTTGCTTTTAATCAGCTTTCATAATCAATCAGAATTACTTAGGAGATTCCTAACAAAAACAGTGCTGCTAGGTGCAGGGTTAAAGAGTAAATTTAAGACAGACCAGATTCAGGTATATCCCCAATTCTGGAGTTTCATTTTTCTATGTTATTTAGAAGAGTTGCTGGCTTTAATAAACAAAACAAGTCGGTGGAGTGTGATGTACCAGGCTGTACCTAAATGTTGATTGATAGGCCTGTCGTCTTTGGCTTGTAATGGGGGTGGAAAACCTGGTTGTGATCCTGCTAGAGGACATGAAATTCTTTAGGTTTTAATTCTGTGAATAAGATTTTTGGAGTGGATCTTTGGGGTGATTAAAATGGGACATATGTATTAATCTTGTATTAGTATGCCTAAATTTTAGCAAGATATTTGACAATCTTTCATGATAGATACCCTTGTGATAGTTAAGTGGATTCTGAACTGGTTGAACTAGACCCAAATATACATAATGGACAAGGTCAACTTGGAGGGAAGTTTATACTGGCATGCCCTAATGCTTTCTTTGTTCTAGGCTCATCAGCTTTTTTTTTTGTCTATAATTATTTTAACTTCAGCACAATTTTAGAATGAGTCCTATAGACGTTGTATAAACAAATTGATTAGAATAAGGCATGATCTGTGAAAATCTATGATACAAAGCATTCCCTTGGGATTCTCTAACCTTGCATAGAGATGAGCTGGAGAAGTCCATTTCTGTAGGGAGATAATTCAACTTTTTGTTTGCATAATGGACTGCCTCCAGCAATACACACATTCCCAGCTTTATAAGCACCCTGCTCTTAAGGAAGGGCTGCAGAGGTCTTCCTTGTGTTTAATTAGTTAGGCTGTTGATATAAGATGGATGAATGGATAATTGGGAAAAGCCATATTTTTATAGTTCTTTAAAGGTAGGATTAAAGTTTTAAGCTTTTCCCATTGTTTTATTTTTTTCAGATAATTTATTGCCATATTTTGAATATTAGTATCTATTGTTTAGTGCTATCTTACATTTATCCTCTGAATCTCTCAAAAAAATCTCACTTGTTTTCAGTAATTTTCTTCTGCCACTGTTATAGTTGAAAACCTTCTTTTAACTTATAATAGTTGGATGAGATTATGGGAAAATAGAAATAACCAAATTTTGTTCTGTTGTTAGTACCCCAAAATATTTATAGCTGCCCTTTTTGTTGTGACAAATAATTGGAAACTAAAGAGTTGTCCTCAAGTGGGGAATGACTGAACAAATTGTGGTATATGATGGCAATGGAATACTATTGTGCTATAAGGAATGAAGAACAGAATGATTTCAGAAAAAGCTGGAAAGACCTACATGAATGGATGCATAGTGAAATAAGCAGAACCAGGAAAACATTGTACACAGTGACTGAAACATTGTGGAAAGATCAACTCTGAAAGACTTGGCTACTTTCAGCAACACAAATAATCCAGGATAATTCTGAAGGATTTATGAAAAAGGATGCTATCTATTTTCAGAAGGAAAAAAAAAAGAGTAGAAACAAAGGTGAAAACATATGATTTATCACTTATTTGGGTATGTTTTGAGGTTTGGGGTGTATGGGATTATTCACTTACAAAAATGAATATGGAAATGTTTTGCATAATAATACATGTATAACACTTGTGAGCTCCAGAAGTGGGGAGGAAAGGAGAAAATGTGAATCACATAACTTCAGAAAACATGTAGAAATTTTTTAAAATTAAAAATAATTAGTAGTACCCTTGACTTACCTATATTACTCTGAATACCTTAAAAGCAAGACGTGATTGAGTAAAATTATGTTTACATTGACCAGTCGGAGCTTAATAAGCACCTAAGTGCCAGTACTGCAGCTGTCTTGGACCCATTCTCACTGATGATCAGCCCAGATGCTCTGACCTGTTCTTTCTGACCTAGTGGGGTCTCGTCCCATATTAGGCAGCCTGGTGTTCTCTGGCTTCCAAGGTCTCAATCTATCAGTGCCAGACTTAGATACCCATTTCTAGTCAAGAACTAATTTTAAGCTAAATTTAAACTATGAAGGAAGGAAACAAATGTTTGGGCATCTACTATGTGCTTTGATCCTCACACAATAACCCTGGGTAGAAGGTGTTATTATGATGCTCATTTTACAGTTGAGGAAATTAAGGCAGATCAGTGGTTGAGTGATTTATATAGGGTTATACGGTGATTGTTGGAAGTGGGATTTGAACTTGGGTCTTCCCAACTCCAGACCCAGTCACTTAGTTACTTGAAATCACAAAATAATTCAGAGCTTTCAGGATTTTAAAGAATTGAAACACAAGGTCCAATTGAAATATATAGCTTAAGTTCTCCCCCAACTATCTGATGCCAAAAAAATTACTTCAGTGTGTACAAAGAGAGAATGTATGTTAATATTATAAAGTATAGAAAATGTTCATAGTTCTTTCTAAAATGCATATTATGAATTGTGTCAATAAAGAGAAGACAAACATAGTATCAGGCATCCTTTAGGTAGGTAAGAAAAAAATTTAATAGTAACTTCATAAAAGTAAACAAATATACAAAAATCAAGTATTTATTTTTGAATGTGAAAAATAATATACATAATAACTTTAAACATAGTGCTGCTGTCAAGCCTGTTTTTTTTTTTTTAAACTCTGAGATTTTTGCCAATCAGGCTGCCTTTGCTCAAAGGTGAACATCCTCTATCTGGGATGTCAGACATTTCCTATTGAATCATCCTAATTCTTAGCTCTGTTGCAGTTAGAGATTGTGCTGTGCAGCCCTCATCTCAAAGAAAAAACCTACTTGGCTTTGTGAAACCTGTATCCTCTTGTAATGAAAAGCAGTAGAGGAAACCATCAAATGATCTTTTCCCACTGAGATGCTGATTGCAAGAACTGATTATATAGAAATAAAAATGGAGACTGGAGACTTTATTTCTTCTTATTAAATTGTCCCTGTACAACTGTGGATGAGAGAAGATGAAAAGCAGAAGGATGCTGCTTGTTGGGTCAATGTAACAAAAGCAGGCAAATTTCCAAGTACTTCTGTGGGTTCTGATCCATATAAAAAAAAGAAATGGAAGAAACTGCTGAATTTTCTGAATATCCAGGACTAAAATTTATACCATCCTTTGCAAATCAAACCTTTCAATGATCTCTAGGACAGTGCCTCAATTTGCATCTATTAAGTTGGTCTGGGTGATACTGTTAGGAAAAAGTATGTTTTTGGTTACAATACAGATTAGGATAGAAATTGCATCCTCAAAAAGGTAAGTATTCAAGGAGGGTCCTTAACAAGATTACTGAATTTAGTATATATAGCTCAGAAAAAAAAAAAAACACCCCAAACTGCATTTTAGCATTCTTAAAGAAAAAAAATATGTGTAAGTATATCAATGTAATGTGACAAGCAAGTTTTTCACAATATGGGTCATTCTTTTTCAGCCATAACAACAGTTGATGCTACCTTATTTCATGATAAATCTTTAAAATCAATTAGTCCATTCCTGGCCCAGTGTCTCTGTTAAGCTTTGGATGGTTTAACAAGAAAATGTGTACATGTCTCTGCATATATACAGAGAGACACACACACACATATATATTCAATAGAAAGTAACTTTTAAACTCATGGAACAAAGAAAATACAAGAAGCACGAATATTTTAATTTTAAAATGGCATGTTTCCTTGGCTCCTTCATGCAATCAGCATGCCCCCATAGTGATGTTCTTATTCTATAGTCTTGGCTACATTTTTCACTGAATCCTGTGATTCTGCAGGGCAGAATTCAAATGATTTCCCATAGCAAAAGGTAAAAGAATATTCCAAATGAGGTTTAATCATCATTATCTGTAGGAGGAAGAGAAAATAGAAATTAACAACTGGAAATATGGGTATTCAGTTCAATGACTTATTCTTTAATTTTAAACAACTTTAGTTTGCCCAAACCCAGAATTCATGATTGCCACATTTTAAAGAAATGTGACATGTAAGAGAGAGCAAGGCAGTATTCTATTTAAAACTATATAGCAAGGACACCCAGCCAGTTCTGTGATACACAATCTGGATCTTGGTTGGATCAGTTCTTTAACACCTTAAATTGACCTCTCTTCAACCTAATCAAGTAACAAATTTGTAAGATATTTAAACACATTTTTCATTAGTAAGTCTAAAGATTTTTCTTACCCAACTTAACTAAAATCTACAAACTTCTAAAATTAGAAGCTAAAAAAGGTCATTTGCCCTGAAATGCCTTTTAAAATATGTCTTTCTTAAATTATAATGGCTTAACATTTTAATGGCTGATATTCTAAAACAATTTAGGAGAAAAAATTTAATTAGTGTTTTATAACATCAAATACATCAATCACATTTACAAAAGAATCCTGGTAGAAAACGTAGAAACATGTCCAATCTGTATTAGTCTTCTCTAACTGTGCATAGACTATGTCTGCTTCTCTACATAAAGATTAAGATTTTAACTTCTTAGTATGTACCCACTTTAATCGAATTTGGTATTCAACTACTCTGCTGTTTGCCTGTAACATTGCCATTTATCCACTATTACTCAGAAAGCTTGAATCACTCCTTAACTAGCTGTTCTTGTTGGGGTTTTGCTATATCCTAAAATGATCTCTTACTATGTATGACCCACACCACCTCTGCCAGTTTATAATGACCCAAGAGTTGTGGTAATTCACCAGGCTGAACAATGTTTCGGGTTTTTTTCAGACACAGGCTAACAATACTGAAGGGGCCACACAGCACCTTTCTCACCACTGCATATTGACAGCATTAAAGGTTGGCCTTCTACTTGACTTCTGCCTTCAGGATCTCTGGTTCCTATGTAATAGCTCATCATAACTTCTCCCTATTGCTACTCTGCCCATAAACTGGATCTTGGTCTCTGGGAAGATCCTGGCAAGGAAAAACTGTCTTTGCTACATATCTAAATAAATATCAATACTTTCTTAGCAAGTGGGGTAGAGATGGAAAACTTATGCGGGTATAACAGACACCGTAGCTGACTTACTCGATGGAAATTCAACATTTTATTTCAAAAGTTTACTATGAATATGGTACTATACTAAGCACTTCCATGGCTACAAAAAACAGTCGACACAATCACTCATTTAAGAAGTTTACAGTTTGGCCAAGCAGATCAAAGAGACATATGATATAAAAAGAAAATAACCTTCAGCATTAATATTTCAACAAATCTGTGAACCCATTAATACATTAATACATTCCACCTCCTCCTGCTGCGAGGGATAGGGCTAGATTTGGGATTTTCTTGAATCTAAAGAGCTCCTGGATAAGGAAGCTCCCTCTATTACAGAAGGTCAGCACCTTTGATAAAGAGTTACTTAGAGCACTGAGGAGGAAAATGACCTGTCACCTAGCCTGTATGTGTCACAAGTGACACTTGAATGTAGGCCTGCTTGGCATTGAGGCCAGTTCTCTACTCATTTTACCATGTTGTGATTCTTATCAATTTTCCTTAACAATCTTCCACAACAGATCTATCCAACACACTAATCTTCTTACATTTCAGAGGTACTGTTATAACAACCTGGTTGTCCTTCGTTCATTCAATACACATTTCTTGAGAGCCAAATTAATCAGTCCCTACCTTCAAAAAGCTTATATTCAACTAGGGGAAAACAACCTGAACACAGAGAAGTATTAAAAAAAAATTCATTTCTGAGAGGCGGATCTAGCAATCGAGGGGATTAACAATAGATATTGGCATTGGTAAGTTAGTTGGGAGGGATCTAATAGTAGTTATTGAACTCAAACCACACACAAAAGGAATCTCTAACTGTACCAAACCTCAGAACTGGTTGCCTGACCTTTGCCTTTAAATTGTGAAGAGGAACTTATTACCATTCTGGGTAATCGATTGCACTTTGGACTGCTCTAATTGTTAGCAATTTTTCCTAGACTTCAAACCTAATTTTGCTTCTTTGCAATCTCCATCCATTACTCTTGGTTCTATATTCTAAGGCCAAACAAATCTAATCCTTTTTCAATATGACAGCCATTCCACTGCTTGATGACAGCTATCATATTCCTTTGAGTTTTCTCTAGGCTAAATAGTTTCAGAAGCTAGAGTTCAAGAAGGATATTGATAAACTAGAAAATATCCAAAGGAGAGTAATCAGGATGGTGGAAGGCTATATGTTCATGCCATAGGAAGATTATTTGAAAGAACTGGTCATGCTTACGTTTCCTCAGAAAGTAGAAGCAAAGAATGGACATAAGAGTATGGAATGGTTTGTGTGTGTGTTCCTTTAAACATGTATTTTATTTTTAAATTATTTTAATTTATTTTGTTACAATATTTCCTAATTATATGTAAACATTTTTAGCAACCATTTTTAGAAAATGAGATCCAAATTCTCTCCTTCCATTCTGCCCCTTCCTCCTTCTTGAGAAGGCAAGCAATTTAATTTTGGTTATACACATGAGTTCATGCAAAACATATTTTTTCATTAGTCACATTGCAAAAAAAAAAAAACCCCAACAAAACCCAAAGCAAAAAATAAAAAAATAAAGAAATTTAGAATAGAGAATAAATAAGTATGCTTCCATCTGTATTCAGAATTCATCAGTTCTATCTCTGAAGATGAAGGACATTTTTCATCATGACTCCTTTAAAATTGTTTTGGATCATTATACTGATCAGAGTAGCTAACAACTTTACAGTTAATCATTGTCACAATAGTGCTATTACTGTGAACAATGTTCTCCTGGGTCTACTCATTTCACTTTGCATCAGTTCATATAAGTATTCCAAAAGAGTTATACCTAAAAACAAGAAGTTTTTCTGAAACCAATTTGCTCATCATTTCTTTATGGCACAGCAGTATTCCATGACAATCCTATACCACAACTTGTTCAGCCATTCCCCAGTTAATGGGCATACCCTCAATTTCTAATACTTTAAAAAATGCTAACTCTCAGAATGAACTAAGGCAGGTGAGGGAAGTTAGGCAAAGCATAAAAGATTTTTTTAAAAGCTGTGTTGAGAGAAATGGATAGAGAATTAATCTTATGATCTCATTAATGGAGAGAGCTTTTGAGAAAGTACTTTCTACCAATACAGGTTGATATGCTTTTCTTTTTAAAGTCAATGTTAGTTGTGAATTTGCTATGCAATTACATCAGTACCATTTTTCTTCCTCACTGGGATCAATTCCTAGGGTGTCTCCAGAATGTTGTTCCTGATATTCTCCCATTCATTCTAGGCTGACTTCCTCTACAGTATTTTAGTCCATGGGATCCATACTATCTTTTTATCTTGAACTTTATGAAATCTACAGTGCATGTCAGATGACTTCTAGATTTCCTTTCTTTCTCTATCACATACTCTAGGATAGGGATGATCATTCCTCCCAACATTCCTATTTGAGCAATCACTTTCTTCTTATTAGTGTGAATATATTATCAATAAAGGAAGTCAAGAAGTTATTAACTGCTTTGGGGAGGAGAGCCAGGGAGGAGGAGCAGGAGGGGGGGGGCGAAGAGAGGGAGAGAGGGGGAGGGGAAGGGGAGAGGGAGAGAGATCATCAGATTCCTGCATAGAAAAAGCTGGGTTGCTCAGTGGATAGTGAACCAGGTCTGAAGTTGGGATGTCCTGGGTTCAAATCTGGATTCAGATACTCTCTAGCTGTGTGACCCTGGGCAAGTCACTTAACCTCAACTGCCTAGCCCTTATCACTCCTCTGCTTTAGAACTGATGCTTAGCATCAATTTTAAGACAGAAGGTAAGGGTTAAAAAAAAGATGATACCTGGATAACTGAAATCTCTCATCACTACTATATCATGCTTCTGTATGTATACACATGTATTCACAAATTATGTATAAGACCCCTGGCCAACATAATCTTAATAGAATTTGTTTGGGTGTACTCCATCACTGGTCAGGCATCTGTCACAGCATCAAAGGCATTCATGGGAATGAGAATGCCACTGGAAACTTAGGGTATACTGACAGAAGTACAGAGTCCAAGACAAGGGAAGTGACATTCTATCACTGGGTCAGGCCACATCCAGTTGATCATTTTCAGTTGCAGGCATTACATTGTAGGAAGGGTATGGATAGGCTGAAGAGCATCAATAAGAATGTATCTTGAATGTTGAAAGGCCTTGAAAATAAGGACCAGGCCAAGGAAACAGAAGTTTTGGTTAAAGAGGATCCAGAATGTATCTTGATAGCTGTCTTCAAATTGATTATGAAGGATTATAAAGTCCTGGAAAAGGCACACAAGCCTTTAGAAGCACAAGTTAGACAAGATGACTTGTGAGGTCCCTTGAAACTCTAAGATCATGTGCTTTTCTGAACCAACATATATCTGATAAATGTTTGACTTGAATGCAAAGATGAACATGGAATAGAATAGTAAAATTATGTCCCAAATTTAAGAAACAAGAGGTTCAGTAGTGCTATTGTGGCAGACTTGTGATTTTATATCATGAATACATGTTCTGCAAGTCAGATGGTGCTAGCCATAGCCTACTACATGGTAAATTTCATTTTCTAATAGATAAGAAGTGTCTGATTAAAGATGTGGGAGACATTTAAGGATAGAAGATATATAGTCAAATAGCCTGGTTAAGAATGAAAGTAAAAATCAAAGACCAAATTAAAAGAAAGGGTTAAGACAAGAAGATAATATTACATATGATTACAACAGCACCAAACTAGCTGTAGACTCTAAAAGAAAAAAAAAACTCCCACAAAAATCAGGAAACATATCAAAGCAAAGAACTAACCTAATACAATCCTTTTCATATAGTAGTCCTTGAGAGGCAGAAAGGGGGCCCCAGAGCACAAGGGGAATAACTCAATGGAAACAGCAGAACCAGAACACTAGGGAGTCTCAAAAGTGATGGCTAGTCTTGAGAATGGGCTCCAATGACAGATACTGATATTTCATGTAGGATTTGTAGAAATGAGTGTACAGGAACCATAAGAAATAATATAAGATGGGCTGTGGTCAGCATTGGTAGTGGGAATGAACAAACTGATAAGCTAATGGTTATATTAAGATGATGAAATAAGTACAGTTTACTAACCTTAGCAGTAGTAGTGATAAAGAAACGATTGCAGAAAATTTACTAAAATATATTTTATTGCTAAAGTTTTACATATAAATATGTGGTTATTTATATTTGGGGTTCTTTTGTATTTTCTTATTCTTATTTTGGTCTGTCTCCCTCATTCGTTCAATTCAACATTAATCATTTACAACATGTAGATAATAATGGTGCTGAATAACCAGGGAAATATGAACTTTTTAATAAAGATCATTAAGTCCTAAATAGAGTGAGATTCACCTCAATGTCTAAAAATACATCCCATTACATTTTTAATGCAATATTTTAGCTATTTAAAATCCCAGAATTATATATTTAGAACTGGAAAAGATCTTGGAAGTCATCTAGTTTAACCCCATCATCTTATAGGTAATGAACTGGGGCCTAAAGAAGTTAAGATAATTGTTCTGGGTTTTTAACAAGAGTAATAAATATAGTCACTCTCTGGGCTACTTCCTCCTTACTCACCTTTCCCACCTCAAGACGCCTCCACTTTGAGCCCTGTACTCTTCAGAAGGACTGAGGTGACTCCATGGGGTGACAGGATCACCACAACTAGAGGAAGCCCCAACTACAGTCACTTAACCCCCCTGCTCACCTTCTCAGGGTCTCACCATCTCTCCTTCCTTTTTTACCCCACCTTGTTTTCCAACTTAAGGACCTTTGTATTTTCTTGTATTTATATGCCCCAGAATCTGGTATGGTACCCAGAACATAATAATTAGCCTTGATAAGTGCTTTGTCTCTACCTATAAAGTGGCAGAGCCAAGTCCTCTAACTCTAAATCTAGCATCTTTTCGTCCACATCACTGACTCAAAAATGAGGGCAAAATTTACTGAGTGGTTTTTTAAGCATACCTTTCCCTTTTAATTCTTCTTCTAAGTCACTTTCATTATTTTCTTCACTTTATATTTGTATGTAAGCCTAAGAATGATGCTATTAAATCATATGGCAATTTATATTCCTAATATTCAATTCTTTAATTTGAATTTGGATTGCTATATTTGAACAAAAATGCCAAGAAAGCAGTTACCTGCTTAGATTTCTTTTTGAGAACTAATCCCTATGGACTCTTAAAGATGAGACAGTATTTATGAATATATATGTCTGAGACAGAACCAAAGTAAACTGGTGCTTAAAAGTCACATTTATATTTAATAGGGAAGGCAGTATTTTTTGATGGAGTTCAGAACTTCATTCTGAAAGATCTGAATTCTTATGTAAATAGCTTATCATTAATATGGATGATGGGAAAAGGCAACATACAATGTCAAAAGCAAAATATAATTACAAAGCCAGTAACAGAAAATCAGGGAAGTGAATTATGCTGTAGATATAACAAAAGAACAGGCTAAAAATAGGGCAGTATAGAAAATGACTATTTTGAAATTGGTACACGACTGTTCTGAGGGTCCTGAGCCATTAAAAAGACTCTCCAGTCTATTGTTATTAAGTAGCTGATTAGTTATTATTTGAATTATCCATGACATTTTTTTCCTTGCTCTTGACTGTTGATTGTTACATCTACCACCAAATCTTTCACTATGATTATTAATAAAAGGGGATGAGAGCCATATTAGCTCATTTACTGCTTGTGAGGAATTCTAGAGAAAAACTTAGGTTAAGAAAAGGAAGAATATTTAAAATATAATGGTGGGAGAGAGTAGACTTCAATTACTTGTGTTATCACATAGACAATCCCATTTTAGCATAGATGACAGGTAGTTGTTTTTATAGGCAAGAAATGCTTTAACAAACACAACTATATTGTGTAGAAAGAATAAACACATTTTATTTGCTTAATTATGCCACGACAAAAGACATCTGTCAACACTGGGTTGAATCAATAAATACTTATATGGTGCTGACTATTATTGTGTTAGGCAACACATTATTGTGTTAGGAACAGAAAGACAAATGGAACAGTTCCTATCCACAAAGAAATTATTGGGGGAAACAACATAAATCAATACATAATTATAAAATTGATAGAAAGTAAAGTGTCCTCTGGGTCTATTTTCTCACCAACTCCCTCTTGCAGGTTGGGACCCCAGGGAGACAACTATTCCAGGGTTAAGGGACTCTTAGTCTGAACATCTAAAGTTATAGGCATACCTTGGCCATAATGTGAATTCAGTTCCAGACCACCAAAATAAAGCAAATATTACAATAAAGCAAGTCACACAATTTTTTTGTATTCTCAATGCATATAAAAGTTATGATTAAATAGGCAATACTATTGTGTACATGTATAATGTATATATCTTAATTTAAAAAATATTTTGTTGCTAAAAAATTGTAACCATCCCCACAGCCTTTATTAGCAAGGTAAATCTTTTTGCTGGTGGAGTGTCTTGCCTCAATGGTGATGGCTGCTGATTGATCAGGGTGGTGTTTGCTGAAGGTAGAGGTGGCTATAGCAAATTCTTAAAATAATAAGAGAATAATAAAAGTATGTTGCACTGATTCTTCCTTTCACTTGAATACTTAGAAGCTACTGTAGTTGGCTTAATTTCAGTATTGTGTCTCGACGAATAGGGAAGAGCAAGAGAAAGAGAGAGATGGGGAAGAAATGGAGAATGGCCAGTTGGTAGAGCAGTCAGGATACCCACACTCAGTTAGTGGCACCCCAAAATGATTACAATAGTAACATCAAAGACCACTGATCACAGATCACCATAACAAATAGTGAAAAAGTCTGAAATATTATGAGAATTATCAAAATGTGAGAGGCATAATATGAGCACATGCTGTTGGGAAAATGGTACCAACAAACTTGCTCAACACAGTGTGGTTGCCACAAATCTTCAGCTTATTTTTTTAAAATGTAGTTATCAGCAAAGAGCAAAATATAATGAGACATACCTATATAGCTTATGACCTCTTGGAAGTATATCTACCCTGACTCCAGTCACCGAAACGAACATTCAGCTTAAGAGCAAAACTTGGAAATGGCATCAAAAGAACTGTAGTGACACAGTGTCTCCCCTATAAAGCCTAGAGCACCTTTTCCCACACACACAGAATCAGAGGGAAGAGTGATCACAGAGCTCACCTGGAGAGAGGCATGTAGCCATGCTGACACACACATGGTCCCTAATATTCTCTCATGCTATCCTTGAACTTCCCTTCTCTGTGATGTTTCTGCTGACTCATTCCACTTAGCCTTCCTGGAATGTCCCCAAACAACTTGTGTGACTCCAATGCTTAGCAAGAGTCTGCACCTTCTCCAGTTCAAGACTGAGTTAAAACCCTGGCTAGGGGTTTTAACAACTAGAACCCAGACTTAGGGCCATTACAAGTCTTAGCTTTTTTGACTTGTCATCTCCCAGCTCCAGGGGCTTCTTGCTGACTCAGCACTGTAGCTGGATCCTCAGTCCCACTGGATGCTGCCATGTGGGTCTGCTTTAAGATGCCATTGCTGATGGGGAGAGGGGAACAGGAAGAGAGAGAAATCCTCTCCCCTTTCCTGCTATACTCTCAAAGAGGTGGAAAGGAAAAGGTGAAGAGTGAATTCTGTAACAGTTTTTTTTCCTTACACAACTAGTTCTCTTATAGACTGATTCTGCAGCTTTATTTCTAGTAGGTTAGGGCAGGCAGCTCTACTTATAAAATCTCAGTTGCTTCTATGGTTACATGCCCAGTAAATGGGCAGAAAAAGGGCAAGTTCAATGGTTTTGTCAATCTTCTTCTGATGTTTCCAAGCTTTTAAATATGCAAATGAACCACTCACAGTCTGAAAATGGTACATTCTTTATCAGGTACAAATAAGCCACTCAATCTGATGAAGGAGAACCCTTATACCTTGGTCTCTATTA
This sequence comes from Monodelphis domestica, assembly GCF_027887165.1. Taxonomy (NCBI): domain Eukaryota; kingdom Metazoa; phylum Chordata; class Mammalia; order Didelphimorphia; family Didelphidae; genus Monodelphis; species Monodelphis domestica. The sequence continues at coordinate 210,509,136 of NC_077232.1, forward strand.
GTGAGCTGCCCCTAATATCCTGTAACTTTATCAAGTGAGTTAGGGAGAACTCGATATGATGCCCATTGATCAACACTCCCCTCACCGATGTAAAATTAGGGTTAGGGCATTAACATCTTTCGTTGATCAGGAAAAGACTGAAGTATCACTTGAGCTGAATCTTGACAGAAACTAGGAATCCGAAGAGCAAGAAATGAGAAGGGTGTGTATTTCTGGGCATATTGGTAGGAAGAAAAGGGGAAAACATTATGTAGAATAATGAAAAAATATAATTTGTACAAGTACTGAAACACTCTAAAGAAAGACAACATAAGACTTAAGAAAACTGATTAGTGCAATGATCTACTTTCTCCAGAGGCCTGACCCTAACCCTAAATTAAAGTACAGAAAGAGAAAAGCATTTTTAGATATAGAAACTGGGTAGATTTGTTTTACTTCAAGATATTTCTTTGTTAACAATTTGTTTTTTTCTCCTTTCTCTTGATTTTTAATTGGGGGGTGGGCTGGGTATTAGAAATAGGTCAGCAATAGTATTTTTCAAAAAAAGAAGGCCACTGGGAAAAAAATTTTAAACACATAGAGAAAAACAGAAGGAAGTTCAGAAGGAAGTACAGACAAGAAAAAGTTCTTAAAGTACCATATGGAATTTATTATATTCTTTTAAATAAAAGCAAGTGGAAGGAAATGGACATTCAGTTTCATATAAAATCCTCTTTTTCAGTTCTGTTTACATGAAAACGATCGTTTTTTTGGTGCCTAAGTTCAGAATTTAAAAAATAATATCATATCATAAAAACCCACAAAAAGAAAGAAATAAAGGAGAATGACTTGGGGGAGCTGACATATTATATTAACTGTAATTTGGATTAGAGGGAAATTTTTGACTGAATCAACATCAAAAGAGGAAAGGGTCCTGAGGAGGTAGAGTCTGGCAGTACCAGTGGAACAAACAATACTCCACTTATGTCCAGCATGCCAGGGGCAGAGTCTGAGAAAAGATAGAGCCAAAGATGTAGCATTTTCAGAAAGGAGTGAGGTTTCAATTAGGGCTAATAGAAAGGAATGTAAGAGAAAGAAGTCCAAAATGAAGAAAAGTTTGTTCATGGTGGATAGGGAATTTCTGATAGGCAGGCCTGGGTGAGATAGCATTTAGAGGGAAGGAGAAGAGAAAATGTCAGGCAGGGATGGGCACAATTTCCTCCTAAATGTCCAGTGATTTTTTAGTACAGGAAAAGGAAGAGAAAGAGAATTAGCATTAGGACTGCTACTCTTATTTGATGGCTATTTATCAAGATAGGCAAAAAACAAAAAACAACAAAAAAAACCCCAAACACCAACTGTGTTAAAGCAGTACTTCCCTATAAATTCATCAGGAGCCATTGTTTATAAATATATAAAATATAAAGTTGTTGATACTTTTTTATTTTGTGTAAACCAATTAAAAGGAAGAAACACTATGTTCTATCCAATGAAAAAAATAAATTGGAGAACACAGAATCACAAATCTGTTTCTTCATCAAATGGCCTTCCCTGGTCTCACTTTAAAGATCCATATTTAAATAGTATTATGAAGATGTTTTCTTAAATAGATCCACAGAACCAAATGTCTCACATTACGAAAACCAGTACCAAATTCAAGATGCCCAAATGTTGATCTGATCTTCTGGCCTTTATTCACACCCCATCTAAGATGTTATACAGGATTCTCCCTAGATTAGGAATCTAACACTACTTTTACCAGGTTATTTCCAACTATCTATTGATCAAGTTCAAACTTTAATCTAGAACTCAAAGACTTCCATAGCTTTATTCTACTTTCCCAATTAACCATATATTTCATTTCCCCTCAATGTGAACCTTTAACTCCAGATAGTCTGTCCCCAATATTACAACTTTATCCTTAAATTCTCTCATGGCATTCCCTCCATATGGTGTGCCATTCCATTGGTACTTCTTTCTAAATTCTTCTCCTAACACAACAATTCTAAAGCTTACTGTACTTATTAGTTCTATGGCATTATTAACATTTGTGGTGTTATTCTCCAGTTGCTTCACAGGGGTATATTTCCCCACTAAAAAACATTGCAAGCTTGCTGTGGACAAGTAACAGGTGTCATGTTGGGAGTTCCTAACAATACATAGAAAAGGCACTCAACATTTAAAGATCACAGAAAGAGCTGAAGAAGACCATAGAATCCATCAGGTTTCATTTTACTGAGATCCCGAGAATTAAGATTTGTCAAAGGTCATACAAGAGGTCAGGTGACATCAGGGCCAGTGATAAAACATAGACCTCTTGACTTCAATATTCTTTATTGAATGTGTAGAGGATGTGTCCAGGAGGAATCTATAATCCAAAATCCCTCTTGTGCCTAACTGACTGCGGTTGAAATTCTCAAGATAAGGTTGATTCCCTGTCAGGTAAGAGTAAAAGCTGTTTTCAACAATTTGTTTCTTTGATACTTTGAGAATTTTCTGTGATTAGTGGGAGTAACTCCTTCCATCAATGTAGAAAACAATTTCATCTTCCTCATCCTGTAAATCTTCCTCAAGAGAGCCAACAGACATTTTATCCAAAGTGTTAGAGGCCTTCCTCCTATCTTTCAGGATCTAGTAACCCTCAATATATTAAGAAAATTGTTGATTTGTTGTCTTTAATTATTCCTCACTATATAACTTCTCCATTTTCTTTTTGGCCACATGGGCATCTTTGAGACTATCTTTTTTACCTCATTTTGAATTTATATTTTATTGGTAATAGAACAGCCTGTGTACACCCACCAATCATCTTTTCACCCATGTGGTGCGCTTACCAGCTTAGTTCTTAAGACTCTGTCTGTTAAGACTATTAGCAGACACTTTGTGAATTTTAGATTTACTCCACCCTGCTTAGTCTTTAGAATTTTAGCAACCAGGAATGTATACATCCCCACTTAAGGATTAAGTGTGGGGGAGGAAGGTCTATGACCCGCGTGTGCTAGCAAGCGACAAATCAAAAACAACTAACTGACCCCCCGGACTATCCAAAGCCAAGTTTAAGCCACCACTGGTATATGTGGAACTTGACTTGGAGGAGCTGGAGTGTGAGATCTCTGACTGCTTCCCTGAGATGATCAAATGGTGAGTGTTAAGGCTGACTCCTCTTTCCTTGGCTTTCTGGAGGCACCAGCCTCCAAGGAGGCCCCTCATCTTGGAGGAAGCCTCATGGCTGGAAGCTGAGGTAGATTTAATCTTCTGGGAAGGCCACTTGGCTGAGGCCTCTGAATTCCTGCTAGGATAAGACCAGACTGGGGCAGCAATACTCCCCTTTTCCCTCTATCTCTCTCATTCTTAATTTCTTCCTTCTATTGTAAATAAACCATCATAAAATTCCATTCTTATTTGAGAATTTCATTGGGATTTAGAATTTAAATCCCTGGAGACCAACTGAAATATATTCAGTCTCAACCCTAAATTTTACCCTTAATGACTTTACACCACTAGGGGAACACAGGTATTAAAAAGTAATGTATTTTTGTATTGGCAAGCAATTTGGAATTCACTGAAACTATAGCTTCATATCTTAAATGAATTGCAGTCTGATTTCTCCCTATTCTATTCTAAGCCCAGCTTATTATGTATCTGAAATATTTGTTCAAGAGATATATAATGATCAACTAATTAAGTGGGATGTCTATTCAGCTACAATCAATCCTCAAAATTCAAGTTGTTGAGACTTGGAAACCACACATTAGAGGCTATATGCAGTTAAGAAAAAAATGAAAGGTGTAACATGGGAAAGTTTGGTTTTCAAGGGCGGCTCCGGTACAGAGGTTTAAAGAAGTATAGCAATTAATATAATGCCCATACACTATCATCTGACACTGTACAAGTTAAGCTTTAGGTTAAAAAGTCTTATAGTTTTAAAAAATTTTATTTGCTGTATAGCATTTATAATATTGTAGATCACATGGAATATGAAAAGTAAATATTGTGTGAAATAAAATTTTAAAATTGAATTATTGATTCAAAAAGTCATAGATTTGGGAAATTACTAGAAAGAAAAATGGTTTGCATGTACCAATTTTGTTATGTAAATTGCATTCTATAGGTTATTTCATGGTGACTGTTACGAAAAGTGCACGTTATCAGAATTAATGTTTTGTTAGAAAGAACTATGAGCAAAAAAAGTGTATTTCAGCAATTTCTTGTGAAAGATGACCATTTGGGGTGGTCATGGGAACCTACTCTCCTATTTTCCCATAGGTTCAATGTATCAACATTTGAGATTTTGATTTTTGTGCCACTTTCTAGGAACATTATCCCATGCAAAAGTTAAGGTTTGGCTATACATACCATAATTTGCACAATGTGTGATTTTTATCCCGTTTTGAGAGTATGGTTAGTTAGGTTGATTTCTATTGTATAACTATATTTCACTCTAGGAGATTAATACTGCTCCAAAGTTTATTGAAATTACTAAGTCATCTATAAACAGGAGCATCTAAAGTACTTCATTATCAACACAAAATACTATTTTTAGTCTGGAACTCTTTGAATGATATCTTCAAGTGATACTAGTAAATAAATAGCTTAGGCAAATGTGTCTCCTTATTTAATACCTTATATGATGTCATTATTCAGTAAAAAGATATTTATTAAGCACCCTCTACAGGACAGGCTCTGTGCTAAGAACTGGGCAAAGAAAGGCAAAAAACAAAGTCCCTGTCCTTGAGGCCCTCACATTCTAATGGGGGGACAACATGCAAATAACTGTACACATCCTAGACAGATAAGGAAAAGCATGTGAAAAGATACAGACCTCAGAGACAGTGTTGTATTCAAATAGCAAGAAGGCCAGTGCTTTCTGAATAGCTGAATATTCAGAGTAAAGTATAAGAAAGGCAGTGAGAGACCAGGTTGTGAAGGGTTTTAAAAGCCAGAGGATTTTAAACATGACTTAATGACAGTAGTGTTTCAAATAATATTCAATCTGGATGGAAGGCATATCCTTATTTAGTATAATTTAGGAAGAGCATTGGAAATCAATAAATAATATTTACTTGTTTAAAACCCTATTACTTTCTTTTGAAACATCCTGACCAAAACAAAAATGTTTTATAAAGTTTTTAAAGTAAAAAAATATTTAATCTTATGTTGGTTTATGAGTATAAAATGGAGGAAGAGTTAGCAAAGAGGACTAAGAAGGAGCAATCATATATTGGAGGAGAATCAAGTAAGAGCTAAGTCATAAAAATCTAGGGAAGAGAGAATATATATCTAGAAGAAAAGAGTAGAATGACTATCAAAGGCCTCAGAGGTAAAGAGTGATCTGGTAAATAAATCAGTGGTAACTTTGGAAAGAGTAATTTCAATTCAGCGATTGTGGTCATGAACTAGACTACAGATGGTTTAGAAGGGAGCATCAGTAAAATTGTTATAGTTGATTCTTATAGCTTCTCTCATAACTTGAAATTTCTAAATTATCAATTTTACTTCTCCATTAAGTTTACATCAGTGTTTCATCACAGTATGGGAGTAATCCTAGGATGTTGGCTATTTTAGTTTGAGCAAATCCTATTAAGTACAAAAGGTTTCAAAAATAAAGCCCTTGGTGACAGGTTGTTGTTGTCTAAAAAGAAGCTCAGTGAAATTCATAGACATATGACTAGGTTGTCCAGAGTGATAAATTTTTCGGCCAAATAAAGCATAGAAAATTTATCATAAGCCATCATGAAAGAAAAACTGACACTGAGGAAATCACAGATTCTTGAAATACTGAAATAGTCAATATGGATTTTACTAAAACAGATTAAATTAATTTAATTAGTTTTCCAACTAGCCAAAGATATTCAAACTTTTACATTTAATTTTGGAATCTAAATTACCTTTCCAATAAGATACATTAAAAACAGAAATTCAATACTTAATGATTATTTTTTAAACAATTATTACCTTCTTGATAGGCTCCATCTGCCATGACTAGATGAAGGATTTTAGGATAGAGGTGCTTGTGTTCACTTCCCAGAACATTCTGAACTATTGTTGAACAAATTTCAATATTCTCATCTTCATCTTCATGTATTGCCTATGTGAAATGATAAGTTCAAAATTTTAGTGAATACTTGTATATTATCTTTTTCTAATCAATAATTTGATATGATATTAGGAATATATTCAGTACTTATTACCATAATGGATGTAGAGATAAATTTTATTGTGCATTTCAACAACAAATGTAAATTTAATCAGCATTCTACCAACCTTTATTTTATCATAAACTTCAATGAATTTATCAAAACCTATTTCCTGCTCCAGATTAAGTCTCAGTTCTTCCAAATGGTTAAAGACACTATCACAATCTCCACATTCACTGGTAATATCACCATCACTGTTATCTAAGAAAAGGAAAAAAAGGCAATTACTTGAGTGATCAAAACAATAAAAATCAGACATAAAATGATTTGTATCATAACAGTCCAAAAATAAGTTTAATTCTCCTACAAAGAATAAACAGAGGCACACAGTAGTCATTAGTAATTTAATACCATTAAAAATAATGAGGCAAGGTATAATGACAAGTATCCTATATTTAGAGTAAGAAGATCTGGGTTCAAATCCTATCTCTGCTATTCATTGCCTGGAGGATATAGCAAGTCTATCAAATGAGAGGATTAGGCTTTCTGAAAAAGCTGGTACTTTCTAATGTTTTCTGTTTCTAAATCTTTCTAAATCTAAATCTAAATTTTAGGAAAAGCTTTTTAAAAACTGAAAGAGAATTAAATTAAATGTTGACATAAATAAAAATGTCAACCAAATTAATCAAAATTGAAAAAGCACAGAACTATGCCTGTTCAATTTAGTTACTCTAAATATCTGTTATGACATTTGATTTTAGACCTCTTAGGTAGAAAAAAGTGAGCTCTAAAGTAAACAAAGAATCCAAATGTCAAAAATTTTTCACTGTATTAAAATTTCAGAAAAGTAGTGGAAAAAATATTATATGGGTCCAATATTCTTTTTATTTAAACTATATACTGAAGGTAGTCTGAAAATAATAGTAAAGGATGAAATGGTTTTTAAAAGGCTAAACTAAAAACTTATTATATTAATGCATAGTCAGGAACCAAATAGTTAGAAGTAGACTCTGTATCCTTAAAGCAAATTGAGAAAGGCAAAAAGACAAATCTAAAAAAAAAAAATTAAATTCTTTAAAAGATATTAAGTTGAGGGGGCAGCTGGGTGGCTCAGTGGATTGAAAGTCAGGCCCAGAGATGGGAGGTCCTGCTTTCAAATCTGACCTCAGATAGTTCCCAGCTGTGTGACCCTGGGCAAGTCACTTGACCTTCATTGCCTAGCTCTTACCACTCTTCTGCCTTAGAACCAATACCCAATATTGATTCTAAGAGAGAAGGTAAGGCTTTATATTTTAAAAAATAAAATAAAAGATATTAAGTTGAAGATATAATGAAAAACCTCATTAAACAAAATGGTGAACAGGAGTCAAATGACTTTGAAATTGGTTCACAGTATTGACGTTTGCTACTGAAGAGCTAGAAAATGCTGTCTGGAGAGGGAAGATAAACATTAATTGGGAGTATGGGGAGGGGAGGAGAGAGGAGAGGAGGGGAAGGAGGGAGAGAGGGAGAGAGAGAATGAACAGAATGCTTCCAGAAGAACTGGAAAGACTTGCATGAAATGATGCAAAGTGAAGTAGGCAGCATCAGAAGAATATTGTACACAGTGACAGAAACAATGTATGATGATTAACTGTGAATGACACAACTATTCTTAGCAATACAATGCTCCAAGACAATTCTGAAGAACTTATATTGAAAAATGCTGCCCACCTCCAGAAAAAGAACTAATAGAGTCTGAATAGAGAATAAAGCACACTATTTTTCACTTTATTTTTATCATGGTTATTGGTTTTTGTTTTGTGTTTTCTTTTACAACATGATTAAAATAGAAATGTTTTGTATAACTGCACTTACACAATTTATATCAAACTGATTGCCTTCTCATTGATGGGGAGGAGAGTGTGAAAATTAAATTTAACTCTCCCCTGACCATAACAATGAAATTAATTAACTCTCCCCTGATTGTGAAGATTAAATTGTAACCCCCAACTATTTTTAGAACCCCCTACTTAAAAGCTGAGTAAGGAGATATGCCCATTTTTTAGCTCTAATCACCAAAAGTGTAAACATTCCACTTAATCACTGAATGGGAGGTCTGTGACCCACATGTGCTATAGTGGGTGATGAATCAAAATCAACTGCTGCCTTCTGGGCAGTCCTAGAGCAGAGCATCAACTGTGATTAGTAGATAGGAGAAGACACAGGAAGTGATGCAAGAGGAAATGTCTTTAAAAGGGAGTGACACAACTTCTCGAAGAAGACAATTCATGCTTTCGAATTGAGGCTGGTGAAGAGGGGCAGAAGGATCTGCTGATTGGACATGAAATACTGTTCCTGACTGGACTGACACATGGTGAGTGAAAGCTGACTCTTAACTGCTGTTTTTTCTCTGAAGAGACTGGCCTCAGGAAATACCTATCCTCTTGAGAGAAACTTCTTGGATCCTCAGGCGCATGCGTGCGTGTGTGCGTGTGTGCGTGTGTGTGCGTGTGTGTGCGTGTGTGTGCGTGTGTGTGTGTGTGTGTGTGTGTGTGTGTGTGAGAGAGAGAAAGAGACAGAAACAGACAGAGACAGAGAGACAGAGACACAGAGAGAGAGAGAGAGATTGATTACTTAGTGTTTAGGCTAGATATCTTACCTTATCCTCTCTTTGATTTCTTCATTCTTTCTAAAATTTGTTAATAAATCTCTTTGGAATTAATTAAATTCCTGGTGACTGCTCTTAAACAATCAAGTTCAACCCTTTAAAAATTAACCCCATTTCCCCTTTACAAAAGAAAAGGAAGAAGAGATTTCAGAACTCAAAATTTCTTTAAAAAGTAGGCCTAGAGATGGGAGGTCCTAGGTTCAAATTTGGCCTCAAACATTTCTCAGCTGTGTGACCCTGGGCAAGTCACTAAATCCTCATTGCCTAGCCCTTACTGCTCTTCTGCCTTGGAACCAATACACAGTATTAGTTCTAAGATGGAAGGTAAGGGTTTTTTAGAAAAAAGTATTAAAAAAATTTACATGAAATTGGAAAAAAAATTATAAAAATAATTTAATATATCACAAGAGATGAACAATCATTCTGTATTTTTCTCACCTGAATGCCACTCTTCATTAATAATACTTTCACTGCTTGGGTTGTCCTCCTCCTCAGCAGGTTCTGTGCCATTGATTATATGTTCATCACTGATGGACTTTAAGGCAGTTTCTTCTTCTTCACTAGATTCTTCATTAGGTGGTTCACTATATTCTTCACTAGGTTCTCTAAGTAACTGTTCCATAGAGGCCTGAAGCTCCTGTAAATCTGGGTCTGCCTCCCCAAATATTCTGAAATGTAAAAACCGAAAGGTGAGACCAATCATCACGATTACATTTCTTTAAGCTCCACGATGTATTTTAAATCCATATTTATTTGTGGGTGGAGAGCTTAGGCAGTAAAATAGGATGAGTGAGTTTTATGAAATTTATTAAAAATGTATAATAAATATTGTCAATTTTTAAAAAAGGATTTGAAACATGAAACAAATGCTAAATATAATTCTATGTTTTATTATTACTGATAAATTGGTCTCCTTAAAGTGAATTTTAAGTGTTAATGAAATTATATTACTTGAAATACTAGTTTAATAATTACTTAAGCTTTAAAATACCTATTTACAATATTTTAGCACATTAATGATAAAGCACTTTGCCTTCTCATTTCCCTTTCTAAAGCATGTACCTAATTTGTGCCAAAGTAATATTTTACATGATATTGTAAATTTAGTAAAGATAAGATTACCTGAATTATTTAGGGAATGAAAGAAAACTCAAAGAAATACCAAAGAGGAATTTTTTCATATGTAGACAGTAACTCAGTTTTCAAAATCTATTATCATTATTATAAATTATCTTCTACAAACAAAGAAAATATGAATGAAATTTTGTTATCAGGTAGTAAATTTTCTTTGTAAAAAACTTTTGTTGTTGTCAACTCAGATAAAAAATTTTCAGAAAAGGTTTTAAAAACTGTAAAACATAGTACTTAGCTCATCTTTCTTTAGATCTTAGCATAAATTAAAACTACAGAATATCCCAAAGAATTTGTTTACATATTTGCAATATTAGCAAAACTATATTTATTACAAAGTAGAGCAAAATATCCATTGCCTAGCCCTTATTGGTCTTCTGCTTTGGAATCAATATACAGTATTCATTCTAAGATGGAAGGTAAGAGTTTAAAAAAAGAAAGAAAAGAAATCAAAGGTATTTTAAAAATATGAGAAAAAGTTCTAAAAGCAGTAAGACAAATGAGACACAGTTAGAATCACAGAATTAAGAGTTTGCAAGGACACAAGAGGTCTTCTTATTCAACTTTACCTAATCAAAAATCCCCTCTAGACAACATAACTGACAAGCTGTCATCCACCTTTGGCTAGTACATTCCATTTAAGGATACTTTAATTATCAGTTTTTTTCTTATGTCAAGACTGAATTTGCTCCTCTGCAAAAATTCAATTTATGACTACTAGTTTTGCTCTGTAGAGGCAAACAATCGAATCTAGTCCAACAAGGATTTGTTTTCATGTGTTTATCAAGTGCAAGGAAGACCCTGGAGCTACCCACCCCCCCCCAAAAGAAAGTCAGTCTCTGCTCTCATGAAACTTCTATTTTACTGGAACTAATTCCTCTTCCCTCTAAAAGCCCTTTAAATATTTTAAAGTTATTCTGCTCCATATTCCTTTAGTTCTTTCTTTTACAGGTCAATCACCTCCAATTGCTCCAGCAGTTGCCTAGATGGGTAGCTTGGTCCTTTGAAGCTTTCTTAAATTGCAGACTTTTTAGTGTTAACAAAACATGGCACCCTAACATAATAATGAATTATTCTACATGTAGTCTGACCAGGGTGGAACAGAGAAAATGATACCACTTTCCTAGTCTTAGCCACTATTACTATCTGACTGCAATTCAAGACTATTTACTATTACTGACTGCCATATGACAGCGTTGGTTTATATACTGAGCTTATAGTCTGTGAGTGAAAAATTCCCTACTACCTTATATGAGGATTAGATTTTTAATGTTAACAGTAGTCTTCAGGTAATCACAAAATAAACATATTTATATTCCTAAGACAGTTAAATAATGTTAGCATAAGTGATGATTTTAGTAGGCCTTTTGTGATTATTTTAATATAAGCTTTAAGATCTTAAATTAAGCAAGATAACTGAATTAATATATCTAATCATTGTTAGCATAGGCCTTAGTGTTAGGCTTCATCTTTCAATCTGCTATATCATGCACCCTTAGCAATAATTATGGTCTTGAACTTGTGATCCAGTATACGTCACTAGGCCTGACCCTGGCTTCAAAGCCTGGTATCACCCAACCCACCCACTCTTATCTTTTGCATCACTAGTCCAGGCTCCCCCGTTACCCGCTTGTCTATCAAATGACTTTCAAGTCATCATCAAGTGATAACTTCTATCAATGAGAAGTATATCCTGCTCTATTTTTAACATCGTCTTGGATTATTTTTAACTTGGTATATAAGTTGTGATATTCTTTGGGGTATATAGGAAGGCCTCTCACAGTGCTCTGGGTCTTTTGGTCTTAACTAGAAGTCCAGATTAATTGTGAGACTGGCCATCTCCCAATAAACCTATTTCTTTATGGTTTGGAGACTTTTTTGGTTGTTTTTGCGTTCCTGTCCTTAGAAATTACGCAACAAGTCCACTAAAGACTGAGATAAAATAATAAAAATATAAACCTGAGGTTGAGTTCAGAATATTTATCTATCAGAATAAATGCAGAGACTGAAGCAATTTTTCCCTCAGATCAATGAAGTCATAACATACATCTCTTCACAATCAGAAGGTGCTTCTTTAATGGGTTCATCTTCAGTATCCTCTATTTCAAGATTGTCTTGACATACATCTACCACAGAGGGAACATCAATCAGTGTTCTGAATAGCTTAGAGAGATCTGGAAGTGAGCATGTTCTCAACATCTAAAAATTAAAAAAGATGTTTTTATTAGCAAGGAGAATAGGAAAATTAAAAGATGGAAAACATGATTACTGCATATATGTTATTCTTTAAAAACATATCAATTCTCAGTGTCTTGGCTTCAAATTCCATCAGTTTCATGAAAAAGAATGTGCCTTAAATTTTTATTTAGAATGTGCCTTAAATTTTTATTTACTTTTAAAAAACATCACTGTCATTTTCCAATGACTTCTCTCATATGAAACTCTAATGGAACTTTACTTCTTTGAAACGTTAAAAGATTTGAGCAGGACAAAGTAACACTTTGATCTTGCCATTCCAAAGAACATAAGCAATGATACAATATCCTTAGTCAAAAAGTGTGGTCTCATGAAAGGTTCTAGAGCTAAATTTAAAAATTTTATGTCTAGCTAAATTATTTCTTTGTAATATTAGGTCCATTTATTTTAGCTCTGCTGTTTGTAAATATGATTCCTATTAAAAAAAAAAAACATTCCATAAGAAGAAATGGATGGTTTTGAATAGACAAAAATAAAGAATTTATACAGTAAAAGGCAGCATTTCCAAAGTAAAAGGAGAAACAGATTGTGGAAAATGTTTTCATTAAGTATGTCTGAAAAAAAGCTGATGTTCAGAATCTTTTAGGAATTGATACAATTTTTTAAGAAAATACTCTACTATGGAAACATGGTCCTAGGTTATTAATGAGACAATTTCTGAAAGAAGAAATATAACTAAGTTAATAACTTATAAGTCAATTACTTAATAACATGTTCAAAATCTCTAATGACCAAAAAACGCAAAGTAAAATAATTTCATAATACTTCCTTATTGTCATCAAATTGTCAAAATACTTAATGACAAAATCAAGTGTTGGTGGCACTACAGACTAGTATAAACTTTTTAGAGAGCCCTCTAGAAATATACAATAAGAATCATAAAAATCCCAACTTTTGGCACAAATGTTCTAATATTCCTAGGGCAATATTCTAAATATCTGCTGCTTTATCTATAATAGCAAAACAAACAAACAAACCCACCACCCCCCCAAAAAACACCAAACCCTAGAAATTAACTATTTCCAATTATTAGAGAGACAGCTAAATAAATTATGATATATCATTTGCAATAAAAGTATTCTGTATAAAATGCCAATAGCAAAAATGAAGAAATCTAAGAATTTTTCAAAATGATGTAAGCAAAGATGGTTGTAGAGTAAAATCATGTATACTGTCCACAACCATATTTAAAAAAAACAAACCATCCAACAACTGCAACATCTTATAAAGATACAAACAAATTGAAAGAGATAAAGAACCCAAACTATTACTATTGTTGTTTTAATATACTTTATTACTTGAAAATGTAGACAGTTCAAATATTTAAAGGTTTTATTTAAATACTCACTTCATAATTTACTTTTAAAGTACTACAAAGTTCATATTTAAAAAAATATTTTAATTGGAGTCAGAACCAATTGTTTATTTGGGTTTATGTTTGGGGGTTTGGTTTTATAAGATTACTCATTTGCATAAATGAATGATAGGGAAATGTTTTGCATGATAATACACGTATAACCTAGACTGAATTGTCTGCCAGCTCCAGGAGAGGGGAAGGAAGGGAGACCATATAACTTAGGAAACCTTATGTGGAAATTTGTTATTACATGTAATTGGCAAAAAAAAAAGGTTCTTAAAGTAGAAACCTTCTCCAACAGTTTATGTACTAAAATTAACTTCACTTTAACTATTTTTCATCTTCTTAAACCTTCATTCTTCCTATTTTCCATGTTTATTTGTACTGCATTTTGCTACATAAACATTTATTTTATATCTTTCTAAAAATATGAAGTCTAAAACCGAAGACTCTCCAAAAAAGGCTTAACTAATGCTGAGAAAACTGTTAGTCTCCAATTTAGAAACATTCTTATCCCCATTTAACAGAGCACATTTTGTCAAACAGAAGTCTAGTCCTCTATTCACTAAAACTTGTGTAACCTCACTGCCTCATATCTTTCAGTTATCTAGAAAATAAAGGCATTAATCTGAATCTCCATGTGCCACTCAAACTTATCCTATTACATGCTACTTACTTTTATATACTATCCAGCAAATTCAGATTATTTGTCATTCCTTAAACAAGCTAGGGTTTTTCTACTCTGTTCTCACTTTTTTACTAAAGGGATGAATGTGATTCCATTAACATGTAACTCCTGAAATTTTATCCATTTTTTAAGGCACAACCTAAAGACCAGATCTACTATGAAAAGTACTTGAATCTACCCTTGTCCCTCATACCCAAAGTAATCACTCCTTCCTACAAATTCTTGGAGCACTTTGCACTTCTTTTTTTTTTTTTAAATCCTTACCTTCTGTCTTGGAGTCAATACTGTGTATTGGCTCCAAGGCAGAAGAGTGGTAAGGGCTAGGCAATGGGGGTCAAGTGACTTGCCCAGGGTCACACAGCTAGGAAGTGGATGAGGCCAGATTTGAACCTAGGACCTCCCGTCTCTAGGTCTGGTTCTCAATCCACTGAGCTACCCAGCTGCCCCCTGTACTTCTTTATATGATGTCAATGACTGGGATAAGATAACAAGTATTGCTTATAAATCTATAGATAACACAAAATTGAAAGGCATAAATGCATTATAAGAATTATACATTTGGGGAACAGCTAGGTGGTTCATTGGATAGAGATACAGATCTGGAGAGGAGAGGTTCTGGGTTCAAATCTAGCCATGTGACTCCAATTGCTTAGCCCTTACTGCTCTTCTGCTTTGGAACCGATACTTAGAACCAATTCTAAGACAGAAAGTAGGTGCTAAAAAAAAAAAAGAATTATATGTTTGGTGTTAGAAGCATGGGTTTTGGTGTGGCATCAACAGGCATATTAAAATCCAAGGTGGGATAAAAAGAACTACCAAAGCTTCATGTTAAATTCACTGTGGAAATTGGAAGACTGTTCTTGAGATCAGTAGATAATGACAACAAGGATATGGAAAAAATGATATGAATGGTTACTAACTTTTAAAAAATCAAGATTGGTTATTGAGAGATATAGTTAGAAGAATGGTCTGGAAGTGGCAGTGGGAAACAAAGGGCATGCCAACTATTCCAACTAGTCCTTTGAGTTAGAGAAAGTGGGAGAAGGTATTGCGCCCAAAGGAGTGTTACAATTAATGTACTGTTCTCAGGGGGTACCTAGTTTTAAGTTACAGTGTGAAAGAGATAAGGGGTTTTATTGAAAGTATAGCTGTGATTCCAAAAGGAAAAAGGCATGAAAGAAGTATGAACCAATATAGAGAGGACTTGGAAAAGAGCATTCACCATATCTAGTGTTGTTCTAGTGAATGGTTGTCTTCCCTTACAGTATTTGGCACTCTCTATAGCTGATTGTGGCTCTGCTTTGGATATCTCCTGTTGATCCAAATTTGCTGTAAGTTATAAGGTAAAGATGGCCAGAGGAAATAAAAGTGTTGTTATATAAGCTACTTTTAATATCTAAAAGTCAAAGAAAAGGCTCTGGAATGAAAATGGTTTACAGCTATTTTTCATGATGCTCAAAGATCTTTTCCCAAAGATGTTTCCTAGGTTTTAGCTTGTGTCTGAGTAGTCAGTAGTTATTTAATAAATGGAGAATTTCTATAAAAATGTGCAAACAAGTAATGTACTATACATGTATATTTAAAGCATAATGTACCTGAGACAATATTATCAAGAATACAGAAGCAAGTTCAGAAAATGTCATCAGAAAGTTGCTTTTAAATGTTATTTTTAGTAGTAGCAGTAGTAGTAGTATTTATAGAGTGCTTTAAAGTTTGCAAAGTGCTATAGATATGTTATCTCATTGGATCCTGACAACAAACCTACAAGGTAGGTGTTATTATTATCCCTATTTAATAGATAAAGAAACTGAGGCAGACAGATACTAAATGACTTGCCCAGGATCACACAGTAAGGATGTAAATGTCAGGCCAGATTGGAATTCATTTCTTTCTGTGGTAGAGGTATGGAGAGAGAGAGAGGACTTGTAAGCCATGCATGCAAGAAACAAGCTGGGGACCTGTCTGTCAGTCAAGGGGAAGTTTCTAAATGGAATGTTCCCAGAGGAGGCAGTTGAGCTGGCCAGGGGGAGGATCTGATTCTGTCGCTCTCTCTGGAGTTTGACTGACCAAGAAAGGAGGCAAGCCTGGCTGAAGGGGAATGAAGCTGAGAACTATTATTTAGTTTTTGTCCCAGGCTGAAGGACCCTTGAGGGGGGCTTCTGAAATTAGACTGAGAGACCTCGGTGGCTTTGTGAAGAAGAAAGAAGATTTTAACTGTTGTCCTCCATCTTTCTAACTGTCTCCCTGTCACAGCTATGACTGGACTGATTTCCCAAATTCCTCCTATCCCTCATTATAGATTAGGGAAACCCTCATCCCTCTTATCTCAGTTTCCTATCCTGTTGTTTCCCAATAAACCCCTTACCTGAGAAAGAAAACAAGAGTATTTTATAGTCCACCTGGGGGTGGGGGTGGGGGTGGGGGGGGAAGGAGGAAGCCAAAAGGCTTCAAGAAGTGGGTGGTTAAGGGAGGGAGTGAAGGAGGAAAAGGTTAGGAAATATATTGATCTACTAGTCATCAATAGAGATCAGTAGGCAGCTCCAATGCATTCCCCTGTGGCAACATCCCTCTATCGCTAGCAGTATCTCTCAGTATCTCTCTCTGTATTACCTCTATCTCCATTGTAACTAAGAAATCCTCAGGGTGTGTCTCCTACTAGTAGCAGCCCTCTAATCTCAAGCCAGAGTACATCAGTCACTACAACCAGTAATAGTCACACAGATTACCTTTTTTTTTAATTACATTTGGCACCTCAAATTGACTGAACCCTACAATTCCCTGGTAAAGGAAAGATAGACAATATGTTCAAACAAATGGTTTGTGGAGTTGTGATTGTGGCAGCCATTGCCTGCTTTTGGGTATATCACGTACTAAACAGCAAACTAACCCAGATGGTAGTGGAAACTCTGGATTATATAGGCAACATTACAATGTCTATTTTGCAATTGCCATTTCAATATGAACTGATTCTCTGGCAAGTCCTGGTACAAGTATATGTACTTTTTATGGCTGTGTTGCAGACTTTAACCCAAGTGAATTAAGTATTTAGATTCATGGTTCCCCTTAAGGCAGAAAAGATTATGGTTATGGATACCAACCTAGAAGGCATGATTAAGGCTGTATTTGAACAACTGATTAAGGAAAAAGTACTAGATCTAGTTATGGGCAAGGACAATGGGCAAACAGAGAATGTACCTCAGGAAACTGAAGGTGGAAAGGACACTGTGGCTGACGGTGACCCTGAGAAAATCTGCCCACTAATGGAGGTCACTAAGCTGACTACTAATGCTGGTGTGATACACTCAAAAAGTCCATAGACAATTCACTCCGCAGGAACTGGAATCCACAAAGCGCTGTTTTCCAAACTTTGCGGACGATCCTTTTGAATCCCAAAAGGAGTTGAAACATGCATTCAGGATCTTTGATCCTGATTTTGAGGATGTTGAGTTCCTATTGTCAGAACTTTTCACCCCCATGAACAGAGACAATTCCTAGAGAAAACTAGATCTGACAGCAATTTAACTAGCTGACCAACTGCAGAGCAAACGTTGGACATGGACTTTGCCAATCCCACCTGCATGTCCTACCTGAAAAGATGTAGGGAAGTCTTACAGCAAGCCATTAAGCAATGCTGTTAATATGTGTCCCCTACTAGTAGCAGACCTCTAATCTCAAGCTAGAGTACATCAGTCACTACAACCAGTAATAGTCACACAGATGACCCTTTTTTATTACCTTTCCAACTCTAAGTTAAATCTTCTACAGAATTGTTAAGCTTCATATTAGGTTGTTGTAAACCTTTTATATTACATACATGTAAGTTTAGCCTGATATAACAGTAGAAGAGGATAAGCGCCAATGAAGGAAAAGGTTATGTAAGGGAAAGGCTCTAAATATGTGAAACTTTAAAGAAATGTGAAACCAATAGAAAGAATTCTGAAAAAAGAAGCTAATAGGAAAATGGCCTCTTTGTTTCAAGTTCCCAATGGTGGCCTTATGTAAAGAGAAAATTCTTCTTAGTATTTTACATCGAAAAGGATAATCATGTGTTTTCTTTAAGGGATTAAAAATTTTTTTTCAAAGAAAGCTCGATGAATAGAAATGCAATAATAATATCATAGTAGCTTATGATTTAACTAACATACTTGCCTTTGGATTATTTGCATCAAATAGACCAGTAGAAAGTCCAATTAGCAATGAATTCTTGTCTTTATTTTTTGCTGGTGAATCAGAACGGGCACGATAAGACTGTTGTTTTTTAAGACAACTCGATGGAAAGAAGGCAGCTTTTTTCAAGGCTTCAAAAGGGTGTACTTTGTGAAAAAATGGTTCAGGAGGCAGAGACTTCTTGAAATTGGGTTCAGGTTGCAAAGAATCATCTTTATCAGGTTCTAAAGCATAAAGGAGAAATCAGGCTACAAGGCCATGTAACGTCCTGAAATTTTTGTGTTAGAAGGGATTTCTCAAGTAATCTAGCTCAACTTCTACTCAAATCATATGCCCTACCATCAGTAATATTCCATGTGCTCAATAAAGAGATAAATACAATTCACTTTTTAAAATGATAATATTAAATATTAAAAGTATTAACATAATCATTCCATTTAAGCAAAAATGTACCAAGAAAACAAAATTAAAAGTATGATTATTCTAATTAATTATTCTAAGAATGATTGGCAACACGTTTGAAAAGAAAATGATTAAAAAGTCATTGTTAAGTTAAATTGACCAGCCAATTAATAAACATTTATTAAGTTCTTACTATGTATCAGGTACTGTGCTAAGCTCTAGGGATACAAATAGAGGCAAAAGACAGTCTCTGTCCTCAAGGTACTCACAATCTAATGAGGGAGACAACATGCAAACAGATATACACAAAGCAAGCTCTATAGAGGATAAAGAGAATAATTAACAGAGAGAAGCCACTGAAATTGAGATAGGTTGAAGAAGGCTTCCCATAGAGAGATTTCAGTTGGGGTTTAAAGGAAGTCAGGGAGGTCAGTAGTTGGAGCAGTGGAGAGTGTTCCCAGAGAGACTGTTAAGAGTCACTGCCTGGAGTCTAGCGATGGAGGGTCTTGTTCATGGAACAGCCCTGAGATCAGTGTCACAGGTCTAAAGAATAGGTGTTGGGAAGAAAAGTGTAAGTAAGACTGGAAAGGCAAGAGGGGGGTAGGTTCTGAGGGGCTTTGAAAGCCAAGCTGAATAGTCTGTATTTGTTTCTGAGTAAGAAGGGTGGCATGATTGGATCTTTGTTTTAGGAAAATCATTCTAGTGGCTGAATGGAGGATAGACTGGGACAGGGAGATATCTGAGGCAGAAATGAGAAAAGGACTAACAGTGTCAGAGGAGAGAAGGGGACATATTTGAGAGATACTACAAAGATTAATAAATAGACCTTGGGTGAGAGATTAGATAAGGGGAGAGGTAGGAGGTAAGAGATAGTGAAGATTTGAGGAGAAACCTCAGTTACAAGTCTGAGGGACCAGGATGGTTTTGCCCTTTATGGCGATAGTAAGGGGGTGGGAGGAAGGTTTAGGGGGAAAGAGTGAATTCCACTTTGGACACCTTGAGTTAGGATGTCTACCGGACATCCAATTCAAGATGTCTGAAAGTAGTTGGAGATGCAAGATTGGAGGTCAGGAGAGTTTGGGGGAGTAAAACCAGATTTGAGAATCATGAGGATAGAGATGATCATTAAATTCATGGGAGCTGATAAGACCACCAACGGAAATAGTATAGAGAGAGAAGAGAAGGTGGTCCAGGAAAGAACTCCGAGGGTCATTTACAGTTAGATAGTGACCTTGATCTTGAAATAGATACAAGGAAAGAGTGGTAAGATAGGTGGGAGGAGAACAAGTGAAGAGTAATGTCCCAAAACCTAGAGAAAAAAAAAAAGAGTATTGAGGAGAGTGATCAACAGTGTCAAAAGCTACAGAGAGGTCAAGGAGAATGAGGAGTGAGAAAAATACCATTAGATTTGACAACTAAGATATCATTGGTAATGTTGGAGGGAACAGTTTTAGCAGTATGTTAACTTCAGAAGTTGGAATATAAGAGGATAAAAAGAGTGAGAGAAGAGAAAGTGGAGGCTATTATTATAGAGGGCCTTTGAAGGCATAAGAGAAAAAGGACAATAATTACTGGAGATGGAAAGATGAAATGAAAATTTTGTTCAGGATGGGAGATAAGAGCATATTAGGCAACAGAAAATGAGACGATAGATTGAAAATAATTGCAAAAGTGATGGGATGGCAGAGGGGAGTAATCAACTGTTGGTTTCTAAAATGTATAAAGTTCTAAAATGTATACAACAACCCACAACTAAATTTGTGGGAAATGGTTTGAATCCATTGATATTTGACTATTTCATCTTTATTTGCAGAGGGGAAGGAATCAATGTTTTCTTATATTTTAATTAATACTTTGTTAAAATACTTATGAAATGGCACATATTGACTTTGTTTAATATCCCTGTCATCTTCACCAAGTGTTAAACTTTCTGGTGTTTCCTGGATATATCAAAGTAATTCTTCACACATTTTTTGGTAAAGGTCTCTTTTACATTGTTATTAAAGTTAACTCAATTTGGGGCCAGATAGCAAAACAATCAAAATATTGGTATATAACCCAGGTCTACTGATTTCCAGTCCAGTACTCTATACCTATCACATATGGGAAAGGTTAAATATTTTTGCTTGGGTTTCTCCTTTGACCTTTATCATATTATTAGCAAAGTGTCTGGTATATAATAGGTATTTAATAAATTTCATTCTCTCTCAATCTTATCTTTTATAGTATGTATTTGTCATATTTCCACAGTAGAATATAAGCACCTTAAGGGCAGGAATTAATCATTTAAAAAATTTGTCACCCTGGTGCCTTGCACAGTAACATGCACTAGTATTTTTTTAATCTGTTGGTTTCATTGTAACTGATGTGGGAATATCCAGTCTTGTACAGTGCCCAAAGTAAAGCATTTTAGTACCAATAACACTTTAAAAAGTAATTAAAAAAGAAAATAAGCTAACCTATCTTAACTTTATCAAGTGATTCCGTTTCACTCAGATTTCCTCTTTCAGAAATTGCTTCAAGATCATCTTGTTTCATCATTTTATTCTTCAAGCTGTCAACACATCCAGAAAAAAAGGTATAAAGCACAGAAGTTATAAAGAATCAGATATTGTAAAGCATTTAGTAATTGCAGCAAGCAATGTGTTTTCTTAGTCTGGTATGAATTTGGGCTAGCTTAGTAATATAGAAATTACTGTCCCAAAAAGTCTAGTGTTCCTCCTTTGGGGAGCAGAATGTGAAACTAGGAAGGCTGGAAGGTGGGTCACATATATTTGGAAATCCAGAGAGATGGGTTTGCTGGTTTCTGTAAGCATAAAGGAGTAGGAGGATCCTGAAACTAAATCTATCTGCTACAGTAAAAATATGAAAGTTAATATTATGTGGACCTGTACTCTCTCCATGACAAGATAATAAGGAATTTCAAAGGAACGGAATAGCAATACCTATTATTCATATCCAGTGATTACTTTTCTGATGATCAGTCTATCTCCTATAGGATGGCAGTAAAGTGCAACACATGTTCTCTCTCATCTCTATCCCCTACCAAGCTTCTTTTATGTCCATATACGCTATGCTTCACAGGAAATTGTCCCACATATCCTGGAGGTTTCAAGGATATGGATAAGTTAGAAAAGAGCCCAGCGGCCAGCGTTTTTGCTTTCATTGGGGAGAGTTGGGGTTTGTAGAGGGATAAGGGAGCTAGGAGGTATGAGAACTGACTTAAATGATTTGTCTGGTGGGAGACATTGAACAGTATGGGAGATTGTCAGGGAACAATTCATGGTAACTCTGATGAGAGTCTGAAAGGAGTCCACATGAAAGGACTAAAAGTCCTATAAAAGAATCAGAATATTCTTTCTAAAGAAAGCCTTTTGAAATAAAGTGCAAAAATTATTAGGGAATAAGTAGCATACCCTGTTTCCCTTGTGTCTATAAGCCACGCCTCATTAACAGAGCAAGGCAAGTCAATATTGTTCATTTTTCTTGATCCTTCTAAGATTTCTGCTTCCAAATCATCAGGTTCTGTAAGAGAATAAAAATATGACAAGAAATTAATGAGCACCAGTCCAAAAATAAAGTGCCAGTAAGTAAATCTATAGAAAACAATATGAACTTTGTTTAACCCATCAGCATTGTTATTTCCAGATAGTATGTTAACTTACTGAGGTGGGAAAGTACAGTTTAAACAAACTCTTTCATAGGCTTTCATTCTAAAGTTAGCTAATGTTCTGATGTAACATTTCCTTTGCAAATTATTACTGCACAAGATTCTACAAAGTATAATTTTTTCACTTTTTCTTTCTTTTTTACTGCAATGTGGCTAATAAGAAAATACTCTTTTTCTGACTTTACATTTATGGTGGGAAATGTATTGTGTGGGGCAGCTAGGCGACAATAGATAATGCTGGGGCTGGAGTCAGGAAGACTTGAGTTCCAATCAGCACTCAGATACTAACTGTGTGTCCTTAGGCAAGTCATTAACCATGTTTGCTTTGATATTTTTATCTATAAAATGAGCTAGAGAAGGAACTGATAAAACATTCCATTATTGTTGCAAAAAAAAAAAACCCCAAAAGTAGTCAAAAGGAGTTGGACAACATAAAACAAATGAACAAAATTATATTGCTTGCAATCTGAATAGATAACTGAGGGGTGGAGAGAATTTGGAACTGAAAATAAAATTCAAAATAAACAAATAAATTCCTTTCCAGCACTTAAAAAAATCACAAAACAAATTACTACTGCAGAAAGAAAAAATATTTAACAGGATTCATTATTCTATTTCTTCATCATTTCATGATATAACACTTTTTCTCTTGAGGGAAAATAAAACTGATTTAAACATAAAAAAAAAGTCTCCTATACAAAGTTGTTAGGGGGACTTCCAGGCAAACATGGTGGCAGTCTAGACATGGGACTCTTCCTCTCTTAAACACCCACTGATACAGACTACCTCAAAAGACCAAAAAACCCCCCAAAACCAAATTCATAAGAATGAAGGGACTCTACAGGAGGGCACAACACTTTAAGGTATGTGGGATTTGGGCATTCTCACACTATAAGGGGATGAAAAAGCTCCCATCAAAACACTGAGCTGATATACCCACCCCCACCCCACCTACAGAGCCAGAGTCAGAGCCAGACCACGCCAGAATCAGCGAGTGAGAGGCATCTCTATAGTGAGCAAGGGGCACCTCTAGGTCCTTGGGAGCTAAGACCACCAAAAGACCTAACACTGAGAGCAGCTACACCTGAAACCCCGGAGGGCTAGAGAGTGCAGACCTTGGGCACTCTCAGGAAGGGAGTCCAGAGAAGGGCAGCAAACAGTGGAGGTTGCAGAGATTCGAGTCTACTCCTTAACTCCATATACAGAGAGCTTGCCCATCTCATTCAGATTTCTGACTAAAAGGGAAGGAAAAACCTCCACAGTGATGGCAAATTGTATCCAGGAACAACAATCTCCCTCCACCAAGAAACACAAAAAGAGGGGTTTGATCCTGGAAGATTTTTTATGGAGGAAAATCCCAGACTACAGAGGAAATACAAGAGGAAATTCAAACAAAGCCAAAACCTTCCAAAAAAATAGAAATTGCCCACAAGCTCTTGAAGAATTTAAATTGGAGCTTATCAAAAAGATGGAAGTCTTCTGACAAGAAAAGTTGGAAATAATTCAAAGAGAAAATAACAGTTTAAAGGACAAGAACTCCCAATTGGAGAAACAGCTGGAAGCCACGAAAAGCAGGATAGACTGAAACTGAAAAGAAAAATCAGTCCTTAAAGACCAGAATTGCGCAACTGGAAGACAATGATCTTTCAAAACAGCAAGAATTAATAAAGCAAAGTCAAAAGACTGACAAAATAGAAGAAAACATAAAATATCTAACTGACAAGATGACAGATCAGGTAAACAGATCACAATGAGACAATTTGAGAATCACTGGTCTACCTGAAAAGCCAAAAATAAACAGAAATATTGACATCATACTAGAAGAAATTGTCCAAGAAAACTGCCCTGATGTTCTTGGACAAGGGGGGAAAAATAGACATTGAAAGAGTTCATAGAACACCATCTACACTAAATCCACAAAAGACAACTCCCAGGAATGTAATTGCCAAACTCCAGAGCTTTTAAGCTAAGGAGAAAAATTTACAAGAAGCCAAAAAGAGACAATTCAGATACCAAGGCGCACCAATCAGGGTCACACAAGACCTGGCAGCTTCCACACTAAAGGACCTCAAGGCCTGGAACACGATATTCAGAAAGGCAAGAGAATTAGGTCTTCAACCAAGGATCACCTATCCATCAAACCTGACTATATACTTCCAAGGGAACGTATGGGCATTCAACAAAATAGAATATTTCCAAGTGTTTGTAAAGAGAAGACCAGAACTAAGTGGAAAGTCTGATATCCAAACACAAAGATCAAGAGAAACATGAAAAGGTAAATAAGAGAGGAAAAGGGGGGGAAATGTTTTTTTATTCAAACTCTCTTCTTTAAGGGCTACAATTAGATCAAATTATATATTCATATATGGGGAAATGTTATTTGTAACTCTCAAAATCATGTTCATTATTATAGTAATTAGAAGAATCATTCACAGGAAGATATGGGGGGTAATAAGGGCCATAAGATGATATGCAAAAAAGAAAAAGGGAGGGGGGAATCGAAGATGGCACGAAGAGATACTTGAAGAAATAAAATAAAGAGGATAATCTTTATCACACAACTATACACATGGGAAGGGAAGGGGAAGAATACTCTTATAAGAAGGAGAGGAAGAGAGTGCTAATAGGTGATACTTAAACCTTACTCTCAGTAAAATCAGTTCTGAGAGGGAAGAGCATCTAGATCCATTGGGGTCTTGAATTCTATTTTATCCTACAGGAAAAGTGAGAAGGAAAAACTAAGGGGGGTAAGGGGGAGGGAGTACAAAAAGGGAGGGAAAGAGAGGCGGGAGGGAACTTAAAAGACCCTAAGAAAACGAGAAGGGAACAAAAAGGGAGGGGCCAGAAAGGGAAGCATATTAAGAGAGAGGATCAGGGAGACTGATTAAAAGTAAACCACTGGTTTAAAAGGATATAGCAAAAGAAGAAAGGACAGAATTAGGAGAGGATATAAAAATGCTGGGGAATACTCAAGTGACAATCATAACTTTGAACATGAATGGAAAGAACTCACCCATAAAATGAAAACAAAATGAGAGTGGAATTAGAATCTAAAATCCTACCATATGTTGTCTACAAGAAACACACATGAAGCGGGTAGATGCTCATGAGGTTAGAATTAAAGGTTGGAAAAAAACCTATTGGGTTCAGCTGATAGAAAGAAGGCAGGAGTTGCAATCATGATATCTGACAAAGCCAAAGTAAAAATAGACCTGATCAAAAGGGATAGGAAAGGTAAATACATCCTGATAAAAGGGAGTATAGACAAGGAGGAAATTTCAGTAATCAACATGTATGCACCAAATGGTATAGCATCTACATTTCTAAAGGAGAAACTAATGGAATTAAAGGAGGAAATAGATAGTAAAACTATACTAGTGGGGGACCTGAACCTACAACTATCAAATTTAGAGAAATCAAATAAAAAAATAAATAAGAAAGTGGTAAAATATGTGAATGATATCTTAGAAAAATTAGAGTTAATGGATATATGGAGAAAAATAAATAGAGACAAAAAGGAATACATCTTCTCCTCAGCAGCACATGGTACACTCACAAAGATTGACCATGTACTAGGTCATAAAAACATGGCAAACAAATGCAGAAAATCAGAAATAATAAATGCAACCTTTTCAGATCATAACTCAATAAAAATAATGATCAGTAAGGGTACATGGAGAGCCAAATCAAAAATTAATTGGAAATTAAATAATATGATTCTCCAAAATCAGCTAGTCAGGGAACAAATCATAGAAACAATAATTTCATTGAAGAAAATGACAATGATGAGACATCCTTTCAAACTCTATGGGATGCAGCAAAAGCAGTACTCAGGGGAAAATTTATATCCTTGAGTTCATATATTAACACATTAGGGAGGGCAGAGGTCAATGAATTAGACATGCAAATCAAAAAACTTGAAAGTGAACAAATTAAAAATCCTCAGGAGAAAACTAAATTAGAGATCCTAAAAATTAAGGGAGAAATTAATAAAATTGAAAGTGAAAGAACTATTGAACTAATAAATAAGACTAGAAGCTGGTATTTTGAAAAGAACAAACAGAATAGACAAAGTACTGTTCAATCTAAAAAAAAAAGGAAAGAAGAAAACCAAATTAACAGCATCATAGATGAAAAGGGAGACCTCACCTCCAATGAAGAGGAAATTAAAACAATTTTGCCCAATTATATGGCAATCTAGATGATATGGATATTTACAAAAATATAAATTGCCTACATTAACAGAAGAAGAAATAGAATTCTTAATTAATCCCATGTCAGAAAAAGAAATTGAACAAGCCATCAAAGAACTCCCTAAGAAAAAACCCCCAGGTCCAGATGGATTAAAAAGTGAATTCTATCAAACATTCAAAGAACAGCTAATCCCAATACTATACAAATTATTTGACATAATAAGCAAAGAAGGAATTCTACCAAATTCCTTTTATGACACAAATATGGTACTGATTCCAAAGCCAGGCAGGTCAAAAATGGAGAAAGAAAATTACAGACTAATCTCCTTAATGAACATAGATGCAAAAGTCTTAAACAGGATACTAGCAAAAAGACTCCAGCAAGTCATCACGAGGGTTATTCACTTGGATCAGGTGGGATTTATACCAGGAATGCAAGGGTGGTTCAATATTAGGAAAACCATCCACATAACTGACCATATCAACAAGCAAACCAACAAAAATCACATGATTATCTCAATAGACGCAGAAAAAGCCTTTGATAAAATACAACACCCATTCCTACTAAAAGCACTAGAAGGTATAGGAATAGAAGGGCCTTTCCTAAAAATAATAAAAAGTATTTATCTAAAACCATCAGTCAACATCATCTGCAATGGCGATAAACTAGATGCATTCCCAATAAAATCAGGAGTGACACAAGGTTGCCTGTTATCACCTCTATTAATTAATATTATACTAGAAACGCTAGCTGTAGTAATTAGAGAAGAAAAAGAAATTGAAGGTATTAAAACTGGCAATGAGGAGACCAAGCTATCACTCTTTGTGGATGATATGATGGTCTACTTAAAGAATCCTAGAGAATCAACTAAAAAGTTAGTGGAAAAATCAACAACTTTGTAGTTGAACTGACTTTTAGATAATTTGGATGGTTACTAATTAGACTAATAGAAAGGTTCAATAGCTCCAGTGAATGCTAGCACCCACAAGTAGTTTAAAAAAAAAAAGGGGAAATCTCACCAGTTATGCCTAGAGAAGGGAAATTGTCCAAAGACCTACATTGAGTTTATTATGTTTGTATTTGCTATTTGTGTTGCAAATGCAGAATAAGTTTCTTTCCTAGAAGAGGAGAAAAGACTGGAAGGAAGCCTCCAGGCTATTTGGGAGAATGAGCACAGCATAAAGGTGAAAAAAAGGGTACTGAGGTAGAAGAGAGATAAGCCTTGTGTCAGGATGAAAGAGAAATTATCCATTTACACTGATTCACCTGGGCACAAGTGGCACTTCTAAACAAAGAACCTAAAGAGTATTGTCAAAGATTATAAAGACTTAGGCAAAAAATGGATGAACACTAGAGAATAGGCCATGTTTTCCTTACTCTTGCCCATTAAAGACTAGCTATACAGAAAGTTTCATTATATATATACCAGATTGGGACTCGGATTTCTAGATTAAAATTTATGATGTAAGATTGAAAGATTCTTGGCCAGAGTTGCAATATACCCGATAAAAGCTGGTGAGATAGAATTTGCCGTCTGTTTAAAAAATTTTTAAAAGGACTTTAAATGAAAAAGGATGTAGAAAGTCTGTTTACATCTCCTAGATAGTATAGAGGTTAGGCACAAAGATGGAAGACGAAATAGCAACTAGAACACTCATAAATTTGGAGGCAACTAAATCCAAGAAAGGAAACTCAAATTCTTTGATATTTATGTTTAGGCAACAAACAAGAACCTCACTGAGAGTTGGTGGGATGAAACACATGACTGGTTTATGGCTTTGAATGATTATAGTATATTCAATAGAAACTGACTACATAAAAAGGAAAGAAGTTATTAGCTTTATACATCAATATATATTTCACATGAGGAAGTCCAGTCCAGAAACCAAAGAAGCATGATTGAGAACATTGAGATGTTCAAAGAAGGGAGAAACAGAAATGATTTTGTCTTTAGAGTATATTATAGACTTAACTAGACAGAAAGGAAAAATAGATAAGGAGTATGTGAAGCAGATTACTTTGTACACAAGGCATAAATTTTGGGATTTGAGTTATCCAGATATCTGCTGAAGGTTTCTCTCTACCAAAAGCAGAGCAGTTAATAACTACTTTACTTGCAGTAATAATTTTAAATACTTCAAAAGGTAAACAAACCTCAAGAGAAATTACATTCTTTTATTTCCATTACTAACAGGAATTTGTTGCTAGCAGAGAAACAATCCTTGGAAGGAAATTAAAATTCTCTATCTTAGAATTTTTGACAAAGGAGTAGAAATCTATGCATAGTCTGACATGCACCTGAGATTTTATGAAAACAGAGTGTAAAAGTAGCACCATGGAGTAGAATATTACATGGGAAATCAGTCCAAGAAATATGGGAAACACTTCAAAAATGAAGTTCAAAAGACAGGGAATCACTTCCTACGAAAGAAAAATGAAAGTTGTCTGAAGAGATGGATGTGGAGGCATAAGGAATTCACCAAACAACTTAGATTTAAAAAATATGTAGAAAAGTTAGAATATAAGAAAAAGGACAAATATAAAAACTATGGTGTTCATGTAAAAAAGGGTAATAATGTTAAAAGCTCAAAAAAGTGTGAAGGGAAGCTTGGGATAATGGAAAATATTTTTATTTGTACTATACATGGAGGAAGAAAATATCAAAGGAGGGATAGGATCTTTGCTAGTAGTGGTAGATGGGATGATGATAACCAATAACAGGGGAAAAGCAGAGCTATCTTATTCTATTTTTGTTTGTTTTCTTTACAAAGCAAAATGATCTTTGCTCCAGAAATGACAGAACAAAAATGATTAATGGGGAACTGATGCCCAAGAAAAACGAGAGAGTAAATAGTTATGTCACTTGGTCCAAATGGATTATATTTTAATTTTATATATTATTATATATAATTATATAATTAATTAGATTCAATTGTTGAATCACTGCCAGTGATATCTGAATGAGTGTGGGAAACAGGAAAGGTAGAATGTGACTGGAGAAGGGCAGATGTCTTCACATTCCAAAAAGGGAAGAGAATAGATTGCCAAACTCTCACTTTCAAATTTTATAATTTTATATAGAGTATATAAGTTATGAAGAATTTAAGAGACTATCTTTAGAGATACAAGAAGAATTAGACAAAAATCAATGACCTACAAATGTTTTTACTCTTTTGATTGATTTAACTATCTTTGGACATTCTATATCCTCTAGTCAAAACTCCTGGCTTTTCTTTTTCTCTACAATGATTAAACTTCATTATTTTCTTTACTCTCCCTCAAAGTTTTATCTTAAGCATTATCTTTAAAAGCTACAGTATAAATGTTCTGATAACTTCTAATACTCATTTTTTCCCTTTTTTCTTCTACTTGTTACTTTTCCAACCCTGCCATCCCAATAACTGATACAATCCTTTTCTACACAATGCTACATTCAAACCTAAAACAATAAATTATATATTTTATTTTGGACAGTTCTACATCTTGAATGTCCTCCTTTGACCTACTAAATTCTTACCCACTCTTAGAAGTCTAACTCAAATGTCATTTCCTCCAAAATAACTTCTGTGATTGAACAGGTCAGAAATGATGTGGGCCTCATAATGTATTGGAATTCTATCACATATTTGCTATAAATCCATTTGTAATATAGTTGTTTCTATATGTAGTCCTATAATGTATAAGGAGTCTAATAAAAGTGAAGAAATGCAAAACAGTTGAGAAACTTAAAATTGAAATTATATGTAGTTCTAGAATGAAGACTGAGAAAACCCCAAACAATCTTGAGGTAGCTATAAAAAAGTACTGAGAAAGCTTATAAGAAACTTAGGGCAAAATAATAATATGTACATATTAAGGCCTGATAAATGTTTATAAAATAAACAAATGAATGATGTGAATTAAGTATATACTATGTTCCTGTTGGGCTATTTTCTAAACATTAGCATTCCTAAACACTAGGAAACATAGCCTTATTTGAATATAACCAAGGATAATATCATCAAATGGAAAGTTTGTCTACCATAAATATAAAATTCTATTCTTGAATTATACTACCATTTATATTAAAAATCCAATCTATTTTATTATAGTAAAAGAAATAAATTTCTATGGTTTAAGCTATGAAGTATAGTTTAAGGAATTGTACTGCTGTGGATTGATGCAAACAATATTTCATTATATATAGTATATGAATTGCATTTGCAGAGACATTCAGAAAATTTTTTTAAAAATTGAAGTTTGAAAGCCTTGTCCTCATTTCATAATCATCTTTTACACAAAAATCAAAAGCCAATAAATTACAATCATAAAATACTGTGGCTGGAAATTCCTACAAATATTAGATTCTGGAAATTCAGGGTTATGGTTTCAATTACACACTGGAGGATAAATGTTGGCCATAAATTTAGAAAATGATCATATAGACTACGAAGGAAAAAGTTCTAGTTCTATTCAATTCCAAAAGACCATAGAACAGATCAAGTTACTTGGGAATCAAAATTTTGAATTTCCTTACTTGCACATAATTTCATTGGTGAATTTTTGTACTTAACAGTCAGGCCTTTCTGAACAAGGAACTAAACTCTGATTAAATCAAATCTTACTTCGTTTAGAAAACTTAAGATCCATGAGAGAGAGAGTGTGGTATAGAAGCTAGAAAACCAGTCTCAACATCAGAAAGACCAGGTTTCAAATCCCAGCACTGACTGGTTCATTGATCTTCAACAATTCACACAACTCTCTAAAACTGTAAGTTACTACTCTGCATTGGTAGAGAGTTTCCTCACTGGGTATTGCCCTATATGGAATTAGATTCCAAAACCCTTTCTTTATATAAACTCCCTACAGAATGAACACATTGAAAAAACTGTCTGCCCCTGTGGTCTCCTCCCTTTGATTGAATGGCTCCTCCCAGAACTTCCATTTAAGAAGGGCATTCAGGCCTGCCATGTCTCATTCCTCTTCAGGTGGCGCTCTTGATCTCCATTGTACTAAGTCAAATATCTGCCATGTCTCCAATCCCTTTACAGCTTCCTTTTATGTGTTGTCTTCTCCTATTTGAATATAAGCTCCTTGAAGGCAGGGACAGTTTTTATTTTTTTACTTATATTTGTATTTCTGAAGCATAATGTTTGTTATGAACTGTTATTAATTAACTAACAGACAGATCCATTTCAAAAACAAAAAGCAATTAAGAACAAAACCATCCAATTTTTCTTCCATCATAAGAGGTTTTAATGCCATCTGTAAAAGTTCACCTTCTTCCGTAAGTTTTGGCTCTTCAGAGTCTTTGATATCAACCGTATCAACTATAGGTAAGGGATTTATTTCAAGAGAAACAAATTGTGCTTCCTTTTCCCCAATGATTAAGGTCTTGTAGTTTTCTCCTTTAGAGGTTTCTGTGGAAACAAAAGAAAAAAAAATAATAATTGGTTTTCCAAAGGCCTTGAACTTCATTTCTAATGATGTTTGAGAAATCATTTTAAAAAAGGGATTCTTATAACAGGCAATCCTGACTAGATATAACAAATATATAGTATAATAATACATAAGCTTTAGGTTGCCAAATTCTTAGTGAAGTAGTTAATTTGTAAAAATACTATTAACTGTACCTAAAATACACAGGATAATAGCTAAGGCAGATGTTAAAATGTGGAAAGAAAAAGCATGCTTTTTTCTCCACCCAAGATTTTTTGAAAAATTATATCCCAGAACATCTTAATTAACTTCTTATAAATGCTATCCACATCCAGAGAAAGAACTGTGGGAGTAGAAATGCAGAAGATAAACATAGGATCACATTGTTTGATGGGTATATGATAGGGATTTTTCGTTTTAAATGATCACTCTATTGCAAATATTAATAATATGGAAGTAGGTTTTGAACAACGATACATATATACCCAGTGGAATTGTTCATCAGCTCCAGGAGGGGGGAGGGAAGAGGGGAGAGAGAGAACATGAATCATGTAACTATGGAAAAATATTCTAAATTTTAAAAAAAGAAAAAAGAACTATATGTATTTTTATAAAAGAGATAAACAAAACTCACGTTCTGATTCAAATGGGCAGATACAATTAGCTATGTATTAATATGTATATGTAAATACATATTATATACATAATATTTTGCCATGCTTTCATTTCAAATAATGCATAGTATAGTTTCTTTCATTTAAATGGGTTTTAGTTTTCCTAACACATTCTAAAAGGTGATAAAATTTCTCTAATAAAAGAAGTACATGGAAATGATTTAAGCTTGACATCCTAGGGGATCCTGGTTTTAATGAAGACCATTCTGTGTGAAGAGCTTATTAGCATTCCTTCTCCTGTCCGAGAATTACTTTATGTAAATTCTATATGGAATAACTGCTGTATATATGTTCTTTTCTCCCAGTATACAGGGATTATTTCCATATTTGCCTATTTCAGTGCCAGACACAAAATTGGAATTTAATTGATGCAGTAAAATGAGTTCTTCATTTAGCTACGAGAAGCTCTAATTGCTATTTAATAACAACTGACATTTATAAAATTTTAAAGTTTGCAAGTCCCATTGCATATATTTTCTTATTTGAACTTCACAATAACTCTGTGAGGTATTACCTTCATTTTATAAATGAGGAAAATAAAGTTCATAGAGATGAAGTGAGCTGCCCACGGTCAAACAACGTAGCTAAATGTCAGAGGTAGAGTCACAACCCATGTCTTCCTTGTTATAAATATAGTATTATAAAACCATAATTACCATACTTTAGAAATGCATCTTGAAAAATTTGACAAATGACTCTATCAACTCATAATTAGTCTGCTACCAAAACCATTACCAGAGAGCACATTTCTGACAATTTTGTGTTGCCTACAAATTCTCCTCTATGACATGACTTTTTAGACTTCATTCTACTTTTATTTACTCTTCTTATTGGATCACAGATATACTCAAAGAAAATGTATTCAACCCCTGAACAATAATCTTTTGCAATACAGTCCCAAAGAAATTCCCTAGAAGTGAATGAACTCACAATCAATCTTGAAAACTCTTATTAAATGTCCTTTTGTGAATGGTACAATGTCTTATTCAGATTTATGTTTTTATCCATATTAAAAATTTACTTAAAAATATTTAGTTCTTACCATTTTTAAGTGTTTTTTCATCCAAACATTGTGTCTGAAGTTGTAGTTCAGCTTCTCCAAGAATCTTGAGAACAGATTCTGTTGGGCTTTTCCCCCAGACTCTTCTTGGGGATCCTTCAATATCTAGTTTAATAACATGTCCCACTGTAAGTTCTGTAAGAGCAAAAGAAATAGGGAAATTGAAATGGCTATAACAAAATAGTTCCTACTAAATTATTATGACATAATATTACCATACCATTTACATGGTAGACTGTAAGTCAGCAACTGAATTGTTTTATTTCTTTTTTAAATTCAGATCATATAGTACATTTTAGAGTTATTTGCTATTAATAAGGTTAGGAGATGGAGATCAAAGGAAAATCTCCAGCTAAAGAAAAAGAAGGAACACCAAAATAACCTTTTAAATAAAAATATCACTTAAAATTTTTCAGTTAAAAGTCATCATAGGTGTTTCACAGCAAAATTCTCTTTGTTGTAGTTTAACCAAGATCTCCATCTCCCAACTCTGTGCATTTTCACTAGCTACCCTCCTCCCATTTCTGGAACTCTCTTCCTTCTCATCTCAGTCTGTCAATAAACATTTATTAAATACCTACTATGGGCTAGGCATTATGCTAAGTGCTGAAGATAAAGAGAGAGGCAAAAGACAATCTTTGTCCTTAAGGAGCTTATTGTCTAATGGGAGAGACAACAACATGCAAACAAATATGTAAAATAAAAGCCATATGCAGGATAACTAGGAAATAATTAACAGAGGGAAGGCATTAGAATTAAGAAAAATTTAGGAAGGCTTCCAATAAAAAATGAATTTATTTGGGACTTAAAGGAATCCAAGAAGTCAGTAGATGGAGATGAGGAGGGAGAACATTCCAGGCATGTGGGACAGCCAGAGAAAAAGCCTGAGATTTAGAGATGGACCACATACCTACTCTTTTCCCTCCCCCTCTTCAGTAAACTCTAGTGGTCTCTTATCATCTTCAGGATCAAATACAAAAGCCTGTTTGTTATTCAAAGACCTTCATAATAATTTAGCCCCTTCCTGTCTTTCCAGTCTTTATGCTTTACTTCCCTCCATGTACTCTTGAATGTGCTGAAACCAACATCACTTACCCCACCTGATTAAGTTTTTTCTAAGTGCTGATAAGATAGAAAATTATTTTTCTCTGAAAATTTCCCTCCATTTATGGGCACAAAATGTGTATTAATTAAAAGACTAACTTTGCTTTTTATTTCAATAAATGCACGTTTTCTTTTCTATCATTTAGCATGAATAATATAAAGTAACTGCTTTCCTTTAAAAATGAGAAAGATTTTAAACATTTTTCCAATTATTCTCACCTGTAGGAAAGGTCTCTTCCATAGTTAACTTGGCTAGAGGAATTTCCAGTTGACTTCCTGTCTCCCACTTCTTACGATCTGATAATATGGATTTTTCTTCCTGATCATCCTTAATGTCTTCATTCACAGTTATTTTACCACTTTCAGAAGTTTGTGTTTTTTCTTCTTCCTCTTTATGAGCCTTGAGGTTTTGATTTAGCCTACGAAGTATCTCTCGTTTATTCTGCAACAGTAAGATTTTATATTTTGAAATATTTACATAAACTAAAAGGGTGAAGAGAAAAAGCTAACAAAATTTTACTTACTGAAAGTGCATTATCAGTCATTTTCATTTCTTCTGAAGTTTCCTGAATGTCAATTAAACTACTATCCTTTAAAATGAGAATGGTACAAGATAAGACAATGATAGCAGGAAATATTTTTCCTCACAAAGTTCTTTACCCCTCTAACTTATACTTCCCTTCCTCTCCACCATGAATTTCTCCATATTAATTCTTTTATATCTGTGAAATGATAGTTTGATTTCCTTTACAGCATTAAAAAAACATTTCAAAGTCAATTAAATAACAAGCTTAATACATACTTTATTGGCCAAATCTCAACTCTTTGATCAAATATGTGGTTATCTAACTCTTTTGTAATCACTATCTCTTTTGGGGAAAGAGAAGGGGAGAAGGGCTATTTCAACTCTACTAGAGATAGGATGATGAAATGAAATGAATATAAGTCAAGTTTCTCTATTAATAGGTCTCATTAAGATTTGAGAGGTGAAATGATTAGATAGTAAGTAAAAAATGAATTTTAAAAAAATAGTATTTGAATTTATTCATGTTTTCTCTGTCCTACATTATCATAAAGTTGAAAGTAGGGTCAACTGCTTTCTGTTGCAAAAAGAAAAGCAAACATGAAAATGAGAACTGAGTTATTTGTTTGAATGATAGCAAAAATCTTTTGATTAGCCTTTTCATAGAATAATAAGTCATTACAGTTTATAAGAAATTTAAAAAAAAGTTTAAGTACAAAAAGATATAAAACAAAGCTTTTAGATTCAGAAAGTTTTCAAAGCAGGAATTTAAGAAATGTTTACTATTTTAAGTACAGAAAGAAAAACTATTTGGCAAAAGTATTACTTAAATTTTGTACCACTTGGGAAAATAAAAGAATGTTAAGATTAGTAAGTTTAGCAATACCAGAAGTAAATGAGACAAAGATTTTACCCAGTTAAAGTATTCAGGATATTAGCAGTTACTCTAACGAGAGATTACCAGCTGGATAAGAATACATAAGTCTGGATACCATCTAGGGTTCACCCAATCTATCTAAAGTTGGAATAAACATTGCAGTAGGTACAAAAGAAATTTAGAGTAGAGAGAAATAAATTGTTTCTAGAAGAACAATTGATTCTTAAGTGAAATTCTCACGAAATAGCCAGAACTTTACATTTGCACAGTCATGAACTTGTCATTTATCAACAATCTTATCAAATATGTCACTTATCAACAATCATAGATCAATCAATCACCAAGAACTTACTATGTTCAAGAAATTGTGCTAAGTACTGATACTGAATGGCTGAGGAGAAGAAATTCATTTGATGAGCATCATATAGCCCAGGGTACAGAGCTATAAATTACTTCACTTTTGTTTTCAAGATTTAAACACTTTAAGTGATATATTTAAAAAAAAGATAGTGACTATAATTTTCTCTCTAATGGAAAATTAGAATATTTCCTTTAAATGAATAACATATAACTGTCATTAGTATAGATAGGAATCTATACTAATATTTCCAAATATAAACTTTTGGCTCAGCCCACATTTATTTGTCATGCTCTCATTTCTGGCTTGTAAGAATATAATGACCCAGGAATTACATAAAGGAGGACTGAAAGAATTATATAAAGACAAAGCAATGTAAATATAAAGATCGTTAAGTAAAAGTGAACTCTAAGTAGCTGTAATAATTAACTTTGATCCCTGGGAACAGGTAATATAACCTACACTCCTGTTGTTGTAAAACATAGGGAATTAGAAGGGCTAAAAATTGCAAAAATTATAAGATATGGTCACTGTATTGGCTACTTTTATTTAATTTAACAATGAAAGGTTCAATCTGAGGGGCTAGATATTGTATAAATGTAGATTTTGAGCCTTTGGACTTCATCCCCCAGAAGTCCATTAGTATTTCCCCAAATTCAATTTTCTTTCGTTCCCATGTTTTGTGTGATTGTATTTAAGTGGTTGTAATTCCTCTCTCTCTGTCTCTGTCTCTGTCTCTGTCTCTGTCTCTGTCTCTGTCTCTATCTCTGTCTGTCTATCTCTCTCTCACCTGCAACCAGGCAGTTCTTTTGTTTTAGTTATTATTAATAAAACTTTATAAATATAATATTTAGTTATTGATTATTAATTTTTAAAACCCACAATATATCCAAAAAGGACACATCCACAAAGGCCCAAAAAGGGCACATCCACAAATGCAAATGAAAAACATTAAAAACAAACAACATCCAAAAATTTGAAAAAGAAACATAATATGATACAGATGTAGAATGGGAAGAATCCCATAGTTTGGTAGCTTAGCTTTTACTAATATATATTATTTCTAGTTAATGTGATTATATTCCTGCATTTGCATCCATATTCTGACATGGCAACTTAAAAAATTAGTATAAAAATCAGACTAATCAGGATACTAATAAAGAAGTTTTGATAAAGTTAAGTTTTAATTACACTGGAACCTCATTAAGGAAGGGAAAAGGAATAAGAATTTATTAAGCGCCTACTATGTTTCAGGCACTGTACCTAAATGTTTTGCAAATATTACCCCCATTTGATTCTCAAACAACACTGTAAAGTAGATATTATGATAGTTGAGAAAAATGAGACAGATAGTGGTTAAGGCATATAACAATGTTTAGGGTAACATTTGAATTCAGGTCCTTCCTGATGTCAGGTTTGGACTCTATCCACTGCACTTAAATGCCTGCCATTTTTTTATACAGTATTATTAGCTATACCAAAGAATTTGGTACAAAGGTGGGTTCATCTTTAATTTTTAAAGTAATTACTGAAACCAATCAATCAAAAAGTTTTTATTAATCATCCATTATGTGCTGGACAGTGGGATACCAGCACAAATATGAACATGTGCTAATCCTCAAGCAGCTTGGGTTCTATTGGGAGCATAACTAAAGGATATGTATCAATTGTTAAACATTTATTAAGTGGCTACTAAAACCAGTCACACAACTTGATATTGGGGCTACAAAGATTAAAAAAACAACAACAAGGAAACGATCTCCAATTTCAAGAAGCATACATTCTATCAACAAAGAAAATACAGTCATATATCCTGGTGTGGGGCCCCATTGTTAATGCCTGGACTATTGCAGTAACTTGTTGGATAATCTTCCTGCCTCGTCTCTCTGAGCTCTAGGACATTCTCCACTCAGCTCTCAAGGATCTTCCTAAAGTTCAGGTCTGCATTCCCCAATTGATAAATGGGCAAAGGACATGAATAGGCATTTTTCAGATGATAAAATCAAAACTATAATAAACACATGAAAAAGTGTTCTAAATCTCTTATAATCAGAGAGATGCAAATCAAAACAACTCTTGAGGTATCACCTCACACCTAGCAGATTGGCCAACATGACAGCAGTAGAAAGTAATGAATGCTGGAGGGGATGTGGCAAAGTGGGGACATTCATGCATTGCTGGTGGAGTTGTGAATTGATCCAACCATTCTGGAGGGCAATTTGGAACTATGCCCAAAGGGTGCTAAAAGACTGTCTGCTCTTTGATCCAACCATATAAGTGCTGGGTTTACAAGCCAAAGAGATCATAGGGAAAAAGACATGTATAAGAATATTCATAGCTGCGCTCTTTGTGTTGGCAAAAAATTGGAAAACGAAGGGGTGCCCATCAATTGGGGAATGGCTGAACAAATTGTGGTATATGTTGGTGATGGAATACTATTGTGCTAAAAGGAATAATAAAGTGGAGGAATTCCATGGAGACTGGAACGACCTCCAGGAATTGATGCAGAGTGAGAGGAGCAGAACCAGAAGAACATTATACACAGAGACAGATACACTGAGGCACAATTGATTGTAATGGACTTCTCAAGTAGCAGCAATGCAATAATCCAGGACAATTCTGAAGGACTTATTAGAAAGAAAGCTATCCACATTCAGAGAAAGAACTGTGGGGGCAGAAACACAAAAGAAAAACAGCAGCTTGATCACATCGTTCAATGGGAGTATGATTGGGGATGTAGACTCTAAAAGATCACCCTGGTGCAAATATCAATAATATGGAAATAGGTCTTGATCAATGACACATGTAAAACCCAGTGGAATTGCTTGTTGACTAAGGGAGGGGGGTGGGAGGAGGGAAGGGAAAGAACATGAATTGTATAACCATGGAAAAATATTCTAAATTAATTAATTAAACATTTTCAAATCACAAAAAATAAAAATAAAAAAATAAAGTTCAGGCCGACCTTGTCAATCCTCTTAACTCAATAAATTTCTGTGGTTCTCTAGTACCTCCAGGATCTATTTTTAAATCATGTTTGGCTTTTAAAACCTTTTACAATCTAGTCCTTTCTCATGCATTTTCCCACTCTTCATACTCTATGATCCAATGACATTGACCTTGCTATTCCTCAAATATGGCACACTACTTCCCAACTCTATGACTTTTCACTGGCTGTCCCTCATGCTTAGCTCTCCCATCTCACCTCTGCCTTCTGGTTTCCCTTAAGACTTCACTTAAGTCCTGTCTTCTGCAAGAGGCTTTTTTCCTGATTTCTTTCCCTTATTCCTCTTCCCTTCTTCTAGTACTAGTGCCTTATCTCCAAGATTACCTCCTTTTTATGTTAATACCATTGTATGAATTAGAATGTGTATTTGGAGTACTGGATATTAATTTTAACATTTATATCATGCATGTACTTGGTTGTTTGCATGTTATCTATCCCATTAGAACACGGGTCCCCAAACTTTTTACACAGGGGGCCAGTTCACTGTCCCTCAGACTGTTGGAGGGCCAGACGTAACTTACCTAACCCTAACCCTAAATTCATGCAGTATATACAGTGCGGAATCCCTTCCCCCAGATTGCCACTCACCATGCTGGCATCTTCCATTGTGTAGCCACATAATTCTTTGCGTGGTACCTCACTCTCAGACCAAGATACCAAGCAAAGGATTATGTCACTGGAAGTAGTACTATAAGTGAGCTTTGCAGAGCCGCCATATACAGTGCTCCTCTCACTGACCACAAAAGAAAGAGGTTCCCCTTCCAGAAGTGAGATGGGGCTGGATACATGGCCTCAGGGGGCTGCAGTTTGGGGACCCCTGTATTAGAATATGAACTCATTAAAGGCAGGGACATTTTATATTTGGGTCTCTTTTCTATATTCTGAACACTTAGCAAAATGCCTGAAGTTTAGTAAGCATTTAATAAATTCATGATGGTGATGATAGTAAAGTGAATAGATTTAAAGACAAGGTAGATAGTGAAGAAGAACATTAGTGGTTGGACAGAATAAGGAGAAGTATCATGAAGGATACAGCTCTTAAGTTGTATCTTTGTCTTGGAAGTCTGGGCATCTGAGATAGAGATGAGGAACTAAACAAAAGAATTTGGAGAATGCAGAGGACCCCCAAAAGAGTCCTACGGTACCACCCTATGGAGAGGAAGACTGAGAAAAGGTAACTATAAAAAGGATATTTACAAAGAAGCATCACTTAAAGGACAATCTCAGGCCTAACACCTGAGTAAAGCTCCAATGTACGAAGGATCAATTGCACAAAACCTTTGATGTTCTTAAGAAACAATTCTTTTGCCCTTCCCAAAGAACTTGTCCACATATCTAGACTTGGTGACTGATTTAGTATTTTACTTCTAAAATATCAAATCATTTTCATCCACCTATTTTTTCTTAGTCCAAAATGTTAAAGAACTTACCACACCCACTTCTTTTAAAGCTGATGTGATAGAGATAACTGGCACATCAGGCTTGATCTCTGACTGGGAAGGAGAGCTGCCCAATTCATGCTGTTCCTGGAAATGACCAGCTTCTGCTGCTGCTTTCTCACTGGAAGGTATGTTGGTAATTTTTATGCCTTTAGCTACCAACTGTAAAAAAGGGTTGATAGATGGAAAATTTTAATTTGCTGGGGGGGTAAAAAAAACAAAAATACATAGAAAATGTGTTTGCTAACTGGATATATTAAGACTTAGATTAAGTATTCATGTATAATATATCCTAGGAATTTTTTCCTCAAATTGTGTAATATCTTTTTTGTAGAATAAAAGCAATGAACAGATCATTGACTTCTTACAAATATAATACTAATTGTTCTTTTATCTCAAATCAGTAAGTTCAATGAATATAAAAATTATCCTACCAACTATACTTCTCAAAACAAATTCATTTGCAGTTTTTAGTCCAATAGCATTTAAATATGGAAAAATCAAGAGTAACAGAGAAAGAAAAAAAGCTTCTTTCTGGGGCTAGGTTAAATGTTTAAGTTCACTAAAGTAACAGTGTTGCACTTACAGAAAAATCATGATATTGGGAGGGTAATTACCTTCGAAGTAAAATACAACAGAAATTATATAAGTATATTTGATTATTAAAGATGCAATCTAAGTTGAAATAACTCTGCTTTATCTTGAAATTCATGTCTATAAATAGCATAAGTAATAATAATAACAACTAACATTTATAGAGTAATTACTATGTGGCCAGTGCTATGCCCAATTATAATCTCATTTGAGCTTCACAACTCTAGGAGGCAGGTGTCATTATTTTCCCCATTTTGATTTGCCCAGGGTCACACCTCAGTATCTGAGACTGGATTGGTACTCATGTCTTTGAGGGATACACATTCATGTTTTGATGTAATCTGCAAGGGTGGAGAGACACTAGCCTATTAGTATGGATCATATAAACAGATTCTTACATGTTCTTCCCAAGCTTGCTTCTCTCTCTCATATGCTTCCTTTCTCTTTCGTTCTAGTTGTTCTTTCAATACAGCAGCTCGAGCATTTGCATGGGCCTGAAAATGAACAGAAATGAATAAGCAAGTGTCACAAAGAAAAATCCTGTAGAACACAAGTAAAAAAGTTATGAAAATGGCCATCCCCTTTATCGCAAAGATCTCATGGCTAGGCATTCACCCTAAAGAGTTAAAAGAAAATCCTTATCTAAGGTATTTACAGAAGTACTTTGTATGGGTACAAGTATTTATAGATTATCTACTATCTGCCAGGTATTCTGTTAAGTACTTTTTACAAATATCTCAATTGATTCTCACATCAACATGTGAACTAGGTATTATTGCCTCTATGTTACAGTTGAGGAAACTGAGACAGACAGAGGTTAAGTGACTTGCCCAAGATCACATAGCTAATACTAGTTTGAAGTCACATTTGAACTCAAGTCTACCTGATTCCAGATGCACCACTCTATCCACTGTGCCAACAGTTGCCAAACTATTTTCTAAACTGGGAAAACAACATACACAACAACTATAACAATGTAAATGTAAAGAGCAACAACAAAACTATCAAATCTGAATGCTCCAATTTTATAATCATCAATGTGGGCTCCAATGAAGAGCTATGAGAAGATGGCTTCTATGTAGAATCTGGGGGATCATGAGCAAGGAACACTGCAAGGAAACCTTAGACTTGTTGATGTATTGGTTAGTTTTGTGGGACTTTTCCCTCCTTTCTTCCCCATTCCTCCTTTCTGGAAGAAGGTGGAATGAGGGCTACAGAGAGATGTGTGAATGATGTTAAAACAAAAGATAGAAAAAGAAATTTATGAAAGAAAGGAAAGGACAAGAACAGAGAAGTCATGCTCCCTAATCCATGTAGGGCTTAGATATAGAAATCTGAATTTCACATTTCAATTCCTACAATTCACTAGATTCTTTTCTGAAAAGGTAAATGTTCATCACTTTGAACTCAATACCTTTAGTGCTTCTATTTTTTTGCGTCTAATTTCTATTTCTTGTTTCCCTTCTTGTCCACTGAAGCCATCAGGATCATTCTACAAAATAAATCAGCATATGAACAAGCAAGCCAGCAAGGACACATTTTTCAGAATTAATACACGGATTCTAAGAAATGCTATGTGTGATAAACAGACAGCCAATAGTATAAAATTTGAAGGCATGCCAATGTTGTTTTTCTGTCTTAACTAACTTCTTCTCAAGAATGATGTTACATTCTCATGTTGTCCTTCTCACAGATTTGGCTAAAAAAATAGTAAAATTAAAAAGAAGAAAAAACAAATTTTCCCTCTTATTCAGGAATTTGATCTTTTTCTCAAAATTCCTGGGGAAAAAAAAAACAACCATGCATTTCAATTTTTATCAGTATGGATATAATTGATCTACTTCTTGAAT
Source organism: Monodelphis domestica (assembly GCF_027887165.1). Classification (NCBI taxonomy): domain Eukaryota; kingdom Metazoa; phylum Chordata; class Mammalia; order Didelphimorphia; family Didelphidae; genus Monodelphis; species Monodelphis domestica. Next base: position 210,552,671 of record NC_077232.1, read on the forward strand.
CCTCTGTATAGGAATCTGCTCTACCAGTTTCACTCTGTATTATAGCAGGTCTTATTTTTGACAAAGTTCTGTAAGTATTCCTTGCACTTTATCTCAAATATTCTCTCAATTTTTGAAAAGAAAAATAATAGTCTTAAACCTGCCTTTTCACCACGAAGTCGGGCTTTAATTTCTTGACGTTCATTGAAGTTTTGAAGTCTTATTTGCCTTAATCTTGCCAAGTACTCCTAGAAGAAAAAATTAAATGTTTTTATTTAATGGGAAAGTGAACAATCAACTTATTTTGGTGGATAAGAGAATTATGATAAAAGAAAACTGAGCAAATGTATTAATTTGAACAGAAGAATAGAAAGACAGCAAAAGATTATTTGAAAAGGGTTAATGGAAGTGCAAAATTAGCAGTCACTTTAAAAACTTAATTCAGCAGACTTTCTCTGAAAGTAATTATATTAAATATTGCCTCGGTGAGAAAAAAAATTTCAAGGGTTCTTCCTGTAGTCGACAGCAAAAAGCAAAAAGCAAAAAAAAAATCAACCATGAATGAGTGATACAGTTATTACAGAGTATGATTAAGTAGTATGTCAGCCTGAATATATTAATATTCCCTTTAGACTTAAAAAGCCTACAACACTGTTAAACCATGCAGGAAAAGAAGTCATAAACTCAAAGTGCAGCTATGTGATGGAGGTAGCGAACATGCAGGAAGCATACCTCTTCTTCCTTGTTTCTTGGTTTCCCTCCTCTTGAAGAACTGGACCTGCCTCCATACATAGCTGTCAGGTTTTGCAGGGTACCCTGTTTATCATTTAATGTACTAAGTTCAAAAATGAATGGGGCTTTGTCACCATCTTATGTAGGAATAATCATTTGTTACTTTTTTCATCTAATGATAAATTCTAATTCTTATAATGCCCTTTGACAAATATCTTTTACTTTTATTGAGAATCTGTAATAAAAACCACAATGTCAATTAATCTAAAAGCATAAATCCTCAAAATACACACCAGGCACAGCCTTTTTAACTATATGGAAATAGTACAAAGGTCCCAAGTCATCCTTTCCTTGAAAAAAGTTTTAGCAATTCATTCTCTTTTTTTCAACATTTACTTTCCAATATTACTTGCCTCCTCCCTGGGCTGGATCGTGCTTCACTTACCAAAACCAAGTTAAGAAAACCTGTGCACTATAACAGATACAGTTGACGGAGTATGTAATAGTCTGCCCCTGCAGTCCATCGCTTCATGAGAGAGCAAGGGTTGAAGCCCTACTTTAAATGGAGCATTTCCTTTAATGGACGCCTAACCTTAGCGAGATACAAAAATTGTACCACTTAAGGATAAAGCAAGCATAAACTACAAGGCAATGTGTTCTAATAGACACGGGTTGATTCCATCAATTGCTCTTTTGATGCTTCTTTGCTTCTACTGCTTCAGTCACCTGTCTTGTGCCCAAGGAAAAAAATAAGAAATCAGGACCATTTTATAGGGATAACAGCAGAAGAAGGAAACTACAGATTTCGTGTGTAAGTGAAAAAGAAAAGTAACATTTCTTACAAAGAGCTAAATAAAAGCCGTGGGAGCTAGTGGACATAAATGAACAGTTGGGAAAAAACTGGGAGAATATACTCTTATTTTTCCTATTTTTAGGTGAACTTGGAGGGGGAGAATATTAGAATGTTGAGGGCAAAGTGGAAAGATAAGAAGAAAAGATGAGCATTTTTTCCCTCTAATTCTGTCTAGTTCTCTTGCATCAATTACATTCTACTTTGTATGAGACTTATTTATATTTATTTCTATTGGATAATAAATTCTTTGAGAGACTTATTTTTCCTGGAAATCAAAGTATCTCGTGTATGGTAGAATTGCAAATATTTCTCAAAATAAATTGGAAAAAAAGGGAAATAATAGAAACTAGGGATGTAGGGAAAACAAAATGACACCAACAAGAATATTTCCCTTTACCTTATCCTAGACAGTTGTAATATAGGAAAAAAAATATAAAGTTTAGTTCAAAATTAAGAAATTAAACTGGAATCTTGAGTTTCATGGGTGTAATCCCAAATTAGGAAATGATTTCTTCTGCCAACCCACATATCAAAGAATAATAAATTATCTTTCTTAATAAAAGTTAGAATTTCCTACTTTACATTGTTGCTGACATTGTTTTTATTTTGCCTAAGAAATGTGATCATATGTCTCCAACCAGTAGATCTGAAAACTCCAGCATGCTAAAGATGTATCTCTAGGTTGACTGCTGCTCAGTTGGCAAATATGACAGTAAAGGAAAATAATAAATGTTGGAGGGTTTGTGGCAAAATCAGAACACTAATGCATTGCTGGTGGAGTTGTGAATTAATCCAGTAATTCTGGAAGGCAATATGGAATTATGTGCAAAGGGCTTTAAAAGAAGGCATATCCTTTGATCCAGCAATACCACTGCTAGGTTTGTACCTAGAGATAATAAGGAAAAATATTTGTAACAAAAATATTCATAGCCACACCCTTTATGGTGGCAAAAAATGAAGGGTTGTCCCTTGATTGGGGAATGGATGAACAAATTGTGGTATATGATGGTGATGGAATACTATCGTACTTTAAGGAATGATGAACTGGATCATTTCTATATGAACTGGAAGAATGTCCAGGAACTGATCCAGAGTGAAATTAGCAAAACCAAGAGAACATTATACACAGAAAGTGAAACATTGTGGAAAAATACAATGCAATGGACTTTGTTAATACAAGACAACCCCAATGGAAAGAATGCTTTCCACATCTAGAGGAAGAACTGTGGGAGTAGAATCACAGAAGGAAAAACAAATGACATCATTTGTTTATATGCATATAAAATTTGGGGTTTAGGTTTTGAAAGATTGCTCTATTGCAAAAATGAATAATATGGAAATAGTTATAAGTGTTAACATTTGTATAACCCAGAGGAAGTGCTTATAGGATCTGTGAGAAGGGACGGTAAGGGGGAGGGAAAGAAATATAATCTGTAAACACAGAAAGATATTTTAAAAAGTAAAAATTTTTCTTCAGCAACAATTTAAATTTTATTCTCTTTACTTGAATGTGCAATATTTTCAGCAGTTTTCAAAATGTGAACATATGTCTAAATTAAATATTTTCTCTATTCAATGGGCACAGCTACATGTATGTCAGGGCTCCAGGCTTCACCCATCATAGTCCTAAAAAGTAAAAAAAAATTTTAAAACCATAAAAAAAGGATTATTGTTGCTCTCATATTCTCCTCTCGGGTTTTTCAGGATTTTTTATCAGGTAGTACAATCAATTGCAGTATTCTCTCTGGCTCCACTGGACTGGCACATTTTTGCTCAATGATTTGAACTGCCATTTTCACCTTGCCTATAATCTCATTTAGGAAAATAAACAAAGCTATTTGATGCTAAAATATTGTGACTATGGCTTTAATACATTAATTTTTAGACAAACATAGTATGACAAACATCTTAATGTTATATCCTCAAAATTACTGTGTTAGGAGGCTATAATATTATTAGACGATAATGACATTGCTCAAAACATTCTTAAAATCTTTTAGGAATGCCTTAAAAGCCAGTGACACACCCTTCTGAATACGTTCAGTTATATTAAATGTGTTTTTTAAAGATGTTATAGATTTTCAGAAGTCACTTGGAGCCAAGTTTGGTTAAAGACAAAAAAGATAGGGCATAAAAACATTGCAAACAACTGCAAAAGAGCAGAAATAATAAATGTAACCTTCTCAGATCACAATGCAATGATAATAATAATTAGCAAGGGTACATAAAGAGGTAAATCAAAAATTAATTGGAAATTAAAAGATATGATTCTCCAAAACTGGTTAAAGAACAAATCATAGAAACAATTAATAATTTCATTGAAGAAAATGACAATAATGAGACATCCTTTCAAAAAATATGGGATACAGCCAAAGCAGTACTCAGGGGGAAATTTATATTCTTGAGTTCATATATTAACAAATTAGGGAGGGCAGAGGTCAATGAATTAGGCATGCAAATTAAAAAACCAGAAAGTGAACAAATTAAAAATCCTCAGATGAAGACTAAATTAGAGATCCTAAAAATCAAAGGAGAAATTAATAAAATTGAATGTCAAATACCTAATGATTTAATAAATAAGACTAGAAGCTGGTACTTTGCAAAAACAAACAAAATACACAAAGTACTGGTCAAGCTAATAAAAAAAAGGAAAGAAGAAAACCAAATTGACAGCATCATAGATGAAAAGGGAGACCTCACCTCCAATGAAGAGGAAATTAAGGCAATCATTAAAAACAATTTTGCCCAATTATATGGCAATAAATATGCCAATCTAGGTGATATAAATGAATATTTACAAAAATAAATTGCCTTGACTAACAGAGGAAGAAATAGATTACCTAAACTATCCCATATCAGAAAAAGAAATTGAACAAGCCATCAAAGAACACCCTAAGAAAAAATCCCCAGGTCCAAATGGATTCACAAGTGAATTCTATCAAACATTCAAAGAACAGCTAATCCCAATACTATACAAAGTATTTAACAGAATAATTAAAGAAGGAGTTCTACCAAATTCCTTTTAGGATACAAATATGGTACTGATTCCAAAGCCAGGCAGGTCAAAAATGGAGAAAGAAAAATGCAAAAATCTTAAATAGGATACTAGCAAAAAGACTCCAGCAAGTCATTACAAGGGTTATTCACTTGGATCAGGTGGGATTTATACCAGGAATGCAAGGGTGGTTCAATATTAGGAAAACCATCCACATAATTGACCTTATCAACAAGCAAACTGACAAAAATCACATGATTATGTCAACAGATGCAGAAAAAGCCTTTGATAAAATACAACACTCATTCCTATTGAAAACACTAGAAAGTATAGGAATAGAAGGGCCTTTCCTAAAAATAATAAACAGTATATATCTAAAATCATCAGAAAACATCATCTGTAATGGGGACAAACTAGAAGCCTTCCCAATAAGATCAAGAGTGACACAAGGATGCCTGTTATCACCTCTATTAATTAACATTGTACTAGAAACACTAGCTGTAGCAATTAGAGAAGAAAAAGAAATTTAAGGTATTAAAATAGGCAATGAAAAGACCAAGCTATCACTCTTTGAGGATGATATGATGGTCTACTTAAAGAATCCTAGAGAATCAACTAAAAAGTTAGTGGAAATAATCAACAACTTCAGCAAAGTTGCAGGATACAAAATAAACCCACATAAGTCATCAGCATTTCTATTTATCTCCAACACATCTCAGCAGTAGGAATTAGAAAGAGAAATTCCATTCAAAATAGACAATATAAAATACTTAGGAATCTATCTGTTGAGACAAACACAGAAACTATATGAACACAGCTACAAAACACTCTCCACACAATTAAAACTAGATCTAAAAATTGGAAAAACATTGATTGCTCATGGGTAGGATGAGCTAACATAATAAAAATGACAATCCTGCCCAAATTAATTTACTTATTTAGTGTCATACCCATTGAACTACCAAAAACCTTTTTTAATGAATTAGAAAACACCATAACAAAGTTCATTTGGAAGAACAAAAGATCAAGGATATCCAGGAAATCATGAAAAAAAATGCAAAAGAAGGAGGACTTGCAGTCCCATATCTCAAACTATACTATAAAGCAGTGGTCATCAAAACAATTTGGTACTGGCTAAGAGACAGAAAGGAGGATCAGTGGAATAGACTTGGGGTAAATGACATCAGCAAGACAGTCTATGATAAGCCCAAAGATCCCAGCTTTTGGGACCAAAGCCCATTATTTGATAAAAACTGTTGGGAATATTGGAAGACAGTGTGGGAGAGATTAGGTTTGGATCAATATCTCACACCCTTTACCAAGATAAACTCAGAATGGGTGAATGACCTGAATATAAATAAGGAAACTATAAGCAAATTAGGCAAACAGAGAATGGTATACTTGTCAGATCTTTGGGAAGGGAAAGACTTTAACACCAAGCAAGAGCTGGAAAAAAATCACAAAATGTAAAATCACTAACTTTGATTACTTCAAATTAAAAAAGTTTTTGTACAAACAAAACCGATGTATCCAAAATTAGAAGGGAAGCAACAAATTGGGAAACAATCTTCATTACAGAAATCTCTGACAAAGGTCTAATTACTCTAATTTATAAAGAGCTAAACCAATTGTACAAAAGATCAATCCATTCTCCAATTGATAAATGGGCAAGGGACATGAATAGGCAATTTTCAGATGATAAAATCAAAACTATTAATAAGCACATGAAAAAGTGTTCTAAATCTCTTATAATCAGAGAAATGCAAATCAAAACAACTCTTACACTTAACAGATTGGCTAATATGACAGCAGCAGAAAGTAATGACGCTGGAAGGGATGTGGCAAAGTCAGGACATTAATGCATTGCTGGTGGAGTTGTGAATTGATCCTACCATTCTGGAGGGCAATTTGGAACTATGCCCAAAGGGCTATAAAAGACTTGTCTCCCCTTTGATCCAGCCATAGCCCTTGTTTGTACCCCAAAGAGATAATAAGGAAAAAGCCATGTACAAGAATATTCATAGCTGTGCTCTTTGTGTTGACAAAAAATTGGAAAATGAGGGGATGCCCTTCAATTGGGGAATGGCTGAACAAATTGTGGTATATGTTGGTGATGGAATACTATTGTGCTAAAAGGAATAATAAAGTGGAGGAATTTCATTGGAACTAGAACAACCTCCAGGAATTGATGGAGAGAAGCAGAACCAGAAAAACATTGTACACAGAGACTGATATACTGTGGTACAATCGAATGTAATGGATTTCTCCATTAGTGGCAATGCAGTGATCCTGAACAACTTGGAGGGATCTATGAGAAAAACCACTATCCACATTCAGAGGAAAAACTGTGGAAGTAGAAACAGAAGAAAAACTACTGCTTGATTACATGGGTCAAAGGGATATGGTTGGGAATGTAGACTCTGAATGAACATCTTAGTGCAAACAACAACATGGAAAGAGGTTCTAATCAAGGACACAAGTAATACCCAATGAAATTGTGTGTTGGCTGTGGGAAGGGTGAATGGAGGAGAGGGAGAGAAATAACGTGATTATTGTAACCAAGGAATAATGTTCTAAATTTACTAAATGAACTAATTCAAATGAGAAAAAAAGGCAAAAAAGAAATGAACTAATTCTGATTTGGGTCAAATGTAATGTGAAAGTAGTGATATACCCTCAATGACCCTAAAGTAGCTCTAAAGATAATGCCAGGAGTTCAAATGATATTTGACTTAAAAAGCTGCCCAACAATGCAGTGATCCTGAACAACTTGGAGAGATCTATGAGAAAGAACATTATCCACATTCAGAGAAAACATTGTGGGAGTAGAAACAGAAGAAAAACAACTGCTTGAATGGGTCAAGGGGATATGGGTGAGGATGTAGACTCTAAATGAACATCCGAATGCAAACACCAACAACATGAAAATAGGTTCTGATCAAGAATACATGTAATACCCAATGAAATTGTGTGTTGGCTGTAGGAAGGGTGGGGAAGGGGAGGGAGGGAAATGTGATTCCTGTAACCAAGAAATAATGTTCTATATTGACTAAATAAATTTAAAAAATTAAATTAAAAAAATAAAAATCTGCCCAAATACCTGGACCAGCATTTTAGTCTAAGAATCATAGTACCTAAAAGCTGGAAAAGATTTCAAAATCTAAATGGCTAAATGGTTCAAGCCCTCATTTTACTGATAGGGTAATGACTTCCCAAGTAGGGAGTATTAAAGACCTGAACCAAGGTCCCCTGGTCAGAGCTAGTTATTTTATACACAGTTCAATCTGTAGAAAATGATGTACTTAGAAATTTGGAGTAAATGGTGATTTAGGGTTTAAAACAAATATGCTTTTTAAAATAAAATGCTGATTTTTATGATCAGCAAATTTAAGAATAGGTCAAATAAAAATATACCTTTACTAAATTAACAGAAAAAAATGAAGCTGATAACAATAAAAGAACTTTAAAGTTTAAGTTCAAAATGATGCATTTTCTGTATTTGGGGACATCTTATTTTATATTTACAAAGATATCAACTCCCCATCAGTGTGGAGGTGACCCTGGAAGATGCTATGCCAGTAAATATCAAGCTCTGGGGAACTTCATTAATCTTGGAAAACTTAGAGCACAATCATAGCAATCGATTATTTTTTACCTTCTGAGTGCTTGCTACCTAAATCCATTAGTTCACCACCAGTACACCGGCAACATTCTCTTTACAGTTTGAATGTAAAGAGTGTAATATTACACAGTGCTTATTATTTATAATTTTTAAAAAGCATTGGAATCACTAGAGAATAAACTTCTTTAAAAACTTCCATTCTTCTACCAACATGTCTCAAATGAATCTGTCAAAATTATATAAGATGCCTTGAAAGATGTTAACAAAAATAACTGTTCAGCAACTCTGATAACTATTATCAAGAGAAGCATAATACAATGTATGTTTGCTCAAGGAATTCATTATTGGTATAGATAATATTTAAAGCAGAATTCAAATGAAAGTTGATATTCTTCTTTCTGGATAGCATTGTAGTTAGTGAAACAGTCTCCAGAGCACTTGAGGTTTATTGTCTATTAAAAGTCTGGTCTGACAGGAAAAACCAAATAAATCAAGATGCTAGAGATCTGACTCTGATAAGAGTAGATAGACAAATCTAGGGGTGGTTTACCAGAGCAAGAATCTTGGACAGACACTACAAACACAGAGAAAGTCGTGAAGTTGGACAAGAAAAGTGAGCTATAATGCCTTTAAAAAATGTATAACACTTGTAATGACCCCGAGTTTGTCCATGTGTGAATTAAATATTTAGGTAACCCTCAACCCAATCGAGGAAGACACCTAATGGGACATCACATAGTCATGTGTCTTAATGTGCCATCATGGCAGGTGAAATTCCTGACAACTAGAAGTCAAGGGATGTGATGTGTAGGGACTGAAGTGAAATCCTAGCTAATTAGAAAATCATTGGGGAAGGGTTTAATCTGAGCTTAAAAAGCCAGCACATGGAGCGTGCTGATCTCCCTCTGCCATTTTTTTGGCTTGTGAAAGAAGCTCTTTCACTGGCGAGCTATCCAGGTTTTTCGCTATGTAAGCCATCTTTGGCAAATAGCACAACACTGCGCTGGCAAAGCACTGGGCCAGTGGGGACCATGCCAGGCTGGGAATCTGGGAACTTGGGCTCTTTGACTCTGATCCCTTCCTGAACTTGGGCTTGGTCTGTGGATGTCCTTAATTTGACTAGCCCAACCATGAGGTTACATGGACTCCTGTGCCACAGCTTGTGAAATGGACCAGGGCTTGTTAGGAATCTAGGACCTAATGAAGCAGAAGCAACCTGGTTGGAGACTTTGGGTGGTTAGGCTGGTAACTTCTTTCCCTATTTATTTCTCTTTACTAATAAATACTTTCAGAATTTAGTGTAAGATAACTTAGTATAAAGTATCCAATGTTAATTTTTATTTATTACAGCCACAAAACAAAAGCCAATCTTTTAAACAATCTTATAGGGATGCTGCATAGTTGAGTTGCATGCGGCATAACAATATTTGAAGAATTAAAGTTGAAGGTCACCCAGACTGTAAGTATGCACAGGTTGTATCACATTACTAATAAGGCAATGCACAGAGAAAATGAATTAAAGGATGTCAACAGAGAGAGGCATGGGGAAAAAAAGACAGGTGAGTTGCGATATGAGAGCAAAAAGATAACTTGGAAGAATGCCTGCATGTTCCAGATTTATACAGAATGTCCAGAAATCTAAAAGTAAGTTTTCTTTTGGATAGAGACATATAAGTACAAAGTTGAGTTTAATCTCGTCTGTGCTAAGTTTGAAGTATCAATGGGATATCTAAGTAGAGATATTAACTAAGCTATGTACATGCTGCATCCTCTAGTAAGCTCACTGATAAAGAGATTATTTCATTTTTTTCACTTTATCATCAGAGCCTAGTGATGGTGCATTGCAAGTGCTTAATTAATGCTTTCTGAATTGAACTAAATATTAAGAGGTAGTTGGAAATACCTCAAGTTGTGGGGAGAACTCAGGGGTAGAGATGGGGAGCTGGGTGTCATCTGCAGAGGAGTGAGAATTGAAGTCACAGGAGTGGATGAGATCACTGAGGAGTTAATAACCTAAGCAAGAAAGGAGAAAAGAGCCAAGAAAATAGTTTTGGGATCTGTCCACACTTAAGAGATAGGAGGGAAGACAAGCCCAAAAAAGAGAAAGACCACAGAGTAAGAAGAGAGGCTGTAAGGACACAGAATCTAAGGGACTTGAGAGTATCAAAGATTATTTTTCTTCATATGTCCTCACTGTACCTAGAAGAGAATCTTGTACATAGTTGCAGCTCAACAGATATTGGCTAAATGAAAAAGTGAGTAAAGAAGGTAAAAGACAAAGAAGAATCTATGATAGTACTAACTTGTGAAAATAATAAACTGCCCTTCTAAAGTAATCTTCTTTATTTGAGAAAAATATTTTGCGTTAACCTATTAACAAGCTGTAGAAAAAAGGTTCAACATGTTAGAAATTTCGTGTGTGTCTCTCTCTTCATGGGCCCTAAGCTCCTAAACAAAAAACCTGTGAAAATCTCTAAACTTAGTCCCCATTCATCAAACTAAAAGATATAACTAAATTCTCTGAAAGTTTGATCTATTTTTTGAGTAAACCATTTTCACAGAACTGTTTTCCCCATTCATCTTTTTATTCAGTTTCGAGTAGCTTAAATGTTGTCAATTAGAATAAGCAAGAGACTTTGGTTTGCTTTTGTTTCATATTCACTTTTGAATAAATCTGAATTTTTCTATAGTTAAGCTAATTCCCTTAGAAAAATTTCCTTTATATGACTAAACTAATTTGATATTTAAAAATTAATAATACATGAAACCAGAATTACAATACAGTAATTTATTCTATATCTATTAACAAGTAATCAATTAAAGCAAACAGGAAAGGAGCTTAAATCCTCCCCTAACAAAATTAGTAAGGAAAAGTGGAAAGCACATTTTTATTTCTTGAATATTCCTTTCCTCTTACTCTAGCACCTCTATCACATCCAGACAAAAAACTGAAGTCATTCTTACCTTCCTGAAACTATAAGGAGAGAACTCAAAGTCATCCCTTAACTACTAAAGCAGCTTGAAAACATCTTTGTAATACCTACTTTATTGCAGAAGGATTACTTATCTGGGACAACTGTGCAAACTGATGATATTGAGATGACCCTGAGTTTCTTATTTTTGCACAACTTCCCAAATCCATTACTTCTGTTTGTGCCTAATATTTACTTATGCATTAATGCACAAACATGCTTCAAAAACAAGTAAATCCCATACCAGGTGTCCTTCAGCTCGAGCTTTATTTTGCATAGCTTCATGTTTCCGCTGTAGGAATTCCTCCACTTGTTTTGCTCGTTCTGAAGCCAGTTGTCCTCTTTGCCTAGGTAATTATGACAGGTATGTAAGCTACTGTGAACATTAAAAAGAACCTCACAAAATTAGAAATGATATTCTAAATGATAACATAAAAAGAATATGAGGAAAGGAATATAGGAGATAAAATCATTCTCTTCTAGGATGTAGGTAACAAAATATATATATATATATATAAGCAACTAACAAGACAAATCAGATTCAAGAAAGTAAATTTTACAACAGAGAGCAAGAGAACTCACATAGGATGTCCCACACTTTTATTTATGATTAAAAAAAAAAATCCTTATCTTCTGCGGTTCCAAGGCAGAAGAGTAGTAAGGACTAGGCAATGGGGGTTAGGTGACTTGCCCAGGGTCACACAGCTGGGAAGTGTCTGAATCTAGATTTGAACCTAGGATCTCCCTCCTGTCTCTAGTACTGGCTCTCAATCCACTGAGCTACCCAGCTATCCCCTTGTCCCTTCCTTTTAAAATTAAATTAAATATATGTCAATTCTTTAAACCATGATTCTTTCAACATTTGTATGAGCTATTTTTCTTTTAAACTACATGCTTACTTTATAAGTTGATCATTTATGGCCTTCCATATTTAATTACTATTTTACTGTAGAGCAGTTAGAACAAAAAAAATGGTAAATTATAAATCACAATCTAAAATTGGCTAAATAAAAGTTTTATGAAGGCAAAGGCTTCTATATCCAAGCAGGTCGAAGCTTACTTGATCATTTACCAGTAATATAACAGATCTGAATCAAATGCTTAGAAATTTGTTTCAACAATCTTTCAAAACTGTTTTCTGGGGACAGTTGGGTAGCTCAGTGAATTGAGAGCCAGGCCTAGAGATGGGAGGTCCTAGGTTCAAATCTGGCCTCAGACACTTCCTAAATATGTGATCCTGGGCAAGTCACTTGACTCCCATTGCCTAGCCCTTACCACTCTTCTGCCTTGGAACCAATACATAGTACTGAATCCAAAATGGAAGGTAAGGGTTTAAAAAAAAACAAAAACAAAAAACTGTTTTCTATGTTACCCTCAAAAAAGTGGAAGAAATCAAATATGCTATATATATTTTGTTCAACTGGTACTAATCAGAATATACAAGCTTGAGTTTAGTAGTTGTGGGAAACTCTGGAAATAATGAGAGCATTACATCCATCCCAATAAGATTTTTGACACTCTTACATTATGTATAAAAAACGGTCAGATTATACCAAGACACATAAGTGATACACAGAGAGCAGAACCAAAGCAATAATATACACAGAGACTGTAAGTGCAGCAGCAACAAAGTTTGAAAAGACACACCAAAGTAGGAACAAGTTCAGAAGTAGTAACTGAAAAGATGTTACAAACCGGCTAAAGTTAATATGAATGCATTTTAAAATAGTTTTACTAAACGATATTATAACTGGCATTTATAGTTTTGCATTTGTTTGACTATTTAGATATTTGTTTCTAATAAAAAAATTTTAAAACATAAAATGGTGAGTCTAAATTTTATGATTATAACTGGTTACCAAAATCAAAATGTCTGTTTGCTTAGTGTATAAAAGTGAGCTTCAAGAAACTAAATAAAATTAAACATGTTAGGATCTCAAAGCCTATTTACTTATGTGCTAATTAAACCAGATTCTATTCTGAGACAGAATACATTGCAGTTTGTCATTCTATTACCATAACAGATTCTGAAATTTAGGTGGATATGTTTAATGGTCTTTTATACATTGAAATAAAACTGAATGCAACATGTGAAAAGCATTATATTCTGTTTACATAAATGGCTAGTGAAATTGGAAACATAAAATAATGATTCCACATAATTGTCTACATGGCAAATTTTAGATGGCTTCAATCTTGAAGACCGTTAACTTTACACATTTCTTTTATTTTTCTTTTCTATAGTATGATGTATGTGGAAAAACCCAAGAATAGTGGAAAAACACAGCCAAACTGCTTTAAAATTTTAGAGGGGCAATGGTGAGGAGAGCTTGATGCAGTGGAAATAGGGTGAGTTTTGGAGAAAAGAACATAGGTCCAAATTTAGGCTCTACTACTTACTACCTGTTTTCCAGTCATTGAACTTCTTCTGGCCTTCATTTCTTCATTTGTTAAATGGTATGGGTAGACTAGTTGATCTATAAATAGCTTCTAGCAATAAATATATAGTTTCACCTTCCCTGGCATCTCCAACTCAATGTCCATAGGCATCATAAAAGCAATATATCCAAAACAAAACTCATATTATTTCCCAAAGAATGGCCCTCTTTTCCAAACCTCTTTATTACTGTCATTTGGTCATCCTTCCAGTTATGCAGGTTCATAACCAAGGAGTCAGTTTCAACTTTCCCTCACCCACACATCTCATACCCAATGAGTTGCTAAGTCTTATTCATTATCCCTGCACGATATTTCACATTATCTGTTCCCCTCTCTTCATGCACATAATCCTCCTGGTTCAGACCATTCCCTAGTTTAGGCACTCATTATAAGAGCCTCCAAGTTTAAGATTATCTTCCATTTACAACACTCTTAGTTGTCTTTGATGTACAATGTTTTTTGCATATTGTCTCTCCCATTAGTATATAATTTCTTTGACGGCAGGAACTGTGTTTACCTTCCTTTGTATTCCAGCATTTAGCATAGTATCTGGCTCATACTAAATGCTTAATAATTATCTTTACCTGATTCCAGGTTATACATTCCTAGTTATTTCTGCTCTCTCATGTGACTTAATTTCCAAACATTTGACCATCTTGGTTGTCCTCCTCTGGACACATTTCAGCTAAGCATCCAGAACTAAAACAAGTATTTCTGATGTAGTCTTATTAGTGCAGGGTAATGTTCTCAACATTCACTCACTTTAATTGTAAAGAAGTCATTGGTTCATTTCAGTGGTTTCTTTGAAGTGAAAGGGATAAAAAAATTAACTGCATCAGAAGAATGAGTATTTATAATGCAGGAAAAAACCTGAATATTTATTCTGGGCACCTAAAGATATACAAAATTGGTTTAAAAACCAGAGCAAAGGAGAAAGATCATTGAAAAAGAGGGAATGCTAGAACAAGGTCAATTTAGTTAATGCTGTAAATAAGAAAAAGAGAAAAAGATAATGGTTGGATAAGGAAATAAGTCAAAAAATTTTGTTTTCATATGGGGAAAACTTAAGTATGTTGGACACAAGAAAGGGAGTCTTGGAAGGGATATGCCTAATAACTTAACATCACTTTTTGTGAAGCTTACAGTCTTAGGTTAAGTGACTTGGTTGGGATCATGGAGCCAATTCATGGCACAGGAAATACTTGAATCTTTATTGAGTTGACTCAAAGACCAGCTTTCTGTCAATTATGCAACGATACCTAAAGGAATTTATTAACTAGGATTTCTATTAAGTGCAGTAGTGGAAACACAGAAACTAATGGTGAAAATGAGCCAGTGTTTTTATATTTATATCTCAGAATACAATTGGATAATAGAAAATACTCTGAAAGCTTACAAGACAATGTTAAATACAACAGACTACTGAGAGATTTATACTGAGGAAATAAGGAATTTTTATTTTTTAAAAATATTTTAGGCTAATTGACTGAATAGCTACTTTCTTAGGATTATAGGAGTAAAGGAAGAATGGGACTTGTAAGTCATTTAGCCCAATATCCCCATTTTAGAGATAAGGAAACATATTTATTAAATATTTAAGTCAAGATTAGAATTCATGATCTCTGAATACAAATTCAATGCTCTTTCTAGTATGACAGCCTTGTGGCTCAGTGGACAGAATGTTGGACCTAGATCCAGGAACAAATACTACTACCATGATGATGGCAACCACAACCCCCACCCCCACCATCACTACCACCATTTTTATAGTGTTGGCAAAGTGTTTTATGAATATCTCATTTGACCCTCACAATACCCCTGGTAAGTAGGTATCATCATTATCCTCATTTTACAGTTGAGGAAATAGGCTAACAGAAGTTAAGTGACTTGCCCAAAGTCACATGATAGTAAGTGTCTAAGGTTGGATTTGAAACCAGGTCTTCCTGATTCCAGTACTCTATCTAATGTATCATCCAGTTGCCTTGAACTGAGAGGGAGAGGTCAGACATGTAGGAGGAGAACCAAGAACAGGAAGTCAAAAAAAATCTTGAAAGGAGAGAAAATGGAGGCAGATAAGATGATAAACACAGTAAAATATTGTGGAAAGATGAAGAAAAATGAGAATTTAAAGTACATGAAAAATAACACTTATTCAGGACATCTCAAAATAGAGTTGACTGAGAAAAAATGTACAGATAGAAACTTAAATGTAGCAACTTATATTATTCTATACTAAGATTATTAGTGATGTGATTATACTGTTAGCAATAGGGTGAAAGAAGAACTTCAAATGGAGATACTGAGTTTGAAGTTTAAAGAACATAAGAGGATATTACTAATAAAAATAGTTGACATGTAGCACTTGAAGGTTTGAAAAGTACTTTATAAATGTGTAACACTTTTAAGATGGTAATAAGTTTATGAGAAATTGCTTGGGATAATTGAATAGCTGGCACCTGAAGTTAGTCATTTCAATTAGAGAATATTTTGAAAGACTGGCAATGTGAAGTAGATCTCACTTCTAATCTTATACTGTTAGACTTCAATTTCAGAAGTATTCTGAAAAACACTATGTGAACTAAAAAGGACTTCAACACTGGTAAAGTTACCACATCCAATTAGTTGGCAGGAACTGTCAGAACCTAAAAAGTTGTGGTAGTATGCCATACATCTTTCTTAAAAATGCAAAGATATCAATGGTAAGTACTTGGAATATTTTTATTTAAGCTATATGTTATAATAGTTTGACATCTGTTACAAATAAATAGCTAATGTATGTGTCAATCTCATTGGGATGCTTAATTATGTTTTAATTTCTCCAATTCTTTGCTTAAATATCTTTTAAAATAATATAGGCTAGACTTGACTGGACTGCCCTGAATTTACACAGCCTTCCTAGTACCTTACACAGACAAGAGACATTAAGATAAAACCCAATTACCTGAAATTGTTTGAATGTATTATTTTTTTTAACCCTTATCCTTTGTCTTAGAAACAATACAAAGCATTGGTTCCAAGGTAGAAGAGTGGTAAGGCAATGGGGATTAAGTGACTTGCCCAAGGTCACACAGCTAGGAAGTATCTGAGGCCAGATTTGAACCTAGGGCTTCCCCTCTCTATGCCTGGCTCTCAATCCACTGAGCCACCCAGTTGACCCCTGAAAGTATTCTAATTTGAGTCTGTCCTGCACCAGCTACGTAGGTTTCTAATTCCTTAGATGGAATATAAGAATATCCCTCTCAATCAATTTAGTTCAAAAACACCTTTTTATTTTGAGCACGCTTAGAAGTGCCCTCCAGAAGAACCAATAAAGAAAGGGGATGTGTCTAGATCTTCTTAAAGTTACATATACCTCCTTTCTACTCAACCTCACAGCTATTTTAAGGATGAAACATGAAGTTTTATTAGTAGACTTTTGAACACTAAGGAACAAAGGAGATCTATAAATCCAAGGTCTGTCTGTTACTATTATTAAATTGACTCACAGGAGAAAGGGAAAAATGCAGAAGTACCAGGAATACAGGGAAATAAATGCATAGGAAGGCATTTGATATAAAGATTTGAATACTCTCCGGAGAAAAAAGTGAGAGAAATGGAAAGGAAAAAGGGAGAAAAAGGCTGGGAAAAATTAGGAGTTTTAAAAAAGATGTATAAAATTGAAGCAAAACCCAAATTTACTATGTTGATATTTTGGTTCCATAATAACAAATACAGCTATAGATATAGCTTTAAACATATCCTTGAATATAGTCATTTTAATCCCAATTATAAACCCAAAGTCAGTCACTAAATAAAATACTTGCTGATTATAATTTAGTGTTAGAATTTATGGTTACAAAACTAAGTTCCAAATGCATTACAGCTTAGAAAATTAAGACATGTTAGTTTCCAAATGGTTCAAAGTATTCAGAGAGATGAAGAAAATTTCAAACAAGTATAATAATTAAGCTACATATGACAATGGACAAAATTACACACAAGGATGGATTCACAGATTATCACAGTCCAACCTGTTTGAATTGCCTTGTTTAGACACCGCCTTCAATCTTTTCAATGTTTTCCTAACTGTACCAGCATCAGAAGAATGGTGATGACCTGCAGCCCCATTAGGAAATCCTGGACGTATTCCAGGTGGAACACCTCTGTAGATAAACATGCACAGTGACTTTCATTACTTTTATCTGAAGAAGAGTAGTCTTAACTTTACTAGAGGGTAGCCATACCTTTCAGGAAGACAATGGCGATGTATCTCTCCTTTCCACCTGGCTTCTCGGTCTTCTGCTCTTTGTTGCTGCATTTGATCAAAAATAGCATGGTAATGTTCATATGATCCTCGAGAAGGCAAAGGAACTTGTGCCACTGCCCTTCCACCACCAATATAGTTAGCCTGGGAATTTAAAAAAGTGCCTTCATAGCCTTTTATCTTATTTTATTTTATGTATATATCATGTCCCCAAAAAATAAAATATATTAACTTAAGTAGATGTCATTTTCAAATTGGATTAACTTAAAAGACAATACTACATAATATTCTATAATTTTCCTTTAGTGTTATAAAATATTCAAGGGCTTGGTAGTTTCCTCCATGACAATGACAATGCAGTTTTATTCTACTTTGTGCACTAGAAAAAATAGATTAGTAAAACAAATTAATTAATAATAACAAGCAAATACAAGCATAGAGGCTACAGGTAAATTCTAATAAAATGTTCACCAAAATACTTAAGAGCATGATCATTTCCCCCATGACAATGCTAATGCATTTTCAGTTTACTTTGTGAACCTATAAAAATAGATGAACAATAATGTGACAAATACATGCATCATAATTACCAGAAAATTCTAATAAAATGTTTCTAAATTTAAATCAAAACCATGAAGATAACATTCCTTGCAATTATCAGCACTGGATGCATGTGAAAAATCAATAGATTAAAATTCTTTATTTGTCCTTTATCAAGGGATATAAAATAAATAGAAGACAAAGTTTCTATCCTCAAGAAACCTGAAATTTACTTGTAAAGATTAGACATGGATAGATTTTTCAAAAAATGTTTAAATTTGATATAATTGTGCAATAATGTGGCATGTAGGAAATATAGTTATTGGCAAAGTCTAATACTCCATTCAGCAAAACTGTGGAGAAAGAATAAGCCCCCCAATAGTAAGAACAGACCCCAATAAAATCATAGCCATAGCCTAGCAAGAACCAGTCACATAGCCCCATGACTTCACTTGAGGTTTCTAACCCCTCCCTGCTGTACCTTATAGAAACTGCATATCCTTCCAAGAAATTACTGGTGCAGGGATTCTATGAGAATCTGGTTACACATTGACATATTGATTTACCCTACAGAAAACTCCGTCTAAGCTTCAGTAAGGTAAACTAAATCATTGTAATGATATTGTAAATTATTACTAACCATTGTCTATGTAAAAGGATTACCTAATCCTTTAGCTTATGTAACACTGCCCTACAAAATACTAGCTGTAATGGTGTATGATTCACCATCAGTGTCTTGTGGTCCTCCTGATCCCAGAAACATATCCATCCTTCTCATCCCATCTCCTGAAACCACAATTACCTCTAGCAGGCCTGGCAGTGGCACAGAATGTAAAATAGGTGATGAGGAAATGCCCAATATTAGAAAGATCACGGGAAAAACGTTAATAATTGAATGCTTCTTGGAAGAGGCTAATTTTGAACTAGGTCTGAATGGTAAAGTAAGAAGAAAGAGAAAAAGAGGTAAGGTAAAGGAAGGAGGAACTTCTAGGTAATAGGAACAAAATGAAATAAAGTTCTGAAATGAAAAGTAGGGTAGATGTCTGAAGAGAAAAGGGAAGAAAGGATGAATGTTGTAAAGAGAATGGATTGGTTGAAGCATAGTGGAGAGTAGTGAGAAATGTAGTTATATTTGAAAAGCCAAATAAAGGGCTTAAATTTGAACTTGGTCTAATGGAAAAAGCACTGGTCTTGGAGTCAGGAGGGATCTGGGTTCTAATTCTGAACCCGACAGTTCCTACCTGTGTACTCATGTCATTTAATTTCTCCTCTACAACGTCTTCATCTGTAAAATGGAAATACCATCTGGGAGACCTATCTCCTAAGTATATTAGTACATAAAGTACTTTAAAGATCTCAGAATACTGTATAAAAGGCAACTTTTAATATTGCCTGAGAAATGGTTTTTGAGGGAAATCATTCATTCATTGCTGTGCAAAAATCTGCCACAAAAAAGACACTATGCTAAAGGAGCTCAAATGGGCTGCTGAAATGATCAAAGCATAAGATTATGAAGAGTTAAAACATTATACCCAAAGGGCTATAAAACTGTGCATACCCTCTAACCGAACAATACCAATAGAGGGTCTATATCCCAAAGAGACCAAAAATAGGGGAAAGGGATCTATCTGTACAAAAATATTTAAAACAGTTCTTTTGGTGGTGGCAAAGAATTGGAAGATGAAGGAATGTCCATCACCTCAGGAATGAATGAACAAGTTATAACACTTGATTGTTATGGAATATTATAATGCCAGAAGAAATGAAAAACAGGACAATTTCATAAAAAACTGTAAAGGCTTAAATGAACTGATGCAAGGTGAAGTGAGCAAAAACAGGAGAACACTGTACACCATATCTGGCATTATTGAATGATGATCAACTATGGATGAAAACTATTATCAGCAATACAATGATCCAAAACAACTTTATCGAACTCATGATGAAAAATGCTGTCCACTAACAGAGAAAGAACTGATGGGAATCTAATGCAGATCAAAGAATACCAGTTTTCATTTTACTTTCTTCATAAGTTTTTTCTTGCACTTGTGTTATGTCACAATATGACAAATATGGAAATATATATTACATGATAGCATGTGTATAACCTATATCAAATTGCTTACCATTTTAGGAAAGCGGGAGAGGAGGGACAGAGGGAAAGAATTCAGATTGCAAATTATTAGAAAACAAAGATTTAAATTGTTTCTACATGTAACTGGGGGAAAATAGGAAAAAATATCATTGGAGGTAAAAAATAAACTGAAGTATTGATCAGGGAATACAAAGAACTGTGGAAGAGAGATGAACAATTGATTATAACTTGGATACAGAACAAGCATAAAGAAGAAGTGTTTTGATTCTTGGTGTTTGGAGAAATCACGGTGCTATTTACTAAAATAAGGTCAATTAAAAAGTTGCATGAGCTAAAGAAGTAGTAAATAAGATATCAATACATAGTTTGAGGTATAAAAAAGCAAATTTATTTAATTGGAGCTGGTAACTGTACCTATCTGGAATCTTAAGAGTTCAGGGTTGAAAATGTACATTTAGAAATCATCATGAAAAGGTGAAACTTCAAGGCAAAAAGAAGTTGGTCAGTTCTCTGTAATACTGAAAAGAGAAAAGAGTAGGAACTATAGTCCAAAGTGTGGAAAGATGTACCAAAGGAAGATGAAAGGTTAGTCAAGGAGATATGATGCAAACTAAAAGAGTATGTCACAAAATGAAGGAAAAAGAAAGATTCAGTAAGGAGATGATCTAAATAGCAATCAAAACAACAGAGATCAAAATGACAAATGAGAAGATGGAAGAAAATTTAGATAGGTACAAAGAGAGTTCTAGGGTGAGGCAGCATGACTGAGAAAGGGGCTAGAATATGGAAGATCATCTTAAGAGTTTAGCTATAAAAGTTAATCAAAGAGGAAAGTAGTTTAAAGATATAGTAAACTATATAACTCATATATTAACTCATACCCTGCCAAAATTTGTTTTTTTTTTTAACACTTTTATGACAATTTGTGTAAGTCCTTTTTTTTCACAATACACTTTCCTTGTATCATTTCCACCTTATAGGTAAATTGATTCAGAGAACTAAATAATTTGTGGAATTCAAATCTAGGGATCTTAATTTCACTCTTTTAATTGTACTGTGTTTTCATTACACTAATTTTTAAAAAATGAGTTTTATTACAAACAGTAATACTCAACAAATAACTCAATAAAAATAAATTTAGATCATCAAATGTGAACTATTTTTAGTAGAAGCAAATTATATATCTAACCAAAATAGTTCATAAAAACTTTCTAGGACTCCTTATCTCTTTTCTTTTGATATAATTAAAATTTGGGGTATTTTCTATCTAGAGTCCTTTTCAATGTGAATGTCATTCTCCTAATTCTGATTTTGCGAACCTGATTACCTTTCCATTTTTGCCTTTTTCCCTGTGATGTTTTGTGATTTCATAATATCCTATTATCACAATTCACCCAGTCTTCATTGTTTATGAAAGTTTTTCTAGCTTTTCAGTAACAAACAAAAAACATTAAAATGTTTTTGCATGTATCATTTTAATGTTAACAGAATTCTTTTTTATTTATTTTAAAGTTGAGAGATATCAACACGATCATTTTCATATTCAAAGAACAGAAAAAGAATTGAATATGAAACTGAATCCCTCTGTAGAGCTTTCTTTAAAAAGCTCTCAAGTATTGACGGGACCACTTAAACAATGTCTCTGACCTTCATACTCTTTTCTGTGTAATTTATTTATTTATTTTTTTAAAAACCCTTACCTTCAGTCTTGGAGTCAATACTGTGTATTGGCTCCAAGGCAGAAGAATGGTAAGGGCTAGGCAATGGGGGTCAAGTGACTTGCCCAGGGTCACACAGCTGGGAAGTGTCTGAGGGCAGATTTGAACCTAGGACCTCCCTTCTCTAGGCCTGACTCTCAATCCACTGAGCTACCCAGCTGGCCCCTTCTGTGTAATTTATAAATGGTTCATTAACTTTTTTTTTTTGCCTGCATTACTATAACTTTCCTTGGTCACACTACCCAACTTAAGTCATTCATTCTCTTATATTAAACTAGTATAAAGTCAAGCAACAGAGGTTGACACATTGACTGCGTCAGAAAATATATGTCTCCTTATGCACCTCTTGTTGACAACTTCACCATCAAGACTAGAGGGGGTTGATTGTGTAGCTTTTCTATATATGAGTTATTTGTAGCATTGATCAGAAGTCTTTCAAAATTGGCAATGCTAGAGTTATTGAATCAATTGTTTTCCTGATTCTATTTGTTTCAAATATTGCTGGAGTAAGTATCCATATAATTTTCATTATAATCATATATAAATATATATATCGGGAGACAGACAGATCAGTATTGGTGCAGTTCACTAAGTTGTCTTATTTCAGTATAAGGGCCAAGATTTTTCCATGCCTTTGACAATGTTTCCTCCTTCAGAGAGAAGTAATCCCTCAATGCCCTCACAACTGTGTCATGTCTAGCATCAATCATACTATATGAATCTTCACTGCAGCATGCTAATCCTTTTACACCTTTCTGACTCAAGATCTCACTCTCCACAATTAGTTCTTCATTACCCTTTTCATTACCCCTCAAACTTCTCACAGCTCCCTCTCCCTTTGCTTTCTCATGCTGAAAATTCTGCCTTCTATGTCACTTAAAAACTGAGACCATGTAACCCCACCATTCAATAAGCTCCAGTGGTTTTCTGTCATCTCATGGATCAAACAGGAAATGCTTTTTCTTTGGCTTTTAGAGCCCTCTATAACCTGGCCCTCTGCTACCTTTTTAGCATTATTTCCTTCCAAGTATTCCATGATCCAGTGACACTGGCCTCTTAGCTGTTTCTTAAACACAACAGTCCATCTCCAAATGCTGGGCATTTTCACTGGCTGACTCTCATGCCTGAAACATTTTCCCTCCTCATCTCTACCTCCTGGTTTCCTTCAAATTCCATAAAAAAAAGTCTCACTTCCTAAAAGCAGCTTTTCCCATTCCCCTTTAATGACTTATTACCTCCAATATATGCTGTCCATATCTTATTTGTAAATAGCTGTGTGCATGCTGTCCTCCCATTAACCATGAAATTCCTGAAAACAGGAACTACCTTTTGCCTTCTTTTGTATCCCCAGTAATTCTGACTGAGGACTCAATTTCATCTTGACTTATTACAGAGGACCCAGAATCAATCCCTTTGCATTCCGTGTATATTCATACAATTAGAACCTACTTGGCAGAAGTGAATGCATTTAATTCATTTTGCTATTCTCACTACCAATGTTTTTTATTTAATAGTTTTCATCCATATTCATTAGTGCTATTGCTTTTTGGTCCTTTTTCAGGATAATTATTTCCGGGTTGGTAGATCAAAATCATAGTTCCTTCTTAGAAAGAATGGTTTAATTTTTGACTTTGTATTGCCAACCTTTCACCACAAAATAAGTACTTACTGATCAATTATAATGAATGAGGCTACATAGAGTTTCTCTATATAAACAAGATATATGTAAGCTTCTATATAAATGTTCATTATCTTTACATTTAAAAATAGTTGAAGTAATCAGATTTGATGTATAAAAGTTTGGATAAATTCACTTAGCAATGTAGATGGCTTGCTTTTTTGGAGAGTTTGCTAATTGTTTATTTCCTGAAAATTATCTCTTATGATTTGGAATTTCTGATACATTTTTATATTAAAGAAGTCTTTTTTAGGTAATAGAATTAATAGGGCTTGGGTCTGTTTTAATAAAAGAACACATAAAGAAAGGTATCCAATATATTTTAATTAACATAAGGAAATTTATTTGCTACTCTTTAATAATGAATAATAAAATTAAAAATGATAAATAAACATGTCTAGGTGTAGTATGCTATTATTCCAATAGATTTGAAAACTTGATTACATTGATTTTTTTAAAGTTAAAAACCCTTACCTTCCGTCTTGTAATCAATACTGTGTATTAGTACCAAAGCAGAAGAGTGGTAAGGGCTAGGCAATGGGAGTCAAGTGACTTACCCAGGGTCACACAGCTGGGAAGTATCTGAGGCCAGATTTGAACCTAGGACCTCCTATCTCTAGGCCTGACTCTCAATCCACTGAGCCACCCAGCTGCCCCCACATTGATTTTTTAAAAGGGTTTTTTTTAATCAGCTTTAATGGGGAAGAGAAAGGCTGGAGAGGAGATGAGGGATACATTATCAGTAACAAAAATAACAAAAAAAAAGGTCATTAAAATGTTTTTTAATGCACAGAATAAAAAAAATATAAAACAAAGTTTAAAAAGACAAGAGTAATATGAATGTTACTATTTTCATGTATCTTCAGATAAAAATGAAACAATTTTAGAAATATGCTTAGCCAAGACAAAGAAAAAGTATAATATTCATAGTAATATTTTACAGGATTAATTTAATTGCAAATGAATCATGAATATATTTTATTTGCTAAATGGAAGTAATCAATAGAGAACATTGAATTATAGGACTAAATTTTAACCATAGTTTAACAATTATATGATTCAGTATTAATACCCACTGCCTACCTTAATTTCACTACTTCCACTGCAGCTTAGAACACTTCTCCATCCTTGTTCTCTGGCTTTGTTTATTCGCTCCATCTTAAAAATAAAAAAGCACAATTGAAATTATTTTGTTTAGAAAACAAACATTTTGTGAATTGATCCAACCATTCTGGAGGGCAATTTGGAACTATGCCCAAAGGGCGCTAAAAGATTGCCTACCTTTTGACCAAGCCATAGCATTGCTGGGTTTATGCCCCAAAGAAATAATAAGGAAAAAGACGTGTACAAAAATATTCATACAAAAATGCTCTCTTTGTGGTGGCAAAAAATTGGAAAATGAGGGGATGCCCTTCAATTGGGGAATGGCTGAACAAATTGTGGTATATGTTGGTGATGGAATACTATTGTGCTAAAAGGAATAATAAAGTGGAGGAATTCCATGGAGACTGGAACAACCTCCAGGAAGTGATGCAGAGCAAAAGGAGCAGAACCAGGAAAACACTGTACGCAGAGACTGATATACTGTGTTACAATCAAATGTAATGGACTTCTCCATTAGTGTCAATACAATGTCCCTGAATAATCTGTAGGGATCTATGAGAAAAAACACTATCCACAATCAGAGGACAAATTGTGGGAGTAAAAACACTGAGGAAAGGCAACTGCTTGACTACAGGGGCCAAGGGAATTTGATTGGGGATGTGGACCCTAAATGAACATCCTAGTGCAAATACAACATGGAAATGGGTTTGGATCAAGGACACATGTAATACTCGGTGGAACTGCGCGTCAGCTATGGGAAGGTGGCGGGAGGGGAGGGAGGAAAAGAAAATGATTTTTGTATCCAATGAATAATGGTTGAAATTGACCAAATAAAAATAATGTTTAAAAAAAAATGTTTTGGGGCAGCTGGGTGGCTCAGTCAATTGAGAGCTATGTGACCTTGGGCAAGTCACTCACCCCCACTACCTAGGCCTTACCACTCTTCTGCCTTGGAACTAATACACAGTATTGGTTCTAAGATGGAAGGAAACGGTTGGGTTTTTTTTTTAATGTTTTACATGTATACATACAATGTACACACATACAAATATAATTTGTTTATGAAGTAAAAATGTATTCTGAAGACTAGGAAAAAATAAGAATTTTATTCTTACCCTTTCCTTCTCTTGTTTTTTCATATGTTCATGCTTTAATAAACTAATCTGTAACAATGAAAAGAGTTTTTTTAGACCACTAGAAATATTGTACAATGGATATATCAGCAAAACAAGAAAAAAAATAAGCCTAAGTCTACCTGTTCCCTTTGTTTTTTTTCTTTTTCATGATATTCCAACTTTTTCCTCCTTGCTAACTCCTTAAAGAGAAGTAAAGTATTATTTCAGTGACTATGTTAATTTGTTTTATATTTCATTAGGAAAGTTAGTACTCCATTAGTAAAAGCATGCCCAAAGGAGTTTTAAAAAGTTAGAGGTTTTTGGTGGAAAGAAATAAGGAGGAAAGGTTTGGAGGTTTAGTTTTTACCATAGAGGTTTTTAGTTATTTTAAAATTATTTGTGTGGCTTGAAAATAATCAGTAGTTGACTTTATACCTCTAACATTTTCCTCTTTTCTTCTCCAGGATTCATTTTCTTCGATGGAGTTTGTTGGGCCTGGATAAAAAGTGAAGCTAAAAATTAGTTAAAGAGTATGAACATTTTAGTATACTCCAACTTATAAGGAAAAATCAAAAAAGAACAGTAAAGCCAATTTTGATAAAATTCTGCTTCACAATGTAATTTTCTTCAATTGAACTAAATATATATTCTATGGATCAGAAAATATCAATTAAGTGACAAAAGTTTTTTAAAAGTCATTTTCTAATACTCAATAAAACTATTGAAATATGGCAGATTAGAAGTAGCTCAGCAGAATTCTATCAACATTCCCCTCCAAACAACTTAAAATAATGCCTCAAATGAAATCTTGGGGCAGCAGAACCATAACATGTCAAGGTAAGACATTTTTCAAACCTAAGAAAATGTAAGAGGTCATCAAAAGTTTGTGACAGTGGGGTGGAAGTCTATCCAGAAACCATACACACACACAGCTAGCAATGGTAACTGTCACAGCAACATCTTTAAGTGTTTTCAGTCGAGACAGTCAGAAAACTAGTAAGAAAAAGACAGGCACTGGGTACAACTGGCATTAATTAGCAACGCTATTGCCCATAAACAGTTCTGGTTGAAGTTCCGGAGCAGTCACAAGAAAGTAGGGGTCCTGGTCATAGTTCCAAGACAAAGAGAATACTAGTACTTACGGCTGCAGGGGATCGGTGCCCTTGCTGGGTAAAGATCAGAGTACAGACTAGGACAGTAGTGACCACATCACTACCTGCATCATATCTTGGAAGCAAGGAAAATATGCAGACTAGCTCTGAAAACAGTAGTACAAAAAACCCTGAAACTTGGGACAATGCCTCCACATGCTAGGTGAGTAGAGCCCAACTTTAACATAAAGTTCAAAATCAAGAAATAGGCTAAAAATATGACCAAATTACAACAAAAGAATTTGCCCATAAAAAGCTACCACTGGACAAGGACATAAGACCAAGATATAAACTCAGAAGACCTGAGCTATAAAGCTATAAAGCTATATAGCTATATATATATATACAGCTATAAAGCCTCAAAGAAAAATGCTAAGTGGACTCAAGCCCAACAAGAATTTCTGAAAGAGATGAAGAAGATAAAGAAGAAATGGTAAAGGAAAAATTGAGAAAAGAAATGAATTACAAGGAAATCTATGGAAAAAGTATTATCAGCTTGGTAAATATTGTTAATGGAGTAGAGAACTGGTTCAATCATTCTAGAGAACAATTTTGAATTATGTCCCAAGAACCAAAAAAATTGCCTATGCCCTCTGACCCAGCCATTGCACTACCAGATTTGTACTCCAAAGATATCAAAGAAAAGAAAAAAGGACCAAAAAGAACAAAAAATATTTCGAGTAGCTTTTTATGGTAGCAAAGAATTGGAAACTGAAGGGATGTCCTTCAACTGGGGAATGGCTGAATAAGCTGTGGTCCATGATTGTGATGGAATATTATTGTATTATAAGAAATGATAAGAGAATGGTTTCTGAAAAAATGAGTAAACTGTGAAGTGAACAGAACTTTAGAAGAACCAGTCATATAGTAACAGTAATACTGTAAGATAATTAACTCATGATGAAAAATGCTATCTAACTCCAGGAAGAACTGACAGATTCAGAGAGAAGGTAGAAGCATGTTTTTTTTTCCTCTTTCTCTTTATTTGGGGGAGGGGGGACCGACCACAAGGCTAATGTAGAAATGTTTTGCATGATTTCATATATATAATTTGTATTGTATTTCCTGCCTTCTCACTAGGTAGGAATTGGAATTGGAAATAAAATTGGGGGGGGGGGGGGATGTAGACTGCTAGAGAATATCATCTGTGAAGGCTAGTTCATTCTTTTCTCATGTTGCATAGTGGATAGAGCAGAGAATTTAGAGTTAAGAAGACTAGAGTTTGAATCATGTCTCAAACACTATAGATATGTGACCCTCAACAAGTCACTTGCCCTCTAAGGCTTGGTTTCTTTCTATTTTTAAGAAAGAAAAAGATAGTTTTATTCAGTTTGATGGAAATAAGTAGAAGAAAGTCTGAGTAACCAACAATAGGCAAAGCAAAGATGGGGAACCTGTCTCCCAGGGTTATTGTTAAGGATCAAATGAGTTATCCTAAGTATTCTGTGAATGGCTATGTAGTGAGAAGGATAGGAAGAAGACCTACCATTTTAGGAGATAATGCCAGAGACCAGGGTAATGGAATAAAGAAGCCATGGCTATGGATAGGAGGTGGAGTAAGTAACACAGGGTAAAATCTTAGTTAAGTTTTGGGTTTAGGAAATTATCCTATCTCAAGAGAAGGTACCAAAACAACAGAAACTAAACCTAGATCATCAATGAGGGCAGTCAAGCTGCAACAGCAAGAGGGGGAAAGAACAGCAGAAATTCTCATGTTACATCTTCTACTCTGACCCTGAGAAAACCCTTCAACATTCCCTTTCTCTCACCCCAATTGCTGCTTCTCCACCAATAACTTCCACCAGATACTCAGTAGGACTCAATCACTTATATGATTAAGCCAACTGAGAAAATTTCAATTCAAAGGGCAGTGCCCAGACAACCATGCACACTCACTGGTACTTCTGACATAATGCCCTCTCATAACTTTGCTTTTCTTATAATCACACACAAGAAACTTGCGAATTAACTGAATTCCCTAAGGATCCAGGCTGGCCTATGCTCACTGCCCCTGCTTTCTATGCCATGATCTACTTAGCCTCTATTTTGTAGATGGGGTAAAGAGGGACAGAGATGAAGCTTAGAGTATAAGGATTGTAGCAGAAACATCAAAACTAAATTGAAAAAGTAAAGGAAAGGACTCCCATTCTCAAGGCACTTTAGGCCTACAGAAATGGTTCTTTGTCAGGGCAGACACAATCCTTCTAAGAAGTTCCAAACTTACCCACCATTTTATAGCTGAAGGGGAAATATTACTTAAGAATGATACTATCATGCAGGGAAGGTACCAATGAGATAGGATGGATGTCAATGGGGAATAGGATGAGGGTAGGAGTGCCCTCTCTACTGGATGAACTCTACAAGCAAGCTAATGGCTTGGACAAGCAACAAACTTCAAGTGACTATATACCTGCTACTGAAGAGTCAAAAAAAAGTTTAAAGAACAAAATTAGGGGCTTTGAACAGTCATTGCTAGAGGAAAGATTAAAGGAATGAGCAAAAAGAGGAAAACATCTAATAATCTAAGGAAACATGGGTAAAGAGAATCATAAAATAAAATTTAAAAAGAATATAATCCTACAAAATTGGCTTAGTCACAAGAGTAGATGGGGGAGTGGGGGTGGGGGAAAGATAGGTGGCTCAGTGGATAGAGAGCCAGGCCTGGAGACAAGAGGTCCTAAGTTAAAATCTGGTCTCAGATACTTCCTACCTGGGTGACCCTTAGTAAGTCACTTAACCCCAACTGCCTAGCCCTTACTGCTCTTCTGCCTTGGAACAGGTATTTAACATTGATTTTAAGACAGAAGGTAAGTGTTGGTTTTTTTAAAGTAGGTAACTAGTAAAAAAAGGGAGGGGGGGATAAATATGAAAATACGACCTTCTAAGGAAAAACATGGACAAAGAATAGTTAGAAAGAAGTAAAACTTAGCCCAAGTAATAGTCACCTTGAAAAGTAGAATTGAAAAATTCAATTATATAAGAAATATTAGAACATAATTAAGAAAAAACCTGAAAATTATAAAGAATGTTTCAAGTCAATAAACATTTATGAATAGCCTAAAATGCATATGCTAGACACTGTGATAAACAATGGGGATAAAAGAAAGATAAATTTTTTAAACCTTCCAGTTTTTTGAGCTCCACAGAGCTCATAATCTAATGGGGGAAGATAGGAGAATGAGCAAGCAACTATATATGAAGATATACACAGGTGAAATTTGAGAAAATCAAGAAAGAGGATTAGCATTAATGAGGTTCCAGAAAGGCTTCTTATAGAAGGCAAGATTTTAGGTAAGCTTTTAAGAAAATTAGGGAAGGTAAAAGAGGAGAGAAGAATATGGAAAGAATTTCAGAAATGGAAATAGTTGTAAATTCCAAGTCAGAAAATGACTTGTCTTAGCTGAAGCAGACACTGTGGAAAGCTTGGAGCTTGGTCAGACATCTGAGATGCCGAGGCCATTCACTACATCCCAAGCCATCAGCTATCATCCCAATTTTTGTCCTGACACTGGACTTCCATTACTCTGGAAGAGAGAGTGAGGTTGATGACTTTGTGCAACTATGCTTCACTTAAATCCAGTTCATATAGAAATCAAAAACATCGCCCCATAATGTTATTGGTCCTCTATGAAAACAAGGGACAGACAACATTAATCTTGATCCTAAAGCCTCAACAAGAAGAGTCAATCATCATATAGAATAACTTTAATTATTCCTATGAAAAAATGATTATGAATTAACTAACATGAATAAAGAGCGATTATGCCAAGTTAAAAAAAAAAGAAAGAAACAACTTGTCTTGAGGAAGAGTAAGGAAGCCAGTGTCACTGGATTTTGGAGTATGAGTAGAGAAGATGAGGGGTAAAAAAAGGGTAGAAAGGTGAGAAAGGGTCAGTTTATGAAAGACTTTAAAAAATAAACATGATTTTATGTTTGATGCTGAAGTAATGGGAAACCAGTGGAATTTCTTTAATACAGAGGTAGAATGATCAGATCTGTATTTTAGAAAAATCAAGAATGAATTGGATTTGGGAGAGATTTGAGGCACATATATCAACCAGAAAGTTACTGCAGGGCAGCTGGGTGGCACAGTGAATTGAGAGCCAGGCCTAGAGATGGGAGGTCCTAGGTTCAAATCTGGCCTCAGACACTTCCCAGCTGTGTGACCCTGGGCAAGTCACTTGACCCTCATTATCTAGCCCTTACCACTCTTCTGCTTTGGAGCCAATACACAGCATTGACTCCAAGATGGAAGGTAAGGGTTTAAAAAAAAAGTTACTGCAATAATTGAGAAATAGGTAAAAAGAGCTTGAATCAGGATGATGGCAGGGTCAGAAGAGAGAAGGAAGCCAACGAAATGTCAAGAAGGGAGAAATGAATAGATTTCGCAGGAACTTTTACACTGAAGGGAGTGGGGATAAAGAGTAGGGAATTGAGGATGATACTTAGGTTGGTAATATTTCTGCTATCTCCCAGCAAAACCAATTAACTAGGAAAATAAGACAAGGAAGGATGATTTTTAAAGCTACTGACTCCCTGAAAATAATAAACAAAATCATATATTTTAGAAATAAAAAAGAAAACTAGTGAGAACTAATAGAACAAAAGTAAAAATTAAATTTAGAGGTCACTGCCAGAAACTACAAATTTTATATACCCAGAAAAATGACTGCCAAACTCTGTAACTTTAAGATCAAAGAAACCATACTGCCCCAGAGAAAAATATCAAGAAAAAGATCAAGTACCAAGAAACCAGAGTAATGATTACGCAAGATAATTTAGCAAATAGTTTAAAAGAAGGGAAAACCTGGAATATGATTTTTCCAAAAGGTAAAAGAAAAAGACCTACAGACAAGAATAACTCATTCTGACAAAACAGAACATAATTTTATTGGATAGTGCAATGTGAGGGGGAAGATGGCCTTTTAAAAGAATAGCTGGCTCTTGAGAATTGTTTTTGAGAAAATTCTGGTTTGTAGATGAAATGGAACAAACTTATTAAAAGTTAACACTGATGCTACATAAATTATTCTCAAAAACCAAGGGAAAAACATTCTAAAAAACTCATTTTTATGAGAAAAATATAATCCTAACAAACAAACAATGGAAGGATAACACAGAGAACATAGATAAACATCACTAGTGAACAATAAAGAAAAAATTTTAAATCAAATTCTTACCAAAAGACTACAGCAATATATTCCAAAAATTATTTACCATAATCAAACTGAATTCATACCACAGATATAAGGATAGTTAAAAATCAGAATAAACATAAAACCAAAAATATTCCGAACCACATGATTAAAAAATAAGTAGAAAACTTTGACAAAGTACTAAACCTATTTATGCAAAAAAACAAAACAAAACTATGAAGATAGAGACATAGAAAGACTTTTACGCAATATAAAAAATAGGTCTAGGGGGAAGCTGGGTAGCTCAGTGGATTGAGAGCCAGACCTAGAGATGGGAGGTCCTAGGTTCAAATCTGGCCTCAGACACTTCCCAGCTGTGTGACCCTGGGCAAGTCACTTGACCCCCATGGCCTAGCCCTTACCACTCTTCTGCGTATTGGCTCCAAGACGGAAGGTAAGGGTTATAATTAAAAAAAGGTCTAAATCTAAAACCAAACGCTATTATCCACAATAGTGAAGACAATAGAAGCTTTCCTTATAACAAAGAAACAAAAGTAAGAATGCTCTTCCTCCCAACTTCAACATAGTCTAGGAGTGCTAGTGGTAACAATAAAAATACAATGAAAAAAAGAAACCAAAGGGATAAAAATGGGCAAAGAAGAGAAAAAACGATTCCATCTACTGAAAACATGATGATTAACCAAAAAAAATTTAGAGAATGAGGAAAATAAGCCTACTTAAGACAATAAGCTTCAGTAAAATAAAAGGCCACAAAAAAATCCCCAAAATTAAAAGCATTTCTCCATAGCAGGGGGTCCTGAAACTGTGGCCCCCTGAGGCCATTTATCCAGCCCCCGCTGCACTTCTGGAAGGGGCATCTCTTTCATTGGTGGTCAGTGAGAAGAGAACAGGATGCATATGCATCCTGTGCTCCTGGAGTACTGTATGTGGCAGTGCAAAGTGTGGCATTGTTCACATACAGTACTACTTCCAGTGACATAATCCTTTGCATGATGCCTTGTTCTGAGAGTAACTGAATGAGAACGAGGCGCTGCGCAAAGGATTATGTGGCTGCACAATGGAAGATGTCAGCATGGTGAGCAGCGATCTGGGGGAGGGGATTCCGCACTGTGTATACTGCTGCCTGGTATAGTGATGGCAGTGATGGGCCTGTGCAAGGTGTGACAGGCCCATCCCAGCCAGTGCTGCAACAGTCCATCCCAGACAGCGGCATACCGTGCCACAGGCCCAGCACTGCCTCCAGTATTATATACAGGCATTTAATAGCGGTGATCTGGCCTGTGACATCAGCAGTGGGCCTCTACTGTGAGAAGCCCACCAGTGCCACTAGGTGTTTTATAAGACACCCCCTGTTTTTTGGGGGGTCAAATTAATATAAGACAGTGTCTTATTTTGGGGGAAACACAGTAGTACAATGGCCCTCATACTCCCCTAGATGTACAACATAATGGCCCATAATGGCCCCTGTTATAGGGGCCATTACATTGTCAGTTTTTAGATTTAAATTTACTTGTTCTTTATTTTAAATATTGTATTTGTTCCCGTTTTTTTTTTTAACTTTAAAATAAGATATGTGCAGTGTGCATAGGGATTTGTTCATAGTTGTTTTTTTTAATAGTCTGGCCCTCCAATGGTCTGAGGGACAATGAACTGGTCCCTGTGTAAAAAGTTTGGGGACCCCTGCTCTATAGCAATAACAAAGTCCAGCATGAAATAGAAAGGAAAATCCCATTAAACAAGGAACTATATAGAATGCTAAAATATCTGGGAAATACTCATGCTCAGGAACTGATTAGAATCAATTCCAAAATGTTTTTTTTAAATACAGAAAAGATCATAAATAGAAGAAAGATTCAGTGCTCTCAGCATGATAAAAATGGCAATATTACCTAAAATAATTTAATAGATTTAGGGCTAAAATGATCAATTAAGAGGATACTTTATACAGTATGACAATATGATAATTCATTTAATGGAACAAAAAAGAACTAATAAACAAAAATAGGAATAAAATGGGAATGGTATTTGAAGGCCATTTGTATAATAGTATATATAACATAATATAATATATTATATATATATAATAACAGTATTAAAGCAACAATCATCAAAAACATCTGGTACTGGTTAAAGGTAGTAAAAAATCAATGGAAGAGACTAGATCAGGAAGAGGTGGGAAGAAGAGAAGAATAAACATTTATAGAGTGTTTACTGTGTGACAGGCAGTTAGGCACTTTACAAATAAGAAAAATCTGAAATAACAGACTGTAATAATCCAGCATTCAACAAACTTGCAGGCATAATCACTTGGAGACGAGTTCCCTAATGTGACAAGGATTATTGAAAAAACTGGAAAACAATTTGGCAAAAATTAGATTTAGAACAATATCAAACACCATATCCTGCAAAAAAACCCTAAAATTGAAATGTGATTTAAACATTCAAATGCCCACTATAAAAAAATTTAGAACAGAACAAGATAAGGTACACCTTTTACAATTAGGGCAAGAAAAGGAATTCTTAACAAAATGAAGTTTATAAGCAACTACAAAAGACAAATTTGATGTTTCTGATGACTTGAAATTAAAAATCTTTTACAAAAATTTTTTTGGTAAGAGTTTGATATACAAGATATGTAGAAAATGTATAGGCATATGTAAGACCAAAAGCTATTTTCTAATGAGTAAATGGCCAAAGGTCATGAATAAAAAGTTCTTAAAAGAAAAACTGCAAACTATTAATAACCATGTGAAACGTAACTTTAAAAATAATATGAGAAATTCAAACGACTCTGAGATTTCACTTCAAACTTAGTAAAAATTAAAAAGATCAGAAAAGATAGGAATAGTCAAGGTAGAAGAGGTTGTAGAAAAACAGGTGGATCTATCAACAGGTCCAATGATTCTATAAAGTAATCTGGAATTATTCCAAGAAAGTGAATAAAATATCCAAAATCTTTTGATCCAGAGATTGTACTGGCAGACATATGCCTCAAGGAACTAGGTCTCATAAGTACCAAGACATGTATACAAGAACTGTTTTGTAAAAGCAAATAACTGAAAAGAAAGGAAAATCCCACCAATTGAAAAATAATTATGGCATATGAATACATTAAAATACTATTACATTGGAAAAAACAATGACTATGAAAAATACAAAGAAAGATGGGAACAAGAAAATAGTGTATATGATGACAACAATGTAAATGTAAAAAAAATAATGATAACAAAAATTAAGACTGCAGGCTGTGAAATTATGACAAGTAAGGTTGGCCTCAAACAAAAGATACAAAAATGTACCTATCTTTCTTATGTGTAAAGATAGAGGGCTATGGATATAGAATACCAAATTTCATGTCAAACTTGGCTGATGAGCTCATTAGTTTTACTAAGCTTTAACTCTTTCAATCTTTGTTTTAAGGGCTAGCTATCTGGGCACATAATGAGGGGCAGTGATGTAAAAATAAAAGATAAAAAAGAATTAAAAGACTAAATATGTTACAAATGCTGTTTATTGTCATGCTTATACCTGTTTGCATCTTGAGAGTGGCTTCTTTTCATTGAATTTTTTAGGCATTTCAACCACTTTCTTATATGTTAAAGGCACTCCATATTTAGCAGCAGGTTTTGTAATTTTCTGAGCAGGAGCCGGAGAAGCAAAGATCTGTCCCTGAGCTGGTCTTTTGGCTACACAGTAAAGGACAAAGACAGAAGTTATTTTTTTAATCTTAATTTTGAAGGGCTCTTACTACAATTTTAATTAAAATTCTTCCAGATTACAACTTTTGAGTTGTAATCATTTAATTTCTAACCTTTCTTATCAAAGACCCCTATAAATCCTTTTACATTAAAAATATAATTGCTTTCAATTCAGCTAATTCAATCTAATACCATAAATACAAAATTCATTGCTGAGCACAGGAGCTGGAACACAGTTAACACTTAATGGTTGATGATGACTGTTCTATCCACAAAACCAAAATGCCTCACATGAGGAAATAATTCAGGTAAATATGTAAAAATTTCAGTAGAGAGGACAATTTACTAAACTAATTAGGTATTAATCTAAAAAAACTATCAATTTGTAAAGTTGTTAAATATTAACTGCATCATTAATAACAACTCTGACATAATTTCAAGAAGATAAATTAGTGTAGATAAAGATTTATGATTAAAGAATAAAGATTCAATCTACCTCTAGGTCTGTGAAGGAAAAATAACTTGAATGGATTAGTGATCTCAGCAATCTGGGAATTGCCTCTAATAATACAGATGGAGCCCATTCATACCTGACCATCAGTTATGATTTATCCATGTATTACCAGAAGTTGCCAGTAGAAACCCAAGATGCTAGAGACTTTTCTTGCTTTCTTCAAAAATCACAGGAGTGCCAGTGGAGCACTCTAGCAACCTGAAATCCTTTCATTATGTCTTGTGAGCATGGCATCTATTTTTTCATCCATATCTTATTGAAATTTCATACTTCATTCTTTAGGGTTCCTGATTATATATTGCAACCTGCTCACATGTAATCCAGTCCTTTCCACTACCATCACATTTTGCTTGAGGTGAGATGTATTCTATATTTTGTTACCATACTATAACAGTGCTTTAAACAGAAATATTGGAAAGTCAGGCCTGTAGTCAGTAAAAGAGGTCTGCTATTTTACCAAAAGAAACTGAACTATTCCATTGTTTAATTCTGGACTCAGCTCACTTTTCATTTGTACAGTCAGTACAAGATAGATGTATTTGGTGTAGGGTTTAGCAGACTGGTAAACATGGTAGTCACTTAATAAATACCACTGACAGCCTCTGTACGGTTTCCATCCAAATATATTTTGAAATTTTGGTAACTTTTTCATACACTTGGATTTTCCTATCAGAGGAATAGACCAAATTGTTTTGGGTGATCACAGATCTCTTTTAGAAGATTCTACAATGTTCTGGCATTTATTACAACCAACACACTATCACCTACAGACAGAAAAATCTGGAGGACCTTATCATACAGAGGGAATTCCTCCTTGACCTGGACTCTAACCTAAACCTCCACCATCCCAATGGTGAATACCTTTGGCAAGCATACATTTGTTCTATGTTTTGCCTGATTTTTAACAAACTTATTTCTGTTGTTTTATCTTCCAAGGGATATTGATGCATGGATGGAAAACAATTTGTTACTAAAAAAGCCTATAAGACAAGATTTTATTTTGAGGATTGGCCTATTGTTAGGATCTTAGATGACAGAAGTGATTTCATATTTGACTACTGACTGATTTGCCTATGTACCAGGAAGTTCCTATATACCCAACAGTGGTTTGGTTTAGTCAGCTACATTGAGGCAAAGAATGCAAGGCTCCCTTCATCATAATAAGTTTAGCAAATTTCATCTAATCTAAGTAACTGAGGTTAGTAAACTTTCCTAATCCTAATGCCTTCATACTTCATGAGGGGATGGGTTAAAGCCTATTCCACTCAAAGTTGTTCTGCTCTTTTACCCAGTTCCCATGAAATTGGTTCACAACAATCAGATAAAAGGGCAAATCAGAGATCAAGAGTATGCATTCCACTGTCTGTCTGAGCAAGTCACTTAACCCCCTTTGCCTAGCCCTTACCACTCTTCTGCATTAGAAGCAATGACTAGTACTGATTCTAAGACAGAAGGTAAGAGTTTAGGGGAAAAAAATAATTCAGGGTTAAATTGTTTTAAATGTCATAGACCTTCCTCATTTTTGTGATTTCATCTTTTCCTTTTTACTAAATCTGACTGTAGCTCTACAAATTGCTAATCCAACTAATGCGGACAGTTGACTTAGCAATAGGTCCCTTATCAATGACAAATTTTTTCCTGCCTTTTAAAATATAATCTATTTCTTTATGATGATATTTGGTCCTTCACCATGCACAGTGCTTAACAATTTTTTAAATTTTATATTTTTCAATGAACACAATCTATTTTTCTCTCCTTCCTACCACCCTCCCCCCATTTTAAAAAAGAAAAACAAAACCTTTATAGGAAATATATAGTCAAGTGAAACAAATTCCTTGTATTGGTAATGCTGGAGGGGAAAAAAAGGTTTAATCTGTTTCATAAAGCCATTTAACAACTTCAGATTTATGATTGTTGTATTAAAAAAAGATAAAAGGAGGGAAGTTTTTCCCCGAGGGAAGTTTGGACTTTCGGTATGGAGAGGGAAAGATAGGAGAACCCCCTTCTCAAAGCAGGGTTCAGGTGAGACATCAGATGTAATGAGTTGGCTCAGAGAGAGGAGAGGCGGTTTGAAGATTTTCCACCTTCTGCCTTCCCTCCTTAGCTAAAGCTGCCCCCCCCAGATTTATTCTTGTCCCTCTTGTCCCCCCTCCACCAAAGGTCTCCCCTTGATCCGTTGACTCACTCAGCTTGGGGAACAGATAACTTTTAATGTTAACTCAATCAGGTAATACAAAAGGAATAATGGGCAGGGAAGAACAAGAAAGGAATGTGAGAAAAGGGGTCCCTGTCTCTATCTAAACTTTCTCCTTCTTCCTCGAGTTTGGGGGGAACTCAGGCCTTGGCAGCCTGAGCCCCCTGAGAGAAAGTCAGGTTGACTCACCCCTGGGCAACGGGAGCTGAGGTAAATTCTGTTTAGGTTTCTCTTCAGAAAGTCCCTTAAATTGGTAAGTGTTGGGGGGAAAGATTTCCAGTCACCAGCAGGAAAAGTAGGTAACCCTCAAGAGAAAGTCTTTTTCCCAACTTCTCTCTTCCGCTTCTCAAGACTGAGAGTCTCACTGCTCTCCCAGCCAAAGTCTTCTCTTCCTTTCAATTCCATTCCTGGGGCCCTTCCCCCATCGAGGTGATCAATTTCACATACTCTTCAGCCTATCACTTTTCTCTAGTGCCAGTCTCTGTCACAAATCCATTTCCTGTTGTTTTTATGGTGCCACCTGGCCCATGCCAGTTACTTATCTTCTATGTCAATTCTAATCTATCTATGCCACTTATTGTTCCCATCTAACCCCCCCCTCCAAAAATAATAAATCTTATCCTAATCTGTCTATTTGCTAATATAAATTCCTATCTTATGATAAGACTGAGTTGTGGGAAGAGGGTTAGGATATATCCACAAAATTTTTACAATATAACAATTTCTTAATACAAAGGTCATTCCAATTACAGTCAATATAAAATTGAACTTGAGTAAAATTGAACTATCCTATACATTATGCAATACTAATGCCAATGTAACAATTCATAACATTTATAGGTGTATGTGTGTGTGTGTGTGTGTATATATATATATATATATATATATATATATATATATATGTGTGTGTGTGTGTGTGTGTGTGTGTGTATATATATATTTACTTGCATGTAATGAAATCTGATTTATTCTGTCTCTATGTTACCTCTCTAGTTACAATATTCCTTTTTCCACCCTAAACTACCCTGTCTATTAATGGTTAGTATTTTAACTCTCCTATCTATATTACTGGATTAGATCATTATTATGAGATATATATATATATATATATGTATATGTACACACACACACACGTCTATTTGTACACATTTACATGTCACATATTATTTAAATACATATATACATATATATTCTCTAGTACTAGAGATTTATTTACAGATATACAATTTATGGGTTGTCCTTATTTACAACACAACCCCTAATGTTGGTGTAAAATTTGTTCTTGGGGCATCTGTGTTTGAACAGATTCCATTAAGTTGTCTTTTGGTGTGTTATCATGGGCATAATGATGTTTAAACGTGAGATGCGTGAAGCCAAGAATCTTTTCCTACTACTTTGATCGATGTAGGAGTGGTGAGAGCTACATCGTATGGACCCATCCATCTGGGCTCTGTGGGTTTGTCATGTGTCATCATCAATCCTCTGTAATCACAGTTGGACATAACACTAATCAAAATTCTTAAGTCTTTCAAAGCTGTCTGTACAATGCTGTTCTTATTATATGTATTACTCGCTCTTGGTTCCATCCACTTCACTCCGCATCAATTCATAAAAATCATCCCAGGTTTCTTTGTAACCACCGCTTTCAAAATTTCATATGACTAATTTTAGTATTCTATCATATCAACAGTCTATAATTTGTTTAGCTAAAACCCCAACTAAAAATAGTTTGATGATGTAGTGGATTGAAATGAATGTAGTATAGGCCCTAGAGTCAGGAAAACTCATCTTCATAAGTTCAAATCTATTCTCCGACACTTGCTAGCTGTGAAAACCTGGGCAAACCACTTCATTATCTTTGCCAAGTAAACAACACATGGGATCATGAAGAACTGGACATGACTGAAATGGCTGAACATTATCAGCACTCAAACTAATAAGCATCCTCTAAGTTTCCAGTTATTTGTCACCACAAAAAGAGCTGCTATGTATACTTTTTTCATATAAGTCCTCTTCCTTTTT
This sequence comes from Monodelphis domestica, assembly GCF_027887165.1. NCBI lineage: Eukaryota > Metazoa > Chordata > Mammalia > Didelphimorphia > Didelphidae > Monodelphis > Monodelphis domestica. Next base: position 210,593,491 of record NC_077232.1, read on the forward strand.
CTTTGATCTCTTTGGTCTATAAATCTATAATTGGAATCTCTAGATGAAAGAGCATGAAGAGTTTAGTAAATTTTTGGACATTGTTTCAAAGGATTTTCACTTATGGTCTGATCAATTCACAGCTCCACAGAAGTGCACTGACATACATGTTTTCCCATGGCCCCTCCAGCATGTCACCATCAATTTTTAAAATTCAGAGTGTGAAGTGGAACCTCAAAACTGATTTTAATTTTTATTTCTCTATTCAGTAGTAATTTGGAATTTTTTTCATATGGCTACTAATAGTTTGGATTTCATCCTTTTAAGAACTGCCTGTTCACATCATTTGACCATTTATCATTAAGGGAGTAGCTCTTATTCTGCTAAATTTAAATCAGTTCTCTGCATGTATCTTGGAAATAAGACCTTTATCGGAGAAACTTGTTAAAAATGTTTTCCCAAGGATCTGCTTCTCTTTTAAGTTTAGCTGCTTTGATTTTTTTTTTTTTTGCTTGTGCAAAACCTCTTTATTTCAATTAATTGAAATTGCTTAGTTTATCTGCTGTGATCCTCTCAATCCTTTGTTTGGTCATGACTCTTCCCACTATGCATAGATTTAATTAATGATGTCCTCTTTTATGTATAATTCAAGTCACTTTTCTTCCCCCCCCTACAACCCTATTGTTTCCTCAGCACCCATGCTTTCTAACCATGAACCCTCATTAGGTATTGTTTCCTCCTCTTAAAATGTAAACTTGCTCTTTTTAGGTCAGGGACTCATTTGCTTTTATTATATCTCCAGGGTTTCACATCATGCCTGGCATATAGTAGGTGTTTAATAAATGCACTTCCCCCAATTCATTGATACATAGATCTGAGAATCATCTACATGAGATAACAACTGAGACCATGAGAGAAAAAATTCACCAAATGAAAAAGAATAGTGCAAAGAAGAGAGGGACCAGGACTCAGACTAAGGGAACAATCCCAATTAGTGGACATGACAAAGATGAAAACTCAGAAATAGAGACAGACAAGGAGCATACAGGTCAGAGAAGCACAAAAAGAGAGCAGAATCACAAAAACCCAGAAATAAGACTACCAGAAAGGAGAATGTGGTCAACAGTGTAAAATGTTACAAAGAAGTTAATGATGAGAACTGAGAAAATCCATTAGATCTAGCAACTAAGAGATCACTGCTATCTTTAGAGAAAACAGTTGCAAATAGTAAGATCAGAAGCCAGAATAGGAAGACTGAGAAGAAAGGAAGTAAATATATTCAGTTGAGAAAGGGAAGGGATTCGGAGAGGTAGCTAAAAGGGATAGTAGGATCTAGCTAAGTGTTTCCTCAAAAAGAGATTAGGAATCTTCATATGATCTTTATAAAATTAGCAGGGAAGGATTCAATTACAAAGACAGATTGTGATAGTGGTGGGGTCATCTGTTGGAATAAATAGAAGTAACCGATATGAGTCAGCCTTAAGAATGAGAAGAACTACCTCATAAGGGTGAAGCAGAAGGTAATAGGGGATCAAGTTGAAATGGGGAAAAGAGGCAACTCTTAGCAAATTACCTTAATGGGAGGGGGAATGAGAGAATAAGAAGCAAGGTTTTCAGGTAAGTGAGTAGAGTGGAGAGTGTTCATGAGAAGTTTGAGGAGACAAGAAAAGGTTTAGAATATTTACTGAGACAGGATAGGAAGGAGTAGGATTGTAGTAGTAAAGGTCCAGATTTGTAGTAGACTCTACTTTTTGTGACTTCTTCAAGCTCTATATGGGAATATATTAGTAGGAACAAAGGCAACATAGTGAGAGTAATACAGGGATAGGGTTTGTCGTAGCATGATGGGAATTAGGATAAGGGACTTGAAAGAAGAGAACAGGGTAGATTTGAAACTTCACCAAAGATATAAAAATGGAAAGGGAGGAGAAAACAGCTAGAGAAGGAGTAATGATGTAGGAAAATACTGAAGGATAGAGGGATTGGAGGTCGTGATGAGGATAAAGAATAGGGCTAAAGACAGTAATATGTAGGGAGAATTGGAATGGCAAAAGATTATGATCAAATAAAGGAATTTTGGAGTTCTTAAACATTGATTTGGGACAACTATAGTAATAGCAAGAGTAAGAGTACATAACTGAAGAGGAGAAAGAGAGTAGGTTATTGAGGTTGTACGAATTGTGGAAGTAGGAAGTTAAGAGTATTTAAGGGATCATCAGCAAACAGGCTGGAAAGTTAATCTTATACAGTACCACACTTCAGAACAGATCTGAACCTAAACATTTATTCAGTTAAATGGTCCCCTGATCCGGGTTACGAACATTATTTATTGAGAATAAATTATTTTTGTCATTCTATGTGGGCATAGAGATAGTAGTTCAAATTATACTACAATTGTTAAGATTAAAAAAAAAAACAGATGAAAAGTATCAGAAGACATGTTATTTACCTCGTATGTGATGATGAGCTCCAAATCTGCGAAATGCTCCATGACTAAATTCTTCTGCAATAAGCTTATATTAAAAAAAAGAAGAAAAAGCACATAATGTCAGTCTTCCAAAAATTTTTTCAAGCAAATCAGTAAATATAATCTCCACATTCCCTAAACAAATTGCAAATAGTAAAAACTTACAATGTAAAAACCAAATTATACTAATAATTCTAATATTTCTAAACTCATTTCTTGTTTCTGCCAATACAAACTACAAAAGCTAATGAAACTGCTCTCCTAACACATATTCTTGATAATTATCCTTTTGCTATGTATCTTAACTTGTTTGCATACTGTAAGAGCAGACAGGCACTGATATAAAAGTCAAACTTGGATTTGAATGAACTAGAAGTTTTGTATTAACTGATGCAATATTTATATTCTTAAAAATATTAATTTGCATTAACTTATAAATTTAGTAGAACCAGAAAAAAATATACACAATGACTATAACAATGTAAATGAAAAGATAACTAAAAAGTCTACTTTTCAAGAAAATAGAAAACGAAATAAATTTCCCTCTAAAGCAGAAGTGGGGGACTACTGAGGCATAATGTTATATATATATTATCATAGAAGATCACTGAATCATATTTTTCCTTGACTTTTTCTTTATTACAGAGGTAGTTTCAAGAATAGGTGAAATGATTATGATATAAAAATGTAAGATCATCAATAAAATACTTTTAAAAGCACAACTATTCCCTCTTAAACACTATTTCATTTCAAAATCTCCTTATACACACACACAAAAGCAATAAAAAGAAAATTTTCCCTTATTAATAAACAAAAAAAAAACAAACCACAAGTAATACTGTGACCCAATGATAGCATTTACAATACTGACAACAATAATCTACATGTCTATTTTATCAACAGAAGGAGAAAAGTGTCATCATTGGTCTTTTGAAGCCATCACTGGCTATTGTATTTAATCTCAATTCTGATGTATTGTTTCAATTTACATCAGGCATTATGTATACTGTCCTCATATCTATTTTCTTTTATTTGTATCAGTTCATATAGGTCTTCTTTTCCTTTGTATTCCCTAAATCCATTTATTAAAGAATAAGATTGCACTACATTCACATGGCATCGGTTGTTTAATTATTCTCCAATATTTGTTTCTAGTCTTTTGGTACCACAAAACAAGTTCTGTGACCATTTAAATAAACATGGGAACTGCCTAACTTCCTTTAAAAATTGTTAGATGTTATCTTCTAAGATAGTTCCAAATTGTTCATCAGAAAGGAGAAACTTATAGCTCCATGGGTATATAAATGTGCCTCTTTCTACCTCTTTGAATAATGACTTTTACATTTTGTAAAGCAAATTTTAAAAAAGTGAGGTAATGAGGAAGCTATTCTGCTCAGTAGATAGAGCACCAGGCCTGGAATTGAAAGAACCTGGTTTCGAATCTTGCCTTAAACACTTCCTAGCTGTGTGCCAATGGGTAAGTAACTTAATTCTGTTTCCCTAAACCTTCCCCTTCTGTCTTATTACTAAGAAAGAAAGTGTTTTTTTAAAAAAAAGTGAGGTGATTGTTTTAATTTGCATGAAATTAGTAATTCCTATCACTTTTTTCATATAATTGTTCAAAAACTGCATTTCTTTTTTTTAAACCCTTACCTTCTTTCTGTCTTAGTCTCAATTCTACAAAAGAAGAATGACAGGGGCAAGGCACTTGGATTTAAGTGATTTGTTTAAATTCATATGCAGCTAGGAAGTAACAGAGGCTAAATTCAAACCCAGGTCTTCCCAATTTGGGGCTGGCAGCCTACTATGCTACCTACCTGCCCCTTGTATTTCTTCTTTTTAAAATTGTTGATAATTTTGAGCCAGTTTCCTATTTGAGAATGATTCTCATTAATATATTTGCATCAATTGTAACTTATTTAACAGTTATGTAACTTAACTATCAGACTTTTAGCAGCAATGCAAATCCCCCACCTCCTAACACCTTGATGGCTTACCTTCTTATTCTAGCTGTATTTAAAATTTAATTGTGATTATTGTCTTTTGTGATGCGCTCTATTCCTTGTTGAGATATAGTTTCTCCTTCTAGTCACAAGTGAAAGATTATTGTTTTCTGTCCTGTTCGAATTTTTTTTTTTAATTTACGGTATGACCTTTTATCTTCAGGCCATTTATTCAATCTTATTCCTTATCAGTTTGGAAGTGATGTCAAAACAGCATAGGCTTGGTAGGTTCAGAATAGTCAAAGAAATTGACTCTGTGAAATCCAGTCTAGTTAAAGAGCAAGAGGTTTGTACCCAGTAAGCTGACCATTTGGTCATGAATTCTTAGGCTATGACACAAAGAAAACTGTAAAATGACCCTCAATTCTATGCAGCTCCCTCTTACTTCTATAGGTACTATGGCAAAGTGGCAGAAGAAAGGACAGAAGATGCTAAGAACTACATAATTTTTAAATCTTCTAAGAACATCAATTTAGCTTTTGGTACACTATGTGAGATACTTGTCCTATGACAAAGAAATGGATAAATGACTGCAATTACTATACTGTATTAATCTTGAACAGTTCCTATAAATGAAACAAGTAAATAAAAGGAAGTTGTGGCTAAACATAAAGATAGTGTTTCAAAGTTCTTCTTGAAACAGCAAATTATGCAATTGTAAGAGCTAGTAAATCTAAAGGTAATAAATATTTCATGATATATTTGGCCTTTCATATTACAATTCTCACAATAAGTATTTGTAAAAACTATCACTGATAACTTTGTGTGCAAATACTAATGACAAAGGATAAGGGGAAAGAGAAAACCTACAAAAAAAGTGACAAAACCCTCCCAATTAAATCATATATTGTGTATGTGATGACTCTTCAATGAAAATAATCACAGGGAAGGATGATGAAAAATATGTTGGGAAATTTATTTTAGAAGTAAGAAATGAGATGAAAGGGTTATAAACTACATAGAAATCTAATACTCACTTAACATGAATACATTCTTCAAGAGTCGGGAAGCATTAGATGTGATTAGCACCAAATAATAAAAACTGAAACCTATTATATTTTAACAGATACGAAACTACTTCTTACTGATGGATGGATTCATTCCCAGATCTGCTATTTATTTACAGTAAGACCACTGATTTGCTAAAGCAAAGATTCGAATTAATAATAGTCTAGAACAAAACTGAGAAAATATGATGTGCAATTAAAACAACTTCATCTGTTAAATAGCCTATCAATAGTAGAAATGGGAAACTTAAGGAGTGGTGAGCCACTCAGATTCTACTTCCTAAAGTTTAACTAATATAAATTAAATTATATATAAACAAAAGGCCAAAAGAGTATAGAAACCATGAGAGCAATTAATCAATTGATACCCTGGTAAAGTTGATAAAAATGGTAGCCAAGGTTACCACCAGTTTAGAATATTTATTCACGTATAAAATATTACAGAGAACAATGTAAGTTCAAGAGCAATATTTCTTTATACAACAGTGAGAAGCAATGGAAGAAAAAACCAGTTTAAAGAAACTCTAAAAAGGTAAGTGATTTTAAGGATCTTACTATCATCAAAACTATATGGTTGCAAATACCAACAACATGGAAATGGGTTCGAATCAAGGACACATGCGATACCCAGTGGAATCGCACGTAGGCTATGGGTGGGGTGGTGGGAGGGGGGGAGGAAAAGAAAATGATCTGTTTCCAAGGAATAATGTTTGAAAATGACCAAATAAAATAATGTCTAAAAGGAAAAAAAATGATAAGCAAGATGATTTCAGAAAAAGCTAGAAAGATCTGCAGGAACTGATGCAGAGCAAAATAAACTGAACTGGGAGAACATTATACATAACAACAACAATACTGGATGATGATTATCTGTGAAAAATTGAATACTCTCAGCAATGCACTGATTTGGAATAATCCTGAAAGACTTATGACAAGGAATTCTATCCACCTTCAGTGAAAGAACTGTTTGAGTCGTCTTTCATATCAGTGTATCTCTGGTTTTATTTTGGGGTTTTGGTTATATATGAGTGTGCTCTTACAACAATGACCAATATGGAAGTGTGTTTTGCATGACAATAAAAAATGGAAAAGAAAAAAACAACAAAAACTATATAGTACTGATTTAGAGACAGAAGGGTGGGGTGGATCAATGGAATAAACTTGGGGTAAATGACAGTAGTAAGATAGTGTTCAATAAATCCAAAGATCCCAGCTTTTGGGATGAGAACCCACTATTTGACAAAAACTGCTGGGAGAATTGGAAAACAGTATGGGAGAAATTGGGTTTAGATCAACATCTTACACCCTATCCCAAAATTAACTCAGAATGGGTAAATGACTTAAATATAAAGAGGGAAATCATAAACAAATTAGGTGAACATAGAATAGTATACCTGTCAGATCTATGGGAAAGGAAGGAATTTAAGACCAAGCAGGAGATAGAGAATACTACAAAATGTAAAATGAATAATTGTGATTTTATTAAATTAAAAAGTTTTTGTACAAACAAAACCATTGCAACCAAAATTAGAAGGGAAACAACAAATTGGGAGAAAAAATTTTAAAACAAAAACCTCTGACAAAGGTCACATTTCTCAAATTTGTAAGGAGTTAAGTCAATTGTACAAAATAAAACAAGCCATTCCCCAATTGACAAATGGTCAAGGGACATGAATAGACAGTTTTCAGATAAAGAAATCAAAACTATTAATAAACACACGAAAAAGTGTTCTAAATCTCTCATAGAGAAATGCAAATCAAAACATTGAAGTACCACTTCACACTTAGAAGACTGGTCAACAGTAAAGGAAAATAATAAATGTTGCAGGAGTTGTGACAAAATTGGGACACTAATGCATTGTTGGTGGTGGTGGTGTGAATTAATTTAGCGAAATGGAATTATGTGCAAAGGGCTTGAAAAGAATGCATACCCTGTGATCCAGCAATGCCATACTAGGTTTGTACCCCAATAAGATAATTAGGAAAAATACTTCTACAAAAATACTTATAGCCCCTTTCTTTGTGATAGCAAAAAAACTAGAAAATGAAGGGTTGTCCCTTGACTGGAGAATGGCTGAACAAAGTGTGGTATATGATGGTGATGGAATACTATTGTGCTATAAGGATCAATGATCTGGAGGATTTCTATATGAACTGGAAGAACCTCAATAAACTGATGCAGAGTAAAATGAGCAGAACCAGGAGAACATTGCATACAGAAAGTAAAACATTGTGGAACAATTCAGTGTAATGGACTTTGATAGTAATAGAAATGCAACAAGCCTGGACACTCCTTGGAGGATTTAAGTGAAAGAACACTAACCACATTGAGAGAAAGAACTATGGGAGTAGAGATGCAAAAAACCCCAACCCATATGACATTATCACATGTATATATGGGTATGTGATTTGGGATTTAGGCTTTAAAAAATTGTTGTATAGCAAAAACGAATAATATGGAAATAAATATCAAGTGATAACATATGTACAACCAGTGGAATTGCTTGTTGGCTCTAAGAGGGGGGAGGGAAAAAGAAGGGAAAGAAAATGAATCATGTAAACATGGAAAAATATTTTAAAATAAAAATATTTTTAAAGTAATAAAAAATAAAGGATTTTTACTGAGCTACAAGAAACATGTAATAGGAAGAATTCAAAGAAGCATGTTAAAGACTTATCTTTATAAATGGATTCAAAGTAGAGTAAGCAGCACCAGAACAATATATGCAATTACAAAGGGAATGAAAAAAATAAAGAAATGAAAGAGAATCTGGTGTAATTATAGTGACTAAGAAGCTTAGCCCTGTAAAAGAATGGAGAAAATGTACTTTTATTTTTCTGCAGAGATGGAAGGTTATAGTACAGGACAGACAGTGTATAAACTAAAAAACTTAACTGATGTGCTATCAACTTTTGCTAAACTATTTTTTCTCTTTTTTAATTTTTTCTTTAAAAGATGACTCATAGAGGGGCAACTGGGTGGCTCAGTGGATTGAGAGCCAGGCCTAGAGATAGGAGGTCCTAGGTTCAAATCTGGCCTCAGACACTTCCCAGCTGTGTGACCCTGGGCAAGTCACTTAACCCCCATTGCCTAGCCCTTACCACTCTTCTGCCTTGGAGCCAATACACAGTATTGACTCCAAGACAAAAGGTAAGGGTTTAAAAAAAAAAAAGATGACTTATAGAGTAGGAAAGCAGGAGGGACATATTCTTGAATTAAGTTGATATAAAAGCAAAAATAATAATAATAAATTTTTATGTCAATTATTTCCAAAATAAAAACAAAGAAATTAAGTCTGACAAGATATCCAACTAAAGTCCTTCCATGGACATTTAAGAATGAAACCCGAGGGTCAACAATCTGAAGAAAAACAAAAAACACACAAAGATTTTTATAAAACTTTATACTAGTAAAGACAAACACTTGAACTCTTACACCAAAACTTAAGGATCCCAAGCTGCATTCTGAAACAAAGACCTATTCTCTAATACCAAAATTCTTTTAATGATATTTTATGGCTTCAACTCATATAATATCAAAGATCTAAAACTGAGGGACATTCAAAGAGGTTGGAGAAGTCCACAGAATGGAACTAAGCAAATTGCAGTGCATAACAACTGGGCACCACCCAAGATATCATTATGAAAATACAAGTTGGGGAAATAACACAGTGAAAATAATAATGGACATCATGCCTTCTTGACTGGTGTTCATGAGATGTGTCAGGAAATTTAAAGGAAGGCCTCTAACACTATATGGATTACCTATGGCATATTTGAAGAAATACATGATGAATTGCAAAGGATGGGACTAGAAAAAAATACATTTAATGTATGAATTGTTATGCCACAAGAATAGCTATAATCTGCTAATTTTAGAAAATATATTGGTTTAATTCAATTCAACAAGCATTACAGAAGTATGATATAGTATGTAAACTGTAATGAATCATTAATTTATGAAACGTCATATGAAGAGTTTAATTTTGATCAAATCAAAAACATACCTCAGGTGTGAGGAACTTTTCAATACGTTTGGCTATAAAATTTTTCTCCAATATGGAGTTCACTGATGGTCTATCCCTAGGATTCCTTTTAAATAACTGAGAAAGCAGACTACGGAGATCAAAGGAATAATGCAAGGACACAGGAGGAAAAGATCCAGAGATGATCTTCAGTACCAGGTTTTTCATATTGCCAGCTTCAAACTACAAGTACAGGAGAAAAAATGGTAAAATAAACAGGCCAAAAACGTCCACTAACAACAATTATCTTCTTATCCCCCATATTCTATTTTATTTTTTTAATATTTGTTTTTAAATTATGAGATTCAAATTCTCTCTCCCTCTAATCTTACCCCTATCCATTGAGAAGGCAAGCAATGTTTCTTTAAACATGTGAAATCATGTGAGATATATTTCAATGCCAGATGTGTACAGCAGCTATTTTCCTAGCTTTCTATCAATTTGGACAATTAATACAATTTCTTCCCAAATATTAAATTCCTCAAGAGTTCTCTAATGCAAAGTTTACTTGTTTCCCTTTTCTAAGATTTCATGTAGAATACAATACAATTTCTAAGAAAAGCAAATGCTAATATTTAATTGTAAATCTGCTCATTTGCTTTAATTCAGCAAACATAAATATTTAACCAGTGTTAAGAATTTGTGTCAACAAAGTCTGACTTTATAACTAACAGAGGGAAAAACTAAAAAAAGGTAAAAAAGATTATCCAAAGATAGCAAACTCAGTGGCACAGTTTCTTTATGGTAGGAAAGTAAATGTGTAAACCTTAGCTTCCCAGATAGGAGCAGATAATTATTATAAAGACAACTGAAGTATATGCACAGATGTCCAACTGAATTTTTTGAACTTCTCCAAGTTTCTTTCCTCTAGTAAAACTGAAATGGTGAACCTTTTATTAGAGACCAAATGCCCAAACTGCAACCCTTATGCTGCATGTGAGCCCCCTGTCTTACCCCAGACAGGAGTGAGAGGAAGCTCTTGCTCCTTCCACTATCCTTGGGAATTGAGAGTTTTTCACATGATCACCAGTCATTCTTAGCATCTATCCCATTTTTTTCCTCACCCTGGGCTAGAAACTAAGAGGCAACAAAGTTCAAGGATGAAAAGAGGTAGGGGTGGAAGAGGACAGATCAGATCCCCTTAAGACTTACTGGCGCTGTTCCACATGTGTTCAGCAACTGCTTTCTTATCCTCCCAACTATGAAAACATCCCCTGGCAGGCTACTAATACTGTCCAACAGAGCGTGGAGAACATTTCTGTTCAAGGGACCAGGTGGAGTTTAGGTATAAGTGTTTGTGAAGTTACTGCAAAACAATTTTGGTTGGGGCAAAGTTGTACAAAGACTGCCCTGTTACTTGAGAATGCACACACAGAAAAAGCATGCATTCTAACTTTTCACACTGCCTAAGATAGTCTGTCGAGTAAATTATTTTTTCTAAAAACAATTTTTTAAATATCTCCTTTAAAAAATATTTAAACCTAGAATAAAATATTCTAGCAAAGATACTATATCCTTTGCCAAAAACGAATTCTCACCTTTAGGAGGTGAGGTAGTATGACTGTCTCTTACTTTTAAAAATTCATATGAAATGAATGAATTTAATACCAACTTTAAATTCAGTTCTGGAGCTACATGAGAGGCAGCATGGCGTAGTGGCCAAAGAGCTTGACTTAGAATCTGTGAGTACTGGGTTTTATGTTCATTCAAGTCCTACCTCTGACACATACTGGTTACAAGAAACTAAGCAACTCACTTAACTATTCAGTGATGTAGGGGCTGACCTGCATTGGTAGAGCAAGTTTCCAACACTCAAGAAATCATAAGTCTAGGCCATATCCTTATCCCTATCCCTAACTAAAGAATTTGTAAAAAAGCAAGCATAACAATACATATTAAACTTAGAAAATTTTATTTTATTTTATTAGCCTTTCCTATTTATCTCTGAAGGTTAAAAAGAACTAATAAAATTAAATTTATGCACAGGTGAAGAGAAATAAGAAAGTACAAAAAATATAATCCAAGAAAAATTTTTATCACCAGTGCTGTAATCACCATTTAAAAGATCCCAAAGGACAAAAATAATGAAAATTAAAATGAATTCAATGTAAATAACTCTGAAGTATTAAGACATACTTACTGCATGTTTAAGCGTACACATCTCATATAAAACACAACCTAAAGCCCAAATGTCACTAGAAAATAAAAAAACAAAAGACAGTATTTCCATTAGGTTTTTAAAACTTCAAGTCCCTGATTTAAGATAAAAAAATATTTCTATTTAAGAGAACACATCCCTTAAAAAAAATCCTGAAAGAAATCTCCCAACAAAAGCAGGACTAAAGTGTGCAATTCATATTAAAGAAATAAAAAATAGACCCATTTTTAATTTATGTGTTCATGAAGGTGGTCTAGGATCAAGGAAAATAGATTTGGAGCTGGAAAGGACTAGAAGTCATCTACTGCAAACCTTTTATTTAATAGATGAGAAATCTGTTGTTTTTATCATAATGATGTAATGAAAAATAAGACAGAAATTAAGGGGTTTTTCAAGAGAAAAAATGGAAATAAAAAAATTATAGTGAAGATAAAGCAGAGCATTCCAGTAGAATGGGAAGCTACTGGAAGGCAAAGGATTATTTCCTTTCTTTGTCTTTATATCCATAATGCCTTATACATACTTAATGTTTGATGAGCCAAACATAAAAGCCTTACATTTTAAATGCGATAATTTAATGAAGAAAAATGGGGGAAAAAAAGTTGCCATGTCCAATGAAAATGGAAGCAAAATGGTAATTCTACTTTGTATACTTTGCTTAAAATAAAGGAAAAACTGCTACTCCTTAATTCAATAAGCATTAGGTACCTACTGTGTAGAAGGCAGTGGCATTATAAAACATGCATAAAAATAATTTCATGAGGATGTGACTACTGATGCTTAGGGTAGAGGGGAGAAATAAAGAAAGGACTTTGAGCTGTGCCTTTAACCAGACCTGAAGCTGTGTGCAAAGGCAGGAGAGGGAATGTGTATGAGAAGAGCTGGTTGGATTAGAACCCAAAATATTATAAAGAGGAGCAATATGTAATAAAACTGGAAGGGGGCCATATTTTGGAGGTCAGGCTGAAAATTTCACATTTCATACTAAAGACAATATGTTTTAAAAATATTACTTTGATAGTTCTGGGGAGGAAGGATAATAAGCTGAAAGAAGGGAGACCAATTATGAAATTTAAGATAAACCCCTTCACAAAGAACCCCATTTTGATTGTTTCTTTGCAATAATGCTTTAACTAAAGTAAAGGATTAGAAGTCATATTCCCAATTATAAAACTGAGGAATAAAAGAGAGCTGGCATTGTAGACAAAGAGGCAGCAATCATACATATCACTGTATTTTTTCACTTCCCAGGTCCTGACTCTTTTTTTGTAGTTTTGTTTTGGTGGTAGTTTGAGAGTGAAGGCAGATTTTCCTTATGTGGTTTGACATAAAAGGGAGAAAAGGTTCAAAGATCAATGACACTTAAAGAAAAGCCTTCCCTGTATTTATAAGGTAAATATGACACAAAATTATAGATTTAGGTATTCAAGAACCTCCCTTGACTTGAGGGGTTAAGTGATTTGCCCAAATTCTATCTCCTGTCACTGTTCCATGTTGGCTCCTCAAAAATAAGTTCTTTGCATTGGGGGAATGATGATTTCCTTGATCAAGGAAAGAAAAGAAGTACTTGTTTGTTCAAGATTATACAGACTCAAATGAAGCCTGGCCTTCATGGATCATTTATCAAGGTTAAAGTGGCTTTGTGAATGGAGTCTTCCTTACTGTGGTATTCACAGTGATGGAATTTTACGCATTCCCATTTTCTATGCAATATCCTTAACCATATAAATGCTGTGATGAATTTATTCAGCCAGGCACCCTTCAGACTACAGACTTGCCTGCTAATGCAGTAAAAAAACTGTGCAAAATAATTAAAATTCACATAAAGTTTAGGTACCTTTTATTATTATATGGTTTGTTTTCACAGATTTCAGGTGACAAATAGTATGGAGTTCCTATGCAAGTCCGAGCTAGTTCAACAGTACTAGAATAAAAAGAGAAAATTTCTGGTATAACAATACATTTAACACATTAAGAACAATCATATGCAATATCAGCTTTTATTCATGTTTAACTGTTGTCATAATTTCAAATTATGGCTGACTCAAAGGAATATAGAGAGACATATGATAGGATGGCCAGGCTGCAGTCTATTATTATCACCAACAATCTACACTCAAGAAGGTATCAACCAGGAAATGAAGAATGAGCAGAAAGGCAGTTGGCTCAGGCCCTCATCATTTTAGAAGGCCCAGAAGAAGGCCTGCAGAGCACTAGTCAGATCATCCATGGAAGGTCTACCATATTAATTAGCACTAACAGGAAGCTTACAGAATAAGAATGAGTAAGGGGTTTTCAGTCTACCCACAATGGGATCACATATTCACTGAAGCCCTCAAGAAACCTCAAAGCAAAGCTCAAAGGAAATATATTACCTATTAAGAACTCTAGCAATTCCAAAGTCCCCCAGTTGTATCGTCCCATCTTTGGTTAAAAATATGTTCTGGAAGAAAGAAAAAAAAATTTCTATCAGATACCAATTTTTTAAGTCTTTAGAAAGTTTGTAATCTATAGAAAAACCTAATTAAAGGGAAAAGTATACTACCAATTAATAAAGGATAATTAATTTTTCTCTTTAAGATCAGCTGATAACAAAACGAACTCAATCTGTGGGAACAGCATAAGAAGATTAGGGCTTCCATTCCAGCAAGGTTGTGGAATGCCTAATGCACCCCAGTTTGCAAGGTCTCTGGGAAACCATAGTTTATGAATTTCCAGACATGTAGCCTGCTCCCCAGCTTGAGAAAAAAACCAAGCCTTTCCAAATACTGTATGTTTTTCCAAGAAATTACTGATGCAAGAGTTCTGTGAAACTTTGGTTTCCCAGAGACCTTGCAAACTGGAGTGCATTAGGCATTCCACAACCTTGCTGGAATGGAAGCCCCTAATTTTCTTATGCTGTTCCCACATGAATCAAATGACTAAAGGAAAGAACTGAACTCTCTAGGGAAATTTGTCTCAAAGTAGCAAGACCATTTTCAGTTTTCCAATGGGATATTTAAGATAACAGTCTTACCTTGTTTCTCAAGTTGTATCAACCACAGAATTGGATTAGGCTCCATTAAATCTGACAAATATTAAAGAACTAAACCAGGGAGCAGGTAGGTGGCTCAATGAATGGAGAGCTAGGCCTAGAGATAAGAGGCCTTGGGTTCAAGTCTAGCTCATATACTTGTTAGATGTGCAACTCTGGGCAAGTCACTTAACCCTTATTGCCTAGTCCTTACTGTTCTTCTGCCTTGGAATCATACACAATAAGACAGAAGCCAATGGTTTAAAAAATAAAAAGAAAGAAACCAGAGAGAACCTTTCATTTCTTTGACAGACAATTCAAATTTTCAGTAATGTCTTAATAAAAACATTAAGATATACATGATAAATCATGTCATTAATTGAACATAATTAAAAAGTAATTCAAAAGTTTCAAAATCCAGTCTGTATTCTTCCTCTTGATTAAGAAATTCTATTCTTAGACACTTCCCAGTTGTGTGACCCTGGGCAAGTCACTTGACCTCCATTGCCTAGCCCTTACCACTCTTCTGCCTTGGAACCAATACACAGTATTGATTCCAAGATGGAAGGTAAGGGTTTAAAGAAAAAAATGTTATTCTCATAACACATATTTGAATGTTGAAGTCTCATTTTGAAAATGTTTATATTTTGTTACACGATTAGCTTAACATGTATAAAGATGTTTGCTACAGAGAAAAATGATTAAATGAAGAAGATTCTTCTGTAATTAAATACTAGGATCCATTAAGTCTGAATTCATGGAATAGTGTTATGGTGAAAATCACCTTTAAAAATTGTTATAATATTAATTTATGGTCGCCAAGGAATTTACTTATGAAATTCCTAAAATAAAAAACTCAAGTCAGAATGGAGTTTATGGTGGTTTAATCACAACGGGAGTAAGAGAGAAGGAGAGGGAGAGGGAGAGAAGGAAAGCGGGGGAAAAGGAAAAAGGTTAACTCAACCTTCTGGCAGAGCCAGAGGGAGTTTAGGCCAGAAGGCCAAGGTAGAAAGGAGAATCAGTCCTTGACTCACATGACCGATCTGAAGGAAAGCTGTCTGTGGGCCTCCTCCCTGTTCAAGCTCCTAGCATAAACTGGCGCCTAGCTCTCTCCCCAGGAAGTGAGCGAATTCCAGAGGCTGTTCCCTACCTCACTTCCTGTGCCTCACAAGTGCCAATGGTGACTCACGCTTGGCTTAGGATAGCCCAGGTGGGCAGTTAGTTATTTCTGATTTGTCATTGAATAGCACATGCCCGTGTAGTGTGGATGTGCACAATCCTGGATGCTATACCAAGCAAGATGGAGATTTTAAAATTCACAATAGTGATTTGTTTAATAATTCAAAGACAAATGAAAAGAGGACAGATTATATAAATTCTTCAGAATTTCTGATTTTAAGATTACAACTAAAACATAAGAGGTGAGTTCTATAATCTTCCAGAAAGAAAAAAACTAAAGTTAAGTTCAATAATCAACTTGCCTTTTCAGCCAAACAAAAGTAGTCCTATTAAATGCTGCTTATTTGTCTACAAAAATGTTGAAGTCACCAAGACTTATATGAGTTGTAAAGGTGCAGAACCAGAAGAAAATTTATACCAAAACAACAACATTATCATATTAAAGAAAAACAACTTTGAGAGTTTTTAGGGGTTTGGTCTGTATAGGAAAAGACCAGAAGGAATTATGAAGAGAATAGCTTTGAAAATAACGTGTCTTTATTATAGTCTTAAAAACAAAGGCAAGCAGGGCCAGCTAGGTAACTCAGTGTATAGAAAGCGAGGTCCTGGATTAAAATCTGGTCTCAGACACTTTCAAGCTATGTGACCCTGGGCAAGTCACTTAACCCCAATCACCTAGCTGTTAGTGCTCTTCTGCCTTGGAACCAATATGTAAGTACTGATTCTAAAACAGACAGTAATGATTTTTAAAAATAAATAAAAAATAAAAATAAATTTTAAAAAAGGAAACTATACACATTGGGTTTGTAGTTTCATGCATAACCCTCTTTCTGTTCTACTGTTTGGATGAAAATGCTCATTTTAGTTGAAGTTCAGAATTAAAAGGAATGCCTCCATCCTATTAAAAACAACAACAACAACAACAAAACTCATTGCTTGACCATACCAGTTCCTTGAGCTATCAATTCATATCTAAATATGCTTTTTACAGCCAAACTCTTAGAAAAAGCTAGTATATTTGTTGCCTCTAGTTTCTCTCCTCTCACTCACTTCTCAGTCCCTACATTATAGCTACTAATCTCACTCAAATCAAACTGTCCTTTCTAAAGTTATCAATAGTTTTTTAATTGCCAAATCCAATGGTGCAAAGTGTCAGAGCCAGGAATGGAAGCTAGGCCCTTGCATTCCAAATTAAGCACTCTTTCTGTGGTAAGGCATCAAGCTGCTGTCTGTACATCTTGGTATCTAGATCATATATAAAAATATTACATAAAGTGGTACTAAAATCAATTTCCAAGGAATTCTACTATTTAAAGTTTTCACTCTGAGAAATACCAATTTATTCCAAAGTCTTTGTTTCCAAGGTAGGAAATATTTATAGCTAGATGCAATATGGAATTAATAACCCACATATAAAAGGGCTTAGCTCATAAACTCATTATTTACTTACCCTAAAGAGAATAAAAACATAAAACTTTTTAATCCTTAAAAATGTTTAATGTTTTTATTCTCTGTTGCTCACAAAAGGATGTGTGTTATTCAAGGAACACTATAATGAATCTTCATTCAAAAATGACTATGGTTCATCTTAGGGAAGTTTCTTTATATAACTAGGGTCCTAAACTTAAAAAATCTGGCTCTCATTCTAAATAAAAAAGACACATGTAATCAAATAAGAAAAGGGAAAGGATTTGTTTTTTTTAAAATATAATTCACCAATTGAACTCAATAATCACCTATTACATGCCAGGCACTGCACTCTTCAATAGAGATTTGAAGACAAAATGAAACATTCCCTGCCCTTGAGTAGTTTACATTCTATTAGGAAATATAACATATACAGAGATAAGGAAATAATTTCTCCATGTAAGTACATACATGTATATATGTGCTCTACATACAAAATACACATATACCTACAAATACCAAGTTACAAAAATGGGGGTGGGGGGAATATTAACAACTAAACAATGAGGAAAGAGCACTTCCAAAAAAAGGCATTTGAGCCATTTTTTGAGCCAAGGTTTTGGAGATGAGCGAGATGGATATGAAGGCAGAGCATTCCAAATCTGGGGGACAACTTTAGACTGGAAATAGGTTATGTTAGGTAAATAGCAAAAAGGCCACTTGTGCTAGAACAAAGTATAGAAAGGGAGAGGCATGTAATAAACCTAGGTTTGGGGCCAGAATTCAAAATCCAAAGAGAAAATCTGTATTTTACCCTACAGGCAATATAAAGAGGCACTGAAACTTCTTAGAAGAGAAGTGACGGGGGCAGCTGGGTAGCTCAGTGGATTGAGAGTCAGGCCTAGAGATGGGAGGTCCTAAGTTCAAATCGGCCTCAGACACGTCCCAGCTGTGTGACCCTGGGCAAGTCACTTGACCCCCATTGCCTAGCCCTTACCACTCTTCTGCCTTGGAGCCAATACATAGTATTGATTCCAAGACAGAAGGTAAGGGTTTTAAAAAAAAGAAGAAGAGAAGTGACAGTCATAGTTGTCTCAGGAAAACCACATTTTGGCAACTGTGTGGAGGATGCATTGGCAAGGAAACTGGATTCAGAAAAACAATTAGGAGACTATTACAATTGTCTAGGGGAGGGGTGTTGAGAGTTTGAATCATGATGATAGTAGTGAAAGAGAAAAGAAGGGGAAGAAAAAGAAATGAAGACAGGATTAATAAGCCTTGGAAACTGGTTAGGTATTAGGGATGAGTCAAAGGGAAGAATAGAAGATGACTACTAGGTCTTAAAACTCAACAACTAGAAAAATGGTATAACTCTCAATAGAAAAAGGAGAGTTAAGAACATGGGTGGGTTCAGCGTAAGAGTTTTTTTTTTTTAACCTGGAGTGCATGAATATATTTCAAGAGATCTATGAACCTGGATGAGAGAAAAAAATCACCCTTATTTTCAATGAGCTTCTAACTGAAATTTGGCATTTCCTTCAATTATGAATTTTTAAAATATTATTGTGAGAAGGGGTCCATAAACTTTATTAGAATTCCAAAGGCTTATGAAACACATAAAAAGTTAACTGCTAAACACAAATCAGAATGAACTTCATGTCAATAATAAGAAATAGAATATTGGGGGTGAGCAAGAAGTTAAAAAAGAGAATATTAATTGAAAAATTAAAATGTAGATTTTTTTCTTTGGCTATTAAAGGGTGGGGGGGGAAGAAAAATGACAAAAAAGAAGGAACCTCAGACACAAGCTCAGAAGACAATATTCCTGCTAGGTAGAAATGAAGGTGATAAAAAAAGGAGGTAGAAATGCTCAAAAGGTTCTTTGACAAGTGTCAGAATAATTTTCTCTTGTCAAAAATTCTACTGTTTTCTTATAATATAGGCACAGGTAATAAGTAATTGCTTTTAAGCTCTGTTACATGTGAGCTGCCATTAGCATTTGAAATTGTATTTAGCTATCCAGCTTAAGAATACAAGTTTTTTCCACGGAAACAGTTTTCTTGTTTTGGTTTTTAAAGTCAAAAGTTCATTTTCTTGTAGAATTCAAAAGGGGATCTATGCCAGACTACAGACCCAGTCTAAAACACTTATTAACTTTTAGCATAATTTTGTTTAAAAGTTTCTTAAATTTCAAGAGGTAGCATATATCAACATACCTGTGACTTTATATCTCGATGAAGAATTTTTCTGTCATGTACATGTTTCAGCGCTAAACAAATCTGCACAAACCAGTCCATGATCTAAACAATGAAAAAGTTTCACTTTTAAAAACTGTTTACATTTTACTATAAAGCATTACCTTTTGCATTAACTATTTTGTCATCTAATTTCATCAAACTTTCTATATTAGTATTATTTTCAACTGCAAAAAAGGCCATCATTACAACCAGTGACCAGACAACTGGCATCCAAAAAACATGATACATTTACTCTTCTAATGTAACAATTTAAAAAAATTTAGTGTAGCCTTCCCTCTTAGCAAAATGGGTAACAATGATTTATAATTAGCATGTTAGTTGCTTTATAAATGTTTGCTTTTACAGTTTTTTTTCATTCAAATTCAAAATGTTAGTCTTTAGCCCTCACACACACACACACACAAGAAATATAAAAAGCAGTTCAGAAGTTTCATGCATTAATATTAGAAGTCCAAAATCCTATTTGCAAATGCCATTCCTACTGAACCACTTGTTTCTTTCTGCCTTTTTGATTCTTTCTACAATTTTCTGTTTCCCAGTATCCACATTACCAGGTTACTCCCCATATATAAAAACCTTCCAGACTTTACTTTTCTATAGCACTTCCCTGCTCCTCTGCATGATGACTCCCTGGTCTTGACCAATTGCCTACTTAGCCCTACAACTTCTGCTATGAAGTCATTTTGTGTTAACAATTATTGAATACTTTGCCTTTAAAATGTTTCTATTACCCATATGTTCTTTCACGCTCCTATTTGCCTGTATTACTGCAAAAGCTTTATCCCTGGTTAAGTCAGTGTACAGTGTCTCTTTCTTCTAATAGACAGTATACACTACTGCAAGAATAATTTCCTATGTACTCGTTTGATTGTGCATTTTATAGCTCAAAAATCTACATGTCTCCTTACCAGCTATGAAATAAAGTTAAAATGAATTAGCCTGGCAATCTGACTCCAATCTATTCTTTCAACTTTATCCTCTACTACTACTGTACATAAAGCTTCCTCTATGCTACACAATGTGAGCCCTCAAATAGAACAACAAAAACACATAACTAAAACCTATATATGAAAGACTGCCGTCTCAATGTAGATAACTATTATTATAGGCTTCAACCTATCCATATTAATTTGCTCTTTGTGATTCTTGTCCACATTCTTCCAAAAATCTTCCATTATAAATCTGACATACTAGAGACCTTCCACTTGTTAATCTACATTTAAGAACCAGCATAAATTCTATCATTCAAAAAATGTATCATTGGAAAAAAAGCAGATGTGGACTAGTTGTATTGTAAGAAAGAAATAGAATGATTTTGAGTGCAACACAAGATATTCTTCAAAAAATACCTAACACGTTGGGTAGATGCATCAAAGGGGATATATGAGAGGACATGAACACTTCCGCATACAATGTAAAAAAATTTATATATATATATATATGTATGTGTGTGTGTGTGTGTATATAAAAGAGGGAGGGAGGAGGAATAATTACATAGCAAGAAATCATGCATGAATCCCCTGAAGTACAGATGTGGGCTGGGGCTAGAGAGAGCACTTTGAAATCCAGGCTGATGTGTATTAACCCACAGGAAACCACTGTACATTCCTAAGCAAAGTAATATGAGAAAAGCTATATCCTAGGAAGATTAGTTTAGCAGTAGTATGCAGGTCATACAATTGGTAGAAGAGATTCGCATCTGGCATGATGAAGGTTCAATAAATATTCATCTGGAAGTGGAAATGGGGCAGGAAGGGATAAATCACAGAGATAATGGAAAAAAACAGGATCTAGAAATAAACATGTAATAGGTTTTGACACTATATCATATAAGGAATACTATTGAATTAGCATGCAAAATTTAGAATGTTCTATACATAAGAGCATCATAAAACTATTCATCTACATAGTTACCTGATCTTCCGGAAACAACACACCTTTCTGGGCATTAATTCGTTTATATAGATCCCCTCCTTCACAGTAATCCATTACTATGTAGAGAGAGCCACTTTCTACAAAATATAAACAACAAATATTCCCTTTTTAAAATTTAGACAAAAAAGAGAAAACAAAGTAGACATATGTTTACTTAAAGTCAGATAAAAATTAAGGGCTAGACTTAATAAGACAATAGAATAAGGCAGAGTATCAAGCTCTGGAGAATATCTCAATTCATAGTCTACACATTTATGTTGACAAAACAGATTCCATTACTGAGAATTTAACTCTTATAACTTATCAAATATACTTCTGCAAGGCTTTCTCATGAAGTTTTGGAAAATATATTTACTTTAACATATATAGACATATTTCAAAACACTAAAAAACACCATAATTTATTTTGATATAAAATAACCAATTTTTAGTCCACAGGACTTATAATGAAACATATATCCATTATAACTTGACAGGTAAGAGATTAAAGGTTTGGAATGCTGCATATGGGGTCAGACATGGCTTTGCCCTGAATTTAAAAAAGGGATTCCTGTGAAGGAAGGTGACTAGAAAATGATTTAAAAAGCATCAATAAAATATTAAAAACAAAAAAAAATTTCCAACTGTTGCTAAAAGTGTTTAGTCCTACTTAATGTTATATTATATAATAAAACACTCTATACTTAAAAATTTTAAATGCCTTAAATGTGTAATTCATCTTCAATTAGCAGCAGTTTCTAATATTTTATTTTTATGTACCTCATGTTTTTAAAGAAGTAAACTATCTATAAACAAGCACATTATTATAAAACCTTTCATCCAAAAGAATCCAGTGGTAATTACTTAGTAATATAAATTACCAGTCTCACTAATACACTGCTGGTGGAGTTGTGAATTGGTCCAACCATTCTGGAAAGCAATTTGGAACTATACACAAAGGGCTTTAAATGACTGCCTGCCCTTTGATCCAGTCATGCTTGGTTTTTACCCCAAAGAGATAATAGGGAAAAATATTTGTACAAAAATATTTGTAGCTGCACTCTTTGTGGTGGCAAAAAAATTGGAAAATGAGGTGCAGCCCTTTGATTGGGGAATGGAATGGCTGAACAAATTGTGGTATCTGTTGGTGATGGGATACTATTGTGCTGAAAGGAATATGAGCTGAAAATGAACTGGAGGAATTCCATGTGAACTGGAAGGACCTCCAGGAATTAATGCAAAGTGAAAAGAGCAGAACCAGGAGAACATTGTACACAGAGACTGATACACTGTGGCACAATCAAACATAATGGATTTCTCTACTATCAGCAATGCAATGATGTAGGACAAGCCTGAGGGACTTATAAGAAAGAACACTATCCACATCCAAAGAAAGAACTGTGGGCGTAGAAACACAGAAGAAAAACATTTCCTTGATCACTTGGCTTGATGGGGATATGATTGGGGATGTAGACTCTAAATGATCACTCTACTGCAAATATTAATAATATGGAAATAGGTCTTGATCAGTGATAAAAGTAAAACCCAGTTGAATTGCTTGTTGGCTATGGGAGGGGAGAGGGAAAGAATATGAATCATGCAACCACAGAAAAATATTCTAACTTAATTAAAGTTTAAAAATGAATGAATTATCAGTCTCTAATTCATTGAATTTATCCTGCATCATGGAGAAATTAACCATTCCACCAAAGGGAATCTGATAAATTAATGAAGCTTACTCCATTTAAAAATTAAACTTCATCATTTTTATATTTTTCTAACAGATCACAAAGAAATGGAATCATATCCTTCTCTACCACCTCAAAGAGTATATAATGAACATAATTACCTTTGTTGGTGACTTAATATCATTACAAAGATTAGTTATGATACTTTTTTTTTAAGCCCTTACCTTTCATCTTGGAATCAATACTGTGTATTGGTTCCAAGGCAGAAGTGTGGTAAGGACTAGGCAATGGGGGTCAAGTGACTTGCCCAGGGTCACACAACTAGGAAGTGTCTGAGGCCAGATTTGAACCTAGGACCTCCCGTTTCTAGGCCTGACTCTCAATTCACTGAGCTACCTGGCTGCCCCCTACTTGTCTCCTTTTTTAAAAAAAAAGTTTTTCTGTCCTTCCACTTGCTGTAACTATTAATCCTAACTAATACTGTTCTTTAGTAGTTCACTTTCCTGATCCCAATTCCTTCTAGTTTCTTGTGAGTTGGCACAGAAATTAGCTTATCTTTTTTTTTTAATCCTGAACTTCTGTCTTAGAAGCAATACTAAGTATATGTTCCAGGGCAGAAGACTGGTAAGGGTTAGGCAATAGGGGTCACATTGCCCAGGGTCACATAACTAGAGAAGCATCTAAGGGCCAATTTAAGAACCCTAAATCAGTGGTTCTCAATCCACTTAGCCACCTAGATATGCAAATGAAGTTCTGATGACAAGTGTCTTCACACTCATCTGGAGACTTCCCACACTGTCATTCCTAAAAGATGGTGCCATGAATATAACATACCTGTAGTGGAATAAAATACTTTGATCTTTTTCAGACAAAACATTTTGAACTCATGCCCCTTACCTCTTTCCATATTATACCTATAAAGTTTATTTTTGAACCTAAATGTTAAGATTTGACATGTATACTTATTACATTTCATCTTGTTTAATTCTGCCTCATGTTCAAGCCTAGTGAGGGCTTTTCCTTTCCAGAGTAATTATATGTAATTTTAATAACTATGAATTTATGCTTTTATCCAGATTTCAGTATCTAGAATTCATGAAATCAGAATCCTTTAAATGAACTGTTTTCAATCAAAGAGGAATGCTGTCCTCGAGCAGGTAGAACATTCATGTGGATACAAAAAGGTTTCAACCACAATTTAGACTCCATCACTGATTAGCTGTGTAATTTTGAAAGGTTCATTTCAATTCTCTGTCACATTCTAGATCTCCTCCTACATTATAAGAGATATTTCAAATATCTCATATATAACATAGGACAGAATTTCAAAATTTCATTAAGTGAAGCCTGGGGCCAAGGCAGTTGCCAAATGGAAGCAGGCAACTCAGTTTAGCTAAGCTCACCATGTACCTCTTCCAGCAAAAATCTAAAAATAGCACAAGACCCAACAAACAAAAAGCAGCAAGAAAGAAAACTTCCATAAAAGCTAGCATCACTATAGGCAAATAATAAATTTTCCAGCATGTGAAACTGAGTCAATGACACTGGAATCCTATAAAATTCTGTATCTAGAGACAGCAAGAGTAGAGCACTCCCACTGGAAAGCACTAGGTGGTCAGAAACTCACAGTGAGCCTCAAAGGTAAAACAGGAGTAAGAACATCTAGTCTGGATGTAGCAATACTTAAGACCGAGACAGCTTAGTCTTAGAGATGCAGAGGTTCCTTGAATTCTGTCCTTGGACACAACAGAAGGCCCTAAGACTCCTGTGCTCTGAATCTGAAAGATCAAAGGGAACTCTTAGCATTGACACAACCAAGAAGTGGAGGTAAGTGGAGGTGTGACCCAGGTACAGACTAGGTAAATATTTTGGATAGGCATTACACAAAAGTTTATTGGGGCAGAGCCTGACCCTGACAGAATCCTAATTTAGCAACTAAGAATGGAGAGAAGAATATTTGGAAGAAGACATGGAATACTTTAAAAGAATAACTAAAGATCCAGGCCCATTCAAAGTCTAGGGGAAAGTGGCTATCTAATAACTAAAAGTAGAAACTCAAAGGAAAAAAACTAATTTCCCATAAAGATTCAAATGGGAAGCAAAGCAGATAGAAGGGCGAGGGGAAGTAGAGTTAAGAAGGAGTACAATACCAGTGTGAAGAAATCATTGTAAGCAAAACAAATTTCCTGATCACATAGAGGGGAAGAGGAGAAGGAAAAAGGGATGGAAGGAGAACATGGAATTGTAGAGGAGGAATGAAAAGTTAGAAACTGGAAACTAAAATGTTGCCCATAAATTTGGGAATGATTTAACAAATTATGATATATGAATGAAAAAGAATGTTATTGGGAAATAAGAAATTATACAAGATATTCAAGAACCCAGAAAAAAATGTATAGATTGATGCAGAATCAACAGAACCAGAAAAATGTATACAATGCCAACCACACTGTAGGAACAAAAACAGCTTAAGGACTCTGATCAAGGCCTCTTGGAGTACTAATTGATGGAACATATTATCTATCCCCTGACATAGAAGAGTCTTATTTTTGGACAGAGCCATTTTGTGGATTTGTTTTGCATAAGTATGATTATTTGCTATTGGTTTGTTGATTGGGAATCAGTTGTTTGCAGCAATAGTAATGCAAAAAAAAAGTAAAATAGAAGAAAGAGGAGTATGGAAACTTTTTTTTAATGCACAGAAGTCAACAGAAAAGTTCAGTGGGAACCATAAACAAGTACTTATAGTTTTGAAATTAAGATATTCAATTTATTTTTTTTTAAGTAAGCAGTATGGAATCAAGAGCAGTAATTTCTTACACAATCCTCTTTTTGTGTTCTGCTGTGTATGTACTAATGCTCACTGTGTGTGTGTCAAGAGGATGTTAGGTTCACAACAGAAACAAATCTAATTTTCTTTGAGTCTTTGATTATGTATGTGTATGTATGTGGAATCATTCTCTTCTGGGTTTGTTGAACATTCTTGGCTCTTAAATATTCCTTTGAAATTGATTTCTTTGTCTGTTTACTCATTTTCGTATCCTCTGTGGTATCTTCTTATTTTTAAAAATCTATTAATTATACAGGCTAGATATCTCTTTTATTAGATATACAGAGAAGAAATTTCACAATATCTGCCCTAAATTTTTCTAATATTAACTCTACAGCATTTTAAACTCCTTCAAGAAGGTAAGTGATTTATTCAAATACTGTACTTTCATATATAATATTAATAAGTGGATAGGTCTATCAATTTTTTTTAGAGACTCAGAGCTGATGTTTAATAGGACTTAAAGGGTAAAGAACAATTTGAAGGAATATTTCTATTTTTATCATCACAACAGGCTCCTTTCACAGATTACCAAGATAGTCCTCAGCCAATAGTAAACTAAGTGGAGACACAGATGGTATCAAAGAATAAAGCTGACCACCAGACCCTGTATAAGACTGGCATTGCAATGATATACATTATTCCCCTAGAGTAATGAAACTATTGTCACAGCTAAATTAGGCACAGACCATCATCTAGTGGATCAGATCTTGTCCAATCTCTTGCAAATTTTATCTAACCTTCAAATGATTCTCTATATAGGACAATATTTGGATGCTTCATGTTTGCCAACACTTCAACTTCTCTCCTGGATTCTTCTCTTTCTTTACTGGACATCTGAAAAAAGAAAATCAGATTTTAAAAACAAATTACTATAGAAATGTAAAATTGTGCCAAAAAAGAGAATGAAAATTGACTTACCTTTGAGATGTTAATTTCCTTGATAACATATTGTTTACAATCTTCCCTAGATTTAACAAGAATGGCTTTTCCAAAGGATCCTTCCCCAATCTTTTGGAGTTTGTTGTATTTATCCATAGTTCTTTTCCTAAGGCATTCTTATACATGTGCTAAACAGAAAAAGATGTCAACATAGGCAAAAGTATCTATTAAAACATGCTATAAAGTTTAAATTGTAAATCTTTGCTTACAGTTAAATAACCTCTCACTAAATTATACTTCACATTGCCTATACTCTAAAAAAAATCTACCTTAGTATTGTCACATACTAATTTAAATTTTTGTGACTTCTTGAAATCTAAGTATCTCATTATGTTCAAATGGTGAAAAGAAATGTTATTATTTCTGCAAATACTGCCTCTATCCTGGACAAATTGCTCCTAATCAGCCTCCCTGACTCAAGTCTCTCCCTCTTACCAATCATACCTCCACATAGCTGACCAAGCAATTTTCCTTAAGCATAGATATGACATGTCCAAGTCTCTCCACAGGTGTTAGTGATTCCCTATTGCCTCAAAGAGAAAACAAATTCCCCTAATTACTTTTAAAACCCTTTACAATTTGTCCTGAAATTATCTTTTCAGTTTCTCTATCTATGACTATTCTTCTAAGACTCTCTGGTCAGATCAGACTGGCTCCTCTCTGTTTCTCTGTTCACACAGGCATGGTATCTCCAATTGCTGGGCCTTTGCAGCAGCTCTGCCTTACTTCATCAAATACTACCTCAAGAATTACCATCTATATAGGTTCAAATCTGGCCTTAGACACTTCCCAGCTGTGTGACCCTGGGCAAGTCACTTGATCCCCTTTGCCTAGTCCTTACCACTCTTCTGCCTTGGAGCCAATACACAGTACTGATTCCAAGATGGAAGGTAAGGGTTTAAAAAAAAAAATCACCATCTATAGATATCTGCTGATCCCAAATGCTAGTGCTCTAGCTCCTTAACTTGTATTTATTTGAAATTATTATTACACATATGTATGTATGCATGCGTGCATGTATGTATGTATGTATGTGGTCTCCTCCAAAATAAAAAAATAATAATAATGGCAGCTATCATTTGTAAATTCTGAGAGATTTGCAGATCCCTTTACAAACATCTTATTTTATTCTGGCAACAACTCTGGGAAGCTGGTTCTATTGTTATCATCCCCATTTTAAAGAGCATACTAAAGCAGACAGAAATTAAATTATTTCACTAGGGTCATCACAGCTATTAAGACTGAACCATAGTGGGTAGCTCAGTGGATTGAGAGCCAGGACTGGAGATGGGAGGTCCTAGGTTCAAATCTGGCCTCAGACACTTCCCAGCTGTGTGACCCTGGACAAGTCACTTAACCCCCAATGCCTAGCCCTTACTGCTCTTCTGCCTTGGAGCCAATACACAGGATTGATTCCAAGATGGAAGGTAAGGGTTTAAAAAAAAAAGGAAGAAAAAGACTGAACTACAGCCAATGGTTCTTGGTACTGAAAGAATTACAGGGACTCTTTTTATTATTTCTCTTGAGTACCAACTAGTTTACACAAGGCCCATTTTTCTTCTTGCCCTAGTAGGAACAATTCAGAGAAACTTTGTAAACTTTATATGAAATGAAGCAGAAAAAAGTTAGCAGAATAAGAATAATTTGATGATGACTACAATAATTTATCAGAAAATGAGAAAATTTATAGCACTGATCCACATAAAAATTGTGACTTCAGAGAACTGATAGTGAGGAATAGTTCTCAACTTTTAGCAGAGATATGGTAGACACTACACTTATGGAATAAAGCATGCATTTGAAGACATAGGCAATTTGTTGATCCGTTAATTCATTTGTTACAAAGGAATTGCCTACTGAAAGAAGGAAAGACCATTGTAAAGAAACAATAATATAACAAAAAAAAATTATCCAAAAGCATTTTAAAAAGGAAGATAAAGGTGGGAGCAGGAAATGGGCTGCCAAAATGATACTTCATTGCCTAAATGAAGTAATTCATTTCAAAAACTTTTTTTTCAGTTCCATGTTTAGTCAGTATTATCTTTCTGAAGAAACAATCAATATCTAAATTTCTCTAAGACATTAATGCACAATTACAGCACAATATTATGCTGCTACTTAGTAATCCAGGAAAAATCAGATAAAATCAACCTAGCCAATCATACCAGCAAAAACAAAGTAGAATACATTAATAATTACATAATGGAGTTAATTCCCAATACACTGTTTTCTCTCTTTTGTGATCAAAATACTAAAGCTTAAAAGGGAAAGGTTTCTAAGAACACACTGTCTAGTTCTCTCCTTTGTCCCTATCATATTCTACCTTCTATGATACTTGGGTATAAGGCATAGGTTTTACATTCTTTCAACTTCTCCCTACCTGAATCAGCACTCTGACAAGACCTCCAGAAATTATGTCCCAGGCCATGCAGGGAAATTAATACACAATTGTATAACTCTCCAACCCTGAGACTAAGCGGTCTTTATTGGTGAACAAAAACAAACTCACTTAACACATTAGATCTAGCTGGTTTAACACCAGACCATGCTGCTATAAATATTTTGTGTAAATGGGGCCTTTCTGTCCTTGACCTTCTTAGGCTATATACCAAAAAGTGAGATCTCTGGATCCAAGAGGAAAATTTATTGATATTTCTGGTATAATTTCAAGCTACTGTTTTTCAAGAACTGTTGGTCTATTTTACAGTTTCACCAACAATATGTTAATATTTTTATCTTCTAGAAAAAAATCAGTGGGTCACTGCTTCTAAAAAAGACTTGTCAGGGGGCAGCTGGGTAGCTCAGTGGATTGAGAGCCAGGCCTAGAGTTGGGAAGTCCTAGGTTCAAATCTGGCCTCAGACACTTCCCAGCTGTGTGACCCTGGGCAAGTCACTTAACCCCCATTGCCTAGCCCTTACCACTCTTCTGCCTTGGAACCAATACACAGTATTGATTGCAAGTTAGAAGATAAAGGTTTAAAAAATAAAAAAATAAAAAAAGACAGGTCAATTAAATGTCTTATGGATCAACTTCTTATCCTTCTGATTCTCTAGAATAAAAACTCCTTTCCTGTCACCACTCCCCAATATACATGCTGCACTCTCTCTCCTGTGTGAATTGGGTGAACCACACCAACTGTCTTGTGGCTCAATTCTGGATTTGGTTCAGCTTCCTTTCTAGTCAATTTTGGGTCTACTCTAACTTCTGTCTTATGGGGATGTTTTATTCAATTACAGGAATTATGAGAAAACTTTACTACAGTGTTTGAATCTAATTCTGTAACTAGGAAGCTGAATCACTGCTATCTGCTGCTTACAGATCCCTATCTAAGAACCCATGTTATGCTGACCAGTCAGATCTGAAGATTGATGCAAGGAGTTTTCTCACAATTATGCTTCTCTGATAATCCATATGTCTTCTCTGAAAACGGGCTCCATAATGGTCAATCAGCTATTATTTCCAAGTCCCTTTGACCCAGTATAAACCACTTGGGAGGAGTGGGACACCTCTTTTTCTGATTTCAGGGAATTGCACCTATTCTCTCTCTCTTACTCCTAACTTGGAAAGGCCCCAGTCTTTCCTCCAATTAGAAATCATATATTTGTATCCTGGTTGTTTTTTCTTACTTAATTGGTCTTACTTGGTTATTTTTAATACATAAAAATCTGTGCCTCCCCTGTATCCACAGGGTCTGGCCCTAAGCTGAGGAAGCTTGGTCTTGATTTGTCAGGCAACTGGCATGCACTGCTTAATGAATCAATATGCCCAGAAACTTGAATCTTTGTTTCCTTAGTCACTTCATCTTCCACCCACCATGTCCTCAACAAAATGTAAGTTCCTCAAGGACAGGGGCTTTCCCTCTTTTTGTATTCACAGCACCTGGCATGTAGTAAGAGCTTAATAAGTAGTTTTTCACTCATTCATCCAGCAAAATATATTCTGGAGGACAGGGTTTGTGCCATCTTTTAAACTGCACTGTTACTAACAGAATATATGGTAAAGAATCCAGTGTTAGCATTTGATGCACTGAAATAAAGCTCAAGTTTTACAGCTCTCAATTCACCTTCATCACACTAAGGATTATATCACAGAGAGTAAGAGCTTCAAAAGTCCCTGGAACTGACCATCAGGATGCCAAGACTGTCCAGTCTGCCCAATGTAGGACAAAAGATGTATTTAACTCAGCAGCCTGGGAAGGTGGTTCTACACAGATCATGTCACTATAATAAAGGGGGGAGGTTATTAAGAATAAAAGTCCTAGAGAAATACATAAGTGAATCACTGGTGGATCCTAACAGTCCAGCTTTCTCTCAGGGGATAAAAGATAATTTTTTTTTACTTGCCTGATAGCAAACTTTGGAATTGTTCATCAAAAGCTCCTGTTTTAATTTCATTTCTTTAACTGACTCAGATTCCTTCACTGAAATCCCTTCCTGGTCATGATGTGATGGTGACCCTGGGGTCTCAAAGACCTCAAGGACTTAAAGGTCCTCAAAAGCTAGAAAGGCTTAAAGGACAGACCCAGTTACAAATGTGTCTACCTAAGTCTGGAAAGGCTCATCACCAAAAGGCTAGTCCCCAGGTGATGAGTAGTTTTGGCCATAATAGCGCAGAATTACCCACACTGATTAAGTGACTCTTGATTACCACAAGGCCCATGACCTCCATATACTTTGGTTTCAAATGAAAATTGTAAACAATCAACAAATAGGTAAAGATGGGGAGGAAAAAGACAGAAATCATCAATGCTGGAGGGACTGTGGGAAAACAGAAACATTATTATACTGCTATGTACTGGTCAAATAATTCTGGCAAGTAATTCAGAATTGTATTGAAAAAGTCAGTTAGTAACTATGTATCCTTTGTGAGCCAAGGAGTCTAATACAGAAGAACTGGTCTAAAGAAGTCAAAGTCAGAAAAGTCTCAAGTATACCAAAATATTCCTAATAACATTCTAGATGGTAGCAAAAAAAAAAAAAGAAACATTTCATGGGTAATAGCTAAACAAACTGTGGCATATTATACTGTAATAGAATATTATTGTTGTATTAGAAATGTCAAATATGAGGAATTCAGGAAAAACGTGGGAAGATTTGAATAAAATAGAGCAAGTGAAATGAGTAGAACCAAGAGAACAATATTCACAACTATAGGATGGTGATATTAAAATGAAGCCAAGTGCTGAGTACTTGTAATGCTTGATCTTGGCCCTGGAGAAGAGTTGAGAAAGCATCTTCACTCTTTTATACCATTAATGTGAATACTCACCCTCCCTTGTGAATTCTACAACATCTCCAAAACAAACAATATCATGTTTTTTCTAAGTTTCTTACCAGACTAGTACCTCAAAATGAGCATTTCCCAAAACTTTACAATCCAGCCAAACTGGTCTACTTTCTATCAAATGTGTCCTATACATGTCTGCCTCTATGTCTTTGCTGAGAACATAACCAACCCACTTCATGTACTGAAATCCTACCTAATTCGAATTTTTCTATCACCTCCATGAAGCCTCCATTGGATGGTAAAGACCTATTATCCCTTGTGCCTTGCACAAAACTGCTTTGAAAACTTTCTAATGTACTTATCATGGCTATGAATATAGTTATCCATAATGTGTCTTATGCCTCAACATATAAACTCCACGATAGCAGAAATCATCTTATCTATACTTTGATCTTCTCTAGGGCCTAACATTATACTGTATATAAGAGGAATTTAATCAATATTTATGTGAACAATAAAATCTATAAAACTAGACATCATTATAAACAAGTTATTTTACCAGTTTAAAAAAAGCTGACTTTTTAATGATGCTTTCAAACATTCTTCAGTGCATTTAACATACATTTGTGTTACACAAAAATGAAGATTTAGGATAATTTTTTCACAATAACCTTGTGAAGTAAAAGCTGTGACTTGTCATATGTTCAGAGTCTGCCTCTAAGTCCAGGGCTCTATACCACTACACTGCCTTTCAGGTGAAAAACTTGACTTGAGCCTTACATCAATGTAACATTATACATCAGAAAGTGAAAAATAATTGTCTTATTATAAATAAGGAATATATAACTTTTCCCTCACAAATCTAAAAGACTTACTTGCTATTAGGTAAATTTCAGCTACAAGGAGGGAGAGAAGAGTCAATCAATAAACATTTGTTAAGTATTTACTATGTTACAGCAAGGTGGTACAACCTCAGACACTTACTAGTTGTATGCCCTGGGCACATAATTTCACTGTCTGCCTCAATTTCCTCATCTGAAAATGAGCTGGAAAAATAAATGGCAAACCACTTCAGCATCTTTGCCAAGAAAACCCCAAAGGGGTCATGAAGAGTTGGATATGACTAAATAACAACAAGGCATACAGCTAAGTGCTGGGGATAAAATGGAAGGTGAAAGAGAGTTCCTACTCTTGAGGAGATCAAAATCTATTAGGGAAGACAACATGCAAATAATTACATGCAAACAAGTTATATAGAGGATAAACTAGAAATAACCAACAGAAAGAAAGGGAATTGGGAGAGGATTCTTGTAGAAGTTGGAATTTTAGTTGAAATGTGAAGGAAGCTAAGATTTAGAAATGAGGAGGGAGAGAATTCTAGCCATTGGGGACAATCAGTGAAAACATATGCAGTAAAATGTAAGATTAAAAAGGTAGGGAGAAGGGATGAGAGGCTGTGAAGACCTTTGAAAGCCAAAAGGAGGATTCCTCTGATCTTAGAAGTGATAGGAAGTCACTGGAATTTATTGACTAGGGGGATGTCATGGTCAAGCTTTCATCACTCTAAGATCACTTTGATGGCTGAGTAGAGGATTGACTAGAATGGGAAGAGTCTTGAGGCAGACAGACCAATTTAAAGGTTATTGTACTAGGTTTGGATATGAGATTATGAGGACCTACATCATGTTGCCAGTGTCAGAAGAGGGAAGACATATATATTTGTGTGATTACAAAGATAAAATCTACAAGCCTTTCCAAGAGACTGGATATAGGGGTGAAAGTGAAAAGTTGAAATTACAACTAGATTTTGAGCATGGGTACCTGAGATAATGGTGTACCCTAGACAATAACATCAGAGTTAAGAAGAAGAGGAGTGTGGGTTAAAAAAGATAATTAGTTCAGTTTTGGTCCTGTTGAATTTAAGGCACAAGAAAAATCATTTGATTTGGAAATAGAGGACCTAAATTCCAATCTATAAACCTCAAAAGTAGAATTTGCAAAAAAAAAAATATGTAGAGACAGCACAAAAACATTTGGAACATGATAAACAGGGAATGGGAATTTGAAAAGACCTCCTAAAGGCTGAGGCAACTGAAGTGAAGGAGTAAAGGAAGCCATGCTACTATTGGGGCTTATCAAAGCAATTTACTCTCTCTATATCTTCCATACAAGAAAAATATTGTGGAAGTCATTAATTTCTTGAAATAGCCCACTCCAAAAAAGAAAAGCTCTGAAGGCTAACTCCATAATTCTGACTTAAAGTCCTCAATGACATATAGCTTTTATAAAACATTAATTTAACATTGAACAAGCAATTTTTTACATGGAAATGATTTATAGGTAACACTGAACAATTTAAAATAATATTAAGGCTCATTATAGAGGCAGCTAGATGGGTCACATAGAGCACTGACTCAGAAAAATCCATGTTCAAATCCAACCCAAGACAATTAGTAGCTGGATGACCTTGGGCAAGTCACTTAATCTCTGTTTGCCTTAAATCACTGGAGGATGAAATGGAAAACCATTCCAGTATCTTTGCCAAGAAACCCTCATGGACAGTATTGGCATGCTATAATCCATGGGGTCACTGAGTCAGACAAGACTGAATGACTAAACAAGGGACTTTATAAATCTCATTACCACTTTTTTATCTACCTTATTTCATCTCCAATTCCATCACAATATTGTTATATCATAAAAAGAATGTACAAGGAAGTCATTTTGACTATAAGCATGAACAATCACACAAGCATTTACTATGTGACACTCACCAAGACAATAAAGGAATTCTTCTTGGGCTTTAATTTTTGGGTTTTACTCACATCAGATAAAGTGAAACAGGCCTGTCAACAGAGACATGACAAGAAAAAGAAAATTAGTCTAAATCAGACCATAGGAGAACTCTAAAGATGCAGAACATGTAAAATATGAATAACCAAATAGAGAAGTTAATCAATGTTTTAAAGCAATTTCATAAATACCATTTTCCTTTTCTAGCTATTTTATTTTTTTATTGGAGCAGTATAATTTTTGTCTTTGAATCTCTATAGATTTCTACAGTGCCTTGCATGTAGGTGCTTAACAGAGGTTTATTGAGTGGACATAAGGTATTGGTAAATATAAAACATATTAGCAATGAAGTAAATTGATATGCACTGTTACAATTAAAAGAGTGGTTGCCATAAACTGTGACCGTGGAAATATGGTTTCAAATAAAAAATATAGTGGTCGCCATGGGAAAATTCCCAAATATGAAATACCCAAGTCAGCTGGGTTTTTATGGAGATTTTAATTAATACAAATTAAGGAATTAATGAAAGGGAGAGAGAGAGTAAGAGGAAATAATGAGAAAAGGGCTAGGCCAGCTAGGCTTAAGCCTTAAGAGAGAGATCAGTCAGTCTTTTATCAACTCACCACAAGATCCTTCCAAGCAAAACTCTAGGGTTCAGAGAGACTCTCCAGTATAACTCAGGAAGCTGAACTAAGTTCAACCACGGAGAGAGAGACCAGCCTCCAATTCAGCTCCATAGCTGAATTACCTTCAGAGGCCTTCTGGTCTCCTTTTAAAGAGAATTTTCTCCTATGTCACCTCCCTTAAGTTTTCACATCTACCAATCACAGTAGACGTTTTCACAGGACTGACCATTCTTAATTCACATCTTCTTTAGTTCTCAATTTCTCTGGGTAGACTAAAACTTCACACCTCTTTTGTTAAGCTTGTCCCTTGCAAGTTTGCAAGTTGCCTGACCTTTTAGTGATTAATTTGGCCTTCATAGGTACTTAGCACCTTTTTGTATTATCTAAAAATGGACCCAACTTAAGGGTTTTAGCTTTACTTTAAATATGAGTTAAGTACTTTTCATTGTTCAGTAAGGAGTTTACAACTTTATTTTCCCCTAAAGTATGCTTAAGTATGAGTGGGGTAATGTTATAGTTCTCACATTCCTGATCAAGTACCTTCATTGTTTAAAATGGGGAATGATCTTAACCAAATGATCCAAGGTAGAGTCTGAGAATTTTTAACATTCACAAGTCTGAGAAATTTTAAGATTCACAGCACCCTTATCCATTACTATTCACCTATGTCAACTTTTGAAAGGTTTCTGTCACTTGTTTTTTAAAATCCTTCACAATTCTGGCAGGAATATTTATTCAGAATATATTTGTGCGCACATATTGTATCCATGAATAGAAAATAAGCTACTTGCATGGAGGGAGTTTCATTTTTTCTCTTTATATTCCCTGTGATTAGCACAGTGCCTTACTGTAGCTGAATGGTGTAAATTCTCTCAATTAAGGTGAAGAAACTTTCAATTAAGTTCCAATGTGACACATGCCCTACAAAGTCAGAGGGAGGAAAAAACAGTCCCTACTCTCAAAGAGTCTATATTCTACCAGAGGAAAACAAAATGTTCACACAAAAGTAAATTTGAAATACAGGGCAAGGATCTAGGCGGGTACAAAGAATTCCCAGGTGATACCAAAGCAGTTTGGCACTTTTTCTGCAACTTAATAGTTTTTAGAAGAGTTGCATAGTGAACTGAGAGTAAGAGAATTGCCCAGGGTCACATAGTTCATATATATTGAATATGAGACTTGTAGCTAGATTTTCCTGGCCCTATCCACTAATATCTCTAGCAACCTGCAAAATAAATATCAGCTATAAGTTTCCAAGGGGTGGGAAGAACTTCAGTTCTTCAAGAACCTGTAATTTCATTAGTCTAAGTTCTCTATTAGCTCTGACCATACCCTTAGAAGGCAAAGGAAAGATCTATTTGGAAACAGAAAGCCGAAGTTCAAATTCATAGCTACAAACTTCCAAAACTGAACTTGTATACAAATATAGGATCCACATAGACCTTAACTTGTGTACAATATAGTCAACAAAACGTTAAACTTGTATCTGATATACACAGTCAATACAAAGTAATCTAGATCACAATCAACTTGGTTCAAAGTAAGAGATCAAGAAAGACCTTCAGGCTGCGGGAAGAGTGGGTGGAGGGGAGGAAGGGAAATAATGTGATTATTGTAACCAAGGAATAATGTTCTAAATTGACTAAATAAATTTATTCAAATGGGGAAAAAAAGGAAGACCTTCAACTGAAATGAATGGCTAAAACAATTTACCAGATATATATGTATATCTGGTAAAAAAAAAAATATATATATATATATATACACACACACACACATAAATGATAAATTGCTTTAGCTATTCATTTCCCAATTAGGATGTAAGCTCTTAGAGGGAAGGAACTTAGTTTTTGATCTTGCATTTTCTTTGTATTCCTAGTACTTATTCCAGAGTATTTTATATAGGATTTAGTGGTTATTTACTGAGGGACATGCTACAAGTCTTCAAGACTCAACTCAAATGCCACCTCCTGAGTGAAGCTTTCTGTGGGCCTGTTTCCCTCTGAAAACACCTACCTTGTATATTCAACATATATCTTCTATGTACCTGACTGCTTGTTTGTCATCTCTCCTATCAGAATGCAAGTTCCTAATCATTAAGCCTGGCACATAGTAACCACTTAAATGCTTGTTGACTGAGAGACACACTAGCGTCCTTGGAGACTCAGCTCAAGTTCCCACCTTCGGAAGGAGACTTTTTTCCTCTCCCCTCTTTCTTCTACTGAAATCTCCTCTGAAATTACCACTCCTTTAAACATGTGTCCACCTGTATTCCTTCAAATCCCAGCTAAAATGCAGCCTTCTATAGAATGCCTTTCCTGATACTTTTTAATTCTTTGTATATTTCTCTGTTATTTTTAATTTATCCTCCATATATAGCTTGTTTGTACATAATTGTTTGCATGTTACCTCCCCATTAGACTGCTCTGAGCAAGGTACTGCGCTAAGTGCAGAAAACAGTCCTAATTCTCAAGGCGCTCCCATTCAAACATGAGAGAAAAAGCAGGCAATCACTGCAGAGTCATTAAGCACTTATTCAGCACCTGCCCAGTACCAGGCACTAAGTGCAGTGGCCAGTCCCTGCTCTCAAAAGGCTTCCATTCAAACAGGAGAGACAGCAGGCAAATAATCATGTGTATAGTCATTAAGCATTTATTAAGTGCCTGTTAGATACCAGGCAGTAAGGGCAGAGGCTAGTCTCTGCTCTCGGGGCTCTCATTCAGGCAAAGGACACGGCAAACAGCCAGGTCACCCGTCAGTCAGGAGGGATTCATGGAGCGCCCGGCTGAGCCAGGCCGGACCGGGCGGAGGTGAGCAAGCCAAAGCCTAGCAGAGGCGGCCCGGTCCCCCCAGTCCCGGTGCGGGCGTTGGCACGGTCTCCAGGTCAGTTAGTTCGAAGCCGGCTCCATCCCCATGACTGCGCGGGGATGGGGGCGGCCCCGGGGCCACTCCCAGCTGCTACCCGGGTCAGAGCCGGAGACAGCGAGCTTCTAACGGCCCAGCAAGCGCCTGCAGCCCCCCGGCCCTGGCCCAGCCCCACGAACCAGTTTCCTGGTGGCGTCAGTTCTTCGTCTCTCGCCGACTTAGGGCTTCTCCAACTTCTCGGGTGCGGGGGGAGGCTGCTGGGCCAGGGCGAGCCCCGGCCTCCGCCGGGCCCTGCCGCCCTGCTGCCCCGGCCCCCCAGAGTCCGGGCGGTGGCGGCACAACGCGTGCCCAGGGTAGGATACCTCACCAGGACCCACCCACAGCCGGCCGGGCTCCGGAGCCGCGAGCTAGAGGAGCGGGAGGGGCCGGGGGAAGAGAGGGAAGAAAAAAAAGGGGACGCGCCCCTCCACGCTGACGTAAGGACGCCACGCGCCGACTAGAGACACGCCCCCTCGCGCGCCTGCCGGAAAGCCCCGAGGGGAAAAGGAGATCAGGGGCGGGGCCAAGGAATGTAAGGGCTCTGCACGTGGGCGGGAGCTGCGAGTATTTGAGGCTGGAATAGTAGGCTGGGAAAGCATGGAGGCGACCTGGGCAGATCAAGACGGGCCTTCAAGGACGCTCACTGGCCCAAGAAGCTCGATACCGAGGAAGCTCCTGACTCTAGGCCAAGGGGCCTAGGGGCGAAGCTGGCGAGGCCTAGGGCCTCGAGCAAAGTAGGCCGAGGTTCCAGCAGAGCGGGACGCGCAGGTAGGTAATGAGGGGCAGAGTGCAGGGAAGAGAGTCCTGGACCCAGAGCCACAAAGACCTGAGTTCAAGTTGTGCCTCAAATGCTTGCTAGATTACTTGTTTTCAGTTTATTAATCTATCAAATAGGTATAACAGTACCTCACCAGATTGTAAGGAGCAGGTGAGGTCGCACATGTCAAGCTTTGAGCTCTATAAATTCTATGGAGCAGACTTTTTTTTCAGATGTGGAGAAGAATCTCCAAGAGAACCGGTGCAGGGCAATGGGTTCTGGAGGGGACCTCAAAGACCATATCTAGAAAATTTAACAATTTATGAAACAAGCCACCAGGATGTAGGGGGTCCTAGGCGCATAGGGCCATAGTGAGAGAACTAGAAGGTACCAGTTCTTGAAAGAAATAATTTAGTCTAATCTCCTTCCTAGTTGAGGAAACAGTGACCCAAAGTTACATAGTAAATTGCAGACCCCTGAATTGAACTCGTATCCTTTGTTTAAAATTCATGAACCTTGTACTATGCTGTCTTGCTAGGTGTAGTCAGCACCAATGAGAAAGGACCCAGTCTGAAGAAATTACTGGTCCTTGGAGTTCTGAAATCTCTACCTATTGTTGGCTTGTTTGTTAGTAAATAGCAATTCAGATCATCTCCTTGGTGGCTCTGCCATATTCCATTCCTGCAAGCACAGGCCACTTTTTAAAAAATATTTTTCCATACATAATTCATGTTGTCTCCCTCCCATCTTCTCTTCCCCCCCTCCCAGAGCTGACAGCAATTTCATTGGGTTATACATGTATTTTCACTCAAAACCTATTTCCTTTTTATTCATTTTTGTAATCTTTTAAACCGGAAATTATATACCCAAGTGATAAGTCATGTTTTCTTCTTCCTTGCTACTGTAATAGTTATAGGGATTGTAGGGATTCCACATTACTCCCACCCTCCTTTCTCTAGATGTAGACAGTATTCTTTCTCAAGTCCCCTGGGATTGTCCTAGATCATTGCATTACTTTTAGTAGCAAAATTTATTACATTTGATCATCCCACAATGTTTCAGTTACTGTGTATATAGTGTTCTTCCAATTTTGTTCATTTCATTCTGCATCAGTTCTTGTAGGTCCTTCCAGTTCTTATAGAAATTAAGTGATTCACCATTCCTTATAGCTCACTAAGTAATCCATCACCATCATATACTACAATTTGTTCAGCTGTTCCCCAATCAAGGCACACCTCCCTCATTTTTCAATTTTTTGCCACCACAAGAAGTACAGCTATAAATATTTTTGTACAAACAGATCTTTTACTATTTTTTTAAATATCTCTTTGGGATACAAACCTAGTAGTAGTATGGCTGGATTAAAGGGCATGCATTCTTTTAAAGCTTTTTGGGCATAATTCCAAATTGCTTTCCAGAATGGTTAGATCAATTCAGGATGACACCAACAATGTATTAGTGTCCCAATTTGCCACATCCCTTCCAATATTTATTATTTTCCTTTACTGTCATATTGACCCATCTGCTGTGTGTAAGGTGGTACCTCAGAGTTTTTTTGATTTTCATTTCTCAAATCTGGAGGAATTGGAACACTTTTTCTTATGATTATTGATACTTTTCATTTCTTCATCTGAAACCTGCCTCTTCAAATCCCTTGACCATTTGCCAATTGGGGAATGGCTTAATTTCTTATGAATTTGACTTAGTTCCTTATATATTTAAGAAATTAGACCTTTGTCAGAGAAATTTGTTATAAAAAAATTTTCCCAGTTTGTTACTTCCTTTCTAATTATGGTTACTTTGGTTTTGTTTGTACAAAACCTTTTTAATGCAATATAATAAAAATTATTCATTTTATATCTTGTAAATATACTTTATCTCTTGTTTGGTCTTAAATTCTTCCCTTCCCCATAGATTTGATACACTATTCCACATTCCCCTAATTTATAGTATCATTCTTTATATTTAAGTCATATACCCATTTTTAACTTATCTTGGTATAGGGTACACAGGCCCCTTTACCAGTCTTTTAGTTCTAGACTGCCCTCCCTATGTTAACCACTCCCATATCTAGTTGTTTAGCAAAAATCTTAGGCCTCTCTATAGCGCAGTTTCAAGGAGCGGTTGCTGTTCTTTCTCAAAATTTTTTCATGTTCTTCTTTTAGTCCCCCTTTTGGCTAGCATAGCAGCTTGAAAGTATTGCCAAACTCCTTTGCTGGAATTAAGTTGATTTCTTTTTCTTGTCTCTGTGGAAAATAGGTGATTGGTGTTATCCTTTGACTGATTCCTTTCCACTGAAGACCAAACTACCAGACTAAAAAAACATTTTGACTCCTTTATGCTATTTTTCTTCTCTTTAACCAGCTAAAAGTGATGGTGTTACACAACTGAAAAAACCTGAAATTTTCTGCTATACTTATATTTATTTTTTGGTTTTTAGAATGCTATCTGCTAAAAACATTGGGATTATTCCTGTTATTTTCCAGGGAAGTATCAAAACAACTAAAATATTTATCTTTCAGTAAGGTAATATAATTAGCTTAAGAGGTAAATAATAGAATTTGCATTGAAAATTTCTTCTCTGTGAAATAATTTTATTATAGATAACTTTATTATATAGCAGACACACTGTGGTCTGCAAAAAATCTTCATTGGATCCCTTAAGTAGGCAGTTGTTTTTGGCATAACCCATTACTTAAAAGTCTTATTCAAATACACATGCACACACAGAGTCTATGCCCATCATCATGGAATCAGAGCTGTGAGTCAATGCTGTATTTCTAGCCTTGGCAAGGTAAGGAGACTCCCCTCTCCCTGCCCAGATTCCAGAAAGAAAAAAAGGAAGGAAGGAATAGAGGAAAGAAAAGAAAAAGAAAGATTGTAAGTGGCAGGCTTACATTAAGGAATTGGAAGGAGGGCACATAGGATACCTAGAAGAGATAGTTCTAAGATTTCTAAGATAGGAAGGAAGACAGTAAGATTCCTGAAGTTGTCTCTGGAGCCAGGAGAGAAGGTAATAGATAGGTTGGGGAGCAGGGGCAGTCAGAAGCTATGGAAGAATCAAAGAAGTTGAGAACTAAAGAAAGCCCTTGTTTTTGACCATTTAGAGTTTATTGGTAACTTTTGTGGGAGCAGTTTTGAGAATTGGGGTTAAAAGCTGAATTACATAAGTTTTAGGAGAACAAATCTGAAATTTATGTCTTCTGAAGGCTTTTCATTTTTAGGAAATGTCTAAGTACATCACCCTGAGACAGAAAATTTACTTAAAGTTATAGAGAACTCGGTTC
The DNA here is from genome assembly GCF_027887165.1 of Monodelphis domestica. Lineage (NCBI taxonomy): Eukaryota > Metazoa > Chordata > Mammalia > Didelphimorphia > Didelphidae > Monodelphis > Monodelphis domestica. The sequence continues at coordinate 210,635,956 of NC_077232.1, forward strand.
TCTAAATTTCTAAAAATAAGCACAAGATTAAAGCAATAAAGAAAAATTGAAATCAGTTAATGTATAAAAACAGAGCACTCTTTTGAACATTTATTAACAATACACAGCAGTATATGATTAAACTCTTTCTTGTGTCTGTGTATTGTCTCCTCAACTGGATTATAAACTTGACAGGGACTTCTTTGTATTGCCAACAGCCTTAGTCCAGCATATCATAAATACTTAAAGAAGCTTGTTGAATAGAATAAAACCTATTAAGTAGGGAGAAAACAGTTAAATGTTTACTACTACCTACTCATATCTTTAATATCATAAACATGTTTAAAATACTATTAAAAGTAACAAAAATTGTGAACTTTTAGGTTTCTCATCAAAACAAGCTGTATATTTATATATAAAACAAAGGAACAGATTTCACAATTTAGAAATAATTTTGAAGCAATGCACTTAAACAGAAGTAGTCAAATTTTGTGAGGTTCTAGCTTGAAAAACAATTTTCTTTTCCTGATAAAAAAAGTTACAAATATTTCTTTTACCTCAAGGATTGTTAGTGGAAATCTTTTATCTCTTATTAATTGGGACACAAGAGAAGCAAATCACAGATCTGATTCACTGCTTTCTTTTGCTCCCCTCCCTTATTTTCTAAAGGTTATCTTAATAAGATATGTTAACTTGGCTTATCTGAAACCTCTGTCAGAGACTTCTTGATACAAAGAGCCCAGATACACTTTAGGAGATATATTATGTTCTTATGTTCTAATCTTTAATATACTGAGACCAATTGACCTTCTTGCAAATATAATGTTCTTCAGAACTAGCAACAAATCCAAAATTCAGTTCAACCCCAAGTGAGTGACCTAGTCACCACAATCAAGCAAAGGTCTCAAATCCTGGCCTTCAAAAGCCAGGAGCAATAAAAGGCCCAAGTGCATTAAAGAACCTGAGAAGATTGATCAGCTATTATAAGCCAGCAAAAATTGGGAGCCAACTACTTGCAACAGAAGCTTCATACCTTACAGTCTTAAGATATTTGAACAATCAGACTTTGATAAAAATGGACTAGAACTGGTAGGACTATGATATCAATGGCAGCTGTGGCTGCTCCTAGAACCTGAGATCATTAGATAGGAAACAAAAGATTGTCATTGGCTGGTTGTGAGACAACCCAAATCCAAGAACTGGAAATGGGAATGGAGCATCTTTAGTCCTAATCCTGGCAGCTGTGGTAAGCAAGGAGGGGAGAAGACTTATCCTCTTATGATCCTATTCCTGCTTGTCCTGACTATTTTTTCCTACCTTTCCAACAGTTGTTGGTGTATGGGCCTTGGGAAATAAATGTATACTCTCCCCCATACTACATCCCATAGATCTGTCTGTTAGTAAGAAATAGAAAGAGATTTGAGAGACAGCTAGAGACTAAGAGCTCCATATAGGAGTGCTTATATTATTCCTTTCCATTTTGAATATTGTGGGCATAGAACCCAGATATGGATTAGGGCTCCAGAGCTGTTTTGTGAATGAAATATATACACCCAGAAACATTCATATATATTTCTAAATATACATGTGTGCACACACAATTGTTTTGTTATTCTTTAAAGACATCAACTAATATTTTCATATTCACAGAACACTAAAGTGCTAAAGGAACATATAAAGATATATGCATAAAACTAATAGTTATTATGTATAGCTTGCATTTTTAAAAGTATTGATAAATTCAACATGCTAGTTTCAAAGCTATCTTGACTATGTCTCCTGTGCTCTTAAAAAATGCTAAAATGTCTTTTTCTTCCTTTTAAATTCTCTTCTCTTTACTAAATCTTCATGTGCAAATTAAAAAAAGGCAAACCCTTCTTTGTACCAAATAAGCATAGGTAAGCAAAATATCCATACTTTTTTGAGGTTCTAGCTTGGTGTAAAAACATTGATCTCAGTCTGCCCTATATCTCTTGTAAGTATTGTGTGACATTTTTCATCATTCCTTCTCTGGAGTTGTAGTTTGTTTGTCTTTTTTTTTTGACCCATTATCTTCCATCTTAGAATCAATACAGTATATTGGTTCCAAGACAGAAAAGTGGTAAGGGCTAGACAGTGGGAGTTAAGTGACTTGTGACTTACCCAGGGTCACACAGCTAGGAAGTATCTGAGGCCAGATTTGAACCCAGGCCTCTAGGACTGGCTCTCAGTACATACATATGCATATGTGTATAGATATATATTTTTTTCTGCTTTATTCTGTATCAGTTTATTTAAGTCTAGCCAGGTTTCTTTGAATATCTCATTTATTATTTCTTATGGCAAAATAATATTCCTTTACATTTATATATTGTAATTTATTCAGTTGTTCCCCATCTGAGGGGGATCTCTTTTTTGTTTGTTTTTTAATTTTACTTTTTAAAATATTTTTCCATGTTTACATGATGCATTTTCTTTCCCTCCCCTCTTCCCTCCCACCTCCCAGAGACGACAAGCAATTCCACTGGGTTATACAAATGTTATAACTTGATACCCATTTCCATATTATTCATTTTTGCAATAGAGCAGTCTTTTAAAACCAAAACCCCAAATCATGTACCCATATAAACAAGTGATAAGTCATATGTTTTTCTTCTGGATTTCTACTCCCACAGTTATTTCTTCGATGTGAATAGCATTCTTTCTCATAAGTCCTTTGGGATTGTCTTGAATCATTGCATTGCTACTAGTAGTAAAGTCACTTTATGTGTACAGTGTTCTCTTGGTTCTGTTCATTTCACTCTGCATCAGTTCATGAAGGTTCTTCTAATTCATATAGAAATCCTCCAGTTCATCATTCCTTGTAGTCTAATAGTATTACATCACCATCATATACCACAATTTGTTCAGCCATTCCCCAATTGAGGGACACCCCCTCATTTTCCAATTTTTTGCCACCACAGAGGATATGAATATTTTTGTACAACCCTTTTTTATTATCTCTTTGGGGTACGGATCAAAGGGCATGCATTCTTTTAAAGTCCTTTGGGCATAATTCCAAATTGCCTTCCAGAATGGTTGGATCAATTCACTATTCCACTAGCAGTGCATTAGTGTCCCAGTTTTGCCACAGAGGATCTCTTTTGTTTCCAATTCTTTGCTATAACAAAAAGAGCTGCTATAAATGTTTTCGTATGTTTGGGAACTATCCCTCTCTACTCTCTTTGAGGTCTCTGTGTAGTAATGAATGGCAAAGCCCAGGCATTTATGGAGTTGAGGTACTTTGGTGTATAGTTCCAAATTGCTTTCAAGAATGGCTGGACTAATTTACAGCTCCACCAACATTGCATTAATATACTTTTTCCCTCTTTTCCCCTCTCCCCCTTTCCCCCCATCTCCCTCTCCTCCCAACACACACACAGGAAGTTGGGGGCCTTTCTGGCTTGGTGAAAATCCCAAGACTTTTTCAGCAAGTAAACCCTGCCCTTAGGACCAGGCTTGTTTCCATATGAGAATGAAGAATTACTCTCAAACTGAGTGCTAGAATATCCTTTTTGTTATATAATAGGTATAGCAATAGCTAAACCAACATCAATTAGTTAACTGTTGTATGAACTGTAAATTCTGAGTCTGAGTCTGGCATGCTTCTAAGACCCACCAATAATTGTCCTTTTTTGCCATTCTTTCCAGTATAATGAGTATGAGATAGAATCTCAGAGGTGTTTAAATTTCTATTTACATTACATTATTACCATTAGGGGGTTTGAAGCATTGTTATATGAATGTTGATAACTTCTTTCAAGAATGCCCTACACATATACTTTGATAGTTTATCTATTGGTGAAAGGTTCTTATTCTTTTATATTAAAATTAGTTCTTTATAGACCTTATATCAGACCTTTAAGAGAAATATATTTTGCAAACCTTTTTTAGATTCCCTTCTCCTTTTGGCAAGGTGGAGCTTCTTTGGTGTAGAGGCTTTTTAATTTAAAGTAATCAGAATTGACTGTTTTCATCTTGTTATATGCTCTTCAGTGATTGTTCAGTCATGAGTCTTCCCCATCTTTAGTTGTGAAAGATGATCTCCCTTGCTGATCTAATTTATTTATGATATGACCTATTGCATCTAGGTAATGTATCCATTTGGAGTTTATTGTGTTATATGTGGTATGATATGATGTGTTGGTGTAAACCTAATTTCTACCAGATTGCTTTCCCCTTTCCCCAGCAGTTTGTCCTTATTGTAGTAATTATGGTGGGGTGTATGGGGTGCTCAGGGAGGGGTAATATCTCTGGTATGGAGGGCTTGTCGTGCCCTTCTAGGGCAGCTCTCCAGCCTCTGACCCTCACCTGACACCCAGCTCTCACTTGTGGCTGCCAGTAGCTGCTAGCATGCGGCAGCGGCCACACCCCAGGCAATGGCTTGCAACAGGCCGGCTAAACCTTGTGAGGGTAGCCATCGGGTCGATGTCCACCCCTGGTGAACTAGGGCTTTGCTCACCCAGCATGTGAAGACTGCTTCAGCAGAACAGGTGGAAGAAACCAACAAGAAGGTTCAATGGCTGAGAGGGCGATGCAGCAAGGCACTGTGGAGTGCTTAGGACGTGATGGAGCACAAAAGACAACACGGCCATCCAATGCAGCTGAGGAAGTCTCCAGGTGTAATTATTTTTCGTGCCACTGGAACCAGGCTTCCAACGCCGAGAGAGTGGGACTGTCTCTGTGCATTGACTTTTCCACTTAAATCTTCATGCACAGGTGTCTTTGTGCACAAAAACGCACAAAGACAATCGTCATCCTCGGTTCAAGAGACAACCAACAACAGTAATTATGGTCTTTTGATTGTAGAAGAGTAAGTTATGTTCATTTGGTTCTTTATGATCTAAATTGAATCTGCGCCACTGGTAGACTTTTCTATTTTTAACCAGTACCTAATACCTTTAAGGATTATTGCTTTGGAGTGTAGTTTCAGATCTAATACTATAATCTTTTTTTTTTCATTATTTCTTTTGAGATTTTTGACCTTCCTTTTCTAGATGAATTTTGTTATTATTTCCAGCCTTCTAATCCTTTGGTAGTTTGATATGGTACTGAATAAGTAAATTAATTTGATTTTTATTATATTGAAGTAGCCCAGCCAGCTAGCAATTAATTATCTCTTCACATATTTAATTTTTATTTTATTTTTGGAAAGAATAGTTTTCATTTGTAGTTCTATGATTCGTTTATGTTTCATAGTGGCAGATTCCCAAATATTTTATATGTTTTGTAGTTATTTTGCATGGGATTTCTCTTTCTCTTATTGCTACTCAGTTTTGTTGGTGGTGGGGTGGATTGCTAATATACATAAGTATTTTATATCCTGATATTTTGCTGAAGATATTGCAATTGTTTAGTTGACCCTTCTCTATCTTACATCATATATCTTTAAAAATCAATGTTTTTACTTTCTTCTTTGCCTCTGCTTATTTACTGTATTTCTTAGTGCTATACTTAGCATTTCTAGATCTGTCAAATAATATTGTAATAAAGGAAATCCTTGCTCTGTCTTTAATATTGTTATAAAGTCCCTGAGTTTATTTCTATTACATATAATGCTGGTTCTTAGTTTTAGGTAGATTTTATTTACCACATTAAGGAAAGGTCCATGCATTCCTTTGCTTCTGTAATAGTTAAAAAGATTTGTGTGCCAAATTGTAAGAGTTTAAAAAGTTGTGGTCTCCATTTATAATAATTAAAAATTAGCTTTAGTAGCTTTATTACAGCAAAGTAGAGATAGTATGAAGAGGGAAATGTAGGAAAGAGGTAGAAAATATTGCCTAGCTAAATACCCTAAAGTCTGGATCCAAGTGCCTCCAGACCACAAGTGTGAATCCAAATGTGAATCCCACCAGCCCACAAGAGTGTCTCCATCCAAGTATTTCTCCAATAAAAAGAAAGTCTGATGCCACAAAGATTGAGCCACCACTCACACCCAAAAGAATGTCCCACTGAAGACAGGAGACCTCAACCCAAGTGAGTCACCAAAACTGAACTGCTCTCTCAGTAAGAGCCACCAACGCAGAAATCCCTCTTTCAGCAAGAGCCTCCAACATAGGATCTCCAATGCAGAATGAATGTTCAGCTCTTTGGTCTCACCTTTCATAAGCTTTTTTCCCATGTCACTTCCTGCCTCTCTGGTTTATACTTCCTTTCAATGTGAGCTGGTCTATCTCTGCACATCTCAATGGTAAAAAGACCTCAAGGTCCCTGATTAATTAAAACAGAGGGAGGAAAAGTCCAAGTCCCCAATTGATTTAAGTTAAAAAGAAACAAAGGAGGATGATTCCATTTACACATTTCTTAGGGTTTTTAACATAAATAGGATTTCTATTTTGTCAATAGCTGTGTCTGCATCATATGATATGATCATGTGATTTTGATTGTTTTTTTATATTATTACGGTCTATTATGTTTATAGTTTTCCTAACATGGAAACAACCTTGCATTCCTGATATAAATCCAACTTGGTCAAAGTGTATAATCTTTTTAATATGTTGCCATAGATTCTTTTCAAATGTCTTATATACTATTTAATTATATTCATTAGAAATAATGATCTTTAGTAAGTAGTTTAATATTTTAGTTGATTAGAATACATTTATAAACCTTCCTAATCATTTTGTTTGTTTTTACCTCTGGTAAGTTCATTTATGGCACGTTCAAATTCCTTTTTTGAGATTTAAAAGCTGCTTTGTTCTGTCAATTTGACTATTTTTATTTCTGTAAATACCCATCCATTTAAGATATTAGTTTTGTTGTCATAGTTGGACAAAATGGTCTGTAACAGTTTACTTCATTTCTTCAATTTTTATGAATTCTCCTTTTTCATTTTTGATAATTGACAATTTACTTTTCCTCCTAGAAGTGGCAGTAGAGAACTGAGTCTTCTTCCGGGCTCTTTGAATTGAAGAACTTTAGAGAATGAACATTTAGCTTTAGAAAGATCTGGGGAGATATGGAGATCTTCAGGAGAAAATGAGGTTTTGGGTGCCAAGAGGTGAGAGCAAATGTAAATATAGTTTGAGAATGAAGGGTAGTTTGTCATCAGTCAAGTATAGATTGTAGGAGGAGGTACCTTATGTGAGGGAAGAAGGAGTTAGTATGAAGAAAAAACTATAGGGATTGGAGAATGTTAGGGCCAGTGTGGATAGGGGTAAGCATATGAGGAAAAATTAGTATGGAAAAGAATTGCTGACTAGGCAGTCATTGGTCATGAAAAACACCAAAGAAGCTTTTAGGGTGGAGAGATACTATGTGACAAATTAGTCCTCAGATTTGAACCAGAATGCTAGGGTAAGGGAAGCAGAGGAATGGAGTGGATTTGGATCCAGGGCCCCAGGTCCAAATCCCTACTAGCTGCATGACCTTGGACATGTCCCTTGTCCTCTCAGATTCTTAGATGACTTCTTTATTTGGTTAAGACAGTAATTAACATTGATAAGAATATACTTTTTAAACCTGGAAGAGCAATATCAATGTGATTATTGTTAAAATTGGATGTTACTATTGTGACAAGGAAATCACTTGAAATTTCCAACATTTATAAGTCTAAGAAATTTTAAGGTTTACACTATTCTATCACTGAGCCTATCAACCAACAAGATCCCAAAGATTTGATTGTGTCTGTAGAGTGTCAAGAGAATCACATGATCATAGGGGAAGAAGACCTTTACACAGAATGGGTATCTAATAATGATTTATTTTTTAAAGAATGCCTTTTAACTTTTAAGGCTATACATAAAATACTAACCATACCATCTTTGTTTCTAGGAGTATATATCAGTTATGGATAGTTTTTGGCTAATATAGGTAGTTCTGATAAAAGAAACAGGCCCCCCCCCCCCCCTGAGGCTCTTACCATCCTTCATCTCCTTTGATGGGGCTCCTACTCTTTATGGAAAAAAAGTGGAGTGCTAAGGTTATATCCTGTAGTAGTAGTGGTGGTCTCTCGGTGACCGAGAATGACGATTGTCTTTGTGCAGTTTCATCTACAGTGTACCCTCATGTGGCTTTGGAGTCCAAAGGCTGAGGCGCACAGTTTGTGGCACATGGGGCCTGGGACGCCAGTTGTTACAGGAGGTGCGGCTGTGGCCTGGTGTCGGCGTTCATGCGCAGTGGCAAGACGTCGATGTCGCTCATCTTCAAAGGTGGCGGCATGGTGAATGTGGGTTCGCCAGCTGCTTCTGACAAAGGCAGCGAGTTCTAGTTGCTTTGGTGTAATGCCAGCCCACTTCAAGTTGGACTTTAGCTGATCCTTGAATCTTTTCTTTGGTCAGCTGAGTCCAGCTGACAGCTCACCGTAGAATACCTGACTTGGTATGCGCTGTGGGTCCATGTGGATGATGTGTCCAGACCATCGTAGCTGGGCTTTGAGGACCATGACTTCGATGCTGGTGGAGTTGGGCCTGTCGAGGACTTCCTGGTTGGTGATTCAGTCTTGCCATCAGATCCTCATGATTGACCGGAGGGAGCGTTGGTGGAATTGCTCCAGCTGTTTCATGTGCTTCCGGTACAGTGTCCATGTCTCACAACCGTACAGGAGCGAGCTGAGGACCACTGCGTTGTACACTTTGAGCTTCGTCGCAGTGCTTACACCTCTGTGTTGGAGGACTTTGCAGCGCAGCCGCCCGAGTGCCTGGCTGGCCTTTTGGATCCTGGCATTAATCTCGTGGTCTAGGGACCCGTCGTTGGCGATGGTGCTGCCCAGGTCCTGGAAAGTGTTGACGTTAGAAAGCTGCGTGCCATCGATTGTAATGCACGGCTGGTCCGTTGGCCTCCCTGGTGCAGGTTGGAACAGCCCCTCTGTTTTGCTGAGGCTGATAGTCAGGCCAAACAGTTTTGTTGCGGTGGAGAACCTGTCCACAATGGTTTGGAGATGATTTTCTTGGTGGGCCATGAGAGCACAGTCATCTGCGAAGAGAGCTTCCAGGAGGAGTCTCTCTGTTGTCTTTGTTTTTGCAGTCAGGCGGCGAAGGTCGAATAGTGAGCCATCCAGTCGGTATTTGATGTAGATATATCCTGGCTATTGGACCCATAACACCATTCTGCAGTATTGAGTAGTCCATGCTCTGGCCTCTGTTCTTTATTTCTACCTGTTGGATCAACTGCACCACACAGTTCTAGTCAGTAAGCTGCTTCTGCATTGGGCCTACAGATTTATTTGGATTCATCAGACATAGAGGTAGGTATGGGAATGCATTGGATATGTTTTTTCAGCACTCCAGGGAACAATTTGGATATAAGGTCATGTCTTTTGAATTGATTTATGCCCCTGAAACTTTTTAATGATTTTTAACTCAATTTCTCATGGATTAAGTGATTATTTTGTACCTCTCTGGAAGACCACAGTCTGCTGTTATTGTTAAAAAATAATCCTCTAGTGTCTAAGTATCACTACCTATTGTCAGAACTGAAATAAGAATTGGAGTTTCTGTACAAAGAATAAGAAATCTGGTGAAGACAGTGATTTAAATAGATACATAAAAAGTGAAATGTTACACAGCCTTGGAGGTCCTAGGGTCCCAGTGGTCTTTCAGCCATTCATGTAATTTGACAGCTATTACAGCCACTTTATCTTGTGTTCTTCCAGTCTGATCACATACCTCACTGATATATTCTAGAACACAGTCTTGGGCTATCAGATGTTAAGAGACCCTATAGGGTCAGAGGTAGGCTGTACAGACAGCCCTAGCTAACCATAATCTTCTATTGCAAGGTCAAATGGAGAGGAAGTCTCTTAACATCTGATAGCCCAAGACTGTATAAAATGGATGGTCAAGAACAACCAAAGCTCACTTCTTTAGAAATTCAAGTCAGTATTCTGTGGCCATTTATGAGGAAACGGAATCTACAAAGTTTATCTTATGTTAAATTCCCTGTTCAGGTATGAAGATTGAAGTCAGCAAAAAAAGGCCAGAATATACTGGTTTCACAACCTGAGACTGGCTTGGCAATCACAGAAGTCTTCTTGAATGTGATATGACTGTCTACTGTGTGAAGGAAAGTTATCCTCGCCTTTTGGTGTCTCAAATGTGATTATCCCCTGTTGTCTACCTGCATACCCCTTGCCACTGTGGAGACTTCTCAAGACTGATGAAATTTTTTATTTATCTTTAAAGGATTTCCCTAATTCTTGCTAGTAGTGCTGAAGCTCTAAGCCAAGGTTTTTACCTCCCCATTGTGACTGCGAAAATGTGGGTTCAATATCTGAATTGCCAAAACTATAAAAATAATTTGTGTCTTGATTTTATATCAAAAATAAGTGGTCGCCATGGGAAAAATTCCCAAATATGAAATACCCAAGTCAGCTGGGTTTTATGGAGATTTTAAGGGAAGGGAGAGAGACAGAGTAAGAGGAAATAGTAGGAAAAGGCCTAGGGACTAAGCCAAATGGCCTAGGCCTTTCTCTTTAAGAGAGAAAATTACGTCAGTCTTTTATCCACTCACCACAAGATTTTGTCCCAAGCAAAACTCCAACTAAGTTCAGAGGCCCAGCTACTCCAACTAGTCCGAGATCCAACTCCCCTAAGTTGAGAGAGCCAGCTCCTTTTAAAGAGAAATTTCTCCTATGTCACCTCCCCTAAATTTTCACATCTACCAATCACAGTAGACGCTTTCCACAGGACTGATCATTCTTAATTTACATCTTCTTTTGTTAATCACCTTCCCTGAGTAGACTAAAACTTCACACATCTTGCTAAGCTTACCCTTTGTAAGTTGCTTGACCTTTTATTGATTAATTTAACCTTTATAGGTACTTAGCACCCTTTTGTATTAGATCTAAAAATAGACCACCTAGCTTAGGGTTTTTGCTCCACTATGAGTTGGGAACTTTTCATTGTTCAGTAAGGAATTTTACAACTTTATCTTCCCCTAAAGTATTCCTAAGTATGGGCAGAGTAATGTAAAATTCCCAACACATTCCTGACCAAGTACCTCCATTGTTTAAATGGGGAATAGCTTAACCAAATCTTCTAAGGTATAGTCTGAGCAGTTTTAAGATTCACACCATCCCGGAATGGATGATTCCCATCTCCTGCCACAACACCCATGAACAGCCCCAACCCCTCCCACGAGGGACTACTTTGTGTGGGCTTTTCAGCCCAACCCAAGCAGTCTTGACCTCTGTCAGGGCTGCATGCAAGCACCTCCTGTGGAGAGCAGCAGAAACAGCAGCTGCTGCTGTAACCAAGCATGCTTAGCACCCCACAAGTCAGTGAGCTGAGCTCACCCAGTGGCCAGGGCATGTCCCTGCAGCTGGCCCACAAGGTGCATCCCATACCCTGTGGGCAACTGCCAACCCATGGATCTCCATGATGTCCCTACCCTGACGTATCTAGTCCCAGCTGCTAGGCCCAAGAGGCCCAGTCCATCCCTGAGCTCATGCCCCTCAACATAGACACTCCTGACACTTTAGCGCACCGCCTGACAAACCCATTCCTCCCATACTGTGCAGGTGCGAACCCACTTGGATAAGAGCTGCTTGCCCACCCACCCCCATACATACTTTGTATATATGCATGGACTTTTCCCTTCAGACCTGTCCCAGCCCTGACAGGCACTCGGGACAGTTCCTGGAGCATCTAATCCCACCTTGGAGCATTACCTGCTATTAAGTAATAAAAATGCAAGCAATTAAAAAAAATTAAATTGAATAAAATTAATACCATTCTAAAAAAAAATTAGGTATACATGCTTGTCTCAGTTTACCAGAACCGTCTACAACATATCACTTTTGTTTTAGTTTCAATGCCATGTATCACTGGTTGTGAGCCTATGGCATGTGTGCCAAAGATGGCACACAGGCCTCTCTCTGTGCATGTGGGGTACCCCCTGCAGAGTTGCTCCCTTCCCTCTCTCCACCATGCTTCCCTGCTTTTATCCCTCCCCTGAGCAGAATGCTCAGGCCCCTCCCCTCCCCCTCTCCCATCCCTGTCTATGATGAGGGGCAGGGGATGGGGTTCTCTCCCAACACTGGGGCAGCCACACCCCCTAAAAGATCTCCACTTTACTTCTTCCCTGCCAGCCACCAGTCTTGGGGGTGACCAAAGGCTAATTACACACCCTCTGCCCCCTGCTCCCACCCCCACATGGATTACAGCCCAGTAGGCAGGTAGGGTTGGATGCTGGGGTGGGTCCTGTGGCCCCAGGGCACAGGCTTCCCCTGTGCCAGCCAGCTGGGAGCTGGCCCTGCCCCCAAAAACAGAGTGGGGAGCACTGAGTCTCTGACCTGGCCTATCCTCTAGCCTTTCCCCACCTTCCTGGTTCATCAAAGCCTGGAAGCTGCTCCACCTGCACCATCCCACCCCCTGGCTGGGTACAGGAGCAGGTTCCCATGGCTGCAGGAGGCAGCTTACCCAGGCTGAAGTCTGCTGGGAGCTGGCCCTGCCTTAAAATGCAGAATGGGGGACACTGGGTCTCTGAGCTGCCTACCCCCTAACCTTGCCCCACTTTCCTGGCCCATCAAAGCCTGGAAGCAGCCCTCTAGTTTGGCCAGCCCTCCCATACCCCCATGCAAGGGGAAGGGCACTGCACACAGTGGGGGTGGGGTGTTAGCCTAAGCATGCAGTCTGGGGGGTGAGGCAGGGCACAGCATAGGTCCCTAAAAGGTTCTCCATCGTGGCCATATATAAACCTGTTATTGAATAATAGATTGAACCATTTTTAATTTATTAAGTGAGATGCCAACAGTCATGCTTCTTACCATTATTCCAGTTCAGTAGTACATTGTTTTAAAACTTTGATTGCCTTACATAAATTTCTTATTTAACCCTAAATCTATAGCCTGCTAATACATAGCAGACTAGTTTAAAAAAAAAAACAACAACCCAAAATACCAAAGTCCATTTCTGCTGATTTTAAATTAAACTTCAAGAAAGTTCAGGCCTACCTCAGGACTCTGCTGGGCCCCAGCTTCCCAGGGCCACACAACTGGTGCTGGGCCCAACCTCTAACCACCCTACCTAGGTTGGGATTTATCTTCCTCAGCAGATGCAGCAGCATCCACATGCTGGGCCCCAAACAGACAGGCAGAAGGGAGGTAGGGAAGAAAGATTAGGGACCTTTCTAAACACAGAACAAAAACCATGCCCCATTTTGGGCAGAAAATCAACTAAGTTCTTTTTTAATTTCTTTAACAGCACCTTATGAATTAAGCAGGACATTGTGACAGGGAAGCCATAAGGGTATATTTCTGACCAGATTTTTCTTTGGAGAGATAAAAATGGGAAATATTGTTCTAAATCCAGCAGAGTTCCTACAGGTTCTCCATTACATAAGATATTAGCATCATGGAATGAACCAGTTTTCCCAATAGAGTCATGTATGTCAAAGAAAGATTGTTTCTCTCTGTAAGAGATGGTCTGTTTGTGTGTTCAGCTCGCCACATTTTGGCTCATTCAACTATAAGGTCTTAAAAGAATTGAAATTGACAATTGGCATCAAAATTTCCAGAGAGTTTTTCTGGTGGTTATTTCAGTCATACTACCTTGATGGCTCCACCAAACCAATGCTACCAAAAACCTCTCAGTTGAATCTGAAACAGCATAGATATTAGAGCCAGAACCTTGCCTTATTTCAGAATCTAAAATTGGCACCCTGGCTTCTTTCCAGCCCTCCTGCCATGAGGCTACTCCTCCAACCCATCCTGACTTGACTCCAATCCTGCCCCTCTCACTACCATCCCACCTATGGTCCCATCTCTCTTCCCCATGCCCAATGTCTCCTTTACCCTGCCCACACTTTCCTCTTACCTTGCCCAGCCTCTCTCCCCAATTCCCCACCCAGCTTCTCCCTCCCTCGCCTGGTCTCTCTACCTCTCTTCCCCTTTCCCCCATAACAACAAACAACAAACAAGCACCAGACACCACAGACAACTCCAATACATCCCCCTTCAGGGATGTTCCCACCCATGATAGATGAGGGAATTTAATCAGTATTAGACATCACATACCCTTCAGTCCAAGGGACATTGATAGAGTCATTGAGAAAACTCTTGCCTTTGATGAGGAACCTATGGTGGGGATCAAAAAGTTTGAAAATATATTTAGGACATGTAACTCAAGTCGGTCTGATGTTACAGATTTACTTCATGTTTTTTTTTCTACAGAAGGAGAAAGGAACATGATCCTTTCCGCTGTAAACTTTTCTCAACATGAAAATGCAATGTTTTAGCCTCTGGATAATCCCCCCCCCCCATCCAAATTTTGCCACAGATCATACACAACTATGTAAGGCCAAAGAAGCTTTATTAAAGGGAATGAAAGCTTGCTCTGCAAGGCCAAGTAATAGGACTAAATTTGACCACATTAGACAGAAAAAGGTCAAGTTTTATGACAGAATTGTTGAACTAAGATCTAGTTATCTTGGCCTAGATGTCTTCAAAGAGACAGATTTTAGGATCATAAGGAATCATTTTGTAAATCACTCTTCCAGAGAAATTAAGGAATATTTTCAAAACAATTGCCCAGATTGGACTAGCATGGACACAGAACAATTAAAGATGATAGCAATATATATATCTTTGAAGGCCATAAAAGGTGAGAAAGAGAGAAAGCTGAGAAAAAAGAATTAGAAAGGCAATAGAGAGGAAAAGCTAAAATTGGAGAGGAGAGAAAAGGAAAGCTGAAAAAGAGGAATTAGAAAAGAAGGAACAAGGAAATTGTGGTGGTTACTTTAGCTCTTGTTTTAACAAATATAGTTGAGGACGTTGTAGTTCCTTTGAAGGAATCCATGAAAACACTAGTTGATAAGCAATCAATAACATGCTACTTTTGTGGAAGACAAGGTCCTTTATCTGTGGATTGTAGAAAGAATAGCCAAGAAAATAGAAAGAAACTGGAGGAATAACAATAATGTTAGAAATTCCAATAGGGCTAGTAACTCAAATGAGGCAAATCATAATGTATACCAAAGCATCTGTGTTGGAGCTTGTGCTCATTGTGGAGTCCCCACCCAGTGTGGGGGACTCCAGAGAAATACCCAGAACTCTTTATAAAGGGGGTGGGGGTGGAGGGCTTTGACTTCCCAGACCCTGATGTTTTATTGCTAATTATCCCAGTCTACTCCCCTCCTGAAAATAAAGAGCCTCTCATGTCCCTAAAACGTGGGAACACTTATTATGATTGCTTCCTAGACATTGGAGCTTCCAGATCATTTTTAGTGAGTAAACCTGATTCTGAGTGTAATTCTATTGATTCTTTAAATGTAGTTAGTATGTGTATCAGGAACATCTTAAAATATCTCCAAACTCTCCTTGGGACTCCTGTCAGTACAACATTCTTTCCATCTAATGCCCAGTTCCCATACAAACTTGCTAAGGAGAGATCTTTTGTGCAAACTTAAAACCATGATAACATGCTGCCCAGATGACTCTATGATGCTAAAATTGCCTGAGGAATCTCTAACCTTATTCCCAGTACTGCTTTCAGACAGGAGGTGAAAGATCCCACCCCCTACCCCCTTTGAAATCTCAGCAGATATCACTGAGTCTTTCTGGGCTACATCTTCTGATGTAGCTCTACTTAAAACAACTGTTTCTGTTCTGATTAGGACAAAAGGTGGCCCACCTCCTTCCATTCCTCAGTATGCTCTATCAAGAGAGCCGGTTGAAGAAATTTTCCCAGTGATAGATTAATTAATTGATCAAGGGATAAGAATTCCATGTAAATCTGAATATAATATGCCTATTCTCCCTGTAAGGAAACCAAAGCCAACACCATATGGAAAGCCTATTTATCAGTTTGTACAAGTTCCAAGGGCAATAAATAACATGGCATAAAGAGACCCTGTGGTTCCTAATCTGGTTACAATTATCTCATATTTCCAACATAACCACATATTTTACTCTGGTGGATTTGTGCTCTGCATTTTTTCTCCATCTATATCCATGAAAATTCCAGAAAAATATTTGCTTTTACCTGGTGTATATATATATATTTTTTAACTTTTTTTCCTTTTTCTTTTTTTTTTTGATCTCCTCTTGTTTGGGTTTTTGAGGGGTGGGGTGGGTTTGTTGTTGTTGTTGTTGTTGTTGTTTGAGAATTGATTCATATACCTCCTATCTTAGCCATGCATCCCAGGGTGATTCTAATTTTGGTCAACACCCTCCTGGGGGGAGGGGAGGAAGATTGTATAATTATCCAAAAATCCAAAGTTTAAGATCTTTTAAAGTAATTTTAGAAAAAGAAAATCACCAACACCCTGGACCAGGGAAGTGGACCTTCTGGAGAAGACATTATGGAAATGCTTGCAGAAATCACATATTAAATTAAGAGATCCAAAGTGAACTTTTGAATATAATGAACTGAACTGAAGAGGGCTGAACCTATCATTTATTCTGATTGTAAACTGTTATGCCAAAGGGTAGTGCCCCCTAATTGACTTTTTGTCAATGAATCTATCAATCATTTTTTTCCTCTTTTTCCCCTCTTTCCCTCTTATTCCCCAAATGGTTGTAATTCCCTCTATGTAAAGGGCAATATTTTATACCCCCTGGTGAGCGAATGTTAAACGTATAGACTCCACATGTGGAATGATTCACTGGGGAAGCCTGACATATTAATCTCCTAGAAAACCCAAGTGAGGATATTTGACGTACTGGTCTCCCAAAGAATCAGAGGAGAGGATTGTATAAAGGAAATTTATCCTCCTGCTCTGGTGTCACAAATGTGGCAAATACCTGCATACCTAGTGTCAGATTGAATGTAACACAGGTATGGAGGGCAAGGAGCCAGGGGAGTTTATCTGTGAGGGACAAGGAGGTAGTCCTGCTCTCTCTGTACTTACTCTGGTGCTGATTACTGCCCAAGGAGCTACTGGAGAAAAAGCAACTAAAATGGGGAAATTAGATTAGGAAATTGTCTCTCTCTCTTCTTCCCTTCCCTCTCCTATCTTTATCCATAATTCATAATAAATTTGTTAAGTCTATCCAGACTCATATTTTAAAACTAGCAAAATGATATTTTACATTCAAAGTAATGTCCTTTAATAAAACAAAATGTTTGTCTTATTTTAAACCAAATTTAAGTATGAATTAGATATGATAATATGATTTTTGGTGGACTTTTAAAGAATAAGAACAAGGATTATATCCATTTTTACTTATATGATAATTTTTTAACTTTACAAGTATTAGAATATAAATTTTGTATAAGAAAATATAAAATCATGAGTAAAGAAAATAAATTTTAAAATCCATAACACTCTTTCCTCCCTCCCACACATACACCCAGATTTTGAATTAATGTACATATAACTCTTAACTTCAACTATTGTTTGATTAATCCAACCCCCCTCCCCCACTCCCTGCTGAAGGGCAATTTAAAGTGGACCTTGGAGTGATGCCTGGTTTCAATCTTTGGTAGTACCAGGTGCATTACTGTGGGGAAGTCATTGTTAACCTTAGAGCAACTCCCTATGAAAGTAAGTTACAGATGTTTTGGTAATAGTCAGTGTGTATATACTTTTCATTGTTTTTTCCCTCCATGATACTTTGTTAGCATCTTATTATTTGAATTGTTAAAAAATGTTTGTTTTAAATGACACACAGGATGATTGGTGGGTATACAGCTGGTCTTGAATGCAGACCCTAGATTCAAGCCCTGCAAGTCTGTACAGTTTAAAAGTATGACAAAAGGAAAATGTTAGCAGAAAAATTAAATGTATTTCTTATGACACATTTAAATTTTCTGAATTCTCCAATGAAAAGAGTTAGTGAAGATATTGCTTGCAAGAAATGGATTTGTTCTAAAATGTACTATGATACTAAAAGTCTTAAAAATTCAGTATTTGTAGTTATGACACCTGATAATATAGGATTCAAACATTAGATGAGACAATTGTAAATGGAAAAATAACAATAATTCTCAAGAACCATCAAACAATTCAGTAATTTAACTTAAAGAAAAATTAACAGTAATACAAGAAGAAAAAGATAAAAGATGATAAGGAATATTATTCAATGCCAAGACAACAAGCATTTATTAAATGTCAGCCATATGCCAGGCAAAAATAAGAAAGGCCCGAATTATTAAGTAAATGAGAGAATGAGGAGATACACATTCTCTTCAAGAATATATGAGTACTCACAAAACTTAATTATATAGAATGAATAGAGGACATATACAAATTTGAAAAAGCAACAGCTTTGTAAACAACACATATAATTATGTATATATATATGTGTGTGTGTGTATATATATATATATACTATTTTTTCATGACATTGTTGTGCCATGAAATTCAGTATCAAGCAAAAGAAAAATTTCAAGGAAAGCAGTGAAAGTGGAAATTTTCAGAAACATGGTATACCATATGAAAATTATTGGGTGGAAACCAAAGCAATTTTTAGAGACAAACTTATAGCATTACCTACACAAATAAAAGAAAAGGATGAATCCAGTTTGAAAAGGTACAAAGCAATAATCCAAAGGAAAATTTTTAAAAGATTATAAAACCAGATAAATAGAATAGAACCCTCTTCCATAATGGAATTGATTAAACTAGGTTTTTCCAAATTCTACTAATTAAGATGGAAAAAGTTTGAATTTTTTTAAAGTAGGAAACATTGAAATCAGAAAATTACAAATAATAAAGTAGTCACAACAAACATTAAAAATATTACATAATTTATGTAGTATACTCTAATGGAACAAATATGTTCTGTTGTATCAAATATAAATGGAGTTACTGAACTGATGAAGATGCCTGCAGACTGCATATTGACTTAGGAAACCAAATGTTTCTTATTTTATTACTACATCAACACATTAAAATCAGAAAGGTACTACTTTAAATCTAGTTTGAGCTGAACAGTATTATTACCACTTCTTTGTGTTTTTGACACCTCTTCTCTCTGATGTGTCTTCCTCCAGTAAGGATGACTACCTGTTCTCTGTCCTCAACATACAGCTGAGGGGTTAGAGTGTCTTGCCTCTTTAACATTATTGACGCATACTCTAATGTAGTTCTACTGTTATTCCAGGTTCCATTTATCTATTTGCTTTGATAAGCTTTTACACATGGGTATTTACTGTGAAGACGTAATAACAAAAGTACAAATATTTTCCACCAATACCTTTGTGTCCCACTTTGTGCCTTTGTCTCTACAGAGAGTGTGCAAAGACTTAGTACAGTTTCTATATAGCATCAATCCCACCAAGTTTATGTGGAATTATTACTAGATGATTCCTTGTCTCAGTTACTGGTAGTTAGAGTCACAATGGCACTCCTTGATCCTGTTGATACTTTGGGCATGATGCTGAAGTGATGCAAAATCCAGCATTGATTTGACATCTGGACTTAGGGGCAGCTAGATAGAAATGGGAGGTTCTGGGTTCAAATGTGGAAGCAGGTATTTCCTAGCTGTGTGACAATGAGTAAGTTGCTTAACTCCAATTGCCTAACCCTTAACACTCTTTGCCTTAAAGATTTATCAGCCCTTCCTTTTTTATACTAACAAATTATAGTTATTAGGGCAACATTATGTAGATTTTAAAAATTGCCATTGGAGCCAAGAAGACATGGGTTTAAGTCTTGCTTCTGACATAATAGCTGAGTGACACTAGATTTAATGTCTAGTCAACCCCACAACTGCTCATAGAACTAAGACTTAAGTTGTAAAGTTCTCTATACCACTGAAATCACAAGTCCTGGCCATATGTCCTTAGAGATCCTGAAGACTATTAATCTGTAAAATACAAATTACTCAAACTGACAATAGAAAGTTAATCATTCAAGCTGAATACCTTCTAAAAACAAATAATTCCAAAATATGAGAGACTGTTGGCAGAATGGCTACAGTGCCAGCTTTGGAGTCAGCATGCCCTAAATTCATGTCCTGATTGACACACAACCCACTGCAGGACTGAGTCTGGGTAAGTCATTCAACTTAGTTCCTCAGGCAACACCATAAATTTCAAAATAGCAATAGGTCTCCATTAATGAGGGGGAACTGGAATGACCTCCAGGAACTGATGCAGAGTGAAAGGAGTAGAACCAGGAGAACCTTATACACAGAGATGGATGCACTGTGGCACAATCAATTGTAATGGACTTCTCTACTAGCAGTAATGCAATGATCCAGGAAAATTCTGAGGGACTTATGAGAAAGAACACTATCCACATCCAGAGAAAGAACTGTGAGAGTAGAAACACAGAAGAAAAACAAATGTTTGATCACATGGGTCATGGGGATATGATTGGGGATGTAAACTCTAAACAATCACCCTAGAGCAAACATCAACAACATGAAAATAAGTCTTAATCAATGACACATTTTGTAAAGCCCAGAGGAATTGTGTATTAGCTCCTGGGGAGGGGGGTTGAGTAGGAGGGGAGAAGGAAAGAACATGAATCATGTAACCATGGGAAAATATTCTTAATTAAATAAAAAATTTCAATAAAAATTATCAGTATAATACAAAATTTAACCACGAAATCTTAAAAATAATATGTGATTATGGGGCAGCTAGACCACATAGTGGATAGAGCTCCAGACCAGGAGTCAGGAGGACCTGGGTGCATATTCAGATACTTACTAGCTATGTCACCCTGTGCCAATCACTGAACTTTGTTTGCCTAATCCTTGCCACTCTTCTATCTTAAAATTGACACTGATAGAAGGTAAGGGTTTTTTTTTAAGTGGTAAAAATAGTATGTGATTATGTAAGTAAATGGACAAAAGTCATTAGACAAAAATTCAGTTGACTAATAGCTATTTTAAAAGTCTAGAAATAAAGGGCTTTTTCCTCAAGAAAATTAAAACTATCATTCAAACCAAAAATCAACAAAAAGAATTTTCACTAAAGAGTTCTAAAGTCAGAAAAGATGTTTAAACTCATTCTCATATATAGTGCTGAAAATTCTACCAGATGATATATAACTGAAAAAAAAATACAGGGATTATCATTGGACATGGTGAGGTAAAAATATCAGTATTTTCAGATGACAATACTGTATCAAAAAAAAATCTAATTATTAAATTTTACTGGAAATAATTTGAACAGGATCTGAATTCCTGGAAGAATTCCAGCTGGATGAGTTAAACATTAAAAATACCAAATATAATATTTACTAATAAAAATGAAAAACTACTAATCAAAAATTACTTGTAATTTTTTTTCCTTTACATAAAGATCAAGAAAGTGTCATTAAAAAGAAGCCACTTGAAATAATATTTTTTTTTAATCAAACATTTGGGAACTAACTAAGTAGAAATACACTTGACCCAAATAGGAATAGCCATTTTTAAAAATGATTGAAAGGCAATCTTAACTAATTGGAATGAAATTCCATGTTCATGAATAAGGCAGATTAACATCTAAAAATGGCATTTCCAAAACTAATATTTAATGCCTATTTACATATTTAATGCATATTTATTCTATATATATATACATATTCATATTATATAATACCTATTTAATCTATGTACTTAATGCAAATCCAGTCAAAATATCTAGGAACTTCTTAATAGAAGTAGATAAAATTTAATGAAATAAAAGTTGGTGCAAGTAACGTTGCTACTCTGTAAATCATTACAAAGCAATTATTAAAAATGGTACTGGACAAAAAGATCAAGAATAGTGGAATAGATAGAAATGCCAGCAAATTATCCAAAAATAAAAGATTTGTTTTTAGCAGATGTATTTGGGGGAAATTGTTTTAGCAATCTGTTGGGAAATGGATTTAAGCCACTTCTATCACTATTCCTGGAAAAATTCCAGCTGAATGATAGTATTAAACATTAAAAATGTAGAATATAATGAAATAATGCAAGGTTAAAAAAGCAGAAATGTACACATTATTTTCAACCATATAGGAGGTAAAATGGATGAGAATGAAGGGACAATTCATTAAAGCTTTGTTACAACATTTTGAGGGATTAATTGTATATTTAAATGTAAGTAATTGCAAAACAAAAGTAGTATTGATGTTCATTTCTGTCCTTAGAAATTATTTTTAAAACTAAGAAGAAAATAAGTAGAGGGATACTTTCTCTCTTGGAAGGGAAAGAATAGAAAATGAATTAAAGGGAGAAAGAAGTTTTGGAGTATTTGTTTTGTTTAGTCATTTTTCAGTCATGTCTGACTTTAGTCATGTCTGATTCTTTGTGACTTCTGAGAATTTCTTTGCAAAGATGCCATTCTCCAACAAATCATTTTACAGATGAGGAAACAGGCAATTAGGGTTAAGTAACTTGTCATAACTATTAAATGTCTGAGGCCAGATTTCAATGCAGGTCTTCCTAACTCCATTCAGGCCCAGTACTCCATCCACTGAGCTACCTAGGCTAAAAAATGTAAAATTAAGGAAGTTCATATCAGCCTTAAAAACATGTCAGAGGGGATATGGCAAAAGTAGGACACTGATGCATTGTTGGTGGAATTGTAAACTGCTCTAACTATTCCAGAGGGAAATTTAGAATTATACCCAAAATGTTATAAAACTGCATACCCTTTGATTCTGTAATACTACTATTAGGTACTATTAGGTTTTGGGAGGGGGGGTGAGGGGGGGCTTCCTCTCGTCTGTCTCTTTCCGCAGAGAGGCGGCTCTGGCTGGCAGCATGCTAAGTGTTCTGACATTTTGGCGTGGTGGCAGCTATTTGTCTGGGTTTTGGCAGAGTTTGCCCTTGAGCTAATTCAAGTTCAGGCATCTTGGCTGAGCCCTCTTAGAGTTCAGGCTGATTCCTTCCTCCTTTACTCTCTAAAACCTTATCTTCCTAGAGCCTCTAATCTTCCCCCGGGCATAAGCCAGGCAGGAGAAATCCTACACTCTTTCCTTCTCCCTTCTTCTTAATTTCTTTCGACTATATTAATTAAATCACCATAAATTTCTAGCTGACTTGAGTATTTTTTCATTTGGGATATCCATGGTGACTAATAATTAATATCGTTTAGGTCACAATGCTAAAATTATCCTTTAAAATCCCAAAGGTATTGTAAAAAAGGAGAAAGGACCCACTTGTACAAAAATTTATAGTTGCTCTTCTTGTGGTGGCACAGAATTGGAAATTAAAGGGATATCCATTAACTGGGGAATGGCTGAACAAATTGTGGCATATATAAGTGATGGAATACTATTGTGCTATAAGAAATGATGAACAGGATGATTTCAGAACAAGCTAGAAAGATCTATATGAACTGATGCAGAGTGAAATAAACAGAATCAGGAAAACATTGTGCATAGTAACAACAATATTGTGAGACAATCAACTGTGAAAGACTTAGCTACTCTCAGCAATACAATTATCCAAGTCAATTCTGAGGGGCTTAAAACAAAGAGCTATCCAGCTCCAGAGAAAGAATTATTGGAAATAGGATGTAGATTAAAGCATACTATTTTTCATATTAGTTTATTTATGGTTTTATTTTGAGGTTTTGGTTTTACATGAGTATTCTCTTACAACAATGACCAATATGGAATTATGTTTTGCATCATAATACATGTATATCCCAGATCAAATTGCTTACCATATCTAAGAGGAGAGGAGACAATTGGGATCTTATAATTTCAGAAAATGTATGTTGAATATTATTACATGTAACTAGGAAAATACTAAATGGAGTACATTTCACCTAAAAAAACACCAGAGGGAGCCCATTCACAAGGAAACATTCTCAAGAATATATTTCTTAAATTTAAGATGAAGTAGATATAGCTTCATCCTATTAGATCATTATTCAATATTAATTAAAAGCTAATTATATCTAAACTTTTTCTAGGCTTGGAAAATAGAAAATTTCATGACAACATAATGATTATAGTCTATTCTAAAACAGGAAATTTTGGAGTCTTTACCTTAGATTTGAAAAAATGACCCAACAGAGACTTTTGATAGGAAAACAAGATCTGTACAATAGCGTAAAAACTAGTAAATGTCACTGAAGGTATTATTACCAGTGTTTTACAGATGACACTTCTCTGAGAAGTTGGGTTACTTGTCTATGATCACCTCACTAATAAATGTCAAAGATGAGATTGTAAGAATTGGAATAATATTTCTAAACAGATATATATTTTATAAAGTTTATTGGAAAGGGTAGACAATCATTCCTATAAGTAACCTGACTACGAGGTCCCTAGCCTGCATGTCTTTTCCTCCTTCCCTCTCACTTGACTGCTCTGTTCCCGACTTCCTCCTTCTTCATTCTCTTCTCAATTACCCCCCTCCCCAAGCCCCAAAGCCTTGACTTTTATTGACATACAGAACATATATGGACACAAACCTGGCACAACTGTGCTATGGCAGGAACGTTTGATGGGCAGGTCAAGTTACTCAAGAGGGGGAGGAGGTAATCTTCCTTGACACAAAATTAAAACGTAGGTCTTAATGGTTCCAATAGTATTGCTTTTTCTATGGATACAAACACAAAATTGTCCATTACTTCATTTTACATTTTCTTCTAGTTTATAAAAATTACATTTTTTAACTCTAGTAATAAGGGGACTGGCCAAAGAGGGCTCAGTTCTTGGGTAATGGGTATTGGATCTTGCCTCAGTGTTGTGTTATGGTTGTTGACTGATCAAGGTGGTGGCTGCTGAAGTTTGGGGGTGGTTGTGGCAATTTATTAAAATATGACAACAATGAAATTTTCCACATCAATAGAATCTTCCTTTCATATGAACATTTAAAAGCTATCATTGGGTAATTAATTGGTCTGATTTAAATATTATTGTGTCTCTTTGAATATTGAGGTTTGTTCATCAAGGATTTGTATCAACTGTCAAAAGACTATAAAAACAACTATGAACATCCTGTGGAAAAGAGAAATTGGAAAAGCTTGCAACAAGGCAGGAATAGCTGGCACTGATGACCTGTCATTCAAACGAGAGATATCTGAAACTATGAGGTAATATCTTCATAGTATACCCTCTCTCTCTTCCTTCCCCTGGTAGAGAATTGTTTTTAGGATGAAGGTTGAGAGATATGGATAACCTGATTCAGTTCTCATCTATAACTTGATATTAAAGCCTTTGATAACAAATTCATCCAATTTGAATCTATGCTTTAATAGCGTTCTAGAGGTTTCCCATCTTCCATTACTGTGGTGTTTGTATTTGTCATAATTGTGAAGTTGGAGTTTGCTACTAAAAGCGTAGGAGTTTTCTTGTTGTGATCAAATTACTTGGTTGTTCTTTTGTCAGAATATATTTTTCTTCTTATACCTAAGACTAGTCTTCATTCTCATAAGGTTTTGTGCTGTTTATTACCCTATTGAATTCAAACTAATCTTGGTTTCATTCTTACTGCATGAATGGTATTTGTCATGTTTTTGAAGTTGGAGAATATATGTGTAAAAATGAAGATTTGAACCCCAGACTTCAATCCCCAGAAGTTCTTGGCAGTTCCCAGAATCCCCTTTGAGCACCTGCAGATAGATTTTATAACAATGCTGGACAATATAAATTTTGTCTAGTCATGGTAGACTATTTTTTTAAATTGACTTACACACCCCCATAACTAAACCTTGCATCCTGAGCTGAACTGGGTGTTTTTCAACACCTTCTTCAGGGGGGATTGTATTTTCATAAAATACAAGATTTAAATTTTGTTCGAGAAAGATCTTCAGAGAAGAAGCTTGCTAACTCCTAAATCCAGAGAATGAACTGTTTGCAGAAAGATACCTAAACCCTTACACTACAGGAAGACCCAGAATGAACCTTGGGGTACAGTTGATTGAACTGAAGATTGATTGAACATTTATTTTGAATATACACTCTTATGCCAAAGGGGACTGCCCCCTAATTGGTTTTTGTCAATGTGCCCAGGAAAACATTGGTTTTGCTGTCTCTCTCTCTCTCCTCTATTTCCCTCTTAACTATAACTATTATAGTTTTCCTCTTAGAGGATATAATTTTGTATACACCTGCAGTTAGAAATTTTGGGGGTACAAGACGCTTATAGTTAGTGATCAATTGGGGAGAATAGTCTCCTAATCATCATCAGGGGGGATTGTGATTTTTAAATTTCCTCCATCTTGCTTGGTCTAGCACCCAAGAATATGCACACTCACACTACACGGGCTTGTGCTAGCTAATGAAAAATCAGAAACATCTAACTGCCCCCTTGGGCTGTCCTAAGCCAAGCTTGAGCTACCATTGGCACATGTGAGATGCAGGAAGTGAGGTAGAGAACAGCCTCTGGAGTTCTTGTCACTTCCTGTGAAGAATGCTAGACACCAGTTCTATCCTGGAGTTCGAGCTTGGAGGAGCCCCACAGACAGCTTCTCTTCAGATCGGTCACGTGAGTGATGAGGACTGACTCCCTTCTCTGCCTTGGCTCTCCAACTCCTTAACTCCCGCTTTGGCTCAGCCTGAGCCAGAGTGGTTCTGAGTTAAAACTCCTTTCCTTCTCTCCCTCCCTCTCTCTCCCTCTAATAATTTCTTTCTCCTGTTGTAATTAGATCACCATAAAACTCCATTCTGACTTGGCTGTTTCATTTAGGATTTTATAAGTGAAATCCTTCTTATAATTAATATTATATATTTTTTATTTATATAAATATATATATACATATGTATATGTATGTATATATATATATATATATAATTAATATAATCAGTCTTTAACCTAAATTTGAATCTAACAATTGTCTATCGAGAGCGGCTCAGTGGATTGAGAGCCAGGCCTAGGGACGGGAGGTCCTGGGTTGAAATCTGGCCTCAGACACTTCCTGGCAGTGTGGCCCTGGGCAGGTCATTTAACCCCCACTGCCTACCCCTTACCACCCTTCTAAAGCTTTCTGACAGTAGGCATCTAAATAGATAATTTAAAAAACAAAAACCCAAGGAACTTTAAAGAGACTGGAGGTTATATTTTTAAGGCTTTTCAGACTCCAATGTTTTATTTTTTTAAAAATCTCTGTATTCTATTGCATTTTTCTGATTGTTTTGTTTAACATTTAATCATGTTGATTTTAAGTTCATATATTAATGTATTCAATATTATTCTGTTACACTGAATCATTTTAATGTACTGGGGTTTAACTACTGTTAAACTCTGTTGCTTTTCCCCTACAACTATACTGAACAAATATTATTGAGTAAGCCCATATAAAAACCGCATTTCTATTTTTGACTTTGTAAATTGTCACATAGAGAATAGATGGGCTCCATCAGAAAATTGCTACAATTGTGACCTTTGGAAAATTTAATGAGCTAAATATCTCAAAATTGATTTTAAAGGGTCTTTAGATGGGATTAAAAAAATTTTTTTTAACAATCTCTGGTCATTATGCCTGCCCCTAAGAGGAGGTTAAGGCCCATTTTAGTAGCTGAAGTGAAATACAATTATAATCCCCAATACCAGCATTTATAAAAATGTGAATGGAAGCTGGGAAGTTAATGCCAGGGCATTGTACCCCTAGAAGCCCCCCAAAAGAGGAGCATCTCCCATTTATAACTCTTCAGCTCACTTTACCATTTCACCAGAATGATATCTAGATTTCTTGATGATGTTCTAGACCCAAAATGAGTTTTACTTTGTTTAAATATGTTTACCAAGGTTGAAAGATTTGCTACATTTGTAAAAATTGTGACAAATATCCATCAGTTCATAGGCTTTTAAAAATGCCATACAGCAACTTTTGTGAAATATAATAGTGGGTTTGTTTATTATTGTAATTAACTGGCTATTGAGAATTTTGGGGATATTGATGCCTACATATTTGTACTACTGTTCTTTATTTAAAAAAAAACAACTATTACCTTGTAAAATTCATTTCCTTGTACTCACAGTGGATCATGGCCAAACATGAAGAGGAAATGGATTCATTTTTGGTGAGAGAACCTTATATTTTATATTTTCTTAGCTGACACAGTGTGTCAATGATTATAAGCTACATTTTTATTTTTTAAAACTCTCTTATTATTATATTTTTCTTGCATGTGCAAAATACTGTTTCAGTTTTTTTTCTCTTTTTATATTTGAAGCATGTCACCAGTATTAAGATTGTCTTTAACTTTTTGATTTAGCACTAATACAAGTTTAAAATACATTTGCCCTAATGTCAATGCATAACCAAAAACCTTGAGACTGTAAAAATGATGCCACTAATTGTTTAAAAAAAATTATGGGACTTTGCTTAATTATTCTTTCTGATTCCAGGACAAGATATACAAAAGAGCCATTTCACAGGGCCAAAGAAGCAAAGCTAAACCTGAATTGTGCCAAAAGAGCACACAGGTCAACAAATAA
Source organism: Monodelphis domestica (assembly GCF_027887165.1). Taxonomy (NCBI): domain Eukaryota; kingdom Metazoa; phylum Chordata; class Mammalia; order Didelphimorphia; family Didelphidae; genus Monodelphis; species Monodelphis domestica. Next base: position 210,664,157 of record NC_077232.1, read on the forward strand.
ACCAATCCAAGACGGATTGATGTACTTCTAAGCCAATACAAAGGACTTGAACCTAGTGTAAAGACTCAAGGTTGTGATGCTTAACATAGGTTAAGACGTAGGCCTTGTATCCACACTCTCTTTGTGACAATACTTACAAACAAGAATCCCAAACTCAGCTCCTACTTGACTTCTATAATCTAGTCCCTTTTCTGTCTTTCATAGTGTGGCAAACTTTCTGTAGTCCTGGCTACTAACTGGGTAAATGCTTACTTGCTTATATAATTTTAATTGGGCCCTGATTCAAGGACCTGTTATAGATTTATTTTTCCTTTACTTGGAATTTTTACAAATAAGACTTTGATAGTCTATATTTCATCCAGAAATTATCTTTTTTTATTTGAATTTTTCTGATGTCTTTTTAATTTCTCTTGCCAATTGATTCATATGCCTCATAACTCAGCCATGCATCCCTAAATGATCCCTGTGTTTTTCAGTCACCCTCTTCAAGGGGGGAATGTAAAAATATTGTTATTTTAAATTACAAAGTTTAAATTCCTTTTGAGAAAAATTTTAGGTTAAGAAACATGCTACCTCTGTGAATCCAGAAACTGAACTGTTTGGAAAAGACACCATAAGATGCCTCCAGACCACAAGCTGCACAAGAAGATCAAGAATGAACTTTGGGTGTGGTTGATTGAACATTTTCCTGTATGTATACTTTCATGCCCCCTAACTGTTTTTTTGTCAATGCATCTAGCAATTATTGGTTTTATTTTTTTCCCTCTTATCCTCAAATTATTTTAATCTTTAAGTTGATTATATTTTCATGATCCTTTTTGGGGAAACCTTTCCCAATAAGGATCTAATGGGGTAATTTAAAAATGGAGATTTGAACCCCAGACTTCAATCCCCAGAAGTCCTTGGCACTTCCCAGAATGCCCTAAAATCTCACCGGAGATACCCACCTGGGCCGAGAACAAAATGGGTATTTAAACTGACTGTACCCCCTACTTGCTTCCTCTGCTTCCGCTTCTAGGCTCACGTGTCTCTACCAGGCAGGCAAAATGTAGTGAGTAGTTTACACATGCTTTTCTTATTTTGTATTTCTTTATTTCTTAATTCTAATAATCTTTAATAAATTTCTAAAAATATGATACTTTTAGTAGAGAAACTAATTTAACTGTTACAGATGTGAAATTGTATATCTATCTCTCCCGCAGTTTATGTTACTTCCCATTCATAATCAGTATCTGTATAAGCCATGTAATTCAATTTCTCTATAAAGTCTTCTTGATTATCAACTTCTAATCTTGCAAAGAGTTCCTCTGATGGTATACAACTTGTTCTCTGCCCAAAGATCTCATCATCATCATCATATTCATAAGATTTTGATTGTTCTGGTTTCAGGTATTCAATTTTCTCATTTGTGTTACACACATCCCAATTTCTGTCCACTTCCATATAAAGCTTGTAAAATTCATAGGGTTCTTGTTCTATATCACTCTCTTGGTCCATTATTATTACACCATCTAGTATTCCTTCTGACTCTGTTTCTGGGTCACTGAATTCTGTAATCTTTATGCTATTTATTGGAATTTGTTCAGTGCCATGTAAACTTGTGTCAGATGTTGTTAACTCTGACTTTCTGTGTTTATCTAACCCTATATCACCTGCTTTTATATTTCCCAAATCTGTTTCTGGTTGATTCTAATTGATAAGCTTTCTATTTGTGTTTTGAGGTGTTAAACTTGATGTTATGGGGTTAACTGCTTCTTGCAGATATGCAATGCTTTTGCTAAAATTCATAGGGTCTACTCTATCATCATCCTGAAGTTTCTGTTCATCTTCACTCTCTCTTGACTGTATAGAAACCTTTCCCTCTATGATGGTTTCTTCTGGGAATGAGTTTAGTACTGCTGCATTTTCCCTTGTATCATTGGAATGTGTACCTTCATTCTTCCCCACATTTCTCCATACATATGTTTCTGGCTGTGTAGCGATGGTCACCTTTGCTACCTTCTGCCAGTTGTATGGTTGAACTAGCTAAATCTTCTTGATTTAAATAATTTCCAAAGTGATCTTCATCCAAATTTGATTGTACTATATCCTCTACTTCATTGGAATATGAATTTAAATCATAGCTATGTTTAATCTCATATAATTTTATTTGGCCAGACCTCCCTCCTCCACTTGGAATGTTGGTTTCAAGTCTGCCATTTGAATCCTTGGTTGTTCTTTCAGTTACTAAGTTTTTCATTCCATTCATCTTTTTAAATTTAATTGTTAGTCTACCTCTATTATTTTGAATATGATTATTATTTTCAAATGTAATGTCAGCTTCATTTTCATTAAATTTTGTATTTCCTAAATTAGTCATTGTAGGATGGAAACTTTCAGCTTCAGGATTCAAATTTGATGTTTTTTTCTAAGGAGATCTGTGCCATGTGGCTATTTGAAGAATTAGCTGTGTTCTGTGGGATGTTATGCCAATCTGTGACTGTCTTCAAAGTGTCTACAGCTCCATTAACAGTAACCTCTTTGGTAACAGTAAACTTGTGCTTTGATTTTCTGCTACAGTCATTTTGCTGCAGGGATTTGAAATTTTGTTTCTCTGTATTTCTCACTAACTCCTGCTTGAGTTTATGTGACTTTTTCTGACTTTTTCTTTTACAAAATTCAATCCCTGTACCCAATCTGCACTGAAAAAAAGTTTTCCAAGTATGTTTTGACTTTCTGTTTTTTTCATGTGTAGCTACTATACATTTTTCTCTAAGTTTCCTATCTCAGTTTTTATTTGAGAAATGATGTTTTTAACTTCTTCATCAAGCTCTTTTAATTGTCTCTGCCTGTCACTTGATCTTTTACTTGGTTTGCATTTCTCAGCACTCACAGATTCAATTTTTTGCCCCACCTTTTCATTGTTTCTTATCTGTTTTCTGTTGTCTCTTATCTGTTTTCCCTTAAGCTTAACAGCAGCCTGTCTTTTTTGCGTTTCTCTATCTCCATGCACCAAACTAAATACACTATAGTCCTGCCTTCATAATTCTCTCCTAACTATGTCTGAATATTTAGGCTTAGTCCCTGCTTTTATAGCTTCTGTCATTTCCTTAAGACTTGCTGCTTGTTGACTGGATTTCAACAAGCAGTGATTACAAGTAGACTTCTGCTTATTATATTTTACTTGTGTGTTTTTGTTGTTATTAACCTCATACTTCTTTTTGGGAAAACAGTCTTTAATCAGGTGTCCAGTTTTATGGCAGAAAAAACATTGCCTGGTCTCTCTCTGCACTTTTCTTGGCTGATAAACAGGTTTTTGGGTACATTTAAATAGTATTCAACTTTTTAATTTCATCAATCTCCTTGTCTTTTAAAATTTTCTGTGATTCATTCAATTTTTTCTGTTAATTTGTCACCAGTCTGCTTTGCTCTGGATGACTGTCATATATATATATATATATATATATATATATATATATATATATATATATATATATATATATATATATGATGCAGCATCTCTTAATTCAGTCAAATTTACTGTATCATATTTAGGAAAATAATGTTTGAAGAAATTTCTGAGGTGTGGTGTGCATCCTTTCAGAAATTGTCTCCTTATGTGAGATACAGACTCATCCATATTTGTTTCTATGCCCATTATAGCTTCAGCTGTTTCAGAAAGGAGATCAATGAATGATGCTGGATGTTCTCCCTTGTCTTGCACCAGCCTATCAAAATTTCCCCAAGCATTTGGTTTTAAAACAACACATTTTTATGGCTTGGAGCAAGTCCTCCCAGCATTTCCTTAGATAGGTCATGCTAATGGGATTAGAGAAATCAAAGTCCTCTCTTTTCTCCTCTGTAGGCCAACTTGTCAGGGCACTTTCTGATATAGTCCTATCAATGAATTGGTGATGCTCATGAGGGCTAAAAAGTTCTGCCAGAAAAAATTCCCCATCCTCAAAATTAGGTTCAAAAATTCAAAAACCACATTTTAGCGCCTTATACATTCTATATTGATAAATTGATAAATTTTGGGAACCTTTTCTTCATGGAATCTAATTCCTGAGTAGTAAATTGCCTATGAACCTTTGAGTGCAACACACCAGCTGTATTAGATATCTTGGTAATGTCTTTAAGTGGAAAGATTTTCTCAGTCTCATTATTTGCCTTGGTGTCCTTGTCATTGTCATTGCCCTGTGCACTGGACTTTGTTTTCTTGGCCTTTCTTTCTTTATCCTTAGGTGCATTGTCTGCCTGACCATTTCCCTTATTCTATATCTGATCTAACCCTTTTGCCTTCAAGAATTCCTCAAGCATGTTCTTAACTAATGTCTCCAAAATGGTATCCACTACCATGATCTGGGCTATAGTTTTAGGAAGTACACATCTGTAAATGTTTTTAAGGTAGATCATAGTTTGTATTGCAGTCATTAAAATGATGTAGATCTGTGTCAGAATTTGCCAGAGAATGGCGTCTTTTTGAAATGGTATATTGAGTATGAACATTGTGGTGTTGATTATATATTCCACAGAATCAACAATCATATTTGTCATTGTACTATACAGTTAAAGAAATCAAAACTATTAATAAGCACAAGAAAAAGTGTTCTAAATATCTTATAATCAGAGAAATGTAAATCAAAACAACTCTGAGATATCACCTCACACCTACTAGATTGGGTAACATGACAGCAAAAGAAAGTAATGAATGCTGGAGGGGATGTGGCAACGTTGGGACATTAATGTATTGCTGGTGGAGTTGTGAATTAATCCAACCATTCTGGAGGGCAATTTGGAACTATGCCCAAAGGGCTATAAAAGACTGTCTGCCCTTTGATCCAGCCATAGCACTGCTGGGTTTGTACCCCAAAGAGATAATAAGGAAAAAGACATGTACAAAAATATTCAAAGCTGCGCTCTTTGTGGTGGCAAAAAAATTGGAAAATGAGGGGATGCCCTTCAATTGGGGAATGGCTGAACAAATGGTGGTATATGTTGGTGATGGAATACTATTGTGCCCAAAGGAATAATAAACTGGAGGAATTCCATGGGAACTGGAACAACCTCCAGGAATTGATGCAGAGCAAAAGGAGCAGAACCAGGAGAACAATGTATAGAGAGACTCATACATTGTGGTATAATTGAATGTAATGGACTTCTCCATTAGTGGCAATGCAGTGATCTGAACAACTTGGAGCTATGAGAAAAACCACTATCCACATTCAGAGGAAAAACTGTGGGAGGAGAAACACAGAAGAAAAAGCAACTGCTTCAATACATGGGTTAAGGAGATATAGTTGGGGATGTAGATTCTAAATGAACATCCTAATGCAAACACCAACAACATGGAAATAGGTTCTGATCAAGGACACATGTAATACCCAATGAAATTGCATGTCAGCTGCGGGAAGGGTCAGGGGAGGGGAGGAGAGGGAGGGAAATAATATAATTCTTGTAACCAAAGAATAATGTTCTAAATTGACTAAATAAATTAACTTAAAAAAAAAAAAACAAAACATAGACAAGCTCCTGACTTGGATACAATGAAAGCCCTGATTGCACAAGTTGCCAGGCCAAAGTATTCCTAAATAGTTTCAGTATCCCATAAAAATGCCAACTTATGAGGCCAGGAAACAGCTATAACACTAAAGAGAAAAGGCAAAAGGTACAGAAATGGTTGAAACAAAGAGAAACAAGACAGATAATACTTATACTTTATCACAGAAATAAACTTTGGGGATAGTAAAACAAACCTCAAAACCACAGAACTATAGGAGGAGGAAGAAATGTTATAGAGATCAAGAATAGGATCTGTGGGACAAAGGAGAATGAGATTAGGGTACACGATAGTAATAACGATATCACAGAAGAGTTTAAAATACACATGGAGAATGCATTACCATGCAATGACCCAGGAACCAGAGAATATAAAGTCTTAACAGTTACAGACACAAATCTGCAAAAGTCCTCATCACACAGCCAAAAGGATCTTAAAGAAATGCAAAACCATAACTTAAAAGCAAATGAAACACAGTTACATGGGTGTTCTACAGAGTTTAAAACATATACTACTAATGGCAACCATGAAAGCAAAGAGAACCTTATAATAGAGTCCAATGGGGTGGAAAAAGTAACAGCTTATACATTCAAACAAGCAGACTTCCAACACACTTGGTAGATGGGAATGCTAAAGCAGATAGGAATTCAAATGGCACTAGAATAATTTAAAACTTCAATTCTGAAGTCAAAGAGTTCTAACCAGTGACATCTATGGAGATACTTGCAAGCAAAAGCATTATCTCATTGTCATTAATACCACAGTGCCAAGCTTAGAACAAGATGACATGGGAAAATCTAAAGAACATCATGAAAAAGCAAAAGTGAACAAGTGGGAATTGGGGAACATAGCCAACACTGGGAGACACACTGAGATGAATACTATACAATCTCTGGTGTCCATAAGCAAACCAAACAGCTGCATGCTTACCCAAGAACCATGAATTCCTTTAAACCCTTCTCCTTTGTCAAATATCATGTCACCAACTGACTGGAAGGGGATATATGAGCAATCATATATTCCTAACATGTCTTATAACAATGTAGACACTCAAATGTCAGTTCCACAAATGTACACTGCATCTTTACATACCTTTGTAACAGATCAACAAAGCACACACATGGAAGCAGAGAAATCATCACCTGTCCAGGAATCAACATCAAACTCAACACAAGATACAGAGAATCTTACTGAATCAACATCTTTAAGTGACAATGAACCAAACTATGACAGCATAGGAATACTAGAAGAAAACAATCAAAATAATATGGCAACATCAAACAGTATCCCTGGGTGTACAAACCTAATGCAAATGGAAACACAATTATATATTATATAATCAGAAACCAAGGATCCAGAACAAACTATGGCTAGTTCTGAAAATAATTGGGACATGGGGAAGATAGAGATCCAAGCACCAATGATCCCAGTGCACCAAAGCAATACAAACACAGAACCTTATGTATGGATCAAAGTGGTCACAGAGTGTTACCCTGCTCTTATAGACATAGGTGCCATGAGGAATATTATCAAGACATCCCCAGAAGATAGCACAATCATTGGGTCCGTCCAGATAAAAGGGGCAACTGGACAAATTCAGAGTCCCCAAACTAAAATCAAAGATAGTAAAACTGGGCCCTTTAACAACATACCACACATTTCTCTTGATTCCCAGCTGTCCCTCGAACCTGTTTGGGAGGGATATTTTATGCAAAATAGGGGCAACAATACAGTGTGACCAAACAGGAAAGATCTATCTACATCTGCCCAAACAATCTCTAAAACATTATCTATTGCTATTCCTCAGGCAACTGGATGATGCACCAGAGCAAGAGCAAAGTGAAAAAAACTATATTTGAAATCCCTGATAATATTCCAGAAGGAATATGGGCTAAACACTCTAATGATTTATGGATCTTAAAATCAGCAACTGCTGTTAAAATTGAAGTCAAAGTGGGTACTCCACCAAGAAATCCACAATACAAACTAAGAAGCAGTGGAAGGAAAACCCCAACAATCCAAACCTTATTAGAACAGGGAATACTAACACCAACAATATTGGAATATAATACCCCACTAATGCTCATAAAAAAAGCCAAAATTAGATGCCCAAGGGAAAGTAACCTGGAGATTCATACAAGATTTAAGGCAATAAATAATTTTGTAAAGATGATACACACTGTAACACCATGCCCAAGTAGCATAATATCTGAAATTCCAAGCAATGCTAATTGTTTCACCATCATTGATCTGTGCAATGCTTATTTTATGATCCCAATCCAGAAAGAGAGCGAGAAGATCTTTGCTTTCACTTGGCAAGGATCTCAGATCACACGGGAGAGTCTGCCTTAAGGTTTTTCCAAGTCAGCAAGTCTTTTCTGTCAGATGCTAAAAAGGGACCTGGAAACCATAAAATTCAAGTGCAGTAAACTGGTTCATTATGTGGACAACATACTTCTTGCTTCCCTAGTGGAAAAAGTTTGTTTGCCAGATTTTCGCAAGATTCAAAGATTCTTCTCTAAGAACTATACAAGAGAGGGCATAAGGTGTCTAAATCTAAGCTAAAATGGGGAATTCCAAGGGTGGAATAACTAGGGATCATCTTGAAAAATGGTACAAGAAAAAATTCCAAGAAAAGAATAGCAGACATACAAAACTTGAGTGTTCCAAAATCAAAGAAACAGCTAAGAGCATTCCTGGGAGTGACAGCATTCTGCAGACAATGGATACCTGGTTACAGTCAGATTTCAAAATGCCTCACTGACTTAACCAAAAATGCAATCTCTGTACCCTTGAAACTCACTAAAGAACATCTAAATGCACTGTCACAGCTCAAGCAAGCTATAACAACAGCACCTGCCCAAGGAATACCTTATTACAGCAAAGAATTCCACCTGTTTGTCCATGAAGCCAAAGGGATAGCTTTAGGGGTCTTGGTGCAGACCGTGGGACAAAATTTAAGACCTATAGTTTATTGAAGGGGTGGGTGGCTGACCCGCAGCCCTCCCACGAAAGGAAAGATAGAAGGTTGACCTTGGGGGAAGGACTGGAGCCAAGGAGATGGATAAGAAGAAGGCAGACACACACACAATATTTATAACAATCGAACTCCACAGAACAAGCCCAGCTACTTAAGTCTCACGAGGACATGAAACCATTAAGTAGCTTTAAATTAACAACACGTGATTACAAGGAGTATTGAGATTAGCTGAGAAGAAAACCTTTAGAGTTGGTACTCTAAACCCAGACCACTCAGGCTTGACGATAGGAGATTAAAGAGGAAAGGTCTTTAGGGAGAGAAAGAGAGATAGAGAGGGAGGAAGTTGAAGCTGAGCTCGGCCAGAGGCTAAGCTCCAGGAAAGACAGAGACTGGTGAGAGGTGATAAGGTAAGGGCTGGCTTTCTGTGGACACTCCTATTTATTTTCATTGAGTTGCAAATGTACACAATACATATGGATGAATACATAGTGGATTGCCATTGGTTCAATTGTAAATTATGACACTGTTGGGTCAAATGCTTTACTTGCCATTCGCAGGACTGAGCATGCGCTCTCCTAAGACAATCTTTACATTTTAATTATTTCCCTTGTCCACACATTGGTGAGGACTGCTACATTTATTATAACTCACAGTTAGACATAGTAGCAAGAGGGATGATCCACTGCCTCCGTGCCATCGCAGCTGTAGCCTTGATGTTCCAAAAATCAACTGACTTGGTATTAGGATGCAAATGAAATGTTTACTCAGCACATGAAATTGAGAACATATTGACAAAGAGCAACTTATAGGCATTCACATCACCTAGGCTTTCTCAGTATGAGATTGTGTTTCTTAGCAATGAGAATGTCAACTTAAAACTTTGCTCAGTCTTGAACCCAGCCACTCTAGTCCCAGATTTGCCCATGGAGGGAGAACCATTGTACAACTGCCAGGACACAATAGATCTTGTGTAGAGAACCTGGGAGGATTTGAAAGATGGTTGTCCAATCCAGACTTGGAAATGTTTACCAATGGTTCTTCCTTCATGGAGGGTGGCAAAAGGTTCACTGGGGCTTCTGTAGTGGCACAATCAAAAACATTGTGGTATGTATCTTTACCAAGCCACATTAGCACCCATGGTGCAGAGATAAAAGCTCTAAGAATGGCACTCCAAGTTGGCAAAGACAAAAGAATAAATGATCATACCAATTCAAAATATGCTTTTAACCTTGTCCATGCAGCAGGACAGATTTGGAGACACAGAGGATTTGTAACATCAGCTATCTTATAGCAGTGTAATATTGCAACTTCTGGAGGCTGTACAACTGCCCAAAGAAGTAGCAGTGATTCACTTCTGTAGTCACACATTTGGGAAGGATAGAATATCCCTAGGGATCCATAGAGCTGATGTGACAGCCAAATATGCGGCAAAGATTGGGCCAGTATTTGTTCTGAATTTCTCACTAGTTGAAGAGGACAATCTAAATTAATCCCACAATGAATGGGAAATTCAGTCATGGAAGGAAAATCTTGGTGCAAAATAAATCAGAGGCATATGGTTCTCAGAGGTAGGAAAACCCATCCTACCTAGGTCATTGTTCTATCATACCTGTAACTCCATACACACAAAAAGACATTATGGTACCCAAGCCGTGATCAATTCTGTCCGCTGTTTTTGGACAGCTCATAGGATTTCCTCTTATGCCATAAGAGTGTGCCAGAAATGCAAACTTTGCAAGCAGTTCAAACAGGGAACATTCAGAAGTAAGGGGCTAGGAGGTTGACGTTTGGCTTATATTCCATTTGAATGCTTGCAAATAGACTATATCAGTATGCCAAGAGACAAATGTTTTAGGTATGGCCTTATCATAATAGACCAATTGACAAGGTGGCCAGAAGTTTTCCTTGCCAAAAAGAACAATGCTGCCTTTGTGGTAAAGACCTTATTGAAATAAATCATTCTCAGATTTGGTATCCCCAATAGGATTGACTCAGACACAGGGACTCATTTCACCAACCAAATTTTGAAAGAAGTATACAAAAATCTGAGGACAGATGGGAATTATCACACCCAAAAAGTGCAGGTTAAGTGGAACGGTTAAATAGAGAAGTAAAGACACTAGAAGGCAAACTCTATACAGAAACTCACCTAAAATGGGCAGATGTCTTTCCATTAGTGTTATTTCATTTAAGAACTAAACCGAGTGGGGATTTGCACAACTCTCTATTGTGAATTTTAGTTTTACTTAAACCTGCTTAGTCTTTAGAAATTCTAGCAACCAGGAATGTATACACCCCTACTTAAGGATTAAGTGTTGAGGAGGATGGCCTATGACTGACTTGTGCTAGCACAAGACAAATCAGGAACAACTGACAGACCCCCTGGGCTGTCCTACGTCAAGCTTAAGCTACCATTGGTACATGTGAGTTGCAGGAAGTGATATAAAAAACAGTCTATATATTTTGTGTCACTTCTCTCCCCCCAAGCCCCTCTCTTTCTCTCTCTCTCTCGGAGACATTGGGCTCTTTCAGCATTGGGAGCTTGTGGTGGCGTTTTTAGCATGCTTGGTGAGGGGTTTAGGCTGATTCCTTTTTTCCTTTACCTCCTAAAATGCTATCCTCCAAGGAGGACCCTCATCTAGGAGGAGGCCTCATTGCTGGTAGCCAAGCTCGACTGAGAAGGCCCCTTGGCCTACGCCTCTGAACTCCTCTCTGGCTTGCCAGAGCAGTCCAAATTCCTTTTCTCTCTCTCTTCTTAATTTCTTTCTTCTATTATAACTAAACCACCATAGAAATCCCAGACTGACTTGAGTATTTTATTGGGATTGAATTAATCCATGGCAACCACTAGTATAATATATTCAGTTAATTGACCCCTAATTTTACCCCTTACACTATATGAAATGCTTTATGGCCATGCAGTTTGGCAAGGGAGAGCATGTAAGCCAACATATATTTCTACATGTTAGGAGGGGACTGCCAACTGCATAAATACTTAGAGGCATTACCACAGAGACTAGAATAATTACATAAAATGGGACTAATCCAGCAAAGAGTATCCCTGCATTATGCATTGCATGATATTGCACCAAGTGACACTGTCTACATCAAAAAATTCAACAGGAAGTCAGTGACAGACCAAAAATGGAGTGGACCACGTGAAGTTCTAGCCACTACTCTGTCATCAGTAGAAATTTTGGGGAAATATCCATGGTTTCATGTTTCCAATGTAAAGCCACAGAAAGCCATAATTAGTAGAGAACACCCAGCAGTAGAAAGCCAAAAAAGGAATGGAACAGAAAGTGGGGAGGACTGAACATGTAACTGCTACACAAAGACATGCTATGCACAAACTAAATTAAAGAACTCACAAAGATTCCACTGCAGGAGAAGAGCAGAGAGAAAGGAGAGATTTCAGCAGTCAAGATGTTAGACAACAACCACAGAAGAAGAAAAGAAGAGGACTCAGAAGAAGGAGGAAAAAGGGACCTACAATCCAAAAGATGTGCTAGCTGATATGGCCAGCTAAAACTTTGTTCTATGCACATGCAATTATGAAGAGATAGTAGAAGAAGGACGATACGTAAGGTGGTGCAGCAAAAACACAAAACACAATTAACTTCACACTTTAGGCAAATGCATCCAACATAGTACATAATGTTCAAGACAGAAACTGAACTCTCCCGTTAACATGTAGACAAATGGACAACATTGCACCTGTGAAATTTAGATTATTCCACCCTACTTAGATCTTACTTTATGGAAAAGATGAAATTGTAATCTCCTGATTGAACAATGAAGGTACTTAGTTCTTACTTTATAGCAAAGCTAGAACTTTAAGCTAAGTCTATTTTAAGAACTTAATACAAAAAGGTGTTAAGTAACTATAAAGGTTAAATTAATCACAAAAAGTTTAAGTAATTCACAAAAGGTGAATTTAACAAAGAAGTATTAAGTAACTCCAAAGATATAATCTAATCAAATAAGATGAGAACTAAAGAAAGGGCAGTCCTGGAGAAGAGCTCTCTGATGTGATTGGTAGACATGAAAATTGAGAGGGGACACAAGAGTAAAAGGTCTATATATTTCATGCCACTTCCTTTCTCCGGTACTTTTGGTGGCTGAGAGTTGGCTGGTGGCAGTGTGTTGGGCCTTTCAGCATCTTGGTGTGGCTACAAGCTATTGTCTGGTTAGGTGGTGAGTTTCTGGATGAGTTTTCCCTCCTTTATTTTCCAAACTTTATTCTCTTAGAAGCCTCTAATCTCCTTTAGAGACCCAGTGGCAGAGATTTTGACCTCCCCCTGGCACAGGCCAGGTGAGAGAAATCCTATACCCTCTTCCTTCTTTCTGCTTAAATCCTTCCCTCTATATTAATTAAAATTACCATAAATTTCTAGACTGACTTGAGTATTTTATTTGGAATTTTTCCCCAGTGAACAATTAATTTAGATTTTAAATCACAACCCTAAAATTATCTCTACACAACTTTGGGTGAGTATATGCATCCAATACAACATACATAGAACACAAACAAAAGACAAACTAATCTATAAGGACCTCATGTAGATAAACGTGTCTGAATTTGCAAACTGAAAATATGTATATATGTAAATATTAAGTCCCATAAGGTCTTAGTCAAATAAAAAGAACTGCAGATTTTTCTATTGTGCTGAGGGGATCTTATCCCCTCCCCTTCCTGGGTTCCTGACCTGTCCATCAGGATTCTTTGCAGGCTGGGGGTGCACCAGAGTTTACATTGGTGAATGTCCAAACATCAATAAAAGAAAGAAGGTGGGGCATACCTGGCCTTCTTGGATGGACACGGGGCTGGAGAGACAGGTGAGGGAGAGAAAGATTAATGGAGAATAGGGAAAACGTGGTCAGAGGACTTAGCGTATGTAAGAGATTTTATACTATGCTGATCTACCTTTTCTATTAATAAACTTTATAAAATTAATAACTGGGTAGATACATTAATTTTCACTTGCAATACTATTTAACACCAAAGCAAAGGCTATGTATATTAACTATATATATGTAAATGTTGTAAAAAGTATAAATACATGTAACATAGTTGAAAAGTAACTGTAGGGTTAGAGATAAGGCATCATAAGGTTGTGTATGATTGAAAATCTGTTACCCTAAAAAAAGAACTACATATCCCAAGAGCCCACTGACTTCCTGTCATTACATACTTCCTGTAGACAGAGGATAAAGGGTGTGGTCTTTGGAGGTTCCTCCTCTCTTATGTAGAATAAGCAGTAATGGTGGTGAGTGGGAATGGCTAAAAATGGCTAACCAGCCATGGGCATGCAGTCTTTATTTTGTATCTTCTTTATTCCTTGATTTCTAATGATCATTAATAAATCTCTTCAAATATAATATTCTTATTGAGATTTAATTTTAACTCATAGAAATAGGGAAATCATAGGGCAGGGACTTAGGGAAATTTTGTAATAAGCTCGCCAGATGAGGGAAAGCATAAGCATAGATAAGTTGTTATATTTAAGTAAGGCAATAAACTATTAGCTAGATTTTATTTTTTCTCTCCTTTTAATGTTTGAAGCACATGTCACCAATATTAATTAATTAATTAATTAATATATAATGGCAGAATAGAGTAAGATTAGTGATAAGATAATATTGTGTTAACTAATAGATAGTTAACATTGTTAAAATAACCTAGATTTAGAAACATTGTTGCATTAGTTACATTAGACATATAAGAATTATTATATCAACCATTGTCTTAGTTCTGCCCTCCCCATACATTCCTTACCCCATTCTTAGAATTAGTACATTAGTTTAGCAGTACCGTAGAAGTGGATAAGTTAAGGATTTATTGTTTTGGGGGGTGGAAATATTAAATAGGATTAGAACTTAGTAACTTCCCATAAGTTTATCCCAACAACAAAAAGTTGTGACTTTTGGAAAGAGGGAATTATAAGAGCAGTATCCAAAGGAAAGGATGGAACATTGGAAGAAGTCATGATTGATAGATAAAGACCATTGGTAGCAGAGGATCATGGGGAGAAGAACAGACCTGGGAGAGCTCTGAGAGGAACTCTGAGCTTTTGAACTTGGATGTCAAGGTGGGAGGAAGGACCTTACCTTGTTAGAGATTTGTCAAGAGTCAACTGAAGGATTTCCAAGTGACTAGCCCTGGGACTTCTCCAGAAGAGTGTTTCTACATCATAGTATCTCTGATAACATCTACCAAAAAGTGTCAGGTCTCTTTGGACCTGAGAGGGCTTAAGACTCTCAGGCAGAGAGTTAGACCCTCTCTCAGCCTATTGCATCTGCTCTTCTCTTTCCTTGACCCTTTTTAGTATTTAATTTAGATTAAGATAATTGGGGAAGGTGAGGAGAAATTTTGTTTTGGCTCTGAAGCTGACAGAACAAAGGACCTCATGGGACTTAGAAAAACAGGGACCCCGCTAACTTCAAACCAACTCCCCACTTTCCCAATATCCAGTATCTATGAAATTATTCAAATGCAGTCAGATAGCAAGGAGGAATTATTCAAAGGAGCTTTGAGGGAGCTACTCTCTGAGGTACTGATCAACCATCACTTGTGCTGGTCAGGACCCCTTCCCTGCTGGGTCACCAGACTAGGGGGAAGCTTGTCTCCCAGGCTGGTTCATGCACGTGATTTTGGGGGTATTCCTTCCATCATGCAATAGGGGAGACTTCCCTTTAACTCCCCATCACCTTAACACAGGGGAACCACATAATCCTGAGTTACACACCATTTATATCACAACTGAGGAAGAGTATGTGTGAGAGAGCATAGTAGGAGTCATTCCACCTTGTTAAGAAGTAAAATTAGGGGTTATTGACTAAATATATTATACTAGTGGCTGCCAGGGATTAATTCAATCCAAATAAAATACTCAAGTCAGTTTGGGATTTCTATGGTGGCTTAATTACAATAGAAAGAAGAAATTAAGAAGAAGAGAGAGGAAAGAGAATTTAAACTGCTCCAGCTCGGGATGAGCCAGGCAAGAGTTCAGAGGCTTTGGCCAAGGGACCTTCTCAATCTAGCTTGGCTACCAGCCACAAGGCCTCCTCCGAGATGAGGGGTCTCCTTGGAGAATAGCATTTTAGGAGGTAAAGGAAAAAAGGAATCAGCCTAAACAACTCACCAAGCATGCTAAGAATGCTGCCACAAGCTCCCAACACTGAAAGAACCCAATGTCTCCTTGAGAGAGAGAGGAGAGAGGAAGTGACATGAAATATATAGACCATTCTTTATATCACTTCCTGAAACTCACGGACAGCCCAGGGGTTCTGTCAGTTGTTCCTAATTTGCCATGTGTTAACACATGTCAGTCATAGGCCATCCTCAACACTTAATCTTTAAGTAGGGGTGTATACATTCCTGGTTGCTAGAATTTCTAAAGATTAAGCAGGTTTAAGTAAAACTAAAATTCACAACCTAAACCTTTTATCACCTCACCTGCTCACCAATAGTAGCCTCCTTTATATCTATAAATACCACCCCCAGAATAATCATTACACATTGCATAGATGAAAGTTCATAAACGGAACTAGACAGGGAAGGATTCCATAGAGTGTGGAGAAAGGGTTTAAGAGAGACTGAGAATGGCAGTTGGAGGAAGTATTTTTTTCCTCTCTGAGAAGTTGGAGGGTACTTCCTGGGTGGAGGAGCTGCTATTTCTGGGAGGAAAAGCAGTTTTCCCAGATCCTAAGACTTCTCTACCATTTCAACTAATCCTTAAGACATTGATTGTGCTCATTTGAAGTTCCCTGTTCCTATCCATCCCTGAGTTTCAACCAGTTCCTGTGTTCTAGTTTACTCAAGAGTTTTTCATCTTGCTGAAGAAAGCTAATCAGAGCCAAGAGACCTGTCCACCTGGAAGTGTGGATAAAACCATATTGGGCTGAAGCCTTCCAGGCCACATTTCATTGAATACCTCACCCATACCTATTCTGACCGGACTATTTCTTATCCACCATAAAGACTTGGAGGGTCAGAAGGTTAGGATAGAAAGATGAGGGAATTTTAGGGTACTAGACAGAGAGTGTAGGTTAAGTTAGCAGCAAGACCAGAAGAAAAGACTTGTGAGAGACTATTAGGAGGAGAGGGAGGAAAAAGTAGCATCCTAGATTTAGGGAAACCAATTCCCTAACACTCCTTCATTTCCCCATTTGGAAACCTTTAATAAACCCCAATATCTTTTTATAAAATCGCAGTCAGATCGCATTTCTTGTCAGTTGGGTGAAGAGGCCTGACAGGCTGGCCTACAACTTAATACCTACAGAGAAGAGCACTTGACTAAAATATCATCAATATAGTCAAAGCAACCCAAATATTTCACTACCAATACAATCTTATTCCAGGCTCTTATTACCCCAGAGCTACTGCGATAGTCTTCTAACTGGTCTACTTGCCTCTAGTTCCTCTCTCCATTAAATATATCATGTCAGTTGCCCTATACTCCACTCAATGAGCTCCAGTGACTCCCTATTATCTTCTATTTCTAGTGCATTTCCCTATCAGATTGCCTTCCAATTTTCCTATGTCTGTCTTTTATGTACCAAGTTATATGTATTTCAAGGGAAGAGACTATTTTTGCTTTTGTATCCTTCAGCTTAGTCCTGTGCCTAAGATTACTTAGTGAGGGATTCATCCATTATATTCTATAATTAAAGTCATGTTTTTCATTTTATTCTTTTCCTAAGTTGTGGAAGAATAAATGGGTAACAAGTGATTAGGTAGGAATATGGAAGAAACATTCAAAAACTAGAGAGACTAGGTAGATATTTCCCAAATTGGAAAGGGGAAGAAGGGAACAAATATTTTCAAGCACCTATAATATGCTAAGTTTACAAATATTATCTTATTTGACTTGAAAGGGATGTTTTAGTAAAGAAAAGACCCTTTCCTTGGTGGATCCAAGATAGCATAATTATAATTAGATAGCTGATCTTATAAATTAAATATTATCCAATCTGATTAGTGGTTTTCTTTTTGTTTTGTTTTTTAAGCCCTTACCTTCCATCTTAGAATCAATACTGTGTATTGGTTCTAAGGCAGAAGAGTGGTAAGGGGTAGGCAATGGAGGTTAAGTGACTTCCTCAGGGTCACACAGCAAGGAAGTATCTGAGGCCAGATTTGAACCTAGGACCTCCTGTCCTCTCAATCCGCTGAGCCACCCAGCTGCCCCCCTTCTTTTCTTTTTTTTAAATCCTTATCTTCTGTCTTAGAATAGATATTTAGTATTGGTTCAAGGCAGAAGAGTGGTAAAGGCTAGACAACCAGGGTTAAGGGACTTGCCCTGGGAAAACATAGTTATAACCTCCTGTTTCTAGGCTGAGAGCTCTATCCACTGAGTTATCTAGATGCCCAGCACCTTTTTTACACATACTTGTCTCATAACTATTTCATTAGGGCAAGCACTAGTGCTAATAAAAGCACTGGATACGCTACCTCTTGGGTAAAAAGACAGGGTATTTATTGATATTAACTGATATCCCAGTATATGTAAAATAGAAGTCTAGACTAGACTAGTACATGGGTTTCATCAGAACATCATTTAAAGGATTGAGAGAGAAGCCTGAGACTGATCACTAAAATTTAGCTTGGTAGCTCAGTACTGAACAAAGCTACATGCAGGGAGTGTCAGACTCAAGTTGCCTTCCCAGAGTGGCTTACACTGTATATCCTACTTTTTCTTCATAATGTGATGGCATTGTGACAGGCCTATTATATTATGCTTCCCTCTGTAATATTGAAAAATTAATATTATACCAAATGTAATATGCTAAATGTAATATTTAGAAATTTATTTGGAAATATAATATTCATTAAAAAATATTATTGTGGTCATTGTTTATAAAATAGTTAACCCTTAAATCATGAGGATGATAGTAGCTTTTGACAATATAATTTTAATATAAATATAGTTTAAGAAAGAATTAAGGAAGGAAATAAAAAAAATATTTCCTAGCTTACTACCCTAATCTTACCAGCCCATGAGTGTCTTCCACCTGAGCCACCAACCTCCAGAGAAGGACTCCCTCTCCTCTATGATCTCATTTCTATATCCTCCTTCTCCATTTTACTTCCTTTCCCTGTGTGCAGGTCTACCACACCTCAGGAACAAATCAAATCTCTCTGTCTGGAGTGTTACAGCCAAGCTAATGGGTTGGTTTGGATGAGCAGAAAGTTCATGACCCTGGGAGGAAGGGGTTCCCTTTAACATACCTCTGATTCCATAATGCAATTACTCATGGCTCAGAAACTAATTGTTTAACCTTGATATACTGTTTCTGAAGTGGCATAGTATCTTTTCACTAAATCTGAGGCAGTCTTCAATCAAATTCAATAAGTCTTGTCCTTACTCTAAGTACTTGGAAGTACTTATTATATGCTATATATATATATATATATATATATTTTTAAACCTTTACCTTTGTCTTTAGGCTGAATACCTTGTATTGGTTCCAAGGCAGAAGAGTGGTAAGGGCTAGGCAATAAGAATTAAGTGACTTTTCCAGAGTCACACAGCTAGAAGTATCAGAGACCAGATTTGAACCTAGACTCTCCCATCTCTAGGCCTAGGTCTCAATCCACTGAGCCACTTAGCTGTCTCCCATACATTTTTATAGTGTAATTCTAAATTCAGATAAAACAGATCAAGAAAATTCCAGTTTCCTCTGGATCAAAGGTTTTAGAAATTGTAAGTTAATAAAATATGTATCAGGTATAGAGCTAATCACTGAGAATACAATGAAAAGGCAAAACAGCTCCTGCTCATCTGGAATCAGCAATACTACTACCCAGTGTGAAACCCAGTATTCAGAGATAGGGGAAAGAGACCGACCTGTACAAAAATATTTATAGCAGTTCTCTTTGTGGTGGCAAAGAACTGGAAACTGAGGGTCTATCGACTGAGGAATGGATGAACTAGTTGAATATAAGGTTGTAATGGAATATTATCGTACCATAAGAACTGACAAACAGGATAAGTTCATAAAATCTTGAACTTATATGAACTGATTAAGAGTGAAGTGAGCAGAACCAGAGTTGTATACAGTTTCAGAAATATTGTATGATGATGAACAGTGAAGAACTAAACTATTATCATCAAAACAAGGTTCCAAGATAACCCTACGGGACTCATGATAAAAAAAATGCCATTTTAAACTTTATTTCCTTCTCTCTTTTTTTGTTTTCCTTTGTTTTCCTTCTCATTAGTTTTTTTTTTTTATTGTGTGTGACATGTGCCTTCTGTCATAATATGGAGAATATGGAAATGTATTACATGAAAGTACTAGTATACTTTACCTGGTATAACCTATAATAGCCCCATATTAAAATCACTTATTGTTTCCACAATCCTTTGTATACAGGTACTTGGGGAGGAGTGGGTCAGCTTTTTTCTGTTGCTTATTTGATTAATTGTCTCTCTTTCTATATTTGGGGTTCAGCCTTAAGATGTGTGAACCTTAAAAATTCCCAGACCCTACTTCTATTTTAACTGCCACAGATGAGGAAGGGGCCTGGTCTTGATTTATTAGGCAATTGGCATGCATTGCTCAATAAATTGATGTTTCAATGAATAAAACCTTTGTTTTCCTAGTCATTTCATTCTTTGCTCATTACATGATATAAACACATATATGTATATATATATACTCTATTCTTCTTCAGTATATATATAAAGTGCCACTATATATGTAAAATGCTACTATGAATAGTTTTTTATAGTCTTATTTATGTAAATATATAGAATATGTAAATAAATATAATTTATATATACCATATTATTTTATATACTCCTATACTACATATATACAAATATATACTACATATATACAAATACAAATATACATGTATATATTTCTGTGTATATATGTGTATGCACACACACATATATTGTTGTTTAATCTTACTGGACCCTCTGTGACTCCACTAGAGGTTTTCTTGGAAAAGATATAGGAGTAGTTTGCCATTTCCTTGTCCAGTTCATTTTACAGGAGAGGAAAAAAAACTGAGGTAGAGGTTTAAGTGAGTAGGCCCAAGGGTCATACAGCTAGTAAAAGCCTGAGGCCAGATGTGATCTTGAAGAGATATCTACAAAGAAGCACTTTTTGGTGGTACTGACTGAATCTATTATCTTTTGATAAGAAATGATTGAAGAAATTGTGGTATAAGAATGTAGTGAAGCATTATTGTAGGGAATGCCGAATAGGAGGAAATCAAAGAAACATGGGAAGATTTTTTTTTTAATGCCTTGATGTGGCGTGAAATAAAAAGTAAAATATTCAGTGTAGAGGAGAGGACTATGAATACTGAGTACACTGTCTTTGTTACAAGAGAAGATTAATGGGGATATGGTGGGGGATGATCAGAAATGAGGCTGATGTGGAATAGAAATTATTTTTAAAATAAGAACAAAAGGAGGGGATTGCCCAGTATTGAGCAGGGGACCTGGGGCTTTTCTCCACCTGTCAGATCAAGTCCACTGGCCCAGGCTTTTCCCAAAATGAGTAGTGTTACTTAATTCTTGTTAGTAGAAGCTGACATTTGTACAGTGCCTCCACGTTTGCAAAGCGCCGCACCCGTGCGATACCATTTCGCCATACTCTTTTCCCTCACCATCCAACGTAGCACACATCACCAGCTTCTTAGATGACCCAGCGGAGACCAGGCGCCCCAAGGAATGGACATTCGGTTCACGTTCACGTACACGCCCGACGGGATGACATCACCACGCAGACGTCGGCGACGGCCCGCCCGGCCTCTTCCGGCTCCTTCTCCTCTATCTTCCTTGGGTCGGTCAGGGCTGGCGCGAGTTCTGATCTCCATCCTGTAGTCGTTGTCCAGGTCTGAGGCCTGGACTCTGGGGTGAGGTGACGAGACAGGGCCGGAGGGCGTGGCGCCTGGTCGGGTCGGGCCGGGCAAGGTCCTCCCCTGTCTCTCCCCCCGGGAGTTCCAAGCATGGGTCCAGCCGGCATCCGCTGACGGCTCTTGAGGGGAGGTTCATTTTAGAGTAGGGGAAGTGGGCTGAACCGAAAGCTTGTAGGAGGACCAAAAAAAAAAAAAAAGTCTCACCTGGCAAACATTCCGTGTCTTCTTCATTATTAGAAACAAACCGTCAGATATCTCCTCAGCCGCGATAGTGGTTGGGTTTGCTTTTGATTTTTTTGTCCGTGGACGCTCCCCCGCGTAGCCAAGGCTCCCGGGTGAGACAGATGCAGGATACCGAGGCCTCGTCAATTCCAGCCACGGTTTTTGCTATGCCTCTGAGCTGTGAGGTGAGTTAGAACGTCTGGCAATAACGAGTACCTTGGTAGTTGTCACGTTTAAGGCTTGGAGCTGGGGTAGGGTGGGGGGCCCCGCCAGAATTGGGTCTATCTGTTTCAGCAGTCCTGCATGGTGGCTTTCTGTGGTGACAGAGGAGCCCATGTGATATTTAACTCACACGGATTCTGTTTACACATTGGTACTTTCTTCATCCTTGCCAGTTCACTCCAGGAGATATCGTTGAACCTTTTTACGTGGCGCTGGAAGGAAGTAAAAAATTTAATGAAGATTATTTTTGAGCACAGACTGTTTTTTTTTTAATTGTGTATTAAGCGTCGCCCAGTTTTGAATGAATCTTTTTGATGTTGATCTCTAGGATGATAAAGATAACTAACATTTATAGAGGGCCTTTAGGTTTTCAGAACGCTTAATACTTGTAATTTCTATTGTCCACATTCATATTCTCTCTCTGTCCCTGTTTCTGTCTCTGTCATTGTTTCTGTCTATGTCTGTCTTTCTCTCTCCCTTCCTCCCCTTTCCCCCTCCCATTCCCCCCCCCTTACTGGAAAAAAGTTCCACTTTTTCATTACAAATAATTTGTTTCTAAGACTTATCCTAGGACAAATCCGAAAGTTTTTCAACCTTTAAATATGATGCTCTTACCATTGTGATTTGTATAATTCAAATACTTGATTTAAGTCCTTCAAAAAAATCTGTGCTATTTTTCACTTCTGCAAATATGTAAGATTGTTCTTCTGGGTCTTTTTTTTAACTCCTTCAGGCTAATGTGGGAATATTTTACTGATGTAAACTAATCTCTCTTGCAAGTCAGTAGAAAATAATTTTACAAGTATATATATATATATATCATCAGTTTTATATATAAGATGTTCTCATTTGTGTTCTGTCCATGGGAAAGATATCTGAAAATCACATGCAGAGACTACAGAGCTTCTCCCCTCCCCCTTCTCCCACCATTGAGCACAGTTATGTCCTTTTGGTTAGCAGCCATTGAAATATTTGGGACAATTTTTGTGGTAGGAAGTGGGTTGGAGATTTGAAATGAACAGATTCTCCTCCTGTGGATGGTGGTAGTAGATTTGAGAATTTTCTGATGTTTGTTATAGTTCAGTGGAAGTCCACTTTGGAGTGAAAGGTTGGTGTGGCATAGCAAAGGTATGGGTAGCTACGCTTGAAGTTGGTCATTGAATCAAGAGCTGAAAGGATTATATAGATAAATCAAGTGGAGCTCCCTCCTTTTAGAGATAGGGAAATTGAGGCCCAGAAAGGTTGTGTCTAGTCCAAAGTAAGTTGCAGAGATGTCCCATTTCCATTTCCATAGGCCTGCCCATGACATCCTATGATGTGGACATTGTCTGTTCTATTAATGAGCTTCAGCATTAAAGAGCCACCCATTGCTGGTATAGAGCAAACTATTTTCATGCAGCCTAGTGTACAAAAGTAGTATTTCCAGAATGAGTAGCTGTGGGTTTTCAAGATTCTACCCCTTGCTTATCATTCTTTTTTTTCCCATCATTTTTATATTTGCATTTCTCCAGCCTTATATACTTTAAGGTCTTATCTGTTTTCTATGAAGATAATTCAGTAATTTTTAGTATTTGAAAAAAAAATTTTTTGCTTTTATATCTTTGTACACAAAACTTCTAATCCAATGTCAATATTAACATAGCTGTTACAGCAATCAATTTAAGTGCAATAAAATGATTTAAGATATTACTTTATTGTATGCATACGTGTGTTTATATATACATCTGATTCTGAAATTCTTTAACATTTACACACACAAATACACATTCACATATAGATTCTGTTAAAGATCGATAAAGGTGACTATATTCTATTAAATTGGAGAGTAGGGAAAAAGTTCCTCAAGACTGATCTTCCTCAGATCTTTTCCCCATGTAGGGAAGATGTAGAGCAGATTTATAAAGGCTTTGGGCCATGTCTTGCTCTTTTAGGGATTTAATTCTGCTCTATAAATGGATAAGTGAAAGATATATTGGTTCCAGTAACATATTTACAAGACATCTCCAAATATATGTCCTGTCACTAAACTAAACATGGTGATGATATGGCTTCTTATAATCTTTATACTATTTAACTTCATCTTTAAAATGAGATATGCCCATTTAAGCTTCTAGAAAAGAATACTGACCTCCAGGCAAGGAAATTTATAGAAATTTTAAAATTAATAATAATCCTTTGTTGACAGCTTTGATGACTTTTCCCTAATATTTCCTGAATAATCTCTTTTCATTCTTTTATAAATACAGCCTTATTTTGAAGCATGGATTAGCAGCCTGTGGAAAGAGTGTCAAAGAGGACACATAGGTTGATCCTGAAGGAAACTGGAAACCTTTTGAATTTATTGACTCGGAGAGAAGGAAGTGTGTAACATGATTAGGTCCAAGGTTTTGATAGATTACTTTGATCCCTTAAAAGGTGGTCTGGAGTGGGAATAAATTGAGGTAATGAGATCAACCAGCATTAGTCCAGACGATGGTGGCAGTTATAAAAGTGGAAAGAAAGAATGTATATAAGAGATATTGGGAAAGTAGAAATGACAAGATTTGGCAGTAGATTTGGATATTCACAATGAATGGTCAGGTAGGAGGACACTGAGTCTGAGCGAGTTGGGGTGAGAGTGTTGCCACCAAAAATGTCTAGGAAAATTTGGGGAAAAGGAGGTGTGAGGAGAAAAGATAATTTTGAACATGATGAATTTGAGATATTTATAGGCCATCCATTTCAAGATATCTCAGAGGGAGTTGGTGATATGAGATTGATGATCAGAATAGGTTTGGGAAATCCTCTAGATTGAGATGATAAATTGAACACATGGAGACTGATAATATTACCAAGCAAGATAGTCTATAGAGAGAAGAGAAGAGTGCTCAGGACAGATACCTGGAAGATGCTCATTTTTAATGGGAATGATTTGGAGGAAGAGCCAACAAAGGATATTGAGAAGCAGTGGTCAGTCATGTAGGACATTCAGATATAAAATGCTCTATTTGCCATTTAACTGATCATAACCTGCCCCCTTTCTACCTTATTTACTCTCTTGGATTCTTTCTACAATCCAGGTACACTTACCTACTTACTTACTTCTTGTCCCTAATATTGTGAGTCTTCTACCTCCTTTGCATTTGTACTGGCATTCCCACATATTTGGAATACTATCCGTCTCTACTTCTGGTTCCTAGCTTTATAATGGAGTTCAGAATTCAGTTCATATTCCACTTTCTACAAGAAGGCTTTTCTGATCTTCCCTACTGCTAATATCTTTTGAGTTTAACTTTCATTTATTCCCTCAATATTATGTCTGTATGCAGTTATTTGTATATTGTGTCTTTCCCCTTCTCTGATGTGAGTTCCTTGAGAATAGGAATCCTGTTCTTGCCTTTCCTTGTAGTCATAGGACTTAGAATGGTGCTTGGTACTGAGTAGGTGCTTAATAAATGCTTCTTGACCAACTGACTGAAGTAACCCTTATTGGAAGTATGATCATGAATTTCCTTTGCTTTTGACTGTCACAATTCTAAAATCTGGGCTTATTTCCCTTATTTCACGTAAGTAGTGTTTGTTTAACTGACTATCTTCCCTTCAGAGCTGCTGGTATTTCTGTTCATTTCTATTTGTTCTTACCTGAGGGCAGGGTCTGTATCTATTGATTTGTTTTATATTATTACTTAGTATTTTACCTTGTGGATGTCTCTTGTTAATGCTTTTTCTTTTTTTTTTTTAATAGTGGTAATCTCTGCATACAAAGTTGCCCAGTATATTGGATAGAATACTCTTGGCCCCAGGAAGAGTTTTTAAGTTCTGCCCATGATACATACTGACTTTGTGGCTGTGGTTGAATCATTTAACCTCTGGGAACCCATGGAAAACTTTAGGACTTGTGAGTTTCAGAAAGTTATTAGAAAAAATTACTGGGGACTTCCCTGTACCAGTATCTGTTGGTAAAAGGAACTTTCCAACAGGGAGTTCACTATGCCATCGAAGTTATAAATTTGGATGATGAGAAATATTTTTTTTGTATATGATGAGGTTGAAAGTGAGATTGAGATCATGAAAATGGGAATAAATACAAAGAAAACAAAAAACTTGATTTTGTTTCCTCCCCTTATTCCCCCCTTCCCCCTTGCAGTTGGCAGAATTACTTTTTCTTGGACATCAGAGTCTGCTAGTTTGGTTATGACTTCCTAGTCTACTCTTGTGAAGCTAACTCAGTATTGCTACTGTTGCTGCTTTAGAGCTTTTGCAGAATTTTGCAAAGTTAGGAGGTTGAAATTCATATTGGACTTTAGGAGTCATTCAGGTTAAGCTACTTTTAAAAGCACTCAACAAAGACATGTGTCCTGTCTTGCTTTTATACCTAGGAAGTGTTAGAGTGAGCAGTGAACTTGTGTAGAATTGGGTTTGACATTTAGTGATTTGGGAATGGTAACTCAATCTTTCTGAACCTTGGGTGTTTTATCTATGAAATGAGGATAATGAAACTTATACTTCCCAATTCACAAGGTTATTATAAGGATATGAAGAGGTAATACTTGTACTAAATATGATCTATTCGAATTCTATTAAATAAGTTTCTAGGAGTTCAGAGACGGGAGAAGTAAGTGTATACTGGAGTAGTCAGAAAAGGCTTCACAGAACATGCCAGGCTTTGGTTGGTCCTTCAGGTGTAGATAGAATTTGGATTGGTAGAGAGGAAGACAAGGGCCTTCCAATTAGATGTAATAGCACCAGAAAAGAAACAGGAGCTGGCATGAGTACAGTGCTTGTGGGTCAGAGTGAGATCAGTGATGCATTAGAGTTGGAGGAAATAAAATTGAATGGGTAGGGTTCAAATTATAGTGTTCAATAAATCAGAAAAATAATGGTCTTGCCTATCCAAATCTACAGGATAGAGCCAAAGCAGTTTTTAGAGGTAATTGCATATCACTTAGCATCTATATTAAAAAGAAAAGGAGAAAATAAATTATGTTCATACTTAAACTACTAGAAAAGGAATGAAGTAATCCAAAGGAAAGTAAAAAATAAAATCATTTAAAAGCAGAAATAAATAGAACTAGAAAGAACACAGACACTTCCTAGCTGTGTGACCCTAGGCAAGTCACTTGACCCCCATTGCCTAGCCCTTACCACTCTTCTGCCTTGGAACCAATACACAGCATTGATTCCAAGATGGAAGGTAAGGGTTAAAAAAACAAAACAAAACTAGAAAGAACAATGAATGGGTAAACTGGAATATGTTCTTTGAAAAGTAATAAAATTGAAAAACAGTCTACATTTTTTTTAAGAGAAGAAAATGAAAACCAGCAAAATGAGAGATGCAAAAGATAACACAACAAACAGAAAAAATAGAGTCAGAAAGAAATAATATTCTCTGGACAGTGTACTTAGCTGATTTCTAAGACATCAAGGATTTAAACTAAACGAAATTTCTGTACAAAAATATACATTTCCAATACTGGCTTACCAGATGACAAATAGTTTAAATAGATGAGTGCTGGAAGGAAAAAAAAAAGATGAAGTACTCAAAGAATTGCCATGTAAAAAATTGACCTGATCCAGAATGTTTCTTGGTGGTTTATTTCAGACTTTCCAGGAATAGAGAGCTAGCCTCGAAGCTAGGAAGTGCTGGATATAAGTCCTGTCACTGACCCATACCAGGCTGTGTGACCTGGGCAATTCACTTGACCTCTAATTGCTCTAAGCTAGAAAAGTCAAGCACATACACTTGAATGCTGCCAAAATAAGATTAAGATACAATTGGGAAATGTGTAACAAAATAAATAAAAATAAATATAATAAAACATAGATAATGTTAATCTGAGTAGTTTTTGAAGTCAATATGCACCCACAGGAAGAGTATAAAAATGCTGCCTTTGTTGGATCTGACCCTTTTAGACTTTGTCTTGAGGCCTTGATGGTTACCATACCCTTGCCCAGAATCATTTCCTGAAGGAGTAGAAAAGGACTTGCTTCTACTCTAGCTAAGTGCAACTGTATTTGTATTAAATAAAATATTCCATTTGATAAATAAGTAACCTTTT
This sequence comes from Monodelphis domestica, assembly GCF_027887165.1. Taxonomy (NCBI): domain Eukaryota; kingdom Metazoa; phylum Chordata; class Mammalia; order Didelphimorphia; family Didelphidae; genus Monodelphis; species Monodelphis domestica. The sequence continues at coordinate 210,692,038 of NC_077232.1, forward strand.
AAAATGTTTATTTTCTCTCCTTCTCTACTCCCTCCCATTGAGAAAGGGGGGAAATTTGTCCCTTAACAAACATGTATAATCAAAGAAAACAATCCCATATTGGCCATTGTCTCCCCTTTGCCTCCTCACCCTTAAGACAAGGGCCAAATCAGCATCCTGAGCCCATTACCTCTGTCCAAAAGTCGTGTTTCATCATGAGTCCTCCTCATTTGCTAGCACATGTCTGTCATAGGCCATCCTCCTAAATACTTAATCCTTAAGTATGGGTGTAGACTTATTCCTGATTTTGTTAAACTAAGTAGGGTGGAGTAATCTAAAGTTCACACCATATTGGCCATTGTCTCCCCCTTGCCTCTCCCCCCCCCCCAAGATAAAGGCCAAATCAGCATCCTGAGCCCATTACCTCTGTCCAAAAGTCATGTCTCATCATGAGTCCTCCAGAATCATGGTTGGTATTGCATTGATAAGGGTTCTTAAATGTTTCAGAGTTGTTTGTCTTTACAATGTTGTAATTGTATAAATGAGAAATCCTTTTGTTAGCTGTTCAACAGCTTATGAGTGCCTCTTTTCATTCCAACATCTAACCTTAGGCCTGATAAACAATTGGAGAAACATTTAGTATTCATGAATGGGTTAGGTTAACAGCAAAAATTGCAATTTATATATTTATACATTGAATGGAATGCTTATCAAACTATAAAGGGCTTCATTGTAGATGTAGACAGGACTTCCGGGGGTGGATCCAAGATGACAACATCTCTGTGGCACCATAAAAAACCTCTCTGACCAAGATTAAAATATTACCACAAAACAAATACAGGAGTGAAAGAACTAACAAGGAGACAGAGTGAAGCAACTTTTTTTTTTTGGAATTTATTTAGTCAATTTAGAACATTATTCCTTGGTTACAGGAATTACATTATTTCCCTCCCTCCCCTCTCCCCATCCTTCCCACAGCCAACATGCAATTTCACTGGGTATTACATGTGTCCTTGATCAGAACCCATTTCCATGTTGTTGGTGTTTGCATTAGGATGTTCATTTAGAGTCTGCATCCCCAGCCATATCCTCTCGACCCATGTATTCAAGCAGTTGTTTTTCTTCTGTGTTTCTACTCCCACAGTTTTTCCTCTGAATGTAGATAAGTTTTTTTTTCTCATAGATGCCTCCAAGTTGTTCAGGATCACTACACTGCCACTAATGAAGAAGTCCATTACATTTGATTGTACCACAATATATCAGTCTCTGTGTACAGTGTTCTCCTGGTTCTGCTCCTTTTGCTCTGCATCAATTCCCGGAGGTCTTTCCAGTTCACATGGAATTCCTCCAGTTTATTGTTCCTGTGAGCACAATAGTATTCCATCACCAATATATACCATAATTTGTTCATCCATTCCCCAATTGAAGGGTATCCCCTCATTTTCCAATTTTTTTGCCACCACAAAGAGCACAGCTATGAATATTCTTGTACAAGTCTTTTTCCTTATTATCTCTTTGGGGTACAAACCCAGCAGTGCTATGGCTGGATCAAAGGGGAGACAATCTTTTATAGCTCTTTGGGCATAGTTCCAAATTGCCCTCCAGAATGGTTGGATCAATTTACAACTCCACCGGCAGTGCATTAATGCCCCAACTTTGCCACATCCCCTCCAGCATTCATTACTTTCCTTTGCTGTCATGTTACCCAATCTGCTAGGTGTGAGGTAATACCTCAGAGTTGTTTTGATTTGCATCTCTCTGATTATAAGAGATTTAGAACACTGTCATGTGCTTATTAATAGTTTTGATTTCTTTATATGAAAATTTGGGCTTGCAATTTAAAAAAATTAGAAAAAAGAACAAACAAAAACTCCCCAGATCAAAACTAAATTAGAAATCATAAAAGTTAAAGGAGAAATTGATCAAATTTGAAAGTAAATAAACTATTGAACTAATAAATAAGACTAGGAGCTTGGTACTTTGAAAATAACAAATAAAATTGATAAAGTACTGATTAATAAAAAAAAGAAGAATCAAGTTAACAGTATCAAAGATGAAAGGGTGATCTCACCTCTAATGATGAGGAAATTAAGGCAATTGATTAAGAACTATTTTGCTCAATTATATGGCAATAAATATGATAATCTAGGTGAAATTGGTGAATATTTACCAAAATATAAATTGCCTAGATTAACAAAAGAGGAAATAAAATACTTAATTAATCCCATCTCAGAAAAAGAAATTGAACAAGCCATCAAGGAACTTCTTAAGAAAAAATCCTCAGGGCCAGATGAATTCACAAGTGAATTCTATCAAACATTTAAAGAACAACTAATCCCAATACTATACAAATTATTTGACAAAATAAGCAAAAAAAAGGAATCTTCTATATATAAACTAAATCATAGTGAGCTACATATGAAAAAAAAGTCAGGAAGACTATTATGGAGTATATTTTAAAAAGAAAGGCAAATGAACAGAACTTTGTCATTGTAGTCCTTAAAACATATAAAGCACTTATCATTAAAATTGACTTATACTTAGCCAAAAAAAATCAATGCAATGCAATTTGACTTGAAACATTCTCAAATGTGGCATGTAGATTGTAATTTCTTCAGTCTGCAAGTGCCTTTCATTGATGAAGCTTTCTTTGTATCCATACCTGCCTATCCTGTGCAAGTCTTGTCATTATCACTATGTTCCCAATAGTTTGCTAGAAGTCAAACCTGCTGAAGTCCTTGGAGAAGGTATCATTGGTACCATTCTGACCATCTGTCAGTCATCCCTTACACTTGCCACATGACCAACCCATCTTCTCTTTTTTTGCCAGACAATCTCTTGAGGACATACTTTAGTCCTGTTCTTCTTTGGAATTCCTTGTTACATATATACACTTCCCCTATATGTGTATATGAATATATGTACCTATGTAATTATAATATATTTACACATAAAGTAGTGTTTTATAAAACTTTTAGAGTGATACTTAAAAAATTAACTAGATAGTTAGAATATGAAAGCCCTTGATAAGTTTGAAGAAACTGTTTTCCTTATTTCAAAGAGGTTTTCAATACAACTTTGTTATATTGGAAAGGACATTTAATGTGAAGTAAGAAGACCTGGAATCAGATGACCTTGAGAAGTCACTGACCATAAGACTCCATTTCCTGTTCTGTAAATTGGAGGCAACAATATTTGAAAGATATGCCTCACAGCTAGTAAGGGTCAAAGGAGATTGCAGTGGGAGAATAAAGAGATAGTAAAGCACTTTATAAAACATTATATAAATATATACTATCAGTAACATCAATAATACTCTTCCTGCAATTGTGTTACATCCAAGAGTGTTGTCTTCATATTTCTATTTTACCCTTTGCAAGGTAGTAGTACTGCTTATAGTTTCCAGACTACTCTCACAACTCCATGGAGATTAAGGGAATTGCTATCTAAATTAGAAATAAATAAATGATATTCAGTCAATTTTCAATCAGTTTTCACTTATGGTTTTTATTTTACTTTTTCTTATCTTTGAAGAAAATGGAACAGCAAAGATAATTCTGCTTTGGTGATTATCAACTGAGGTACTAGTGGAAACGTTACATTTCTCTGTTTTTGATGAATTCTGTTTTTATTTTTTGATGAATTTATTTTTATTTAATTACATTTTTACAGTGTCATAAGTGTTAGTTATGAGTGTAGGTTTTTTAAGCCATTCTCTGCCATTACTTTACTATAAGCAGATTGACATTCATTTTTTAACATTTGTTTAGAAAATCTCAAGTTAGCAGTAGAGGGGACAGCTCTAGAATAATAATTTTTCTGCTCCTTTTCTTTATATATCTTTGGTATAACTCATATTATGGGATTTTTTAGAATTAAATTTTATTCTGTTTTCAGATATACAATTTCTTCTATCCCACTTTCCTTCCACCCCTCTTCCTTCATGGAGAAAGCAAAAAAAGCACCTACCCCCATGAGAAATATGTCTAGTTAAGCAAAACAAATTTGAATAGTCAAGAAAAATGAATTTCTGCATTGGCTAAGTGCAAAAACAGGAAGTCAATCTATACTCTTGAGGCTCTTAACAGTTTCAGGAAGTTGGTAACATGTTTCATTTTAAGTCCTCTAAAAAAAAAATAAAAAATTAAGTCCTCTAAAAAAAAATTGTGGTTGGTCATGTAATGAACCCCTTTTATAATGCTATTCCTTCTTGAAATCTGTTTGTAAAAGACTAACTTTTCAGCCCATACTCTTAGATCTTTTAAGACATTTATCACTTGATATACACTTCTTTTAGAAGCTCATTTTTTGTAGAGCTAGAAATGGCATAGAAATCATCTAGTCTAATATCCTCATTTTATAGAAAGGAAATTGAAATCCATTGAGTTATATTAATATCTAAAATCACCTCCTAAATTAGAAAAGCCTTCCTCTTAGAAATGAAATGACAAAAACATTGTATCCTAAGAGTGTCAATCCTTTGTGGAGCTCTTAGATATAACAAAACTGGATCAAATAGGCAATGTTACTGTAACTTGGCATATGCTTTACTAAGTCCTTTGCATAATCATAACCTGACTCCCAGATTTTTGCTTTTTGGTGAAGAGCAAGCAAGTAGAAATCTATATAATAAATAATGAATACTAGTTCTCTGCATAATTATAATGAGTATTGAAAGTAAGAATGGTAAAGATTAAATCATGGTTTTATTTGTTGCATATTGGTCATTAAAAATATAATTGTGATTTAATCTTTCATTAGGTAGTAACCATCTACTTACCCCATGAACATAAACTCATAATACAAATACTGAATTAAAGAATAGGTATATGACATTGAAAAACCAATAAAGCAATCATTCAGCACCTCATTTGTATCTTTGAAAAAGATTTTTTAATAAGTAAACAGTTTGTACTAGATAAGTATAATATTTCCCTTAAACATTCTGAAATGTCATTTAGGTTTTGTCTTTTGGCATTGTTTTAAATTGCATGTTGTAGTATTACATATGAAGAGAATATTAAAACAAAGCTCTTTTAAAATTTTCTTTAGTTCATCAAATAACTAAATGGAGTCTGAGCAGCTGTTCCACAGAGGCTACTATCGAAACAGTTACAACAGTATAACAAGTGCAAGTAGTGACGAGGAACTTTTAGATGGAGCAGGTGTTATTATGGACTTCCAGACCTCTGAAGATGACAATTTATTAGATGGTGATGCCTCAGTTGGTGAGTTGGTGTTCCAGCTTTTTTTTGGATGATGAATGTTATTTGAAATATTTATGCTGAGGTTTTCATTAATGCTAGATTTTCCAAAATTTAACTATTTTACTCTTTTGTTTATAGTAGTTCACTGTTTTTAAAACTGGTAATAATTTTTCTTTTTAATTTAATTTCAAATGAAGAAGCTTTATTTATAGATAGTTTAGAAGTTGTGCAGGACCTGACAATGTGTTGTTTAAAAGAAACACTGAAAATGACACAGAATGAAGCTGAGGGACTGGAGTAGAAAATACCATCTCTCAGCTGATCCTGAGAAGGCAGAGGGTAACAGTCACAATCTGACAGAGTTGGATATAATTGGAAGGGATGAAAAGGGCAACTATATTATGTTGGGGAGAAGGACTACTATTGATAATGAAGCATTATTAATATTGGACCTGTAGTCATCAAGTTATGATAGCACCCTAATTTTTAAAGGAAAAACTAAATGAAATACAAATGGAAATAGATTAAAAAAATAATAATAGCTGCAGACTTTGATTTTCCTCTCTCAGAACTAGATAAGTCTAACTAAAAAAGAAGAAAGAAGTTAAGGAGATGACTAGAACCTTAGATAAGTTAAATAAGATAGCTTTTTGGAATGTCCCCTCCCCCCCACCTGCAATGAAATTAGTAGCATATCAAAGCCTGAATATACACATAATCTTAACATAGTTTCTGGTGGGACAACAATGGTTTAGAGAGCATAAATATTCTGTAAAAGACTTACTTGAACATTCTTCATACTATGGAGGTAATCCTACATCCCTGAGGGATTTTGGCACAGGAAGCTGGAAAGACTTGTTTTAGAAAGAGTGTAGTCCTGGCAACAGATTATGTCTATTCCTTGAGTAGACATATCTAGTGAAATGTGGCCCTGATAATATATGTTAACTGAGAACCACATGATCTAAAGTGATCAAATTAAATGCTGAAAGGAACATGGAGAAACAGGCCTAATATTACATTGCTGGAGCAGCTGTGAATTGTTTTTTAGAAAACAAGATGGAAATATACATTAAGAGCTATAAAGCTGTTCATGCTCCTTGACCTAGAGATCCCATTGCTAAGGGTAAACCCTATGGACATTATTAAGAGAGTAAAAAGTTGTGTATGTATAAGAATATTCATGGAAGCTTTATTTGTTATGATAAAATAACTGGAAATAAGACAAATACAATGAATGGGGGAAATGACTGAATAGATTGTGATATTTTAATATAATGGATTATATTATTATGTTATCAGAAATGACAGATATTGGAAATATATAGAAAATAAAGGAAAATATGGAGATGAAAAGAGAATAAGAATAATACATACCATGATTACATTTAAAAAAACAGTCCAAAAATCAAGAGAAAAAAGTATCCAAATAAAACAAATCCAAACAGAACTCAAAAGCAGAGGATGTTTATATTGGTATACACATATAATTTACATATTTTAAAACAAATTGTGAGCAATGTGGAGTTTGTGTTTTGTTATCTTTTTAATGCATTTATTTACTTAAATTTTTTTTGGTATTAGTAGTGGTTGCTAAGTATGTCACAAAAAATTACGTAATTTAAAAAAGTATTTGAGGCTGATAGTTTTTTGGGGGAATGAGAAGGATTCAGGTGAGGTAGGGGGAAATTGATAATTTTGGAATCAAGCAGGCATTGAAAGTTCCTGGAATTGACAGCATGACAGTCTCTAAAGCATCTAGCCTTTATTTCAGTTGGCTAAGATGTTGGAGCTGCTATATTCTGGATGGAACAGTGTTGGGGCCAGATTTCAGCCATACTCTAAAGTGAATCATAGTAGTAGCTGCCTACAGGCTGTTGTCATGATCTGTAAGATTTACTAGTAGAACACAATTGACCTTTTGTGAAACTCTTGGAGTACAGTGTCTTTGCAAACTGTTGGTGGGGAAAAGAGCCTCTTTAACTTTTTGCCTTTGTCTTGATTTGAAGAAGTTGAGATGTTGTTAGAAGTTGTTTGAAATAAGGACAGGGTAATATTCTAGGTCTGCATAGATCAGAATAACAAGAGAAAAGTGCTTGCTTTGTATGTAGTTGTGTGTGGAAGTTTTTTATGAATTTGAAAAATGTTTAAAAATATTTGCACTTTTTAGTTTTGTACTCTTTAGATTAAGAAAATAAAAAGTTATTAGCTATTTTAAAAACATTTGACTTTTTCTATGTAGATGAAGAAAAGATTGGAAATAGTACACTAAGTATGGGAAAAACATGTTTAAAGGATCACAGTAAAGATAATAAATTAGCTAGCATTTACTGGCTGCCTTCTTTATGCTCTGTACTGTGCTAGGTGTTCTGAGAACACAAAAGACAAAAAAAGGAAGCCCTACCTTTATTCAAGAAGCATACCATCTACTTAACTTCTACTGGGAAATGAGAGTGGAGTTCATGAATGCAGACAAGTAAATAAAAAAATAACAAAGCACCTTTGAGAGAGTGTGATCAAGGATCTGGAAAGGTTTAGGATGCTGAACCTGAGATATATTTTTGGAGGAATCTAGGAATTCATTGAAGCTGATATGAGGAAAGTGAGTACCTCTTTTGGAGAGGCATGGGGACAGGAAATGGAATGTCATGTATTTCGGAACCCTCAGCAGGTTAGTTTGATTGGAATAGAGAATGCATGAAAGGGAATAATGTAATAAAATAGTAATAATTAGGATTTAAGATCACAGATTTAATTTAACTTCTTGAGCATTAGTCAATTGAACTAGAATTGGGCTGGATGATATCATGGTGAATTCTGTTGTCTGTTACCACAGAGATAACCAAGGACAAGCCAATTAATTAACCGCTGAATTATTTCATCATCTGTAATACATGGTATTTGCACTTTGTAACCACTTTATAGAGTTGCTGAAAAGAAAACACTTATAAACTGTAAAATTCTACATAAATTTTGTTCATATGCTTATAATTTTTTTAATGTGGAAGAGACTTAATATGTTTATCCAGTTCATTCTCTTCATGTATAGATTAAATCCAAAGAAGTTAATTGACTGCCCTAAGGTCTAAAGGTGTGCCAATGTCAAGATTCAAACTGAGATCTTCAGTCTGAATTTACTTTTCTTGATGAGACCTTTTCCCTTAAGAGGATATGCTATTGTTATCAACACTTTTTATTCAATGACATCTTGTTTGCTTGCCATTGGGCTTTGTTTTTTAAAATAACTAAGTTATTTGGTCTCAATAATCTTTTCTTTTAAATGTTGAAGGTTTATCTGATGCAATGTCAGTATTGACTTCTCAGTGTGAATATTATAGGATTCATTTGATATAGAACCAAAGTTTTTCCAAATTAGAGAGATTTGCCAAAGACCCAAGATGGTGGAAACCTTGAAATACTCTGTTTTGACCTAAAGAGCATTTAAATCTTAAGGTTTATTTAGATTGTGTCAAACTATATTGCAGTTTTTAAGATTTTTTTTCAACCATTCTTGTCATTGAAGAGGAGCCATACAATTCTTTCATTATTGATAATGGAGTATATATATATACATATATATATATATATATTGTCATGGTATATAGTCGGTTATTGTGTAACCGCGAAAATGTGGGTTTCAAAACTGAATTGCCAAAACTGTAAAGAGTTTTTAGTGTCTTGATTTAAATAAAAAATAAGTGGTTGCCATGGGAAAAATTCCCAAATATGAAAATACCCAAGGCAGCTGGGTTTTTATGTAAATTTTAATTAACATAAATGAAGGAATTAAGGAAAGGGAGAGAGAGTAGAGAGTAAATAGCATGAAGGGCCTTAAGAGAGACTAGTCAGTCCTTAATCACTCACCACAAGATTGTCCTAAAGCAAAACTCCAGTCCTTCACTGAAATCCTCAACTCCTGAACTAAGTTCAGGGACCCAGCTCCTCCAACTAACTCCAAACTCCAATTATGTTCAGAGAGCCAGCTCCTCCAAACTAACTCCAAACTAACTCCAAACTCCCCTCCTAAGTTCAGAGAACCATCTCCTTTTAAAGAGAAATGTCTCTTATGTCACCTCCCCTAAATTTTCACATTTACCAATCACAGTAGAAGTTTTCCCCAGGACTGACCATTCTTAGTTCACAACTTCTTTTGTTATCACCTTCTCTGATTAGATTACATCTTCTGAGTATTTCACATCTCTTTGCTAAGACCTTTTAGTGAATAATTTAACCTTTATAGGTACTTAGTATCCTTTTGTATTAGATTTAAAAATAGACTTATTTTAGGGTTTTTACTTCACTATAAGTATGAGTTGGGGACTTTTCATTGTTCATTAAGGAATTTTACAACTTTATTTTCCCCTAAGGCACTGTCTGAGCAGGGTGGAGTAATTTTAAAGTTCTCAATACATTCCTGATTAAGTACCTCCATTGTTTAAAATGGGGAATCACTTAACCAAATCTAAGGTACATACAGTCTGAGTAGTTTTAAGATTCACAATAGGAATGTACTCAAAGATGCTGATTTTACTTTTACAAAGTATATATGTTTATAAAAGTCATTATGGGTGATCAATGTGTGAAATAACAGTCAGGTATTGGTGAATGGTTAAAAATACTTTGATTGGTCTAGTTTGGTCATATTAAAAAAATAGCTTTATTTACTCCCCATGTGAAATAATTACCTTTTCCCAAAGATGAGGGACACAGAACTTGGCATAAATGAATAGAGAAACTCTCATAGGATTTCCCTTCTCTTATAGTTCTATCTTTTTATGAAGTGGGTTGGGGATAGAGAAATGAAGGTCAAGGGGGAAATATTTTTATTTTCCCTATTTTCCCTGAGGACTTCAATTCTTATCCAAAAAGAAAAAAAAGATTATCTATATTTTTAAAGTGATTAATAAAATACAACTCAAATACACTCATCCAAAATGATTTTTGAAAATGAAATGATTCTATGTAAAAATATCTATCATTTCACTGGTATAATAAAACTCAAGGACTATTAGTCCTTCCTGTAAGAGTCACTGCAACATCAGTTGTAAAATATGTGCATTGCTACTATAGGGAGATAAGATCCTAGGGTCAGAGTTTTAGAGCTAGAAAAGGGACCTTGGAGATTCCATCTAGTCTGGCTCCCTCATTGTATTCATGGGGAAACAATTTGAACCCAGGTTCTTTGAGAGGAAAGCTACTGCTCTTTCTTTTTTTTTTTTGGCATTTATATAGCCCTTTGTACTTTTCTTTTTTTTTTCTTTTTTTTTTAAAATATATTTTATTTGATCATTTCCAAGCATTATTCGTTAGAGACATAGATCATTTTCTTTTCCTCCCCCCCACCCCCCATAGCCGACGCGTAAGTCCACTGGGCATTAGATGTTTTCTTGATTTGAACCCATTGCTTTGTTGATAGTATTTGCATTAGAGTGTTCATTTAAAGTCTGTCCTCTGTCATGTCCCCTCAACCTCTGTATTCAGGCAGTTGCTTTTTCTCGGTGTTTCCACTCCCATAGTTTATCCTTTGCTTATGAATGGTGTTTTTTTTTTCTCCTGGATCCCTGAAAGTTGTTCAGGGACATTACACCGCCACTAATGGAGAAGTCCATTACGTTCGATTATACCACAGTGTATTAGTCTCTGTGTACAATGTTCTCCTGGTTCTGCTCCTCTCGCTCTGCATCACTTCCTGGAGGTTGTTCCAGTCTCCATGGAACTCCTCCACTTTATTATTCATTTTAGCACAATAGTATTCCATCACCAACATATACCACAGTTTGTTCAGCCATTCCCCAATTGATGGGCATCCCCTCGTTTTCCAGTTTTGGGCCACCACAAAGAGCGCAGCTATGAATATTTTTGTACAAGTCTTTGTGTCCATTATCTCTTTGGGGTACAGACCCAGCAGTGCTATGGCTGGGTCAAAGGGTAGATATTCTTTTGTCGCCCTTTGGGCATAGTTCCAAATTGCCCTCCAGAATGGTTGGATCAGTTCACAACTCCACCAGCAATGAATTAATGTCCCTACTTTGCCACATCCCCTCCAGCATTCATTACTTTCCTTTGCTGTTATGTTAGCCAATCTGCTAGGTGTGAGGTGATACCTCAGAGTTGTTTTGATTTGCATCTCTCTGATTATAAGAGATGTAGAACACTTCTTCATGTGCTTGTTAATAGTTTTGATTTCTTTATCTGAGAACTGCCTATCCATGTCCCTTGCCCATTTATCAATTGGAGAATGGCTTGATTTTTTGTACAATTGATTTAGCTCATTATAAATATGAGTAATTAAACCTTTGTCAGAGGTTTCTATGAAGATTTTTTCCCAATTTGTTGTTTCCCTTCTGATTTTAGTTATATTGGTTTTGTTTGTACAAAAGCTTTTTAGTTTGATGTAGTCAAAATTATTTATTTTACATTTTGTGATTCTTTCTATATCTTGCTTGGTTTTAAAGCCTTTCCCCTCCCAAAGGTCTGACATGTATACTATTCTGTGTTTACCCAATTTACTTATGGTTTCCTTCTTTATGTTTAAGTCACTCACCCATTTTGAATTTATCTTGGTGTAGGGGCTACTGCTCTTTCTAAGGTACTATGCTACTCCTGTTTTATTTGCTTTGCAATAAACATTAAAGTTCCTTGGTTGATCATGCTGGGAAAATATGCACATTGTAATTGCTTTCTGTTTGGTGACATTATTTGCAGAAGATCTCCTTACTGACTTTCCTGGGAGTGCAAAAAACCAAGAACACAAAAGACAGCTAATATCTGATTTGACTAGGAATTGGGCTTCCTCTTTGAACTAACCTTCTTTGCCTGAGACCTGAATTTAAAGAGGACAATCAAATCTAAAGTACTGAGAGGCCCATTCTGCCACACCAGTCCCTGAAGCCTTTGGGAACTCTAGTAACCTGGCTGTTGCCTCTCCCCCATTTCCAAAAGATTATTCAAACCCCCCCCCCCCTCCTGTAACAGATCTATAACTACTTTGGTAGTTGATTTTTTCAAGTTAACAGGTTGTTGATCCCATATTGTAAACCTTTTAATAATATCAGGAAGTTGACAAAATGGGAAAATTAATTTTTGGAATAACAAAATCTTGGGGCGGGGGGAACCACAACAAACCCAATACACTATTGATTCTAAGACAGAAGGCAAGGATTTAAAAAAAGAGAGAGAGAGAGAGAGAGAGGGGAACAGGGGCAGCTGGGTAGCCCAGTGGATTGAGAGCCAGGCCCAGAAGACAGGAGGCTCTGGGTTCAAATTTGGCCTCAGACACTTCCTAGCTGTGGAACTCTGGGCATGGCATTTAACTCCCATTGCCTAACCCTTACCACTCTTCTGCCTTGGAACTAATACCTAATATTGATTCTAGGGAGCGTTTTTTTTTTAAAATATATTTTATTTGATCATTTCCAAGCATTATTCGTTAAAGATCATTTTCTTTTCCTCCCCCCACCCCCCATAGCCGACGTGTAAGTCCACTGGGCATTAGATGTTTTCTTGATTTGAACCCATTGCTTTGTTGATAGTATTTGCACTAGAGTGTTCATTTAGAGTCTGTCCTCTGTCATGTCCCCTCAACCTCTGTATTCAGGCAGTTGCTTTTCCTTGGTGTTTCCACTCCCATAGTTTATCCTTTGCTTATGAATGGTGTTTTTTTCTCCTGGATCCCTGCAAGTTGTTCAGGGACATTACACCGCCACTAATGGAGAAGTCCATCACCTTCGATCGTACCACAATGTATTAGTCTCTGTGTACAATGTTCTCCTGGTTCTGCTCCTCTCACTCTGCATCACTTCCTGGAGGTTGTTCCAGTCTCCATGGAACTCCTCCACTTTATTATTCATTTTAGCACAATAGTATTCCATCACCAACATATACCACAGTTTGTTCAGCCATTCCCCAATTGATGGGCATCCCCTCTTTTTCCAGTTTTGGGCCACCACAAAGAGCGCAGCTATGAATATTTTTGTACAAGTCTTTGTGTCCATTATCTCTTTGGGGTACAGACCCAGCAGTGCTATGGCTGGGTCAAAGGGTAGATATTCTTTTGTCGCCCTTTGGGCATAGTTCCAAATTGCCCTCCAGAATGGTTGGATCAATTCACAACTCCACCAGCAATGAATTAATGTCCCTACTTTGCCACATCCTAGGGAGCGTTTTTAAAAATGGATTTATATATTTATTTTTTTCCCAGCAGTTTGTGTTTTGTGCCCTTGTATCTAAGAAGAAGGGGAAAAGAGCATTACAGGTGTGGGGTGGACAGTGTATATAAAGGCACAAAGGCAGGGATTGAAATGACAAGTGGGAGGAATTATAAATAGTCTGGAATGTGGTATTATGGGGTAGTATATGAAATCAGCCTGGGAAGGTAGGTTGGAGCGAGATTGTGAAGAACTTTAAATGCCAAACAGAGCAATTTGTATTTTACTTTAGAGGTATTAAATAGAAAGCCACTAATGTCTTATGAGCAGGGGACTGACATGAAAATTGTGTTTGAGAGATATTGTGAAACATGGATTGAAATGAGGAGAGATTCAAAGCAATGGTGAACAATAGAAGGCTATTGAAGTAGTCTAGGTGAGAAGTAATGAACTTCTTCCTCTTAAGGTCTTAATCCCTTGTTTCTTTGCTGCAGTTCTCAGCGGAAGTGCCACATAAATTATGAGGCCTTTTCTGATCTCAACTATGTACTAGTGCCTTCCCTCCCCTCTCCTAAATTACCCTGGAGAGTATGACTTGGCAGCTAATTGGATATATACAGGATGAGGTAGAGTGAAGAGTGCTTTCTACTTACTAAGATTGCATACCTGAGTAATTAGAAGGGTGGTCATGCTATTGACAGCAAAGAAGGAATTTAGAGATGGATGTTTTGAGGGGAAATAGATAAGAGTTTTATTTTGGTTATGTTGAGTTTAAGATGTCTCAGTAGGCTATTGAACTAGAGCTTTTCATCTTGTCAAAGGTAGGGGAAAAGGACAGAAGTAGCTGGACACCTGTGGCTATATATGATCATTGAGCCTCTGAAAGCTAATGAAATAAACATGAGATAGTAGAAGGAAACAGGGTCTCTGAGGGTAGAACATGGTGATGATGTCGTGGGGTGCAGATGAGTACCCCTGGGATTCTGGAAGGATACCTTTTGCAAGAATATATAGACTCCAAACAACTTAAAAGTAAAGAGAGATTTATTAGTAATGTGGCATTTTTGGCAAGCAAGACAGCATGAGTGGGAATGCTTCAGTTCTGGGGTTTTTATAGTCAATGAAGACTTGACTCTGGGGCCTGGGGTTGGGGAGGAGTTTTCCCTGAAGGCATGGGGATGGTTCTCATGATTTGGATCAATGGGACAATCCTGGGAGGATAATCCTCTCCGAGTCAGATGTTTTGGGTTGGGAGTCAGAGGGTTTAAGGGAGCAAAGGATTTTCCTTGATAATAGTTTGTCTGAGTTTCTGGGGATACAATGCCCATGACAAGGAAACTGAGAACAATCAGGCAGATAGGAGAACCAGGTGAGAGAAGAGTAAAACAAAGTCCCTTGGAGGAGAAAGTGTTAGGTTTGCAGAGAGCTTAGGTATGAGAAGACTAGATTTAAAATTAGAGAACATTTATGATCTTAAAGAGAACAGTTTCTATCAAGTGGTAGGCTCAGAGACCAATTTGCAAGTGAGAAGAGATGTAGAGTTGAGTGTTGACTGGGAAAAAAACACAGAACTATTAAATAATCAAAATCACTCTTTAATCCAGGGCAAAAAGGGGTTCAGTGGTAGTAGGCCTCGACACAGAGCTGCGCATCACATGCAACTGCACGCCACACATGACTGCACAGAGTCCTAGGATTGAACTCTGGCCGCTCTGGTCACTGACCCCTGGGAATGCCAAATGGAAGAGAAAGGCAATTCCAAAGAGCCATTAAAGTTGCAGAGCTTAAATACCTTTCTAGGTAAAACATGGGGGCTATGGATTGGAGGGACAATTGATTGACTTTACAATGGTAAGAAAGGAAAATGAGGATTTCCCTATGGGAATAACTGTAAGGGGCTGATGCTTTTAGTAGTAGTGGTAGTCTCTCGGTGACTGAGAATGACAATTGTCTTTGTGCATTATCATCTACCATGTACCCTCATGTGGCTTTGAAGTCCAAAGGCTGAGGCGCACAGTTTGTGGCACATGGGGCCTGGGACGCCAGTTGTTACGGGAGGTGCGGCTGTGGCCTGGTGTCGGCGTTCACGCGCAGCGGCAAGACCTCGACGTCGCTCATCTTCAAAGGTGGCGGCGGCATGGTGAATGTGGGTTCGCCAGTTGCTTCTGTCAGAGGCAGCGAGTTCTAGTTGCTTTGGTGTAATGCCAGCCCACTTCAAGTTGGACTTTAGCTGATCCTTGAATCTTTTCTTTGGTCAGCTGAGTCCAGCTGACAGTTCACCGTAGAATACCTGACTTGGTATGCGCTGTGGGTCCATGTGGATGACGTGTCCAGACCATCGTAGCTGGGTTTTGAGGACCATGACTTCGATGCTGGTGGAGTTGGGCCTGTCGAGGACTTCCTGGTTGGTGATTCGGTCTTGCCATCGGATCCTCATGATTGACCGGAGGGAGCGTTGGTGGAATTGCTCCAGCTGTTTCATATGCTTCTGGTACAGTGTCCATGTCTCACAACCGTACAGGAGCGAGCTGAGGACCACTGCATTATACACTTTGAGCTTCGTCGCAGTGCTCACACCTCTGTGTTGGAGGACTTTGGAGAGCAGCCACCCAAGTGCATGGCTGGCCTTTTGGATCCTGGCATTGATCTCGTGGTCTAGGGACCCATCGTTGGCCATGGTGCTGCCCAGGTACTTGAAAGTGTTGACGTTAGAAAGCTGCGTGCTGTTGATAGTTATGCACGGCTGGTTAGTTGGCCTCCCTGGTGCAGGTTGGAACAGCACCTCTGTTTTGCTGAGGCTGATAGTCAGGCCAAACAGTTTCGTTGTGGTAGAGAACCTGTCCACAATGGTTTGGAGATGATTTTCTTGGTGGGCCATGAGAGCACAGTCATCTGCGAAGAGAGCTTCCAGGATGAGTCTCTCTGTTGTCTTTGTTTTTGCAGTCAGGAGGCGAAGGTCGAATAGTGAGCCATCCAGTCGGTATTTGATGTATAGTGTAAAGATTAAAATTTAGGGGAGATGGGGAGACTGAGGCATCTGAGGCAGAAATTAGTTTCTCTCTGCAAGGAGTATTATATTTTTTAGAGGTTTATTAAAGGTTAAAGATTAAGAATATACAAGTAAGAAACATGTGCCTAGGCCAGAGGCCTAGACAAAATAACCTCACATCATGGAAGAGACGCCTCTGCTCCAAAACGGAAGTCCAAAAGACCAAGAGCCTTCAAAAGCCTTTGCTTAAATATCTTCTCGATCTCGGCCCAGGTGAGATTACAAGGCATTCTGGGGAAGTGGAGCAAAGGCTCGTGGGGATTGTAGTCCTGTATTCGAGTCTATTTTTTACAATAGCCAAGTCTAGGTCCATCACAGCATGTCGTAATACTTGGGTGAAGTATAGGTTGAATAGTACCGGAGCGAGGACACAGCCTTGTTTCACACCATTGGAGATGTTGAAGCGATCGGAAGTCTCTCCACCAGATAGGACTTCCACTGTCATGTCGACATGGAAGAGCTGGATCAGTTTGACGAATTTTGCTGGGCAACCGAGCTTGCTAAGGATCACCTATAATGTGTCCCTGTTCACTGTGTCGAATGCCTTTGTCAGGTCTATGAAGACAATGTAGAGACTCAGGTTCTGCTCAAGGCATTTTTCCTGCTTTTGCCTCACCATGAAGACCATGTCGATGGTGCTGCGATCTGGTCGGAAGCCACATTGTGATTCAGGCAGATTCTGCTCTGAAACAGATGACAGGAGTCTGTTGAGTATAACACAGATGAGGATCTTTCCAGCAGTGGAGAGTAGTGAGATGCCTCTGTAGTTGTCACAGGCTGCTCGTGCGCCTTTGTTCTTGTATAGGGATGATGGAGGCATCTCTGAGTTCTGGGGGCATGTCTTCCTCTTCCCATATGCTGGTCAGCACTATGTGGAATGCCTGGAGTGCCTTTCCATTTAAGGCCTTGTCCACCTCGGTTGGGATCCCGTCTTTACCCTTGCCTGCACTCATTAGGCCTTGCCTGCACTCATTTGTTTAATGGCTTTTTGGACTTCCTCTATTGAAGGAGGGACGTCAAGTTGTTCAATGGTGCGATTTTGGGGGATCTGGTGAAGGGCGCTTTGGTCCACTGAAGAGGGTCGGTTGAGAAGCTGACTGAAGTGTTCTTTCCACCTGTTGCTGATGCCTTTTTTATCTTTTATGAGTGTGTCACCATCAGAGGATACCAAGGGAGTGGTGGTGGGTTTTAATGGCCCATAGAAAAATTGTTTGTAGTTTTTTGTATCAGCAAAGAGCTGGATTTCTTCTGCCTTTTTTTCCAACCATCGGTCCTATATAACCCAAAATATTTGAAGCAGCACTTTTTTTTGTGGTGACAAAGAATTGGAAAAAATTGGGGAATGACTAGACAAATTTTGGTGAATGAGTGTAATGGAATATGACAGTGCTGTAAGAAATTATAATATGAGGAATACTAAGGATTGGAAAGATATACAGAATGAAATAAGCAGAGCCAAGAAAACAATGTACACAATAAATACAACAATGTAAATGGAAAATAGAACCACAAAAACAATTTGAAGATTACAAAAAACAAGTATGGACCCAAAGAAGAAAATAAGAAAACTTCCCCCATCCAGATCCTTTGCATAGTTGGAAGGTCTAGATATGATGCATTGCATATATTTCCAAGGCCTTTTTTTATTATATTGATCAGTTTTGTGTTGTTTTTTTTTTCTCCTCCACTTTTTTCTTTTCATTAAAAATATTTTTTGTTATATAATATGGCTCTCTGGGAGGGGAAGGAGGAGAATACCAGGAGAAATTCTCATGATATAAGAAAGCAAAAGATATCAACATCCTGGGCAAGCCACTTAACTTTTTAGCCTCAATTCTCTCTCCTTTAAAATGAAGATAAAAATAGTATTTCCCTCACAGAACTGTAGGATGGGTTAAATGAAATAATACATAATGGGTTTTGTAAAATCTTAAAGGGATATATAAACAATGGCAGTCATTATTTGTGTTTTTTATTCATTGATAAAGATCTTAAGTAACTACAATTTTTTCCTTAGTTTTCTGAAGCTGCTTTTTACTCAGTAAGTACATTGACTAGTACAAATTAAAATGTACAAAACATTAGCATCATTTCATTTGTACTGGGCAACATTCCACAGGAGAACAGACATCTTATTAGTCAAGTCAGTTTTCCTTTATTGCTGAACATACCAATGAATTTGTTTTACTGTCCACTGGAGATGAACCTTTTTTCTGATATGTGACTTGACCTATCATAAAAATCTGTGCTTATAGTGGAAAGTAGAATTTTCTCTTATTAAAAATGTGCATTTATTAAAAGTAATGTAAAAAGTTCATTTTAACTACCCTTTGTTGAATCCACATTTCACTGTTTTCCAGACATGTCCAATGTTTTCTTAAATTGCCATCTTATTCTTTGAATGCTCTTCTCCTTTTGACTCTTAAATTCTACCTATCTTTAAAGTTCAACTTTAATATGCTTTAACAAACTTTTTTTTCCTCCATCTCAGAAACAATCTTCTTCCCTTCAGACTTTACAAAGTACTTTATTTTTCCTCTTTTCAACACACTGCAGGTGTTAAAGTTGTCTGTTTTATTATTGTTACTATTATTATTTTCTAGGCTCTAATTCTTTGAGAGACTTTATATTATCTGAAACTTTATATTTCTCCAGTCCTTAAAAATATTCTACATACACTAGATAATTGATAAATGTTTCTTGAACTAAGCTAAGCATAGTTATTTAAATCTCACTTTTCCATCCCCTGTAGCCCATTGTAGTATTTATATATTCACATTAAAAATAAGGTATGAAGTGGTTAAATTTGAGGCTGATAACACTTTCTCCAAAGTTATTAATAGGTGAACATTGTTTCTATATTTGTCTACTCATGAGATCTTTCTTGTTATACAAGTTTCTAGTAAAATAACATGACTTGTCCTGATATAAATATTAAGCATGGATGGGAAAAAAAAAGCCTTGACAAACCTACATGTTTGTAGTCTAAAACAGTATTATTTTATTAGTATTTTGTAATATTTTGAGGAGGAAAGAAAATGTTTTCTGGTTAGTTGACTTCATAGAGGTTTCAATAAAAAATTTTTTACTTCAGTATTTTTAAGTTCATCCATTTTGGGTATAATATTTGAGAGTAAAAATCTTAAGTCTGAATGCCTGGTTACTTTATTACCATCTTTCCATTTTTTCCCCCTTCTTTCTATGGATTCCATTTTAAGCTATTTTCTAAGACTTTGCAAGGGTTCTTAAATCTGTGGCAGATTCCTCAGTCTCTCTTCCCCCACCACTTGGGCTCCATTTAACCCTAGTTATTATAAGTCAGTTAAATCTAGTCTTAGTCAAAGGCCTCATTTTACAGCACCCTCTAATCTGTAAGGCCTTTCCAGCCCTGCAAGTGGATGGGAAGCACTTTAGCTTAAAATCAGCAAGTTTAGGAGATTCATTTTAATTATTTACAACTTTTCATATGTATTTTAAAAGTAATTTAGGGTTCAAGGACAAAACTTTTTCTTAAGAATACTTGGTAAGTATATTCTACAATAAGAAAATTCTTGATATGTCAAAAATAACTTTTCTGTTTGGTGTTGACCATATTTCTTTTACTTTTCCTCTTCCTGTATGACCAAACTATACATCAGGAATAACATGTTGTGAAGATTTCTAAGAGTGACAATAAAACACATTTTAATTTGGGGATATCAGAATCAATACATAAAAGAAATATCTAATAGTGCTCTGAATATAATAGGCCTATATAATATTCCTTCTTTTGGGTGATAATCTGTTGACATAAAGATCTGTGATTATGACTACTAGTTTAGCGGAAGACATTTATAGATGAACGTAATTTATACACTGTACAGGAGTAGTCTCTTTGCTATTGCTTCTTAACAAAAAACAGATTCCAAGTGTATCTGGAATGGAAAGAGGAATACTCTTTATATTGACTTTCTTTTGTTTCAATCTAGATCATTCATGATCCTTCTTGATAGATCCTTGGAGGATCCTTGATCCTTCATGATCCTTTTGTATAATGATATTTTAGTATTCTGCTTAGCTTTAGGAGAATGAGTTCTTATCACTTTGTAAAGTTTCAGTGTTTGGACTTTGGTCTGAAATCATTATCAACAATATTATTATTTTTTGGATCATCACGAGAACAATTTTACTTCCTTTCTGAATCTTCAAGACTATCCAACAAAATTGTATGTATTCTATAGAAATAAGTGGAATCATAAGATTTAGAGCCTGAAGGAATAGTTTTTTCTCCTTGTTTTATAAATAAACTAAAGCCCTGAGAGATCCATGACTTGTCCTCGTCATACTGAAAGTCAGGTTTTGGATGTATTAAATTTATTGTGCTTTTCCTACAATATTTACCCCACTCTAATTTCAATGTAAATGCTTGAGAAAAAAGACCAAGCCCACATGTATACTTGGAATATATTTATGTGTTTATATCTGTATACATGTATATATACCTCAAGAAATAGAAAATTAAAGCAAGCAAATATACCTATATTTTGTGAATATGTATAAATCCTGGGTATGGTATTAGAATATTGTTACAGTGGAGGGAATGCTAAACTTGGAATCAGAAGACCTGGATTTGAATTTTGGCTCTACCACTTGTGATGGTTATAGGAGAATCACTTAATTCTGTTTTGGAGCCTCAGTTTCTTCCTCTGTAAAATGGAGATAATGCATTACTTCACAGGATTGTTATAAACAAAGTGTGTTTGGTAAACCTATGAGCATGATTAGAGATTTTAGTTCATATTATTACATGCTATCTGTGTTAATCATATAACATGCACATACATGCTTATGCATAAAACATTACGTACACACATTCATTTATTAAGTCATATATAAAATGAGTTTTTCTATCTGGAGGGGCAGCATGATTTAATGGAATCAGGAGTCCTAAATTTGAGGCATAGTTCAGATACTTAATAGCCATGTGACCTGAGCTACAATTCCTCTCTGAACTCTCTGAGCTACAATTCCCAAAATAAGGATACTACTACTTACCTAGGGTTTTGTGAAGAACACATATTACATGTGTATGCCATATATACATAAAGAATGTAACCTTGCATAAGCTATAAAATCCTGTATTACTTAGTTTTCATATATAATTAAGTTATTAGATCTTTTTCTTTGTATTTTCAATCTCTTCAGTATTTAAGTTTTAGTAGCTAGTCCCTTGAAAAAAATGTTTAGGTGATGGGTTGAGTTATTGTATTCAGCTGAATGAACTTGGACCTTTCTTTATGGAAGGTTGCTGTACATTGACCTTTTTATTGTACATTGAGTTTTTTATTAGTATAGCAAAATTGTTGTCATTTCCTTGTAGCAAGTGTTGGAGCTCCTTAGTATGTTGTTGCCTGAAAATGTGGAGAATCCTGATTTCTTAATTTATTCTTCAGCTGAGGTCATATGTATTTATAATCTAAGGAAATAGACATACATTGCAACATGCCAGATGCACAATGTGTATCAAAGGAAAATGAATATTGTCCATTTCAAAACCCACCTTTTTCATACATGGCTATTAAAAGAGTAAAGGTTTTTTTAATGTTAAGAAAAATGGCAAGGGTTAAAAAAATGCTTGTATTTTCTTCCTTTAGTTGCTTCAGAAGCTATAAGTGTTCCCCCCCAAACCAGTTTTGTCTGTTATTACTTGGAGCTTAGTCATCATTTACGTAGCTGAGCCCTATTAAGAAGGCTG
This sequence comes from Monodelphis domestica, assembly GCF_027887165.1. Taxonomy (NCBI): domain Eukaryota; kingdom Metazoa; phylum Chordata; class Mammalia; order Didelphimorphia; family Didelphidae; genus Monodelphis; species Monodelphis domestica. The sequence goes on from NC_077232.1 coordinate 210,714,154, forward strand.
TTCCGCCCCTAAACCCTGCTAGATTGTAGCCACTAGCAACCCGGGCTGCAATAATTTCCCTTTGATGACATCATTGGCAGTGGAAGGGCCGGTGGTGGCTGGAGCCAGTGGAGCAGCCTCCGTTCTAAGCCGGATCAAATATGGCCCCTTCGCAGCTTTCCGCCACCGCTGCCGCCACCACCCCCGGAGAGCCGGGGCTCTCGGGCTTTTAAGCCAGAAGTCTGCCCTTTCTCTCAATTTCCTCCTTCCTTTCTTTCATTTTTTTTTCTTTTTAAAAATTTAAGTCTACTCATGGATGTTTCTTCCGATCCTTATTTGCCCTACGATGGGGGAGGAGACAACATTCCCCTGCGAGAATTACATAAAAGAGGTAACAGCACCCCCGGGGGTCGGCTGGGCCCTGACCCAGCTCTCTTGCAGGCTCTGCCGCCCTCCTCCTCGTGGTCTTCTTTCTCTTCTTTCCCCAATCTCTTTTTTCCCCCACTCTCCCTCCTCCTTTCTTTTCCTCCCCAGCCCCCCTTTTTCTTCCCTTTCCCTTTCCTTTTTCCTCCTTCCCCTTCCCTCTTCTCCCGTTGCCTCCTTCGGCTCTTCCTCCTCCTGACCACTGCTTTTGGTGCTCTCGTGGCCGGCTGGGTTTGGGGGAGGTGGGATGGATGAGAGACTACAGCATTTACAGATCTTTATGCAGTCCTGGTTTTTCCACCCCCTCTGTGGCAATATAAGGTTGCTTCAGATCTCATTTGAGAATGCCTCCATCTTCCGTGTTTAGCAGGCGTATTTATCACTTGTTTTACTGGTTTACTAGGGCAATAATGGTTGACACGGGAAAAACAATATGCTTTACTTCTTTAGAAAACAGATCTTTGATAATGGAGAACATAATTTTTTTTTTTGCACTTTTTCCACTTAATATCAATTTAAATTTGTCTGGGGTTTACCCCCTACCTTCCTCGGGGAAGCGTTTCTTTTCAAACTTATAATTTCATTGTAAAAACATAAATTTTGATGTGATTTCTGCACATCAGATAAATTTGATTTTTGTTCAATGCATTCAGTCACATCAACTATCTTGGCATAGGTTGTTTGGTTAGCATTTCAATTTCTGCTATTTATACTTTATTCTCTCATTTTCATTCAGATGACTTACTACATTCTTGTCAGCATTTAATGTTTTAGGAAGGTTTTATATGCACTAAAGTCAATTCATTGCATCTTTTTGAATGAGGACTTGGTTTATAAACTGAAACTCAAAATTTAGGCCATGGATTTCTTTTCTTTTCAGCTTATAGATTTCAAGACTTTGTGTGCTAATGTTATCTTATATTTACTTTTAGCAAATTGCATTAGAATTAACTATTTTATTATCCTATAATGTTCTGGATATCTTGATTTTTAGGTAATAAACTTTGTTCAATAGAGTGGTTTAATTAAAAATAATTTGAAATGATTTTTTTTGGTTCATAAATAACTGCTTATGTTACAACTAGTCCTTTCTTAAAAAGGTGAAAGCTAAAAGAAGGTGAACTTGTTCACCAGTTGTAACATTATTCACTGCATGATAATCAAGCAATAAAACAAGACAGCCTGTGTTTTCTCTGGTCTATTACAACATGCCTTCAATGTGAATGATAGTCTTGGGGATCAAGAAATTTGAATTCTCTATATGAAATCTGTCAGCCCTTATAGTACTTGTTTTACAGTGTATCTTCTTTGATCAGCTAATGGAAACCATACTATGATCTGTGAGAGAGATGGCATAATCATTATTAGCAGTCACCAATGAAGTACTTATCACATGCTCGTAATTTTTCTTCTGCCTATATGTAGTAAGTCTTCATGTTCTCTTGGGAGGTTATTTGATTAATGTCTGTAAGAGGAGGTCCTAACTTGAAATCCTCAAACTTTAAAAATATATTCAATATATTTGGTTTTTTATTATTTCCAATTTATTTAACTTCATTTAAAAACATTATCCTGAGAAGGGGTCAATAGACCTTATCATACTGCATCTATAACACAAGAAAGGCTAAGGATCTCTGGTCTAGCAGATCCCTAATCATAGGAGTAAGATGACCATGTATTTACTAGCTTTAGCAATATTAGAGCATAGGTAGAAGATTTGCTTTTAAAACTTGATAAAGAATTTTAGCCCCCAAAAGAGAATAAAGATCATTTTAAGCTATTAAAACTTAAGGTACATTTAAAATTTTTGAATTTTCTAAAACGGGTTTATTTTAGGGATTTTAAAAAGCCTATAACCAGTTGTTATGTAGGCTAAGTATATACATAGGTTATTTGAGTAAGGTATAAGTATGTGAATGTATGATATATATTGGGTTATTATATGGAAGTGGGACTGTTTGTAATGTTCTAGTGCCTTTTTAGAATAGGTTTGAAGAGAATTTTCCATGTTCACCCACATAATGTCTCGTTAATGTTGACAGAGCCAGAATCTGGACAGATGGACAATGGAGTAACAGTATGGCTTTTTCTATGATTTTGTGCATGGGTTTGAGAGAGACTCTTGAAGGTTTGGGTTTTTCCTCCCTTAAAACAAACCAACTGTAACAAAAAATCTTTTGCCTAAAAATCTCATAACTTATGTTCCTTTGATAATCAGCCTGTTAGCACATATTGACAGTGACATCTAGTTCTGTGATAGGCACCTGCCCTTGACAGTATCAGAAAAGTGAATCCCTACTTTCCAGAACTACTTGTTAGTAGTGCATGTAATATATATATACAAATTATTACAAAACTGGGCAGTAACATGGTATATGAGTTGTATGAGTACTGTTTAGTTCTTTTCTGGCAGTGGTATCTAGGAAATATTTCATGGAAGGAGGTGACATTTGAGCTGGGCTATAAAGAATGAGTAAGGTTTTCATATGTTGGTTTAGGAGAAAAATCCTTCTCAGATGAAGAAAATCAGCTTCATTGAGCTAAAGTGAAGAAACAGGAAATATTAGTTATGTTTGGGGGCTTAGCAAATTGGATAGAGCCAAGAGTTTTCTGTAAGCCTGTAGTTGGAGATAAGGTTCTGATTGTGGAGATCTTGCACATTTTAGGCATTTCTGCTTAAAAATGGAGAGAAGGGCTTTGGATCTTTCATCCTCTTCTTGTGAAGCTTAGGCCATTTCTTAACAATCTGAATGCATATGTTAATACAGCTTGTTGGTTTATTTTCTGATGGCTAAGTTTCTTCTCATTCTGTATATATTACATATTCTCAGTTAGGATTCTTGACACTTCGTTATGAATCCAGGCAGTTCTTTGCTCATAACTCCAAAGGGAGATCCTGTAGCTCATTTAGCGTACTGCCATGGGACTATTGGGAAGACAATTTTAATATACTTACCTCATCCAAATAGAAAATTAAATTCCTTTGGATTTTTTCTTTCTATAATCCAACTTAATAATGATTATAATTGGATAGAGATCAAAAGAACAGTGTTTATTTGCTATCAAGAATTTTGTTTTTGTACTGAAATAAGAATGAGAATATATAGCCTTTCTTTACTTGCTTTTGCTACCATGCCAAATTTTAATTCCTTGTTACCTACCTCAGCCCTACTATCTAAAATTAACTGACATTCTACTATGGTTAATTTTATACTGTCATGATATGCCATAAAGTCAGAAGTGTTATTTGGATTCATGACCTTCCAACTGGGTAGGACACCTGCCATATCCTTGTAGGGCTTGTTTTTTATGAGTTGGATTTTTCATGGCTGTAGACTTCTCCTGTCTTAAGTATTTGTTTTTAAATCATGATACTTTTGAAAACATTGAGATTTCTTTGTCTCTTTTTTGAACTCTTAAGCTTACTTGTGTCTCAGCTGTTGAGCCTTTTATTGGTATTTTCAATTTTAATCTGTTGGGAATTGTTGAGTGTTATTTTATTAAATGATTATATTATACATAAAATTATAACATATGTCTAACAAAAATTAAAGGAGAATTGGGAGTTTATTTTACTAAAGATAATTTTATTTCTTAAATTCTGAAGCTATGTTTATCAACAAACACATTGCCATTATTTCCCTAATCCATGATGACTATTTCTTATCAGAGGGCTAACTGGGGAGACCAGATGAACCTAAATTTTAGACCCTTTCCCATCATTTACTAATTTAATGGGCTTCGTAGATATTGCTTGCAGGTGTTATTTCCCTTGTACGATTCTCGAACACTTATTTTTCCAATCTTTCCAAATTGAATTTTTTAAATATCTGTGATATAGTTTGTTATCATAGAGGCTAAGCTTTAATGGCACAGGTTACTTGGTTCTTTTCCTTTCTCCTAAGGCAATAAGTAAGAAGTCATCTTACATTTGTGTGTCTGCTTGTTGATATGAAGCCATAATCATGTGGAGACAGATAATTTATTTGAGGAAATTTGGAATGTAATCATAGTGCTCTTTGCCTTTATTCCTTGAAAATAGGTTGATTTTTTTTTTACATGAACTTTTTTTAAAAAAGTAACAAGCATTTATTTTTCTCTCTTTACCATTTCCCCTACTGAAACAAAACAAAAACTATGTAAAATGACACATGGATAGCAAAGCTAAACAAATTCCCACATTGCCTGAAGAAAGTATATAAAATTCTATGTCTTCAGTTCTCATCATGATTGTAATGGAATTATACTCCATGGTAAAAAAGAGAGGTTGGAAATGAGCATCTGGGATAAAATTAGGAGAGCTCACATTATTGACATAGATACTAAACTACTACTAGTGAATGGAATGGTCCTTGTGGAGCAATGCCCCTTTAAAAATATGCTAAGAGCCTCTGTCAGAAGATAGTAAAACTCTCCTAATTTCCACATATCCCAAAATGAATCTTTTCTATAGGGGATGCATGGAAATGAGGGTGTAGAAAGTAGACTGTTGGTATCCTTTGACCATTTGTGGGAAAAGGTGTGTAGATATGTTAGAAATGAACTTCATATTTAGGAGTGAGATAAGTAACAAAAGTCCAATTCAATTTGGCTTTCATTTATTTTAGATAAAACAGTTTCCTGCCCAAATATACTTTACAGTTTAATAGTAATGATGAAATTAGAAATACAGTGTAGAATAACAATTTGAAAATTAATGAGTTGTATTTTGCTTTTCTCTAAAATCTCTCTTGGAGATTGTCAAATGCCACAAAAGAGGAAGTTAATTTCAGTCAGCCATTAATAAATTAAAATGTTTGCTTTTCCACAGATGTAGTTGAATTTTACAGAGCCTTCTATTTCATATTATGAGCTGTAATCAAGACAAGCCTTGTATGAAATAAATTACTTTCGAGAAGAAAAACAAAACAATTCTAAGAATTTGCAAATTTTTCCTTTGCCTATTTTTTCTCATCATTTCAGTTTGTAAAATTGTGTACCCAGTTTATTGATTTGTTCTTTCTTTTGTTGATGAAAGCATTTAAAGATAAGAATTTCTTCCTCCCAATTGCTTTACCTGTATCCCTTATATTTTGATATATAATTTAATATTTCATAGATGAAATTTGCAGTTTTTTAAATAATTCATTCTTTTACCACCCAATTCTTTAGAAATGCTTTATTTAGTTTCCAGTTACTTTTCTGGATGTAAATAGTGTTCTTTCTCACAAGTTCCTCTGAATTGTCCTGGGTCATTGCATTGCTGCTAGTAGAAAAGTCCATTACATTCAATTGTGCCATAATGTATCCATCCCTCTGTACAATGTCCTCCTGGTTCTGCTTCTCTCACTCTGCATCAGTTCCTGGAGGTCATTCCAGTTCACATGGAATTCCTCCAGTTTATCATTCCTTTCAGCTAAATAGTATTCCATCACCATCAGATACCACAATTTGTTCAGCCATTCCCCAATCAATGGACACCCCCTCATTTTCCAATTTTTTGGTACCACAAAGAGTGCGGCTATAAATATTTTTGTACAAGTCATTTTCTTTGTCACTTTTGGGTACAAACCCAGTGGTGGTATAGCTAGGTCAAAGGGTAGGCATTCAATTTAAAGCCTTTTGTGCATAGTTCCAAATTGCTTTCTAGAATGGTTGGACCAATTCACAATTCCACCAGCAATGTATTAGTCTCCAATACTTATCACTTTCTTTTGCTGCTATATTGGCCAGTCTACTAGGTGTAAGGTAGTACCTCAGGGTCGTTTTAATTTGCATTTCTCTAATCAGGAGGAATTTAGAACACTTTTTCATGTGTTTATTGATATTTTGATTTCATCTTGTGAAAACTGCGTATTCATGTCCCTTGACCATGTGTTTATTGGGGAATGGCTTGATTTGACTTAGTTCCTTATATATTTGGGAAATTAAACCTTCATTAGAGAGTTTTGTTATAAAAATGTTCTTCAATTTATTGCTTTCCTTATAATTGTGGTTGCATTGGTTTTGTTTGTACAAAACCTTTTTAATTTGATGTAATCAAAGCCATTCATTTTACATTTTGCAATATTCTCTCTGCTTAGTCTTAAATTCCTTTCCCACAGATCTGACAGGTATACTATTCTATGTTCACCTAATTTATTTGTAATTTGACTCTTTATATTTAAGTCATATACCCATTTTGAATTTAGCTTGGTATAGAGTGTAAAATGTTGCTCTAAACCTAATTTTTCCTATAATGCCAAATTAATATTTTTAAAGACTAGGTCTGATCAAATCAGTCTACAATCTTGCTCTAGCCTACCTTTCTGCATTTTACTTTCCCATCAAACTTGCCTCCTCGCTCTTTTCTTTCCTGTTTTCACTGTTTTTTGCACATTGGATTATGCTTATAGAATACTTAGAATACGTACCATATACTCACAGAAACCCCAGCTTCCTTCAAGGTTGTACTTAAGTATAGTATGTTTCAATGTGGCTATCAGATCAGTAAGATCTTGGGAGGTTGTACCACAGTTGGGCACAAATGGCTTATGTGGATATTTGGGATGGAGAGGTTTCTAAACTTGTACATTTCCCATTTCTTTGGAGCTACTGCAGTTTTGCATTCCATGGCCTACCTAAGTCAGCTTTCTTGTTGCTGCATGTAACATTCTGTCTTTTGCCTCTGTGTGTCTGCACATGTTATTGTGTACACCACCTGAAATGCTTTTCCTTCTTAACTTTGTCTCTTGAAATGTCTTCTAGGCTCAGCTGGTTCTACCACTGAAATATGGCCTTTTCTGATTTCCCCAGTTGTTAGTGCTTTCCTGATCCAAATTCCTTTGTGTGCATGTTTTTCCTCCAGCAGAATGTTTGGCTCTTTAGGGTAGGCGTTTTCATTTCTATTTTTATATTCCAAGGACCTTTGGACAGTGTTTGGCATGGGTTGGCTCTTAAATGTTGATGGAACTAATTTGAAATACATATGGATGTGCATCATCTAGAGGGAAATATTCTACCTGGTGATGGCAATGTCACAACTGGATGCCAATGTAATTCCCACATGGATATGGGAGTAGTTATCTGCACAGAGATAAGTATAATATGCAACTGGTAAGATTACTGAGGGAGATAGGAAGAAAAAGGAAAGGGCTCAGAATAGAGTCTAGTAAGAAGTTTACAGAGTTTACAGATAAGGGATGGGAATGAAGATTGGAGATGATATAGATTCTGTTCTTTCACACTATTACAATGCTGTTACCTTTCTTTTATCTCTTACCATTCTTGGCCCTATAGTCCAGCTCTTCACTATTGTTCATTTATTTATTTATTTATTTATTTTTGGTTAAATAACCCTTATCTTTTCTCTTAGAAGTAATACTGTATCAGTTCCTAGGCAGAAGAGTGATGTGGGCTAAGCAATTGGGGTAAAGTGATTTGCCCCAGGTCACACAGCTAGGAAGTATTGTAAGACCAGATTTGAAAACCTAAGACCTCTCACTGCCAGACCTGGTTCTCTACCCAACACAGTTGATTACCCTCTTCTTCAATATACTCTTTCCTTTCTGAGTTTTTGTGATGATCTCTCTCCTAATTTTCCTCCTACCTGCCTAACCATTCCTCCTCAGTCATCTTTGCTTAATCTTTATCAAAGTCATGCCCTTTAATTGTGGTTCTACAGAAGTCTCTACCTTTTACTTGACTTTTAGAGAATACAGTTTAGTTATTAGCTAATACTTAAATGCTTTATGATCTCTTTAAATGCATATATGGCCATTTTCTCTATAATACAGACCCCAACTTGGACATCTTTTGTTATTTTCTGTGTTTCTTGCTACAAAATGAGGGGGAGACTACCTTCTCAGTTTTCTTTTACAGTATTATTCCACTCTTGTCTTTCTCCCAACATGACCAGTCCACTTTATTTTATAATTATGTTACTTTGGTGACACTCCTTACATGTAAGGCGTGTATCATTAGAAATATATGGGAAACTATCAACTTCCAAAAGTACAATATTTATTCAGTTAAACTATTAAACAGTTTAAAAATTAATGACTTAGTTATTAAGGTGTTTGCCATTTAATAAAAAACTTACTTTGGAAGTATAAGGTGCTCTCTGTAGGTATTATAAGCAAAAGAGATGATCAGATGGTAGACTGTATTACTGATAATACGTATGATTTGCTTTCTTTAATCTCAATCATAGGGACATGCTTCATTACATCTTGGCAACCATTACTGATCAGATTATCCTATAATCTCTATTTTTATCTCAAGTATTCTGGAACAAGCATTATCAGTTGTTATGCATACTTTCATTAGTTACAAAATTGTTTAGAATCATGGTGAGAAATTTGCCCCCTTCCTATCAGTTTCCCTTTAGCAATAAATATTACATAAATTTAACTATCATAATTGAAACTTGAGATGATCCTTTTATTGAGCTTCAGGATAATATTCTGTCTTTGTATTATTCATGTAACTGTTTACACTGCCATTAATATGAAATAAAATTGGATAGAAGAAATAGTCCAGGGATCTTGAGGGTTTTTTTGTTTGTTTCATGGACCCCTTTAATAGTCTAATAAAGCCTATGGATGCCCTTCTCAGAATAATATTTTAAGGTACATTAAAAAAACATATAGATTTACCAAGGAAACCACTTATTGAAATATAGTTATTAAAATATTTGCAAGAAACACCAATTCTAAGGCTTCAGGTTGCGAGCCCTTGATCTAAGTTTGAGTATCATTTAAATATTTTTCATTTTTTCATTATTGTGTATAATTGTATATAAATTAAACATTTTCAAATTTAGCCATTTTAAGATTAAGTACTTACTTAGTCTTGTATTGTGATTTTTTGATTGTTATGATTCTGACACTTTGTGGAACCAGGATTGAATAGGAGAAAGAGTGTAGGTCTTTGAAAAATTGCGCAGTACTTTTATTGACTCTAAGTCTTTTTCATGAAATTGAAGCTCATCTCTTTGACAATGATAAGTATTTTTCAGATGATGCTTTTATATCTTGGAGTCATGGAATACTATACAATTAAAGTTGAGGATCATAAAAAAGGATTATAGAGTGAGCGTGAGTAGGTATATAACACATTATCAACAAAGATCTGTGTAAAAGAAGCTGCATAATAGATAATATTGGAAAGATAGATGATCATTAAAGAAGGTGGACCAGTTTAATTTATAGAAATGCTTTACATTTCAGTGGAATTGGCTCTATGCCATGAAAGAAATAAATTTTCCTAAACATTTTGGTTTTATAACATGTTGAAGATTTAGGGCAGGACATTGACAAGAGCTATACTTGGAAAGAGACATCCATGACCCTTGTTTATGAAGGAAGTGCCAAAGGAGGTATTGAAGTACCATCAAAGTGTGTATGTGAAAAATTATGATTCCATTTATTATGCTGAAAGAATTCAACTCTTAATTCGTTTGTTTGTGATATTGTTAATATTTGAACTAGTTTGATATTTCCTTTGTCCTGTCTCCTTTTCTATAAGCTTATTGAAAGAAAACAAGTTTAGCATTTGTTACTCCTTTTTTTTGTACTTCCATCTCCTTTTGCACCTTATATAATATTTCTTGTCTGTTTTCCATGTTAAATCAGCAAATATCTACTGCTTAAAAAAGTTTATACTATTTGGAAAAACAGGACTCCACCTTAGTTGATATGTAGTGATATAAGCTTTTTCATTATAGAGTATTGATTGTTGTAGTAGGCATTGTGGATATAACACATATGCCTCCTGCATGTGTGCGTGTGCACGTATGTGTGTGTAGGTCTTTACTTCATGTGATTTCACTTGACATTTTTGGAAATATGTTGGAAATTACACTTAGGCTTCAGATGACTGCATGGAGAACTTACCTTCAAAGAATAAGAAGGCTCTTCTACTTTCTACTCAAGTCAGACTATATATAAGGAGTAGTATTTGGTTCTGGAACCACATTTTAGGAAAAACATTGAGAGGAATAAGGATCTTGCAATTTCTCAAGTTCTAGCAATATGGAGTTAGGTTGAAGAAATAGTTATTTCACCTGTGGAATAGACAGTGTGATGTTGGCAATTTCAATAGTGTCTGATTCTTTGTAATCCCATTTGGAATTTTCTTGGCAAAGATACCAGAGTGGTTTCAAATTTCCTTCTTGAGCTAATTTTGTAGATGAGGAAACTGAGGTGTACAGGGTAAAGTGACTTACCTAGAGTCACAAATCATAGTTAAGGCTCCAATCTCTTTAGTCTTTTGACCAACCCATGTCTCATTCTTCAAAACTTTACACAAAATTAACATCAGGATAATTTTTTGTGTCCTATTATAATTTTGCAGGATTTCTTTCAAGATATATATGTAAATATAAACATATAAGTAGTTATTTAATCATTAGCTGATTGTCATTAGCATTTTTATGTAATTTATTTGTCTTATAGACCTTAGATAAAAATATTTTGACTGAAGACTGTTTAAAACTTTCTCTTAGATTTATAGTCTTATAGAATGGTGGAACTAGATCATACTTGAGAGCTATATCTGTTCTGATACATTCTATTCACAAAAGAGGAAGTTAGTGGCAAATTCTCTGTCTGCACCTAGATCTCCTGGGCTCTGCTGTCAGGGCTCGCTCTGTCTATGACTTCATGTTGCCTCCCTAGTATGTCATCTGGTTTCTTGATTTAACTGTCCATATTTTAATGTTGTACCATTTCTTATTGAATAGTCCTCGTTATTCTTGTCTTCATTTTATATTTGCTGGAGGTTAAACAGAAACAGACCAGGATTTAGCCACTATCTTCCTATTGTTCTTTTATGTTTAATTGTTGTGGGAGGACTGATCAGGTTTGGGCTGGCAGCTCACTTGAAGAATTAAAGGCTCTAAATAAAATCTTAGAAAATAGAGAAATTTTATTAGCAGAAAGGATTAAATAGCTGAGAGGCAGAGTGGAGGTAGAAAAACTGCCTCTCTAAAGGGACAGGAAGATCAAGATTATGTACCTTTTCTTTTTTTTCCATTTGAATTAGTTTATTTAGTCAATTTAGAACATTATTCCTTGGTTACAATAATCACATTGTTTCCCTCCCTCCCCTCCACTCACCCTTTCCACAGCCAACACACAATTTCATTGGGTATTACTTGTGTCCTTGATCAGAACCTATTTCCATGTTGTTGTTTGCACTGGGATGCTCATTTAGAGTCTACATCACCAACAACATGGCTTCAACCCATGTATTCAAGCAGTTGTTTTTCTTTGGTGTTTTTACTCACACAGTGGTTCCTCTGGATGTGGATAGAAGTTTTTCTCATAGATTCCTCCAGGTTGTTTGGGGTCATTGCATTGCCACTAATGGAGAAGTCCATTACATTCGATTGTACCACAGTGTATCAGTCTCTGTGTACAATGTTCTCCTGGTTCTGCTCCTCTCACTCTGCATCACTTCTTGGAGGTTGTTCCAGTTCCCATGAAATTCCTCCACTTTATTATTCCTTTGAGCACAATAGTATTCCATCACCAACATATACCACAATTTGTTCAGCCATTCCCCAATTGAAGGGCATCGCCTCATTTTCCAATTTTTTGCCACCCCAAAGAGTGCAGCTATAAATATTTTTGTACATGTCTTTTTTTCTAATAAAAACGACAATCCTACCCAAATTAATTTACTTATTTAGTGCCATAACCATTGAACTACCAAAAAACGTTTTTACTGAATTAGAAAAAACCATAACAAAGTTCATTTGGAAGAACAAAAGATCAAGGTATCCAGGGAAATCATGAAAAAAATGCAAAGGAAGGAGGACTATAAAGCAGTGGTTATCAAAACAATTTGGTACTGGCTAAGAGACAGAAAGGAGAATCAGTGGAATAGACTTGGGGTAAATGACCTCAGCAAGACAGTCTATGATAAACCCAATATTCCCAGTTTCTGGGACCAAAACCCACTATTTGATAAAAACTGCTGGGAAAATTGGAAGACAGTATGGGAGAGATTAGGGTTAGTTCAACATCTCACACCCTACACCAAGATAAACTCAGAATGGGTGAAAGACCTGAATTTAAAGAAGGAAACTATAAGCAAATTAGGCAAACACAGAATTGTATACTTGTCTGATCTTTGGGAAAGGAAAGACTTTAAAACCAAGCAAGAGCTAGAAAAAAATCAAAAAATGTAAAATCAATAATTTTGATTACATAAAATTAAAAAGTTTTTGTACAAACAAAACTAATACATCCAAAATTAGAAGGGAAGCAACAAATTGGGAAACAGCCTTCATTACAAAACCTCTGACAAAGGTCTAATTACTCAAATTTATAGAGCTAAACCAGTTGTACAAAAAATCAAGGCATTCTCCAATTGAAAAATGGGCAAGGGACATGAATAGGCAATTGTCAGTTAAAGAAATCAAAACTAAATCTCCTATAGTCAGAGAAATGCAAATCAAAACAACTCTGAGGTATTACCTCACACCTAGCAGATTGGGTAACATGACAGCAAAGGAAAGTAATGAATGCTAGAGGGGATGTGGCAAAGTCTTGGGATATTAATTCATTGCTGGTGGAGTTGAGAATTGATACAACCATTCTGGAGGACAATTTGGAACTATGCCCAAAGGGCGATAAAAGACTGTCTGCCCTTTGATCCAGCCATAGCACTGCTGGGTTTGTACCCCAAAGAGATAATAAGGAAAAAGATTATATACCTTTGAGACAAGGGGGATTAGAGAAAGTGAGGAGGAGGACAATTGGGAGATTTTGAGGTTTGACTAATGGGCTGAAATTAACCCCTGTATGTGTGGCACCTTGATGTTTTTTTTCTAATTCAGTAAAAATGTTTTTTGGTAGTTCAATGGGTAGTTCAATGGGCACTAAATAAGTAAATTAATCTGGGTAGGATGGCTATTTTTATTATGTTAGCTCATCCTACCCATGAGCAGTTGATGTTTTTCCAGTTGTTTAGATCTAGTTTTAATTGTGTAGAGAGTGTTTTGTAGTTGTGTTCATATAGTTCCTGTGTTTGTCTCAGCAGATAGATTCCTTGCTGATGAGATGTGTTGGAATTATAAAGCAATGCTGATGACTTATGTGGGTTTCTTTTTGTATTCTGCAACTTTGCTAAAGTTGATTATTTCCACTAGCTTTTTAGTTGATTCTCTAGGATTCTTTTAGTAGACCATCATATCATCTGCAAAGAGTGATAGCTTGGTTTCCTCATTGCCTGTTTTAATACCTGCAATTTCTTTTTCTTCTCTAATTACTACAGCTAGTGTTTCTAGTACAATATTAAATAATAGAAGTGATAATGGGCATCCTTGTTTCACTCCTGATCTTATTGGGAATGCATCTAGTTTGTCCCCATTGCAGATGATGTTTGCTGATGATCTTAGATAGATACTGTTTATTATTTTTAGGAAAGGCCCTTCTATTCCTATGCTTTCTAGCATTTTCAATAGGAATGAGTGTTGTATTTTGTCAAGGGATTTTTCTGCATCTATTGAGATAATCATGTGATTTTTGTCAGTTTACTTGTTAATAAGGTCAATTATGTGGAAGGTTTTCCTAATATTGAACCATCCTTGCATTCCTGGTATGAACCTTACCTGATCATAGTGGATAACCCTTGTGATGATTTGCTGGAGTCTTTTTGCTTGTATCCTATTTAAGATTTTTACGTCTATGTTCATTAGGGAGATTGGCCTATAGTTTTCTTTCTCTGTTTTTAACCTGCCTGGCTTTAGGATCAGTACCATGTTTGTGTCGTAAAAAGAATTTGGTAGAACCCCTTCTTGGCTTATTCTGTCAAATAGTTTGTATAATATTGGGATTAGTTGTTCTTTGAATGTTTGATACAATTCATTTGTGAATCCATCTGGAACTGGGGATTTTTTCGTAAGGAGTTCTTTGATGGCTTGTTCAATTTCATTTTCTGATATGGGGCTGTTTAGGTAGTCTATTTCTTCCTCTGTTAGTCTAGGTAATTTATATTTTTGTAAATATTCATCCATATCACCTAGATTGCCATATTTATTGCCATATAATTGGGCATAGTAGTTTTTAATGATTGTCTTAATTTCCTCTTCATTAGAGGTGAGGTCTCCCTTTTCATCATGGATACTGTCAATTTGGTTTTCTGCTTTCCTTGTTTTAATTAAGATTGACCAGTAGGGCAATTTGGAACTATGCCCAAAGGGCGATAAGGTTTGTACCACAAAGAGATAATAAGGAAAAAGACTTGTACAAGAATATTCATAGCTGCACTCTTTGTGGTGGCCAAAAATTGGAAAACGAGGGGAAGCCCTTCAATTGGGGAATGGCTGAACAAATTATGGTATATGTTGTTGATGGAATATTATTGTGCTCAAAGGAATAATAAAGTGGAGGAATTCCATGGAGACTGGAACAACTTCCAGGAAGTGATGCAGAATGAGAGGAGCAGAACCAGGAGAACATTGTACACAGAGACTGACACATTGTGGTACAAGAGAACATAATGGACTTCTCCAGTAATGGCTTTACAATGTCCCTAAACAATCTGCAGCGCTCTACGAGAAAAAAAACCAAACTATCCACAAGCAGAGGACAAACTGAGGGAGTAAAAACACCGAGAAAAAGCAACTGCTTGACTACAGAGGTTGAGGGGACATGATCGAGGAGAGATGCTAAATGAACACCCTAATGCAAATACTAACAACAAGGAAATGGGTTCAGAGCAAGGACACATGTGATACCCTGACAAATCGCGCGTCGGCCAGGGAAGGGGTGGGGGAGGAAAAGTAAACGATCTGTTTCCAATGAATAATGTATGAAAATGGCCAAATAAAATAATGTTTTAAAAACTAAAAAAAAAAAAAGATTGGCCAGTACTTTGTCTTTATTTGTTTTTTCAAAGTACCAGCTTCTTGTCTTATTTATTAAATCAACAGTTCTTTGACATTCAATTTATTAATTTCTCCTTTGATTTTTAGGATCTCTCATTTAGTCTTCATCTGAGGTTTTTTAATTTGTTCACTTTTTAGTTTTTTAATTTGATTAATTAATTTAATTTAATTCATTGATCTCTGCCCTCTCTAATTTGTTAATATATGAACTCAAGGATATGAATTTCCTCATAAGTACTGCTTTGACTGCATCCCATAGATTTTGTAAGGATGTCACATCATTGTCATTTTCTTCAATGAAATTATTGTTTCTATGATTTGTTCTTTAACAGATTTTGGAGAATCGTATTTTTTAATTTCCAATTAATTTTTGATTTGCCTCTCCATGTACCCTTACTAATTATTATTTTCATTACATTGTGATCTGAGAAGGTTGCATTTATTATTTCTGCTCTTTTGCACTTGTTTGCAATGCTTTTATGCCCTAGTACATGGTCAATATTTGTGAATGTACCATGTGCTGCTGAAAAGAAGGTGTATTCCTTTTTGTCCCTATTTATTTTTCTCCATATATCTACTAACTAATTTTTCTAAAATTTCATTCACTTCTCTTACCTTTTTCTGATTTATTTTTTGGTTTGATTTATCTAGATCAGATAGAGGAAGCTTCAGGTCTCCCACTAGTATAATTTTTCTATCTATTTCCTCCTTCAACTCTACTAGTTTCTCCTTTAGAAATTTGGATGCTGTGCCATTTTATGTATATATGTTGAGCACGGATATTTCATCATTGTCTATACTGCCTTTAACAGGATGTAATTACCTTCCCTATCTCTTTTAACTAGATCTATTTTTACTTTGGCTTCATCAGATATCATGATTGTGGCTCCTGTCTTTTTATCAGTTGATGCGCAATAGATTTAGTTCTATCCTCTTACTTTTACCCTCTGTCTACCCTCCTCATGTGTGTTTCTTGTAGACAGCATATGTTTGGGTTTAGGTTTCTAATCCACTCTGCTATTTGCTTACGCTTTATCGGTGAGTTCATTCCATTCACATTCAGAGTTATGATTACCAACTGTGTATTTCCACTCCTAGTCCTGCCTTTTCTTCTTTCACTATTCCTTCTACACCTATGTTTTGTTTTTAATCAGTCCCCCTAATTCCCACCCTTATTGTACTTCCCTTTCTACCCCCCTCCCTTCTTATTCCCCTGTTATTTTCTTTATAGTCTTTTAAAACTATCCCCCTACCCTCTCCCTCCCTTGTACTGCTGCCCTCCCCACCAGTCTTTTTGTTACTCTTCTACTTCCCTATAGGGTATAAATCCATTCTATGCTCCAATATATTTGATTGTTCTTCCCTCTTTGAGTCAATTTCAATTGCATGTAAGAATTGAGTATTTCCTATCTTCATCCATTTTATACTTCTAGTGTTTTGGTGTTCTCCTCCCCTTCTCCTATGTTCTTCTTTGTGACATATAAATTTACCCCATTTTGTTTCTTTTCCCATTTCTTTTAGTATTAACCTCTTTTTTAGCTCTAATTTTATATATATATATATGTATATATACACACATGTATTTATGCATACATATATCTATATACATATTTATGTTTTGGCATTTCATCCTATACAGTTTGTCACTGTTCCCTCTAAATATAATTTTTCTAGCTGCCCAGGTGATGATGATAATTTTAAAGTTACCAATGACCTCTTTCCTTATAGAGATACATATCATTTTAACTTACTGTGTCTCTTAAAAATTTTTTTTTGTTTTTTTTTCTTTTTTCCCTCTTTCTTAATTGCTTTTTGAGGATACTCTTGAGTTCTGTGGTTCGGCATCAGATTTTCTATTCAGGTCTGGTCTTTTCTTTACAAATTCTTGGAATTCTTCTGTTTTTTTAAATGACCATATTTTCCCCTGTATGAATATAGTCAGTTTTGCTGGGTAGTTGATTCTTGTTTGTAGACCTAGTTCCCTCGCTTTCCGGAATATCATATTCCATGCCTTTTGGTCCTTCAGTGTAGATGCACCGAGATCGTATGTTATCTTCACTGTGGTTCCATGGTATCTGAATGACTTCTTAGCAGTTCGTAATATTTTTTCCTTGGCCTGATAGTTCTTGAATTTGGCTATAACATTCCTGGGTGTTGTCAGTTGGGAATTAAATATAGGAGGTGATCTGTGGATTCTTTCAATCTCCACTTTTCCCTCTTGTTCTAAAATATTTGGGCAGTTTTCTTGGATAATTTCCTGTAGTATGATGTCTAGGCTTTTTTTTTTTTCGTCATGGTCTTCCGTTAGACCAATGATTCTTAAGTTGTCTCTCCTGGAGTGATTTTCTAAATCTTCTGTTTTGTGAATGAGGTGCTTCATATTTTCCTCAATTTTTTCATTCTTTTGGTTTTGTTTTATAGTGTCCTGCTGCCTTGTGAAGTTGCTTGTTTCTAGTTTTTGTGTATTCTGGTTCTTAAAGACTGGATTTTATCCCTGGCTTTTTGGTCATCTTTCTCCTTTGAATTGATTTTCTTTGGAGGTCACCTTTCATCTTCTCTGCCTCATCTTTCATTTTCTTTGTCACGTCTTTCATCTTTTTTGCCTCATCTTTCATCTCCTTTTCCTCATTTTGAAACTGATTAATTTTGCTTTCAAGACACTGTTTTCAGTTTCCAGATGACTTATCTTGCTTTTAAAGTTCTTTTCGCAATTGTTGTCAGCCTCTCTTAATTGCGTTTTGAATTGTATTTTGAGTTCTTCCCGGGACTGTATCCAATTTGCTGGGTTTTCTGTTTTCTTTACTTGGTGTTCCCTTATCCTTCTCTTTTCCATTTGCTCTTTGTTCATTGCCTGTATAGAAGTTGTCATTTGTAATTATTTTTTCTGTTGTTTGCTCATATTTACCCCTTCTTTACTCCATGCAGTTGCCTACGCTTTTGCTCCTCTCATTTATTTTATGGTTTTGAGCTTTTCTGTTAGCTTTCACTCTTGGAACTTTGTCAGCAAATCTCTCAGAGCAGTCTGTAGGTGAGGGGTGTTGGCGCTTGAGCCTGCCCTCTGAAGGCATTGATAGGATTAAGTCCAGCTGGGTTGAGCTAGATGTGCCCTGAGGCAAAAACTGTGGGAAGGTGGGGGGGGGGCAATATGGAGTGTATCAGCTGCTGCAACTAGGCTGCCCGCTTTGTGCTTCTTTAGCTGCTTCCTCACAGCCTGTGCTCAACACTTTGAGGCTGGCACAGCTTTGCCCGCAAGTACTCCCTCCAAACCAGCACCCTTGCCAGCCCAGATGTTCCAGCTACCAACGGAGGCTCAGTGCTCTAGGTGGGGGAGGGGTCCTGGGACCTTCCTTTTTCCTTCCCCTTAAACCTAAGTGTTCTTGAACTCAGGCTTTTGGGGGGGCATAACTTTTAAGTTGAGTCCAGCATTAGGGTTCCTTGGCTCTGTCTTGTTGTTAGGTTTGATTTTCAGTCCCCTAGGAGCATTTAGTTTATAATTGGTAGGGAAGGGTTTTCAGAGGTCTGAATTTTCGCTGCCTCTACATGGCCATCTTGACTCCATCTCCAGATGTCTTCTCTATTGATTGATGTTGAAAATACCCCAGGGCAGGTAAGCATGGATCTCCCTTTAGGACAAGCCTTTCTCTGATCCAAATTCGCCCAGCAGGTCTGATAAGGTCTTATAAGGTCTGACCAGGTCTGATAAGGACAGTTTATGGTTGAATGGCTGTCCTTAAGTTCAGCTCCTTCTATATTCCTCCGAAATGATCTCTTATCTGACTGAGATTTATTTAAATAAAGATTAATTTAATAACAAGTTTCGATTGAGGAAGTATCAGGGAAGAGGGAATGGGAATTTCCCTACGTTGGATTTGAGTCTCTCAGGTTGTGAGCTGAGGCCAGGCCTCACAGTCTGGTGGAGGGTTTCTTCTATTCCTGTCTATGTTAATCTGTGTTAGTTTTTTTATGTTCAAGAAGAAGAAAAGGTCCTGACCTTTAGAGCTGGTTGGGCCTGTCTCTTTGGGCTGACGCTCTTAAAGACTGGTCTTACAGTTTAAACTGCTCCCCTTCAATCCTTTTGTTCGAAGACACAATCACAGGTTTTCAGGCAGAGCACACAGTTGGGAAAAATCCAGGAATAGAGGCACTTTTGTTCCAGGACAGGGAGATAGGTTCGTTCCAATTCGAGGGCCAGGAGAGTCATGCGACCAACTGTCACTCTTAAGTTTCCTTTCTCCCCACCAACTGTAATTCTTCTTTTTTTTAATTTTAATTTTTAAACATTATTTTATTTGGTTGTTTCCATACATTATTCACTGGAAACAAAGATCATTTTCTTTTCCTCCCTTCCCCCCCCTGCCCCCCCACCTTTCCCTCTCCCATAGCCGATGCACGATTCCACTGGTTATCACATGTCTTCTTGACTTGAACCCATTTCCCTGTTGTTGGAATTTGCATTATAGTGTTCATTTAGAGTCTCTCTTCAGTCTTATCCCCTCCAACCCTGTAGTCAATCAGTTGCTTTTCATCGGTGTTTATACTCCCACAGTTTATCCTCTGCTTGTGGGTAGTATTTTTTAGATCCCTGCAGATTGTTCAGGGACATTGCATTGATACTAATGGAGAAGTCCATCACCTTCGATTGTACCACAATGTATCAGTCTCTGTGTACAATGTTTTTTTGGTTCTGCTCCTTTCACTCTGCATCACTTCCTGGAGGTTGTTCCAGTCTCCATGGAATTCCTCTATTTTATTATTCCTTTTAGCACAATAGTATTCCATCACCAACATATACCACAATTTGTTCAGCCATTCCCCAATTGACGGGCATTCCCTCGTTTTCCAATTTTTGGCCACCACAAAGAGTGCAGCTATGAATATTCTTGTACAAGTCTTTTTCCTTATTATCTTTTTGGGGTACAAACCCAGCAGTGCTATAGCTGGATTAAAGGGCAGACAGTCTTTTATCACCCTTTGGGCATAACCAACTGTAATTCTTGTCAGTATCTTCTCTCTAACATTCCACTGGCTTTTTGTTCCATCTGAGTAGCAGAAATCTCAAAATTTGCTTCAGTTTTACTTTCCACAATTGTCCCTTTTTTATTGTTTTGATCTTCCCAAGGTCACTTATTTTTATTATATTTTCCAAGCTACTAAATTTCTAAATACTGCCCCCAATAATAAAGTTCCCTCAATTACTCTATCAGTATTCCATGCTAACTTTAAATAATCTAAGGAATTTTATTATGCAGGAATGTTTGGGTAAGGGTAGTTTTGGGGTTTTACAATAAATTCAGTATAATAAATAATTGAACGAAACCATTACAAAGAAATTTAAATCTTAGTGCTAATACTTCTTATTCTTGCTAAGTTGAATACAAATATTTTTCCTATTTTATATATCTATAATTATTTGCAAAATATTTTATCTATATATATTTCCATAAAACACAATTTTAGCATCAGGTTTACAATAAACAAAACTTTACTATCTGCAAATGCAACTTAAGTCTATTTCTAAGTATAATTAACTCTATGCTATGCTTAATTTATTCCTAATCTATTCCCTACTTACTATATTCTCCAAGTCCCTAATCTATAACCTAATTTTATGTAAAACATATATACATGCCATGTTAAATATTTACAGATTCTATCACTATGTCACTAACCAAATTGTAGTATATACTTTATTTATAGAGATTATTTACATATAATACAATAATATACATAGTTCACTAATCTTGATGTCAGTCAAATAGAAATATCTATTGATCTTTCTATTTGCCTAAGATCTTATGGAACTAACTATATATATTTTACATTTTGCATAAATATAATTTCAGAAACTTGTTTATTTAAACAAGATCTCCCAATATATGTCAGTTTGTGATATTGTGCTTTGTGTCTAGTATTGTTGTGTTGAATGAATACTTAATCATGTTTCTTCAGATTTCCAGTTCTCATGTTGACTGAAGGATCTCTTCTTTCTTCCAAGTTATGCAGTGTTGCATGCTATTTCCCAAATATGTGAAATTAATTTTGTTTTATGATTTTGCCACATTCAGTCTTTCATATAAGTTCTTTTTTCCCTCTGCCCTTTTCTCATATAAACAAACTTACAAAGTTCAATGTCTTAGCTGTCCATTTCAGCTTTTCCTCTTGTTTCTTCTCTCTATCAGCTTTACTTGATGCTTTTCCTCTAGGATGCTTTTCCTCTGGGTTGGAAAGTTGATTTCTCACTGTGGCAGGCTTGACTGCTGGGATGTCATTGTCTCAAACATTGTGTCACTATTGTTTTTGTGGTGTACTTTTTTATGTTAATTAGTTGTTGTTTTCATTTCTCAGTACTCTCTTTTGGCTAATTATCTTCTATGTGTGTTACAATGATGTTGGATTTTTCTGGTTTTATGTGAGAATAGTGGAGCCATGATTCTTTCCCTGCAATTTTTATAGCTGTTGGGGTAGTAAGGAATACTTTGTGTGGTCCAGTCTATTTCATGTCTGTAGCCAATTTTCTATTGAAAATTTTAAAATACATTTTGTCTCCTGGTTTGATGTTGGGCAAATTGTAATCCAGGGGGTACTGTTTGTTGTATTAAGCCCATTTCTTGCAACTCTGCCATTCTTGTTTATAAAGCTTATATATATATATATATATACATATATATATATACTTTGTTAATTGACAGTCTCCACCTATAATTCTAATGTAAGCTGGTTTACAAGTCTTTCCTTGCCAAATTGTGTATCCATATAGCATCTCAAATGGAGAGATGTGCAGAACTCCACTTGGTCTTGTTCTAAGATGGAACAGAACCAATGGTATAATTTCCATCCATTTTTGGTGTGTTTCTGCAAAAAATTTTCCTCTCGATGTTTTGATGTCTTTATTTAATTTCTCCACTTGGCCTGAACTTTGGGGATTATATGGTGTGTGGTATGTTGCTCATATTCCTAGATTTTTATAAATTTCACTTAATATTGATTGAGTAAAGTGACTCCCATGGTCTGAGTGAAATTTTGTGGGAATCCCAAATCTAGGTATGATTTCTTTTAATAGGATTTTGACCATAAATGCTGCATTGTTTTTTTTGGCAGGAAAAACTTCTGGCCATCTAGTCAGTCTGTCTATGAAGACAAGGCAATA
Organism: Monodelphis domestica; assembly: GCF_027887165.1. Lineage (NCBI taxonomy): Eukaryota > Metazoa > Chordata > Mammalia > Didelphimorphia > Didelphidae > Monodelphis > Monodelphis domestica. The sequence continues at coordinate 210,736,560 of NC_077232.1, forward strand.
ACTAAACCCTTTGTCTTTTGGCGTATTAAGAAAATCTATCTGTATGCATTGAAACGGGAGTATATGCTACGGGATGACCTCCCTAACCCTTTGGTCTTATAAACTCCCTGAGTGAATTGCATTCACATTTTACATTTTTGACAGACTATTATGGTATATGAGGATATTCCTCAGTGCAATCCAAAATCATCTCACTGAATCGATCGTGGCTTGGATTCCATATTGTCCTTGTGCATGTATTGCATTGCACATGTGATAGAATAACGTTCTAGGCAGGATGGGCTTGCCTAGTTGCGAAAACCATATACCTCTTATTTGTTTTGCCCCCACGTTCTTTATTCATGATTGAATTTCCCGTTCATTGTAGGCATTAGTTAGATCTTCCTGTTCAACTATTGAGAAATTCAATACATGTAGAGGTCCTTCTCTAGCTCCAAATTTTGCTGTAATGTCAGCTCTATGGTTTCTTAAGGACACATGATCTTTAGCCCCTGTGTGTGATCTACAGTGGATTACTGCCACTTCCTTGGGCAGTTGTATAGCCTCAAGAAGTTGCATTATGACTTTGACATATGTGTTCTCTTTGCCTGCACTTGTCAAAAATCCTCTTATATTTCCAAATTTCTGCTGTGGCATGAATTACTGAGAATGCATACTGGGAATCTGTGTAAATATTGACCATTTTTCCCAATTTGCAAAGCTGTTAATAAAGCAATTAATTCTGCCCCTTGAGCACTCACATGCTCTGGTAAGGATGCATAATGTCTTTGTATTACTACTGCCACTCTGGTGTACCTTTCCCCATTAACTATCATGCTTAAACCATCTGTATACATTTTGATGCCGGGTTGTTCCAGGGGAGTGTGGTAGTTTCCTGGGGTTCCCCTTCAAAGAGCAGATCTGGAATCAAGGTTGCAGGATTCAATGGTTGGCAACGTTTTAAAGTGATGTTTTCGTTGCTTAGTACACAATTTTATATTAAGAAAGTCTTTGCTGTGTGCAAGCTTGTAAAGGACATTTCTTCAATATGGACTCTAGTTGGTGTGAAGACTAGACATTAAGTTTTGATCCCAATACCAAATCAGATGACTTTTGAATCATGGTTGCTGTGGCTGTGATTGCTCTTATACAGGGATACATACATACACACACCTTCAATACTGTCTATTTCTTTCTGAAGCTCATTTAATTTCTCCTTTAAAAATTTGGAGGCTATACCATTTGGTATATATATGTTTAATATCGACATTCATTACTTCATTGTTTATAATATCTTTTATTTTTTTTTTAATTTTATTTTTTAAAAATAACCCGTATCTTCTGTCTTAGAATCAATACTGTGTATTGGTTCCAAGGCAAAAGAGTGGTAAGGGTTAGGCAATGGGGGTTAAGTGACTTGCCCAAGGTTACACAGCTGGGAAATGTCTGAGGGTGCATTTGAATCCAGGACCTTCCCCCATCTAGGCCTGTCTCTCAATCCACTGAGCTACTACCCAGCTGCCCCCATAGTATCTTTTAGCAAGATGTACTTTCCTTATCTCTTTTAATCAGATCTATTTGTGATTTAGCTTTGTCTGACATCATGATTGCTACTCCTGGTTTTTTTTACTTCAAATGATACACAATAAATTCTGCTCTACCTCCCTACCTTTTTACTTTGTGTGTGTCTCCCTGCCTTACAAACATTTCTTGTGGATTTTTTTCCATTTGAATTAATTTAGTCAATTTAGAACATTATTCCTACAATAATCATATTATTTCCCTCCCTCCCCTCCAACATACATTTCTTGTAAACAACATAGAGTAGAATTCTGGTTTTTAATCCATTTTCCTATCCCATTCCCATTCACAGTTATTAAACCATCTGTTTCCCCTCCATCTTATTTTTCTCTTGATTTTTCTCTTTTTCTTTTACTCTGGCCCTCCTCACTGGTGTTTTGCTTTTAATCTCTCTCTCACATCCCTCTCCTTTCTGTTGTAATTAACCTCCCACCCTTGTCTTTTTCCCCTCCTACTTCTCTATAGGGCCAGATAGGATTCTGTACCAACCCTTTCTGAGCCCAATTATGCTGCAAGTAAGGTTTAAGCATTGCCTATTAGTATTTCACCCTCTCCTCTACTGTAATAGTTTTTCACGCCTCCTTAGGTGAGATAATTTATCCCTTTACTTCTCTGCCATCCCTTTTCTTTCAATGTAGTCCTTTTTTTCACCCCATGATTTTTTTTTTGCATGTCATGTCATTCTTATCAGCTTATTCCCACACTCTATGTATATTCCTTCTAACTGCTCTATTATTGTTAAAAATTTTTTATGAATTACAAATACCCTTTTCCCGTGTAGGAATATGTACACTTTAACCTTATTGAGTTCCTTAACTTTTCTTTTTATTATTTACCTTTTTACTTTTCTCTTGGATCTCATGTTTGGATATCAATTTTTTTGTCTGGGCCTGGTCTTTTAATGAGTATTTGGAAGTCTTCTGTTTTACTAAATGACCGTTTACCCCCCTGAAAAAATATACTCAGTTTTGCTTGATAGGTGATTCTGGGTTGTAAACCTAGATTTTTTGCATTCTGAAATATCATATTCCACTCATTCTGGTCCTTTAGTGTAGTGGTTGCTAAGTTCTGTGTAATCCTGAATATATCTCCATGGTATGAATTGTTTCTAGTTTCTTGCAGTATTTTCTCCTTGGTTTGGGAGAGATTTTAAAAGCAAAACACTGGTGAGGAGGGACAGAGTAAAAGAAAAATGTTCCTGGGAGTTGGCATTTGTGGTTTTCATATTGGAGGTATTCTGTGGATTCTTTCAATTTCTATTTTACTCACTTGTTCAAGAACATCAGGCCAGTTTTCTTTTTTAATTTCTAATATTATGATTTCCATGCTTTTTAAAAATTGACCATAGCTTTTCAGGTAGATCAATAATTATTAAATTGTTCCTCCTGGTTCTGTTTTATAAGTCAGTTGTTTATATTTCATATTTTCTTCTGGTTTACATATTTTTTAAAATTTTGTTTTGTTTCTTGATGTCTTATGAAGTCATTTGCTTCCAGTTGCCCAATTCTAAATTTTTAGGAATGATTTTCTTTTGTGAACTTTTTTAACTTCCTTTTTGATTTGGCCCATTTCTTATTGCATTGATTTCATTTCTTTTTCCTATTTTTCTTCTGCCTCTCTTAATTGATTTTTGAAATCCTTTTTGAGGTATTTTAAGTACCAGAAGGACAACGATTGACAATATTAAGTAACCAGAGAAGTAATGTGTAGTGGACAGGAATTTGATGGTATCAGGAACTTTTGGGTTCACCTCTCTTACACAGAAATCCTAGGTGAATCCTTTTCCCTGTCAGAGCTCCTTGTAACTAAGAGTATAAGTGGCAGGGGAAGGGACATATGCATTAGTTAAAGAACTTCTCTATGCCAATGTAATAATTAATATGGTCTGTCCCCCACCTCCACACAACCTTTTATTATTTCTTTGCTTATAAATAAGCCTATCTACATATGTCATAGATAGTTATCAACTTTCTCAAAACCATTATTTTTTATTCCTTTTTCTCCCCTAGGAACACATTATACAATGACGAATGGAGGCAGCATCAACAGTTCGACACACTTACTGGATCTTCTTGATGAACCCATTCCGGGTGTTGGTACATATGATGACTTCCACACCATCGATTGGGTTAGAGAAAAATGTAAAGACAGAGAAAGGCACAGAAGGGTAGGTGATATGATTTATAATAATGTAAAGTTTTGTTACAATATGCTCAAAATGAGCCTAATTTGAATATTTATTTTTAGCCATTGACTTTGGGCAGCTGTATTTTAGCAGGTTGTGACTCTTCCTCTTCTTTCTACGTAACAAATTTTGCTCATGTTCTGCAGCCATGACGCCATTTTAAGATAAACTTTTCAAACAAAATGAAATTTATAACCCCTTTCTAATATAGTTTTCTATAATACAAAATTCTGTAAGGCATCAACAGTGTCATAAAGCCTAAAATCAATTTATCAATAAAGTAAAATAGTTTCTTGAAAATGAGATATGGCTAATACTTGTGATGCCTTCGTGGATTTTTGACTTCATCTGTGTAAGTATTCTGCCTTGAATTTATGGTTTAAAACTCCTATAATTTTTTACCACTCTGATTCTGCAGTTCATTAGGGCAGAGTCAGGGAATATTGTTCTATCCACCTCTTACTTCTCAATTTTATTACTTTATGTTAGGATGCCTTTGATGCCTCTCCTTGGGTTGTTAGTAGTATGCTTTAGCTTACCTGCTGCCCTTTAGGTTACTTGTAAGTCACATGTCATATGTATAAAATACTTACTTGGATTTGGACTTAAGAGTGTTATTTATAGAGTTTGTTTGCCATATTGATTCAGGTTTACCTTTGAAATGCCGGGAGATGGGCAGTTGGGTAATATCTGAAAAGTTTTCACTTAAATAGGGTTCTAAATTCAAATGTAACCCAAAAAAGGACTCGTGTCATTGATGTGTTATGAATGTGGTATCTTCAGAACCATAGATAAAAACTGGTAAAAATCAAATGCACACTCAGAGATTTAGCCATATTATTCCTAGAGTACTCTGTAACTTTAGGGGGAGAGTAATGTCTGTTTTCAAAAGATAATCAAGTGTAAATTAGGTATCTAATTGCCTATATCACTGAAAGATACTTCATAAAGACAGCAGTCTAGATATATTTTGTAAGTAATTTAATGTGATATCTAATTAAACAATATAGTTCCTCTTCCTAAGTAGAAAAAGCAACATAGTACATTAGGGAACATTTACCAGAGCTGGTCTAATTTAAATTCTCAGTATTTGGTGTAATGATTAGTAATAATAATAATAAATAATGATAGCCCTTATATAGTGCTTTAAGATTTACAGAGGCTTTACAAATGGCATCTCATTTCATCCTCACAATGACCCTTACTCATAAGTGCTGTTATTTTCATTGTTTTATGAAAGAGGAAACTGAGGCAGCAAGGTTAAGTGACTTGCCCAATGTCACACAGCCTGTATTTGAACTTCAAATCTAGCACTTTATTTAGCATTGCACCATGTAGATGTTTCTTAGTAACAGAGTAGAAAGCAATAGCTCCATCTAGCTCTCATGGCCCTTTGACCGTTATTATTGGTCGCATTCAGTTTTAAGTAAAATTACAAGAGCATTAAAGAGGACCAGTGAAATCTGTCCATGAAAACATTATCATAGTGAAGACATTTGAGTCTGAATTTCACTGATATACTTCTGGCTTTGTGATGGCTTAATTTTCAGGTCACACAGGTCTAGTAGAACTAAAGAAGTTTGAATATGTTTCTAAGTACAACAGCACAACTGCTAGTATTTCTAATTCAAGAAACATTTATCAAATGCTAGCTTTGTGTGAGACACTATGCTAGGTTCTGGGCACAAAGAGGGAAACAAAATAGTTCTTGCCTTCTAAGAGCTTGTCTTGTACTGAAATATGGATGTTTTGGTTTTCATACCTGAAAATAATGTGATTGATGGGTGAGTGCTTGTGTGAGATGTGCCTGAAAAGATGTGTGTAACCATTCTGTATGTGTGCCTGAGTGTATATGTTTTGGGGCATATGTATGTATATATGTGTGTATATATATATATATATATATGTATGTATATATTTTGGTTTGTAAAATTTGTTCTGAGAGAGCTATTCAGTTTCTTCTGGATGAAAAATTAACTGTGAAAGAGTTTTATTTTGATTTCTGTTTGCAGTTTGAAAAATGAAGTTTAAACATTTTAAATTTCAGATCAACAGCAAAAAGAAAGAATCAGCATGGGAAATGACAAAAAGTTTGTATGATGCTTGGTCAGGATGGCTAGTAGTAACACTAACAGGATTGGCATCAGGTAAAAAATGTTTTCTAAAAGGATTTTCTGTATTTTGGAGATAGAAATAATTCTTTTTTGACTTTAGTAAAATTTTTAGTGCTTTATCTTTATGTTTTTAATAACAAATTTCTACATAAGTTTTCCAAAGTTAAAGGATTCATGTTGTCTACCTCCTTTCCTCCCTACCTCCTCCCATAGTTGACAAGCAATTCATTCTGAGTTATACATGTGTTATCATGCAAAACACAAGGATTAGTAAATTTTAAAAGCATTTCTCTCCTTTAAATCTAGTTCTCAAAAAATTTATTTTCAATGCAACTGGAAAGGATCAATTGCTGATCATTTCTTACTATACTAAGGCAGTAATTGCTGCAAAAGTAATCATTACTATATTATTCATGTTCTAAAAAAGACATGTTTAATATTTATAATTACATTAGCATATTCAATGATATAAATATGAAAGGTCAGTATTTGTAAATCACTCAAATATTTTCTTTAGAATTCTTATTTTAGAAATCATAGTGTCATTATTCTTTAGTATACAACATTCAAATGTCAACTATTTTCTCTCTGAATCTCACAATTAGACTTACGGATAATCATTCCATTTTTAATAATTAAAACATATATTTATGCTTTATTTTTTTAATGGATTTATTATTTCATTGATGTGGCAGATTGTTTTATTGTATAAATTATAGTCCATATACCCCATTCTGAGAGATACTTAGAAATACTTCATGGGGGAAAGGGGATCCACTCAACATGTTGGGAACTCATTTTGTTTCTTAATGTTACAGAAATAGATACACATGCCCTCAGTCTTTTCCCATTCCACTTTAACAGTGATGGTATTTGAGTGGCAGAGAAGGGGTCAGAATGTGTTAATTGAATTGATTTTAGGTAGTCTATAAACATTAACTAAGTTGTTAGTATTGAAATCCCTGTCTAGTGGCCAGAGACATATTACAGATAGAACTGAATCATAACCATGTTGACAGTCTCACTGTAAAATCAACTAGATGACTTAAGGAAATTACATGTAAATGGAAGGATGCTCATAGGTTTTTTCCTGAGGGCCAAATAAAAGAATTGATTTTATTTTGTATCCAAAGGCAACATGAAATATCATTTCCTTAAACTCTTGACGTATGTAGTCATTTTGTATTGCATTGGTCATGATGAGCAAAAGGAAATCAGATCATTTTACCTTTACAAATTAGCATCTTTTGCAAGGGATGAATTCTGGGTAAAACTTGATAAAGGATTTCCAGGCAAATCAGTGTATATACTTTAATACTTGGCAACTTCAATGCAAAGGTGTGAGGATAGGGGAGAATGATGAAAAGTAATGGCAAACATGTCAAGATCAGGAAGCAAAAGAGAACAGATGCTTATATTTAATTGACTGCTAATAAGTTTGATGCTGTAGTATCTTGAGGACTTTCTTCAGGAAGGGATGCAAAATGATATGGCCATGCAATTGCAACAGATTTAGCTTAATCTACGTAAACAATTTAGTGATAAAGAAAATCAGAATTGGAAAAAGGAAATTGCTAGATGGACTACTAACGTTTCCTTCACCTATAGACTAGCTCCCTGGAGTGGGGAGGAAAGAGAGGAGGGAAAGAATCTGAATCATGTAACCATGGAAAAAATTAAATAAATGTTTACCAAAAAAAAAAGAAAAAGAAATATACTAAATGTGAAGCAGTTGCCACAGCAAGGAGGTTGAAAAAGCTAAACAAAGAAGGGGGCAAAAGAAGGAATATGTAAAATCCCAGGATAGTAAGCAGAATAGTTGTATGCTAACTTCTGAAGTCACTAGTCTTTCTGAAGTGCATAGGAAAGATTCAGGTTTGGCAAGAGCTTAATTTTCTACTACATCTTTTGACCCTTCTTAAATTTAGGGGAGTAGTCTTTGGACCAGCTTTGTTCACATCTTATCTTACTAGAATAAATATTTTTCCCCCTACTCTCACATTCTACTCTCACAGGTAACATGGTCTAAAAATACGGTATCTTTTATGAATGTCTAAGTTATAGGCCACTTGGTGGCCTTGTGCATTTGAGGTTTGATCCAACAGCAACTTGTTTGTGGTTTTTGGTTTGTTTTTGGAAAGTAGACCATATATAGTCTAAATAGGGGGTGAAGTAGTTATTAAAATATATCTGAAACTAGAGTGGATAATTTCAGCTAAGAAATAGAATTTATCATGAAGTTAGAAATCTATGACAGTGGTAGTTTTGTGTTAGAAATTTGAATAGAAATTTCCTATGCAATTGAGGACTGAGAGAAGAAGGGTTTTTGCTTGAATTTTAGAGCTCCAAAATAATGTCCTTCCCCTCAAAAATTCTGTCAAATAAAGGTAAAATTCTAGTTGTTAGAGCAACTTAAAAAGTACACATGGAAATCAGAATTTAAATCCATTTAAAGCTTTCAAATCTATTTAGTAATTGAGCATAAAGATACTTATGAAAAATAACTAAAAATTGAAGATATGAAATATTAAGAGAGCATGAAACATAAGTATTCAGAGTAAAAAATAGTAAGATGCAAAACTTGACATAGTACCCTGCAAAAAGGTGTTGAGCAAATATTTATTGAATGAATTAATACTCTTTTGACTAATAGGAGCATTGGCTGGATTAATAGATATTGCTGCTGACTGGATGACTGACCTAAAAGAAGGAATTTGCCTTAGTGCATTGTGGTACAACCATGAGCAGTGTTGTTGGGGATCAAATGAAACAACATTTGAAGAGAGAGACAAATGTCCACAGTGGAAAACATGGGCAGAGTTAATCATTGGTCAAGCAGAGGTAAATCTTGTTCTCTCTCAGGAATAAATAAGTTTTTCAAAGGACCCATATATGAGAATCTGTACAAGACAAATTGTGAAATTGTAATTTTAATTACTTCTAATCATTATTAATCTTCTAATCATTATTAAAATTGCAAAACCAATTTAAGGAGAAAGTGAATCACCCAAAAAGAGGTAAAATAATTTACTTCCTCTAAGAGATATGGGAGATTAAAAAAGTCAAATCATTGCTATGATTAAGGATTGCATTTTTGACTGCTGGTATTAATGAAGAATGACATTAGCAGCTTAAGTACTCTGTAAACACACGTATGTGTGTTTTTAAATAGACTTTTGTTTAAGCGTGTGTTGAAACTAAATATAAAACAATTAATAGTTTGTCCAGTAATACACTTAACTGCTAATAGAATAGCAGTTCCTTACTTGGCCTAATTGAATGAATTTGTACTTAAGCCAGGATTTAGGATGAACTATAGCAGTACTACATTCTACATAAATAATGAACTATAGTAGTATAATAATGTTACCTTGTTTCTAAGTTCTATTTCAATTGAACAGTGTGTAATAGAAGGAGTGAGTGGGAATAGGGGGAATGGAAGGAGAGAGGGAAATGGGGAGAGAGAGAAGATTCTTCTATTACAGTGGAGACCCAGGTAGCTGGACAAAAAGAATCCACCATTAGCAGTTACAACTGGCAGTTACTGACAGTTGAGAGTGACTGGGGGGAGGGGCAGTCATCTTATACATTAGAATTCTGTGAGCCCAGTGAAGGAGCTTACAAGGCAAATTTAAACTGACAATTATTTTCCTTTGGGGAGGTTTGGACAGATATTGGGGTGAATGTGGGGTACAGAGAAAAGCAGAATGTACCAGAAAATACTGTAGGCTAGCCTGGTGCTAGTGATACTTGCCCATTTGTATTACTCAATCTTTGGGGCAATTTCCACTATATTCCACAATTTCCTCAGGGCAGTCTTGAATGTAATTAAATTTTGGGAACAAATGAAAATAGAAATGACATTTTTATGGCCAATGTTCCCAGCAGTCTATGGATCTGTCATGATAATTTTGGCAATTTTATACAGCAATCAGAAAGATGACTTAAAGTAATCTTGGGCAAGGGTAACATTAACAACTTGGACAACAGACTTGACAAAGTATTCCCACAGATGGAAGCCATTACAGACATGTACCAGGACTTCAGGGCAAATATGGAGAAACTGGGAAGGGGAAAGATTCTATGAGAGAGACTAATGGTGACAAAGACAAAGACAAGAAAAAATACTGAGACAGTAACAACAACAGCTCTGACTGTTGGAATTTGCACAGAGAAAGTGATGGTAAATTGGCAGACCAATACAGACACAATACAGACTGAGGGACCTGCAGAGGCACAAAAAATCATGCCTCTTATAGACTTTGCTAAGTTCACACAAGATTCGTGAGTTCTACATATGAAGGTCCATAAATCTTTCATAACACAGGACTTAGAGACCCTATGAAAGAGAATGCCCCAGTTCTGTACAGAACCTTTTAAATGTTTTCGTGCATTGAAATGGCATTCAAATTTTTTGAACCGAGTTTTGAGGATGTAGAAATTTTACTTGGGAAACTTTTTAGCTCGCAAGAACAGGCCCAATTCCAAAGAAAGACCAGAGAGGACGAGAATTTGATGAGCTGGCTAGAATTTCATGGGGATGTGGAATATTCCAGGACACGAAACATAGCGATAAAATCATTCTGCATTTGTCCGAATGCATGGGGGAAATTTGAGAGGATTAAGTAGGAACAAAAAGAGCATACCTTAGTTTACTTTGACTGATTGCAGGAAAAGGCGGAGACAATTTTAGGGTTCCCACAGGTTAGCGAGCAAACCATTCCCCCATGTTAATAGACAATTCCTAAGGGGATATAATGCTACACTTAAAAGCTTCTGTAAGCACTTTTGTCCACACTTTGAATCTCTGTAACTACAAGAATTATGGGATTCAGCTACATATCTGCATGATACACACACAGGACAGCAAAGGGAGAAGGAAGACTTAAAGCAAAAGATAGAGGAGACAAAAGAGACATTGAGACAAAAGGAAATAGAGGAGGTCAAAAATTTAGCAACCATTAGGACTTTCCCACAACAAAGGCCCCAATACCAACAGAGAGATCAGGGGGATGCTAGGAGATGCTTCCTTTGCAATAGAATTGGGTACATAGTCAAATTTTTGTTCCGTGAAGTCATGGTATGAGCAGGGTAACGATAGGGGGTCACAATACAACAACCATTACAACCAGAATAGGGGCTACAAGAATAATCCCAGGGAAAACACCTATTACAATTCATACAAACCAAAGTGTTGTGAACACTGAATTGTAAAATAAAAATGTTCCAGATCTCAAAACAATGCAAAGACTAGTCAGTGATGGAACAAAGCCCAAATATGCAACTGTAGTGACTAAGGAATATACCACACTTAGTTTAAAAGGGGTCGAAGGAGGCACAGCAAGGGCTATTTCACCAAAAGGGTACAGGGGTGCATTTCTGGGGTTATTGAACATAAGATACTGAGAGAATTCTTAGTGGAAGAGTTAGAATCTGGGGAGAAAGAGATCAAAAACAGAAACTCAAAACATTGGGAGTGTGAAAAGGGAGAGAGTTGCAAAAAGAAATATTAGATATAAACAAAATATTTGAAATTTATAGGGGCATAGAGGAGACTAATGGGATGAATAAGGAACAAATCAAGAGATACCTAGAAAATTTTCTGATATGTACATATGGGTTGGGAATAGGGAACACAGGAGTTCCTAACAAATCCTTAAGTCAAATCCAGCATCACAATTAAAACTTACCAAATTCAAATCTTTCACTAATTCTCCAAACCCTAGAAAGAAGAGAATAGGCAAAAAGCAAAAGACAGCACAAGAAAAGCCCAGAGTTACAGATTATAGCATGCAAAATTCCATACCCCCACTTTCTAAAGAGCAAGGGCAAGCTTCTACACAGAGGGGACAAGGGTTAGGATTTCCTACTACCCACTTTCCTTGCCCGACACCCCTACCTCTCCTTTCCTGTGTGAGTTAGGTCTGGCTAGCTTCTGACACTAGGAAAGGGGGCAGAAGATTTGGGGTGAATCAAATCTTTGCCCAAAAAGGGAAGGTTAGCTCAGGATCCCAGTGATCCAAACTGCCTAACCCAAGGAACAACATCTCTCCTTGATAGTGGAATGACCATCCTGCCTCTCAACAACAGCTAGGACCAAAGGGGAGGCAATGGGTCATTTTACCAAAGTTAATCTCTCCAGTTCTTGTCCTCCATCTTGCAGAACTATTCTCTGAGGAGACATATTCCCTCTGTCAGGGGGACAAGACTTGGCTACTTCTCTCCCATAAAAGAGAGGGGAAGAAGAATCTCTTCACCCTCTCTATTTCCCTCTCTCTCTTTCTATTCCACCTGTTCCCCTCCCAGTCCTTCTATTACAGTGTGTGGGTATGGAGCAGGTGAATGTAGGTTAGGTAGAGTGGAGCACATTTTCTGTCAGTCATAGGACTGAAGAAAGGAAACCCCAGGGAAATTGACTCAGGTGTCTTGATGTATGGATACATAATCTTTTTGAAAACTGTTTTAGTACTAGGCTTCTCATAGATCTTCCATCATGATGAAACTAAACCAGTCATTTTCTAATGCTATAAGCATTTGCTTTTGTGTTAGTGGATACAATATTATTAGTTTAAATTCACTGAATACTGAATTGTTTGGGTTTTTTTTTTCAGGGTCCAGGTTCTTACATAATGAACTACATAATGTACATTTTCTGGGCTCTGAGTTTTGCATTTCTAGCTGTTTCTCTGGTGAAGGTATTTGCTCCATATGCCTGTGGCTCTGGAATTCCAGAGGTAAGATATGCAGAATTTAACAGCATTAAAAATTTAGCAATATGTTAGGATGGATATCTTCTTGTCCTTTGGAAGTGTGTTTTCTTAGAAAATGATTTGCTAATTATAAGATAAATAAACTTATATAGAGCTTTTAAGAGTTAAAATTACTGTTAGACATTAAAATAATCATGTACTATTTATTTACTCTTTAGACTTCTGTTTGCCTTTGGTGTTTAACTGTGATAGATAAGAATTTTTTTAAATTATCAGTTTAGCAGTAATAGAGCAAATACCCCTTGTTATAATCCAGTTATTTAATGCAACAGATAATTTTTTAAAAACAAGATACTCAATTTTACTTAGTAATATGAAATAACATATATTTCTTCTCTTAATTTAGCCAGTCTAAGAACCCTTTTCCATACTATGCTTACAGCTGCTATTTATAAATTTGCACATTAGATCTAGAATTTAATAAAAATGTATCTGTGGCAAATACTTCTATGCCAGTTTTTGTCAACATTGTTGTGGAGGTGTTATACTACTGTATGTATTTATGTCTAAACTTTCTATAAATGTCCTAATTTCCTGAGAGGGAGGGGAACCAACAAAACTTAGGTCTTGACAAAATTTTAAAAATATCTTGTGTAATTTATTGATGAGTAATATCCAAATTAGCATTTTCCTAGCTTAAAAAAATGTAATATTTCTGACATTGAGGGTATTAGGTCACTTTACTACAGATATTTATATTCATTCTTTGTAAGATCATATAATCTTTGCCTTATTGGTTAGGCGTTAGAATATAATATTTTTATTTTTATACACACAAATAATACTAAAGGTATCACACTACCAAATATAATCTGAAAAATATTTAACATAATTTTTAATAAGTAAAGCAAAAGAATTTTTTGAAATAAAATTAAATTTGTTTCTTTTTCCTATAGATTAAAACAATTTTGAGTGGATTCATCATTAGAGGCTACTTGGGAAAATGGACTTTAATGATTAAAACCATTACATTAGTCTTGGCAGTAGCATCAGGTTTGAGTTTAGGGAAAGAAGGCCCTCTGGTTCATGTTGCCTGTTGCTGTGGAAACATTTTTTCCTACCTCTTTCCAAAGTACAGCACAAATGAAGCTAAAAAAAGGGAGGTAAGTGCTTTAATGGTATTCACTTATTCATTTGGTAGAAAAAAAAATCTTTCATATCCTAAAGGCAGATTTCAATAAAAGATTTTCTTGAGCAGAATCAAAGATTGCTATTTATAGCAGGTAAGCCAATATGACTGGATTGTAGATCGTGTGGAGGGAGGGAGAGAAGTAGGAAGACTGGAAAGTTTAGAAGGGCCAAATTGTGAAGATCCTTCAATAAAAGCCTTTATGTTTTATTTTGGATTTAACAGGAAATTTGATCATAAAGTTTATTGAGTAAGAAGGATTGATGTTGTTGAGCTTATGCTTTAGGAAACTCATTTTGGTAGCTGTATAGGGGAGGGATAAATTAGAAAGCTATTAAATTAGTATAGGCAGGATATGTGGCTGTATAAGTGGAAAGAAGGGAGCATATATGAGAAATGTTGTGAAGATAGAAACAAGATTGGTGAATGGATAAGTGGTTGAATATGTGCCAGTTGTTAAAAAAGACAGGTTATGAACTTGAGTGCCTGGACAATAATAGGTAAATCTAGAAGAGGAGAGGTTTGGTAGAGAAAGATAAGTTCTATTTTGGTCATGTTGAGATTGACATGCCCATGGGACATCATTTTCAAAATGTCCAATAAATAGTTGGTGATGCAAGATGGAGCTCAAGAAAAAGACTTGGATAGATTTTGGAATCATCTGCATGGAAATGATAATTGAACTCAAGGGAACTGATATGATCATCAAGTGAGATAGCATACAGAAAAAAGAAGAGATCCGCACTGAGTCTTGGGGAATACTCACTTAGTGGGGGTAGTAGCATGGATAAAATTAGAGCCAAGGTGTGACTGAAAAGGAGCAATTAGAAAAGCATGAGGAGAGACAAGAGAGAACAATGTCACAAAAGCCTAGTTAGAGGAGAGCATTTTGGAAGAGAAGAGAAACATGAATGTCAGATGTTGCAAAGAAATCAGAAGGGATGGGGACTAAAAACATTGATAACTTTGGAAAGAGCAGTTTTAGTTAAATGTTTGATTTCCTCAAACTTATCTTGAGAGTATCTTGTTTATAAGTAGTTGTTTGTATATTACCCCCTCCATGAGTCAGTTTGTGTGTTCCTTGAAGGAAGTAAATGTTTTCCCCCTTTTTTGTATACCTAGTATACCTAGCACAGTGTCTGGCACATAGTAAGTGCTTAATAAATGCCTATTGACTTAACAATGAGGTTGTGATGGTGAACCTATGGCATAGGTGCTAGAGAGAGCACCTAAAGTGCTTACTGTGGGGCACACGTGTGCTTGTCCACCATAGTTTGTTCCTAGAAAGGTAGAGGGATTTGGTTTATGGAGCTACCTTCACGGCCCCCAACACCACACCTGATGACATTTTTTTGCATCCCCCACCCCTCTTGCCCAGCAGCTAATGGGAGTGTACAGGGGATAAGGTGGGCAGGCTCACAGGCAGCAGAGCTGGAGGGGAGCCAAGTGCTCTGGCCACTCCCCTCCTCTTCTCTATACTCAATGAGGACATTCCTCACTTCACCCACCCCTCTATTCAGCAGCCCAATGGGAGCACTTCTTCCCTCCCCTGTCTGGAGAAGGGGGGAGTGGTGGCACAAGGTGCATCCTTTCCCTATAGATTTCTTATTTGGAAGTGAATATCTTCCAAACCAGGTATATTTTGAGTTTGTGCTGATGGGTCTCATGATAATTCTTGAAAAGGTCTTAAATGGCTTTCTCTTTGCTACCCTATGTAGCTTTTGAACCACAATCTTATTTTAAGGTGATAAGTAATTACAGCAAGCAATTAGTCATCCCACAAACATTTTTTTTTCTGATTTATTTTTTAATTTACAAAAGGATATTTTATTTTCCTAATTACATGTTATACTTATTTTCAAATACATTTTCTGAATTATAAGGTCTAAATTGTCTCCTTCCTCTTTCTTTTTTTTAAACCCTTACCTTTTATCTTAGTATCAATACTGTGTATTGGTTCTAAGGCAGAAGAACAATAAGGGATAGGCAATGGGGGTTAGGTGACTTGCCCCAGGTCACACAGCTAGGAAGTGTCTGAGGCCAGATTTGAACCCAAGACCTCCCATCTCTATGCCTGGCTCTCAATCCACTGAGCTACCAACCTGCCCCTTCCTTCCCTTATCTTTTTTCCCCCCTCCCAGAGATGGTAAGTAACTGGATCTGGGCTATATATGTATTATCATACAAAATATACTTTCATATTGATCATTGTTGTAAGAGAATATTCATATAAAGCCAAAACTTCAAAATAAAAACTCAAATAAGCTTGTAAGAATTAAAATTACTGGTTGGATAATAATCATATGAAATTATGTAGTTGCCAATATTTATTATATCGAGTCAGAAATTTATTTACAAATATTTACAAAATAGAGAGGAAACAATAAAGTAGATAAATATGAAGAGGTTAGAGAGGTTGTCAATCCTATCAACCTAAATGTTTTACTCCAAATCTGCTTAATCTAAGCTGAGTTAATTAGCTCTCAACCAGGAAGGCTGGTAGTGAGCAACCACACAGCCTCCTCCAAGATAGAAGCTAGTCTCTTCAGAAACTAGGAAAGGAGTCAGTCTTTCACTCACCCAGTGAAGCAGTCCAGAAGTCAGAGTCCAAGTTGAAGCTGAGCTCCAAGACCAGGATCCAAGCCACAGTCTCTAGCGAAATTGCCTGGAAGACTTTCCAGAAGAAAATCCCTTCAGACTATCTTCTCAAAGACAATCTGCCCTGAAGGAGTTTAGGGGTTGGTTTTATGGTGACTTCTTGTTCCTTCTCTTCACAGGGGCCAATCATAGTTTCTAAATTGTCTAGCCCAAGGGGTGTGGGATTGACTTCTCACCTTCTGATGGTTAAATTCTCATCAGAAAGATTCACAGCTAAGGGTGTGAATTTTCTAAGTAGCTTGCCAGCTTCTCACCTAGTATTAAGTAGGGTGTTCAATCTTTTGTTGATTCAATTTAAAAGTAGATAAAGGAGCGTTAATCCTGTCTTCAGTCTTTGGATGTACTAAGTAGAGGTACTTAAGTTAGTGCTAATTCAAGATAGACAATAGAGTAAAGCTAAAGTGAAAATTAGTATGCTTTGATATGCCTTTCCAACTAAAACAGTTTTTCTCTGGAGATGGATAGCATTTTTTTTGTTTTTTTTTAAATATTATTTTATTTGGTCATTTTCATACATTTTTCATTGGAAACATAGATCATTTTCTTTTCCTCCCCCCCTTCTCCCGCCACCCCTCACCTAGCCAACGCGCAATTCCACTGGGTTGGATAGCATTCTTAATCATAAGTCCTTTAGAATTGTCCTGGATCATTGAATTGTTGAAGAACCTAAATCATGATACAGTATTTTTGTTAGTGTGTATGTACAGTGTTCTCTTGCTTCTGCTCCTTTCACTCTATATCAGTTCATGTAGATCCTTCTAGAATGGAAATCATCCTACTCATCATTTCTCATAGCACAGTAGTATTTCATTACTATCATATATCATAATTTGTTCATCCGTTCCCCAGTTGATGGACATCCCCTTAATTTACAATTCTTTGCAAGCACAAAAACAGCTTCTATAAATATTTTTGAATAAGTAGATCCCCCCCTTAAAATTTTTTTCCTTCCCCCTTTTTAAAAGTCTTTTTGTGATGTAAGTCCAATAGTGGTGTTTTAGGGTCAAAGAGTATACATGGTTTCATAGCTCTTTGAGCATAGTTCCAAATTGCCCTACAGAATGATTGGATCAGTTCACAGTTCCATCATCAATACATTGTTGTCCTAGTTTTCCACAAGCATTTATAAAGCAAATGGTAGATGATATAGTTTCACATGAGGAATGTAGTATCCTCACTCTCCACATATTTGGGAATACTTGTCTGAATTGTTAGCGTTAAACTAAAGAATTTACTTTTTAAACAGGAACATTTGGAGACAAAGATTCTTTTTAAAGTTTCTTAATCAGAAATAGAATAAAAAGAGCATGTCAGAAAGTAAATGAACTATTACTTTCTCTTGGTACTTAAGGAAGAGGCATGATGGTGTTCACTTCACAAAGGAGTGTTGATATGCTATATCAGAATAAATACTGACACTTTGCACATTGGGATTTATAATAAAGCCTTGTGATATTTTTTTCTAGGTGCTGTCAGCTGCTTCAGCAGCAGGAGTATCTGTAGCTTTTGGTGCCCCAATTGGTGGAGTTCTTTTTAGTTTGGAGGAGGTATGTAAAAAGCTCCAATGATAGCTTGCCCAAGATTATGATTTTAAATAGATCCCTTTTACAGATATTTAATAAATTTTCTTTAGCTGTTGGGCGAATGAAATGTTGATTTCATGTATTTTTTCTATTACAATATTTCTGATAAATGTTGCTTTATTGACTGATTGGATAGAGGCCCTGAATTTAGATGTTAGGAAATGTTTCATATACTCCTTTTGAAGTACTTAAATTGTAGTTTTATGGTATATTTTCATTTTGAAAATCTTAGTTTTAATTTCTGTTAAAATAGTATCTGAATTTTTCTTGTGATTTAAAAGAATGCTATCACTGATTTTTAGAAAAAGCAATTTCCTGTGTATTGGCTCCAAGGCAGAAGAGTGATAAGGGTTAGGTAATGGGAGTTAAGTAACTTGCCCAGGGTCACACAGCTGGGAAGTGTCTGAGGCCAGATTTGAACCTAGGACCTCCCATCTCTAGGCCTGGCTCTCATCCACTGAGCAACCCAGCTGCCCCCTAGAAAAAGCAATTTTTAATAAAAATTTTAGTTTTTTCAGAGAAGTGTTACTTTTCTTCCTGGACAGGCTCCAAGCTCTGCCATTTTTATACTGTGGTAAAAAAGTGTTTTTTGTTTGTTTGTTTGTTTGTTTTTTAAATATGCTTTTTTGGAACCATTTTTTGCATCTTAGCCATAGTGGCTTTTCCTAAACTCTGCTCTTTGAAATATTGGTGTGTTTCAACCAATGTCATAAAGGCTCCATGAGAAAATCTTAATGTTAGTAATATATTTTACTTTTAAAAAGTAAATATGAGATTGTAGCTTTGTTAAAATCCTTAATTATGTTTACTGTATTTTTGGCCCACAGGTATTCCATCCGTAGTCTGGGTTAGTATTTAAACTCTGGCACCTTGAAATATTTTGAGCCAAAAAAGGATCTCTTAGCTAAATTGTTTTCGGAAATACTGAGTTTAGGCAGATACAATTAACTTTTAAAGCCCTTTTGAATGTATACACATATACACACACACACTCTCTTTCTCTGGTAGCCAAATATAGAATTATATTTGCCAACTATTTCATGATATAAATAATATTTGTTAAATTAATAACCAGTATTTCTTCATTTGTTTCTTTACAGGTTAGTTATTATTTTCCTCTGAAAACTTTATGGAGGTCCTTTTTTGCTGCTTTAGTGGCTGCTTTTGTTTTGAGATCCATCAATCCTTTTGGAAATAGCCGCCTGGTCCTTTTTTATGTGGAATATCATACTCCATGGTACCTTTTTGAACTGTTTCCTTTCATTCTCCTAGGGGTTTTTGGAGGCCTCTGGGGAGCATTTTTCATTCGGGCAAATATTGCCTGGTGCCGTCGGCGTAAATCCACAAAGTTTGGGAAATATCCTGTTTTAGAAGTCATCATAGTTGCAGCTATTACAGCTGTGATAGCCTTTCCAAACCCATATACAAGGCTTAATACCAGTGAACTGATTAAAGAGCTTTTTACAGACTGTGGACCGCTGGAATCCTCTTCCCTCTGTGACTACAGAAATGATATGAATGCCAGTAAAATTGTGGATGATATTCCTGACCGTCCAGCAGGCATAGGAGTATATTCAGCCATATGGCAACTGTGCTTAGCACTCATATTTAAAATCATAATGACTGTCTTCACCTTTGGTATCAAGGTAAATATTAATGTTACCTATATTTAAATAAGTTTGTTATATTGAAGTATTTTACAGGATGTACTTGAAAATAATGGATCTACCAGTTTAAAAAAAATAGAAAACAAAATAAAAAATAATTTTAAACTTGTGAATTTGATTTTGAAGGTAGTATCTAGGATTTGTTTCATTAATATATGATAGCTTACTTTTTCTGTAGGTTTGCTTTTGAGCAATTTTAAAGTTCCTTAAAATTTATCTTTACTATTACTTCAACTCATTATGCATTTTATACATCGCTGTCATGTCTGACTTGGAATGTTGTTATGCTTATTCATGGTTTATAGTGGGAAACAAATGTCCAAAATATATTCTGCCCCAAAAGGTAGTCCTCACATATGAGTTTTTGAAGTTGGCATAGACACATAGATAAATCTTCAGATTCTTAGTCCTATCATTTCTTATCTTTGAGTTTGGGACAAGTCACAGATACTTTGCTTTGAAATTTAACTGTTTCTTTTGATGGTGTTCATTAAGGAAATCAATCATTGGTGCTTCAGAAATATAACTCATCTTCTCTATTTCACTGTGCTCTATTGAACCACAAGAGTAGAATTAGTTGCCACTTCTTTTTCTTTAATTAATTTAGAATATTTTTCCATGGTTACGTGATTCATGTTCTTCTCCCCCCCCCCCCCCCCCCAGGGGCTGCCACTTTTTCTACTTAGTAGATCTGAATGTTAATTGAAAAAGATCCTGTTTTGAGAACTTAATCCTCTCCCCATACTTAAAAGACACCATAATAATATAGAAATAAAGGAGGAAAGAAAAGATGTTGCTTGTGAGTCTTCTTCCTCTGTAGACATCTAATGGTCTATAAATCCTAGACACTTCCTGTAAGATAAATCAAAGAGGTTGTCACTGTTGAGTCTGTCATTGAAGTCTGACTGTAAAGAAATGGTAAAAGATGGATACAGAAAAAAAATAGGGATTATGAGATCACTATATAATTAAAAAGAATTATAATGGTAAGAATATTAATAAAATTTTGTTTTGGTTGGCATGTTGATTCCAATGATTTTCTTGTATTAAGGTAGATTCATTGAAAGTTTGTGACTTGGAATACTTTAGCTAAAGACATTAACCTTCGTTTAATGTTTTATCTCTCTTTAAGAAGAATATTTGACATTTGATCACTCAATTTGGATGCCTCTTAATAACTATGGTTTGTGAACTAACCCTTTGAGATCATCTTATTCTTGGTTTTGTGGTCTCCTCATTAATAGTTGGATCAATTCAAAGCCAGTGTTTTTATACAGTTTTGAATTTTAAATAACTCTTTCCCTCCTGTCTGCTACTGTTCTTTTTTTTTCTTCATTAAATTTAGTATTGCTATTTAAAGTAACTTAAATTGTTAGAGAATTTAGTGTGAAGCAACAGTAATATGTAAAGTTTGATTCTTCTTGGTCATTAAGGCCTATTATATATTACTTTTGTACAAATCTGTGCTTAATTAATTTGTAGCATAATTAATCTAGTTTCCACTCTTATTAGTCAACTTAAGCTGTTCTCCAAAGTTATTGATGATTTCTTAAGTGCTGTATCCAGTGCCCTTTTTAAAATGTCTGTCCGTCTGCTTTCTTTTTTTTTTCCTTTTAAACATTATTTTATTTGGTCATTTTCAAACATTATTCATTGGAAACAAAGATCATTTTCTTTTTTTCCCCCTCCCCAATCCCCGTCTTCTTTCTTAATTTCACTGCAGAATGTAACATTGTTGATCATCTTCTTTTCTTCCTAGATATTCCTTCCTTTTTAGGTTTTTTGTAACATTGTTCACTGTTGGTTCTCTTCAGAAGATTATAGATCTAATAATGTAAGGGCCTCAGAGGCCAATACCCTTATTTTACATCTGAGTAAATTCCTTAGTCCCAGGGAATAAATGACTTGTCCAATATCACACAAGTAGTCTGCAGTAGTGGCAGAATTTGAACCAACATCCTCTAACTATGGTTAGGGCTCATTCACCTTCCCTAGCTTCCTGACTGATCTTTTTGTGTCTATTGTGCTACATCATCCTCCATGCCTAACATTTCAGATTTTTGCTCTTATTTCTCCTTGTCATTTGCTGTGTAGTCCAGCCAATCTGATCTACTCACATGTACCTTTCCCTCAGTGCCAAATCTTAAAATCCCTGGCTTTCTACTTCCTGAAAAGACTTTTTAAAATCCCACCATAGACCCTCTGAAATGACCTTGTATTGACTTTGTCTTTATTTTTTGTACATTTTGCTTCTCCTAAAAAAATAGAAGCTCCTTGATGATAGGGTTTCCCCTTTCCTCATCATAGTACTTGGTACATAGAAGATTCTTTTTTTTTTTTAATCTTCCAAAGCCATTTATTTTATTTTTTTCCCATTTGAATTAGTTTATTTAGTCATTTTAGAACATTATTCCTTGGTTACAATAATCACATTATTTCCCTCCCTCCCCTCCACCCACCTTTCCTGCAGCCGACGCACAATTTCATAGGGTATTACTTGTGTCCTTGATCAGAACCTTTTTCCATTACGTAGAAGATTCTTAATAAATGTTTTTCAGTTAATGACTGATGAGTAAATCTTTCTTAATTTTCACTTGCCTTAGTTAAGAATCAGAATTATATTTTCCAGAATATTAGTATATGATACATCTATTTATTTGAAATATGTTCAGTTCTGGTGTATAATTTATAGGAATAAGAGGGTATAAGTATTAATTAGTTAATGTTTGTGAAGTATTTTCATTTCCCAAGAAAAAAGGGTTAATAAGCTCTGTGGTTATGATCATTCATTAATATTATAATTCATTTATGGAATTTGTCAAATAACTTTAACGTTAAAAGTCCATGGATGCTATGAGCATATTATATATTGTATGTTTAGATGATTCTGGTTACATAAAAATGAGCATCTATACTCATCCCATTTAATTAAAATAAATATTTAATTCCATCTTGTTATAAAATTTATGAAATATGAAAAAACAAATAGTTAATTTTTTATAGTAAAATAATTGATAAAATAATTGAAATTGCCATTGTTGTATTAGTGTTACTAGCTACTTTAACAGTGCCCATTTTTTCATTTCAACTTCTCACAGAATACTAATCACCATACTCAGTTATCCTGGTGTAGTATTCATAAGTTTTAAATGCAGATATTTCTAATGGAATTTTGCCTGGTTTGTATAAAAGACTTTGTAGATTGGTATCATAGAATAGTTTTTAAGCATTGTTCAGTTTCTCTGGTAAATAGAGAAAAAGAGTAGTTGATCATTTCTAGAATAATATTTTGGTGTTTTTAGCAATTCCTTTCATATTTGACCCCAAATCCTTGAAAGCTACTTGTTTTTTGAGCCTTTTGGCTAGACTAGAAAGATGACATTCATATAATAGACGTTTAGATTTGCAAAGCAAATCTAGTTGGTGATAAATGAGAAACAAATATAAGGCATAGTTTTTGCTGCCAAGCACCACAAAATATAAACCCTATTAAGGAAGATACAAGATGTATAGAAATAACCATAACAAAAAATGTAAGTTTAAAAATGATAAAAGTACTGAGGCAGGTAGAGAAAGAACACTACTGGTTGAGTTACTACTGTCCTCTTGTGATTCATAATTGGGAAGCAGGGTTTTGAAATTTCCCCTTCTTAATTGAGTTTAACAGTTGTTACTGTTTTGAGCTATATTGTCCTGATGAATTTTTACAACTTGTCATAACTGGCACAGACAAGGGGTTTTTAATTATATCCATTGATCCCATTCTCAAGCTACTCAATTTTCTTTTTGTTAACTTTAATTGCTAGGAGGCAGCTGTGGCTCAAAGGTGGCCCTGGCCCTGGAGTTTAAGAGATCTGAGTTCAAATCCAGCCTCAGATACTTCCTAGCTGCATGATTTTTCGCAGGCCATTTAACCTCTCTGCTTAGGAGGCAGCTAGATGGCTTAATGGATAGAGTCCTAGGCTTGGAGACAGACAGACCTGAATTTAAATGTGATTCAGACACTAACTAGCTGTGTGATCATGGGCCTGTCACATAACTTATGATTGCCTGACAAAAGGATCCACAAGATTACTGGAGAAGGAAATGGCAAATCTCTTCAATATTCTTCCCCCCAAAAACCCATGGATAACTGTGGTCCATGGAATCATGAAGAATCAGACAAGACTGAATAACTAAACACTGCTAGGAAGTTTTCCTTATTTCATGTGAATGTAATGGAATATTACTGTGCTGTAAGAAAAGATGAACTTGGTAAAAATAGAGAAGCATGGAACGAGGAATAGATGCAAAGTAAGATAAGCAGATCCAGAAAGATGTATAAACAATATAACTGGAAAGAAAACTGATCCCAGAACAAGTGAAATTGAATTATGGGACATTATAAAGAAATAGAAAACGTTTCTCTCTGCATCTTTGTGGAAATGAACATATACAGGTGTGGAACATTGCATATGTCAGACTTTTCTATTGTTGATTGGTTTTGCTGAATAAAATCTTTTGAGAGCAGCTGGGTGGCTCAGTGGATTGAGAGCCAGGCCTAGAGACCTGGCTCTCAGGTTCTAGGTTCAAATCTAACCTGACACTTCCTAGCTGGGTGACCCTGGGCAAGTCACTTGACCCCAATTGCGTAGCCCTTACCACTTTTCTGCCTTGGAGCCAATACACAGTATTGATTCCAAGACGGAAGGTAAGGGTTTAAAAAAAATCATTGTTATAAAAGATAATTCTTTGGGAAGGAGTAGGGAGAATAATATAGGAAGAAATAGAGGCAATAGAAAAACAAAAGCTAACAATAAAAATCTTCCCCCCCCCCCCCCATGTAGTACTTAGAAACTAAATGTTATACTCCAGGTGTGGTGTGATTGGAACCCAGCATAGAAGCAGTGTTGCACCTCTCCCTCAGCACAGTGCTTTTCCCATAAAATCGCCCAAGATAGTGCAGCTATTTTTTCTATTTTATAGCCAAAGAAATTAGAGACAGAATGGTAAAATATCTTCACTAGGGTGGTAAGTGACAGAAGGAAATTCAAATATGTATCTTCTGATTCCTGGTCCAATGTTTTTCTCCATTACCATTCAGCCATTCCTGATTGTACTTGACATGTATTACAAGCTGTTCTAACAGTCTTTAAGTCTTGAGTTTTTCAGGTTATATGGATAGAATTGTTTTCTCCATTCTGTCGTGGTAAAATTGTATAAATTGAGTAACCCTATGATAGAGAATTATTATTAATTCCTGTTCTTCATTATCAGGAAAAGTTGAACTTTGAATCAACAAGGAAATATTTTTAGAGTAAATGAAATAAAAAAGAAACCTTTGAAATGCTGGTACTGAGTAAAGGCATCCTGTGTGATAGAAGGGATATACTATATTTTTCTAATCTACAAGATTTTGGACTAGATGCTCTCTAAGGCTCCTTCAGCTTTAAATCCTATCCTTGTGGGATGCAGTGCTATTTAGTTAAGAATAATAATAGCAAAGGCACATGGTGTAGTAATGAGAGAGCTAGCTACCCTTCTGACACATAGTTGTTGCCTAACTCTGAGTAGATCATGTCCCCTTTCAGGGACCTTGGCTTTATTGACATCACTAAGCAGGTCCCATTTGCCCAGGGGAGAGGATGTTCCTCACCAGTAATTCTCCACCTCAACCATATGTTTGGTCAAAATAGAAGAGAACAACAAACACAAGATGGTGACTCCACCCCACAGAATTTTGTTATATGTGTTTATAAAATGTGAGGAAAATAAGCCACAGTGATGGATATCTGCTCATAGAATAGAGATTTCGGGACTGTCACTTAAGTAGTGAGCCAATGGAACATGACGAAGGAAGGAGGAAAATTAACAACTTTTCTAGGCTAGGAATGTTTTGCAGCCCAGGGTCTCACAAAAAGCAGGTGCTTAACAAAAACTTGTTGCATTGGTATTTTAAATTTCTATACTTAAAAACATTTAAAAAAAAAACACAAAGTTGTAAATGTGAATTTCACCAATAGTCTTGTTGCTCTGATTATAGGTTCCTTCTGGCTTGTTCATTCCCAGTATGGCAATTGGAGCCATTGCAGGAAGGATTGTGGGAATTGCTGTGGAACAACTAGCTTACTATCATCACGATTGGTTTATCTTTAAAGAATGGTGTGGAGTCGGAACTGATTGTATTACCCCAGGCCTTTATGCCATGGTGGGCGCCGCTGCATGCTTAGGTAATGTACCAAAAAAAGCACCTGCATTTCCTTTTAAAGGTGTTAACTGAACTGAAGCAATGGTACTATTGGCATTAGTGAGCACCAGTTATGCTTACCTGCTATTAGATTACCTCTTATTTCAAAAGCTCAATACGGTATGCGAAAGTGTCAATACCCAACCATCTATTTTCATAGATGTACTTGGAGTGTTCTGCGCATTCTTATGTCTCCTTTGATAGAATTTAATTTTAATAGAACATGAATATTTTTTTACATAGGAAGTATCACAGATGTCAGGCTCTACCAGTAACACACAGGTATGCTAAGATCAGTACAGATATAATTCTTCTTTGCTGGGTTCTATAACTGTGAAAGTATTTTATATTTTATATTCCATTTAATATGTACCTTTGATAAAATGGAAGAAGTTAGCATTCCTTTTTCTTTTATCAAAAAAGCAATTCCTAAGAAAAGGCTATATATTAAAAGCAGAAAATTCCTAGTTTTGGGTCTTGTAATACAGACATATTAATTTTATTTCTCTTTAATGCATAGTAGATAGTATCTTTGTTTTACATAGAAAGCCCTTCATAAGTGATTTAACAATTGTGTCCAAGTCCTGTTTAGCAGTCATTTACAAGCATAAGCAAGAATCAGTCACTTCTTTCATTTGGCAGGAATTTACCTGTTGTATAGTTGGCACTGGTAAGAGCTCTGTAGGTGACATGAATGGATGGGTGGGTAGCTCATAGGCTGAGTGACAAGACAGCATCCCAAAAGATCTAGAGAGGCTAGACTGGTAGGCTTAATGAAATAAGGTGAAATTTCATAGAAATAAATAGAAATTTCTATTCAGGCTTGGGTTCTAAAAATTGGCTTCCTAAGCATAAGTTGGGCAAGTGTATATAACTAGATAGCAGTTGATCTAGAAACAAACCTAACAGTTTTACTTTAGTAAAACCAAGTCAACAATGGGTCAACACAACAACATGCCAAATGTGTAGCACTCTTGTCTCAGAAGCTAATGATGCATAGAAAAGGCCTTGTGTACAGAACAAGGAAAATGTTAGTCTACCCGCTTCTCTGGTCACATTACATTTAGAACATTATGCTTAGTTCTAGCTATCAAATTTTAGGAAGGCTAGCATGTGTCTAAATGAGAGCAAGTACAATAATGACTGTGACCTTTGGGGATTGGTTGAAATACCTGGGGATAATTAGCCTAGAGCCTTGTTGATGAACTGGCACATGTGCTGGAGGGGGCTGCTCTTCCCCCCCTCCCTGCCTTACCTGAGGACATTTCTCACATGACCCACCCCTCTGCCTAGCAGCCCAATTGGTAGTACTGCCTCTCCTGTCTGGGGTAAGGGGGTGGCTCAGATGTAGCATGAGAGTGTCAGCTTGGGCACTTGGTCTTTAAAAGGCTTGCCATCCCTGGCCTAGAGAATAGAAGATTTAGGAAGGGTATAAGAGCTATAAGCATTTGAACAGTTGTCATAAGGAAGAGTAAATCTCTAGAACTTGGAATGAAGGGTTGAAGTTGCAGAAAGGCACATTCAGTTTCTTAATTCCTTAATAGTTGTTCAAGAGAGCCATTATTGCAAGAGATAGTGAGTCCTGTCTTGCCACAATCATTTGAAGTCTTCAAACAGATTGAATGGCCTCCTGTTAATAATATGGCATATGGGATTCTTATTCATGTATTACTTGGACTAGATTACCTAGGAGGTACATTCTGACTCTAATGATCCTTTGTCATCCTGTGCTATAATAAATTCAGAGAAGAGGGAAATAAGTGCTGTACTAGTTAGGGAAGGCTGTTTGAAGGAGGTGGGACTTTTGAGATAGGCCATAAAGAATGAGTAAGATTTGGTTAAGAGGAGAAGAGAATTCTAGGTTAACAACCTGAGCAAAGGCACAGGGTTGGAAACAAGTATAGAGCCAAAATTGGGTCTCACTAGAGTGGGTAGTGTGGATTGAGTAATATTATAAAGTTAGATAGGATGGGCAAAGTGATTGTGGAAGACCTTGAAAGTCACCTAAAGAAATTTAGGCTTGATAAAACAGGCATTAAGAAGAAAATTTTTTTCCTTCAATAGTATGATAAATTGGTAAAAGGAAAACCTGAAGAAGTATTTAAAGTGGCTACTATGAAGAGGGCTCGGACTAGATTGTATATAGTGGCAGTCGGTGGATGGGGGAGTGGGGTGGGGAGATAATGAGTGGATGCAAGAAGTTTTTTGAAGGACCTGCTGATTTTACTGTTTGGTTTATAGATACAGGAAAGTTAGAATGAGGAATTGATTTGGTGGCTTAGTGAGAAAAGAGCACCATCAATTTGGAGTTAGGGAAATTATATGACTTTGCCTTGTAATCTTGGGAAAAATGGTTTACCTCTCTCAGCCTCTTTCCACCTCTGCAAAATGAGGAATTTGGATGAGGCAATCTCTAGGGTCTCCTTTGAATCTAAATTCTATGATTTTTTGATGAGTTTAGTTAAGTACGTGATATAACAGTGGGTCATTGAAATCATAAGCCCATTATGTAGTTGTAGCCCATCATTAGAGATCTCAGGACAAGACTAGAGACAATAGATTTGGGAATAATGTATATAGAAGTGATCATTGAAGCCATGGGAACAAATTCTCTTTCTAGATCTGAACTAATTATTAGACAGAATACTAAGGTCAATTTCAGCCTCTATGACAAGTGTGATTAGTATGTCACGGGGGAGGGGGGTGAAATAGTTGTCATGGTTTTCCAGTCTTGACAAAAATAAAAGTAGAGTTTCATAAGTGCACAAGTGTAACATGTAATTTCATACTGAAACCATCGCAACTTCAAAGACAAAATCACTTTAATGGGGCTTTTGGGACTTTACAAGAGGCAAAGTTAAAAAAAAAATATTACTGATAGTAATTGTGATGATTCTGCCAGAGGTATGTTTTTAATTCCTTGTCTTTCAGCTTCACTGAAGCGGTTTTGTGCTACTTTTTTTTCAGTGATTTGGTCTTATTAATTATAAATAGTTGATATGTAACCTCACTCTTTACTTACTTTAGAGAAAAATAATCTAATAATGGTATGCTAACAGATCCTATTCTTATCTGATTAGTATTTATCTTTACAGGTGGTGTGACAAGAATGACTGTATCTCTCGTGGTTATTGTTTTTGAGCTTACTGGTGGCCTGGAATATATTGTGCCCCTCATGGCTGCAGTAATGACCAGTAAGTGGGTAGGTGATGCCTTTGGCAGGGAAGGCATTTATGAAGCACACATCCGATTGAATGGATATCCTTTCTTGGATGCGAAGGAAGAATTCACCCATACAACACTAGCAGCTGATGTCATGAGACCTCGAAGAAGTGATCCACCTCTAGCTGTCCTGACACAAGATAACATGACAGTGGATGACATAGAAAATATGATCAACGAGACCAGCTATAATGGTTTTCCTGTCATAATGTCAAAAGAATCTCAGAGACTAGTGGGATTTGCCCTCAGAAGGGACTTGACTATTGCAATAGGTAATACTTTTTCAATATTTTAAGGCTGTTTTCTTATTTGTATTTGTTTAAAAAAGAAATAGATTGTTTTTATTTAACCACTGCCATATTGATTAACTCTAAAATCTGTTTTTTCCCCCCAAGGAAAAATGTATTCTCCCATAGGTTTTATTTCTACCAAATACAGTTTATTCTCATCAGTAATATCTATCATCAGAGATAGGAGGCAAATTTTCTTTAATAAATGGAAATAGAGTAAAACTGAGTAAGCTGATATGAATTATTCATAGTACTCTATAACTTAACCAGTAGCTCTTCTTCAGCTAGCTATATAATGCTTAAAAAAAAAATTAAATTGTTAGATAACCTAAACTCTATCCATGTCCTTTGATCTCTTTCCTTGAATTTCAAATTTATTAGGCTTTGAGCTTATGATTTAGATTTATTGCACTGACAAATAGATAGCTCAAAAAGAGGAAAATCTGATCTGATCAAATGCTGGATTGAAGATAGGTAATTTTCTAGCAACCAGCTTTTTTGTGTCTTGGGGAAAGAGAAATATGGAAGATTTTGTTTCAGGTTCTAGTCCTGATTCATTTGTCCCTAGGTAGTCTTAGAGTACCCCAAAGTATGGCTTAAGAAATAGAACTTGGTGACTGGATCAAATAATGGTCTTTGTACTCAAACTTGGAGAGTTTGTTTGTATGATGAAAATTTCCCTTGGTTTTTTAGATAAAAATCTCTATTTTCATAGAAGTACATCCACTGACTCCCTTTCTTCAGGTATTAATGATAGCCAAAGGAAAGTAAAAGAAGTGACAAAATTAGTGTAATTGTAAATAAGAATAGAAGCTATTGATTAAGTGGAGGGGATGTATGCCAAATAGGTTAAAGAACATAAGTTGATGTTTTTAGAAAATGAAATACAAGTGATCAAAAACTGTATTGAAAATGTTCCAAGTTATTAATAAGAAAAACAAAAATGAAAACAACTGAGATTTTACCCTATCCATAGCAAATTGGCAAAGATGATAAAAGACAGACATAATTGATAATAGATGTACTATGGAAAGACTGATGAGTTGCTGGTGAAACCATGAATTGGTCTTCTTAGTCTAGAAAACAATTTTAACCCATAGTAAAAAAGAAACTACATTCTTTCTCCCCTTTTACCCAGAGTTATAAGTTGCTGAGCTTTTATTTTACTCATGACTGGGCATTCATCCCCAAAATATCAAAGTTAGAAGGTAAATAGATATATCAAAATATTTTTAACAGCACTTTTATGGTAACAAGAAACGAAATGGAGTGACAGCCTTTCTGACGGTGGTTTCTGGAGAAAGTGTTCAGTAAATGTCATGAAATGTACTAGAAGAAATAGGAATTCAAAGGAATTTAAGATGACTTACATGAATTATAGAGCAAAGTAAACAGAATAAAGAGAACCGTATATATCATTATATATATAGTATACATCATTATCATAGTAATTTAAGAAAAACAACATGAAAAGACCTTAGAGTTCAAATCAGTTCAGTAACCTGTCTTGACTGCTGATGATGAAGGGACTGGTGATGAAGTGGGAAAAGTTGTGGAGTCTAGGTGTCTAATGCCTATGGTTAGACTTGATCATTAGGTATTTGTTTTCTTTCCATGAACTTTTTCATTACAAGAGAAATTTCTATAGAAGAAAGGATAACTGGGAAATGATGGGTGTTTTTTTTTAAAGACTAATATTCCATGATGTGGCATAGGAGATAAGAAAGTTATCGGAGTCATGGAAGTGCTCAAGTTTTGCCTTTGACTGACTTTGTAACCCTGGATAAATCACTTAACCTCTCAGTGCTCAAGCAGTTCTCTTTACCTGAGATCTATGAACTTGTTTAAAGAATTTGATAACATTGTATTACTGTATTGACAATCACTATATTATGTTACATTTCACCTACTCTTTATAAAGAGTATAATGACTAGGGCCAGTTAGGTGACTCAGGGGATAGAGAGCCAGGCTTGGAGATGGGAATCCCCGGATTCAAATGTGGCCTCATACGTTTTCTCACTGTATGACCCTGGGCAAGTCCCTTGATCCCCATTGTCTACCCCTTACCACTTTTTTGCCTTAGAACCAATACAGAGTATTGATTCTAAGACGGAAGGTAAGAAATTAAAAAAAAATAAAATAAAGACTGACTGACAATTTTTTTCCCTCTTTGTATGTAAACCCTTCAGAATATCTGCTTTGTGTTTGTATTTTTCCATGAAAATGTAGCTACATATGTTGAATACAGGAAAAGTAGATTGAAGTAATGGATAGAGGATTTGTCTTAAAGCCATAAAGATCTGACCAGATCTGACATGTACTGGGTTTGTTAACTTTTGCCAATCACATTATGCCTCTTAAAGCCTGTATATCATGTTTCCCCTAGCTGGGTCATGATCCACCCACCTGAAGAGTAGTAGCATGCCCTCCCTCCTGTGATGCTGTAATAGAGGAGCCACGATTTCTTAAGGCCACTTGCTCTTTCAGAATATCCACCAATTGGGACTGCTGGGAGAAGTCTAAAGAGACTACCACTCCTTGTAAAAGAGAGTTGTCCTGACAGAATGAATCCATCTTTTATTAATTGATTGCTTGCCTCTATTAATTAACGATGGTATTCTGGCGGGGGGGGGGGGGGGGGGATGGAGGAAACTATGCTGCAGACACAATGTCAGCCTGCATTGAGAGGGAGTCCTCTCTCCTAGAAGTTCTTATATCAGTGAAAGCCCAGGTTTCTATTTGCTGTTTGAGTTATTTCATAGCCACCATTAAAAATTCACCATTAATACCTTGCTTTATAAGGCAAAGTAGAATTTAAAAAATAGTTATTAAGTAGCAGTACTCTCCACCCATCAAAATTTGACCAGCTTCTGAACTCGGTTTTTTTGTTAATCAGGAAATATATGGAGGTATGAAGAACTATGAATTTTCTTTTTAGTACTGGATATGCAGATTGCTTATATGACCAGCCTTATTCTTCACTTGTATTTTGTGGCCTCTTCTGTCTTTTCAGAAAGTGCCAGGAAAAAGCAAGAAGGTATTGTTGGCAGCTCCCGTGTTTGTTTTGCCCAGCATACCCCATCTCTTCCAGCAGAAAGTCCTCGGCCCCTGAAACTTCGAAGCATTCTAGATATGAGCCCATTCACCGTAACTGACCACACCCCCATGGAGATCGTGGTGGATATTTTCCGCAAACTGGGTCTGAGGCAGTGCCTTGTAACACACAATGGGTAAGTGTGGTACCAAGAAAGTCAAGCCACCAACTAGAACTAAAGAGACAAGGCTTTGGCCTTTTTTGTGGAGGCCACTTTGGAGGGACAAGGTTCATCTGACTTTCAGATGGAGTGTACCATGGTTTTTTCCCCTGGAATTTCATTGGTGAGCAGTCAGATTCCTGCTTACCTGGGAACATAACACAAATAGCCCAAAGTTAAGCTTGATTGAGCAGAGATGAGAATTCCTATTGTCAGGAAACATCTGGACCTAATGTTAGTCCATATAGAACATTGAAAAAACCATTTTGTTTTGACCAGTCCTTAATTTTTCCATGTTTGTCTCATAAAATTATTAGGGTTTTTATTTCAGCTTTGTTTAGCATAAGTGATGCAGGGGAGGGAGTACTTGACCAAAGAAAATTCTTGGATTAATCAAACATTTCATCTCAACCAAGATTTTACATTTCTTTTCCTGTCTTTATCGATTGCCCTACTACCTTGGGGAATCTTTTATAAAAGCCACTAATGAGAAGCAAAATTTTACTTTCCTCTTATTTTCCTAATGGCTGAATATTTGTCCGATGACTAGTCATCAAAACACCTAAACGGTTCTCAGGAGCATTGCAGATGAGAGTGCTAATATTTCTCTTTGGCCCCACACGCCTTTTGTGCACTGCTATTTTCCTGGACCAGGGCACTTCCTTTAGCCTTATCTCCTTCCCTTCCTTTCAGTGTGCATTATTACATTTCTTGACTACCTGTCCCTGCTTAGCCCTTTCTCTATTATAACCTGCCTCATCTTAATAGCATGGAAATCCAACCCAAGTCTTATAGTTTAATATGTCTAGAAAGGATCTAGGGCCTCTGGAAGATTACTGTGGGTCAGTGACACATAAAACTTGGATTTACATTCTTATAAGCATTGTAACTCTTGAGTAGACATGCAGAAAATCAGTAGTGAAAATTCAAGTGGTTAGAGGGCTATAGAGGAGAAACCGATGTACAAACTAACCTCTGAACCAGAACTAGATAAGCAAGGCATTTGTGTACCTTAGACAAGGTTTGAAAATTAGATCCTCCTTTTCATTATAAGTACTAGAACTTTGATCTTTATTAATAATCCGTGTGGTTTATAAGGAGGAAACTATGCGCCACATTACCAGAATTTTCTGACATGAAAATGTTTTTATATAGAAATATTAGTAAAAGTATCCCTTATTGTATAAGCTTTTGTAACCTATGTGGCTCCTCACCTCTCCCAACCCTAGTGCTGTTTTAACACTTTAAACTTTTTTAAAAGTTTAACACTTTAACACTTTCTGCTTTAACAGTGAGAAGTTGTTTGTAATTGTAATAGCTGGAAATATTAAACAATGCTCTTTAGGGAACATGAAAATCAGGACATACCAGGTCCTTGGAGTTGGAGAATAATGTTTTGAAGATGATGTATAGAAAATGAATTTATAGATACAAGAAGAAAATGGGTTGGAGTTCCTAAGATGTGATCAGGGAAGAAATGTTACTATGAAGTAAAGTGGTAATTGCCAAATTGTTCTGCCCCAAAATCCTGGCAACAGAAAATTGGCTCTTCAGTCAAAAAGGAAGGTCAGATAAAGAGCATTTGTGTGTGTGTGTGTGAGAGAGAGAGTGTGTGTGTGTACACCAACAGAACTTGGGTTTGATAAGCAATGCAGAATCAAACTTAGAATTCTATCTCATTTCCTGCCCGTTGTGCAACTGAAGTGTCACAGTAAAACTGGAAAGAAATTACTTGAAAGACTATCAGTTGAAATCTAGAATTTAGGATTTTTGAGTGTTGCATATACTGATTGGAAAAGAGTTATAGAGTAAGAGACTTTTTAAGCATGCCTAACTGTACTGTTCGATTTTGCTTAAAGAACAAACATACTAACTAGGGAAAGTGTTTCAGAAACTTTTTTGGCCACAAATTGATTGTAGTAGTTAGCATTTGAAGTTCTATTATGATCAGTAATTCCCATAAGTACTCTGCTTGGCATGACTACTTCACTTATATAAGTACATATTGTATTGACCATGACCTACCTCATTTAATTTTCCTTTTTCATTTGCTGGTAATTTCTGAATTAGGAAAATTGGGTTGCATTATTATATAAAACGAGAAGGTAAAAAACAAACTATGATGAGGCCTTTTCAAAAAACTAAACAACCCTGTAAGAAATCTCTCTCTCTCGCTCTCTCTGTCTCTCTCCGTGTCCCCCTCTCCTCCTTCCTTTCCTTTTCCCCCTACACACACACACAAATGCACATGCATGTGCACTTTTCCCAATTTGGTCTTTGAGAATGCTGATATGCATATGTGTTGGTGGTCGGTCTGGGGGCATTCATTTTATATATCAGACAATCATATACTTGGGGCTGAAAGAGGCCTCAGAGACCAACTAGTCTAAGCTCTTAAATTTATAGCTATTTCCTAATCCATTCCTGTGAGTTGTGTTAAGGTGTTAATGGAGCAGATATGTTTTATCTTCATCTTAGGATAGAAATGGAAAAATTAAAGAGAAGTGAATCACAGTCACAAAGCTTGGGCAGAAATTTAGTGCTTTTCCACAGCGAGGTTCCAAGTACTTATCAGTAGTTTCAGAGTTACTAGATTCTCAAGAGTTGGGAAATTATAATGGTACTTTGGATAAAACATGCAGGAAACTAGACTGTTAGTTCTGTCATCAGGAGGACAGTTACAGATGTTTTATGATACTCTTTTATTAGAAAGAGAAGACATATATTCCTTACCTGTACTTAATATGTCATTTCCCCTCCTTTGAAAAATTCATAAATCAGAATGATTTGAGAGTTTTCCCCACATTTTCATGTCTTTGATACTCCATGGCTCATTCTAATGGGTTTATTTTCTAAGAATGTTCTTTCTTGATTCACTTTTTTTAAAAAACCCGTACCTTCTGACTTAGATTCAGTACTCTGTATCAGTTCTAAGGCAGAAGACTTGTACCAAGTCACACAGCTAGGAAGTGTTTCGAGGTCAGATTTGAACCCAGGACCTCCTTGCTCTAGGCCTGGCTCTCAATTCACTGAACCAGCTAGCTGCATGAATTTAGGCTTAGTCCCTCCTGTATTGCTTTTTAGAGTATGTTGTACTCCAAAAGTCATAGAGCCAATTATCTTGAGGTTTTGCCAGACGATTGAGAACAGAAGTAATTAGGCAGTCGGAGACATTTAATTTGAATGATATAAATACTTGATTTGCAGAGTAAGCAACTGATAGGCACATAAACAATTTTTGTTTTCAAATATATATACTCGGGGACTGTGGTTAAACCCACGGAGCTACACTAGAGAAGAAAAAATTTTATATTTGTTATATTTGATGATACAAGCAGTCAGAAATTTGTTATATCCATCTGTGACAAACTAATTTCATTAGTTTTGCTTAATATTTTAATTTTTATATTTAACAGCGAATGGAATGACTTTTAGAAATCCATTTTCAGTTTGACACCATCAAAATTCTAGGATCTTACCATAGGACTTGAGTAAGAAATGATTTACACCAAATACTTGGAAGTTAATATGGTTGTCTATTAAAAACATCTTTTGAGTGTCCACTACAAATTAAATTCCAGTTGATATTAAAATCATAGCATCCTTTTTATGGTTCCAGGCCCTTTTTCTCCCTTCTGTTACTGAGGTTGCTTTAAATTGTTGCTACCTGTTTATCCTGGAAATGAGAAATCTTTTTTTCCTATTTTAAGGAAAAGAAACTATGTTAACATTTGGATTTTACTTTGAGAGGCATGTGAAATGCATATAAATCTTTTAGGCTAACTGTTTAGCTTTCTTTCCATTCATCTTGGATGTTTGCCTGTATTTCTTTTGAGTTTGGTTTGGTTTTTGACTGTTTTTAAAACATTTTGTTATTTTGTAAAGAAAGTAGCAGTTAGGAGTCTAATTTAAATGGCATTTTCATTTTTAAAAAATTTCTAATTTTTATCATTAAGAGTATTTTTGCAGTTCATGTTTTCATTTTTCTTTTTCTAATTCTTGGTCATTATGATTGGAACCTTTTTTCTTTCATTTAATTTCCTGCACAGTTATTAGCATAACATGATCTGTTTCAGGATTGTCTTGGGGATCATCACAAAGAAGAATATATTAGAGCATCTCGAGCAACTAAAGCAGCACATCGAACCCTTGGTGATTAGATATATCAGATCTCCTAATTAGACACCCTAGAAGTCAGGAAGCATGAAACTTGTGAACTGTTCAGTGCTCGCTTACCCTGATACCTGCTGAACAACCAAAATCACACTGTGCGATCAATTTGTATTTGTTCCAGACAAATTGTAATTGTAAAATAAACTTGGAAATGTATGCCATTCCATGCCTAGAAATTAAGCCACAGCTACTTCTCTCATCAAAATTGTTAGTCATGCTTATGTGGTGCAAGAAATTAAAGGTGTAAAGTGGTATTGCAGATTCTAAAGGGGATCCCTGGCAGTCATCTTGGTTTAGTGGGTACACCAGGTTTAGAAGAAGCCTGTTTAGAAATGGTTCTTCCCCAGTCAGTAATGTTCTTGTATTGAAAAAACAAGTCTATTTAATTCCTTTTTTGCTGATCTTAGCAATGTAAGGATTGCTGATCACGGCAACAGAAAAGTCCTGGGTGGTCTTTGGTCACTTATCCAACCAGAGCACAATTTGCGGGTATTTGTTAGTCATTAGTCCCATCCTGCTGTGCACCATAACCTTCCAAGTTATGTCTTTTTAAAAGGAATGAATTTTTTTTCTTTTTCTTTTTCTTTTTTTTTTTGTGAGTCAATGTATGTCCTGCCATTTCATTATTGAATTGTACCTTGATCCATATACATGCTTCCAGTATACCCCGATCCCCTCCTGAGGTCAAACGCACTTTTGTTTTTATTGGCTTCATGTCCTGGCTGTTGTGTTAATAACTAAGACCAATTTTGTTATTTCACCTTAATTATCCCTTAGAAGTTGTCTTTTCCCTGCAGTAGTCATACCTGTATTAAGTCTGTCCACCCAATTTGCTGCTTAAGCGCACAACTTATTACGTATTCCTGTTGTATGCTAATATTTCACAAGTGTTTCATGCATCCTTTTAAAAAACAACCACCAAGTACTAACCAGAATAATGTGCACAGCTGCTCATTCATTCCGCTTCTGCTTCTCCTGTGATAATAATACCTTTGAGGGTTGCATTATGCCTTGATTTTTCACTTAACTTTTAATATAAGCTAACAACAAAGATTTTCATAAAAGCACTGTAATTTAACTCTTTGACCAAAGTAAAGAAAGGCAAACATTGATGAGCACGGGAGAACCCTTGGGGTGTCAGACAAGTTTCTGGGTGGGGGGGAGGGAAAGTTCTGAAGCTTGGAAACCAAGTTCTGTAGGGACTCTTCTATGTATTTTGATCTCAAATGTATGTGCTTTCATGAAGATAGCATCTTAATATCTGGACAACCCAAAATAAATTGGGGGGTGAGTGGGAACTTGCTGACAACTTCAAAAAGGTGGGAAATAATTTGGCTATCAAAACATTTTACTATTATCTTGATGGTGTTATGAGAATCAGCCTTAATTCCAGATGGGATAGATGCCATTTTCTATTCATACTTCTGATTGTTTTGTTTTGTTCTGTTTTATCCCTCCTCTTTGGTTCCTTTTTTGTTGGCATACATTGATCAAAATTTGATTCTGTGGAAGCCAAATAAATGAGCTCTCCAGTGGGGCATGGATGTCTGTGTGTGTCTTAGTGGGAAGGAGACCACACTATTAGTGACCATCTCATTTGGGTGGGCCTCAACTCTTCTTTTCTGACTTAAAAGATGGTTGCTTGTTATTTTATTATTATTACTTTTTACAAACTCTGTGTTTGAAACACAGAAATCAGGCTGCTTGCTTTGCTCTCTACTCCTGTCAACAAAAAGGATTTGGCTACAGACTTAGCACCCCTTCTCTGCTTCTCTTTTATTTTAATAGCCATTTTCTGTTTGTCCCTTTCCAGGCGCCTCCTTGGTATTATAACAAAAAAAGATATCCTCCGTCATATGGCCCAGATGGCAAACCAAGACCCCGCTTCAATAATGTTCAACTGAATCCCATAGCCGAGGAGAGAGAGCAAATGGAAGAAGAAGTTCATTTGTTGAATAGCACAGTGCTTTAACCTGAGGGAATCTTTGGTATTTTTCTTTTTTTTTTCGAAACCAGGCAGTGTGTGAGGAGCCGGGCTTTGGCAACACAGTTTGCAAACCATACTGCTGGGATTAGGAGTTGGTTTGGGGAGGGAGAGCAGAGAGAGAAAAGAGTCACGTTCTCACTGTCCAACAAGAAGCAACAGCCTATCGACTCTATCGTTCTGCACTGGATGCGTTCTATGTCCGATCTGCCATGATAGTGCAGCATCAGCGGAGCTGGAGGGAGCTCTCCCACCTAGCCTGGAACTCTAGAATTGAAAAGACATATTCCTAGTCCCTGTTTCTGGAGGGATCACTTTGAATTGAGCCATCTTGGAGACTGCAATGTCTTCCCCTTGCACCCTTCCCCCTTTTTTAACCATTGAACTGTTGTGTTTAACTCCTGAAATGTATAGTTGTTGAAATGCATCACCTTTCTACATTCCAGAAGATGTTGATTTCTCTCTCTCCTGAGCTGTAACAAAGCCTCTTTAAAATTGGTGTGCCCTTTTGAAGCACTCCTTTCTCATATTGAGATGTACTGTGATTTTACTGAGGTTTCATCACAAGAAGGGAGTGTTTCTTGTGCCATTAAACATGTAATTTGTACATCCTTATGTGCTTGGAGCAGTACAGACACTGACAAAAGATGATCAAACAGGTATAACCTTGAATGAAGCATGTATGAAATTTGGTATGCTGTGATATCAAACAATTTAACACAAGCAAACGACTTTCAAGGTTAACTAGAATTTTTTTGGGGGGGGGCTCAGACTTCATGGATAATGTGACCTGGTCTTATGCAA
This sequence comes from Monodelphis domestica, assembly GCF_027887165.1. Taxonomy (NCBI): domain Eukaryota; kingdom Metazoa; phylum Chordata; class Mammalia; order Didelphimorphia; family Didelphidae; genus Monodelphis; species Monodelphis domestica. Next base: position 210,776,180 of record NC_077232.1, read on the forward strand.
ACTTTTTGTATTATTGATAATACTCTGATATACTCTAATACCAACGCTGTGCAGCATTCAGAAAAAATACTGCTGCTCAGATCATAAAGAGAAGGAATTATTCTGTATAGCTGTATCTGGTATTAAGTGCATGCTAAAACACTGGACTTTTTTTTCTTGAAATTAGATCAGTCATTTTTTCTTTTCCTCAGAAACAATGGAAGATGTTCCATTGCTGATACTGAAGAAGAAAATGTAATTCATAACTTGCACTAAATGTATATTTTTTTCTTGAAATTTTACCATTCTTATTTATATTTTTATGGATTAAAATTTATTAAATACTGATCAGTTAATATCTCACTTAAATAATTTTACCTTTTTAATGTGATTTTTATAGACTAATTCAGACTCCTTTACAAATATGGAGGAATGAACAAAAGTTTACATTGGGAGTGAGGGTTTAAGAAGAGATTGTGGTTATTTTACTTTATGATCTAAAAATATGCATATTGACTTTGTCTCTCCTAACTTTCACTGCCATCACCTGGAAATCTTTTCTAGTCTGTTCCCATTCTGAAAAGTGACACTTTAACTGGAAAGCTGCAAATAATGCAAAACATTTTTTTACATACAGATAAAGACATGCTGCAGACCATTGGCCAACATTTTATTTTATGGTCCTCTGGATTTGTAATAGCAAAAATTTCAGCTGATAAAAGAGTCTTTAGGAATGAGTGAAACTGTTATTTAAAGTATTGAATAGAATTTAAAGTTTCCCATATATTCTTTGGCAGAATGGATGAACAAAAAACCAAACCAGTGGGATGGGAACCCCCAAAATATATGCCTTAATTGTGGGATAAAGTAATTTAATATACAGACAACACACAAAAAGTTAACTCACCGCCATGGGATTGACCCAGCTGTATTGTGCTGATGTGTTTTCATTGGGGAAATGAAAAATCTGTCACACTGAAACGTATTCAAAGCCTGGAGAGGTAATTATCCCAGTTCACAGGTCTAGGAACAGACCTTTCATTTTCTTTAATAGTAACCTACTTATGAGACAATGAAACCATATCAAGTAAATGCTAACTTATTTGATGCAAATGATTTCCCTCTAATTGCTTTTAAACCATGGTGGCATGCCTGCTATTGTTCAAAGAGATAATCCCTTTGTGGCTCTTTTGGACCTCTATAGTCAGCAGAACTGTTTCTGAATCATGGTTTTGCACATTTATAACCTTTTAAAAATTAGTAGACATTATCACACTGGACTGTGTGGCTGTGCTCTATTCAGCATGGTTTCTTTGGACAGCTGCCCATTTTTTAGTTAAAAGTTTTCAGGAAACACCAATTCCTGGCGTGATTGAACATGAGATCCATTTCATTTTCCAGGTTCTTTTCTGGCTTCTGCATTCCCCATCCCCCCCATCCCACCTCCCATCTTCATCAGCATCCTCCCATAATCTGGTAATTCAGGATGATTCTGTACATTAATTCTATTCCTTTGCATGAAATAAAAAAAAAAGTTGGCCATCCTGGTGTGTCTTCCTGCTGAAATAGAGGAAACGTCATGTTGCTGCTGTGGGCAGTTGTATAAGTGTGCTTGGTTGGTCTGCAGTGCTGTTTTAAGATGTTGAGAGTGGGATTCCCGTTTAAACCGAAATGATGACCATGAAATACATGTGCCTGTGCTGTTCAAGTGACTTACCAGTGTCATCATCGCAGCCTTATTCAGCTTCTTCATTTGAGCAGGGCTGGGCGGTGAGAAGGGGTGATGGCATCAGCATCTCTTTAGCTTTGGTTTGGACAATTGTTTCAATTATTGGTTCATGAAGACTGCTTAGTTTGTTCATCTGATGTTGCCTAGATATGTACTTAATATTGATCTTAATGTTTTTATTTATACTAGTGTAGTAGAGCTGCATATCATCACAGCTGTGGTGACTTGATTAGAAAACCTATTAAAATATATATATATATATATATATCAATTTTTGTTCGTTTTTAATTATATTCAGTAAGTCTTCCCACTTCATGCTTCTTCCTTATGCAGTATAGGCTTAGTGTGCCCAATTTACTGTTGCTTCCTGTGGGCCCCAAATAACAGCCTCTCAAAATAAAGTTTTCTAATTTTCAGGCGAGGAGCAACAGTGGGTATCCAGCTTCAGCAAGGATATTTTCCTGCCATTGTTTGTCTTTTAATAAGGTTTGTAAGAAGAAAGGTTAAGCTTTCACTTCTAAAACTCTTAAGATGAGCTTTTTCATTTTCACTCAGAAAAATGTAGTTAATAATGGATTTTTTTATATTGGGCCAATGTGGTAAAGTAACTGCCACTCCCAGGAAAATATTTTAGTTATAAAGACCACATTCCTTGCCCCCAAAGAAATGAACGTTTCTGAGTTATTTAGGTAGTATCCCATTCTCCAAATAGGCTTAAACACAGTTGTTTAAGTCTTAAAGAGGTGGTTTCTAGGATTTTTGCTTTTATCTAGAGTTGTACTTGGATACGAAGAATTTTTTGATTGGTTTAGTGATTGCAGTCTGCACATTTTACCTGTTATTTAGCACCGTGATGGCAGCATAACCAGTAGTATCATTTCACAGATGAAAATGGCTTGGGGAAGTTGTGGTAATATAACTAATGGCAAAAATGAAATGGAAGCTTAAAATTCATGCTAAATGAATAAGGTTTGGGGATTTGAGAATCTTAGCTTGGAGAAGAATGGGGAGGAGATGATAGGCAGTCCCAAATACTTGAAGGGCTATCATGAAGAATAGGGATTGATTTTGTTCTACTTTGTCCCAGAGATCAGAACTATAGACTGAAGTTGCAGAGGCCAATTTTTGTTCAAGTATCATGGCCATATCTCATGGCAAGCCCCTTCAGGTGGTATGGCTAACTAGTTGGCAGGGTAGGGAGGAGTGACTATTATAGAGGTTCTTATTAAGAAATTGTCCTACTTCCCAGCTGTGTGACCCTGGGCAAGTCACTTGACCACCATTGCCTAGCCCTTACCACTCTTCTGCCTTGGAGCAAAAGGTAAGGGTTTAGGTTTAAAAAAAAATTGTCCTTTTCTGAAGGCTAAATATGGGTCCTTGGGCATACCGACACCAGCTTTTGAAGCTTTCCACTGGCTAAACTTCTAGGCTATATATAACAAATTTTTACTATTTATTTACACATTTTAAAAAAACCAAGCAATTTAGCTGAATTTTATAAACTTTATTTAATCCCAGCTCTCCCATTCACTTTTCTTTCAATAACAAAAACAACAAAATCTCCATTTAATAGTTTAGTGCTCCAAACACTTGTCAAACATTTAACATCTTAAATCACTTGCTTTGTAACATCTCCCATTCATGGTGCAAGTTGGTCTACTTAACAGTTTACAATAAGAGTGCTTTTATATCATTTCCCATTCATGTTGCTAGCAGATCCACATTTTCTTTGCTTCTTTTGGCCAGATGGGCTTCAATGATCTCTGCAAACAGATTCCGCTTCAACAGCTTATAGGCAAGAGGTAGAAGCTGACCAATAACTTTGTGAAAATACTGAAAATTAGAAGAAACACATTCAGCCAAAGGGCCTGTCAATAGCAGATAAAAATTAATAACATGCTCAACTAAGATTTCTCTGAAATCACTTTACATTCCATTATAATCTCCATTACATTCAACTGGCATTTTGTTTAAGTGCGACATGTAAACAGAGGCTAAGCCATTCTTCATTTCCCAGAACAAGTGAAAATTAGAAAGGTAAAAAATGGCATTTTATATGTAAAACAGGATTTTGGTACCAGAATGTTTTAACACAAGGGAATAGGGAAGAAAATTTAGATCAGATGCCAAACTTTTTTGCCTGCAAAACTCCTATGTGCAGCTAGAACCCAATTAAAACGAAACTGGGAATTGCTGGACTGAATAAAAATACAACACATTAGTTTGCGGTATTCAATTTCAGTTTGGCACCAATGTTTCCCCTTAGATGTTCTAAAGATAAAATGAAGAGGCAGCCTGGTTTTAGAAAAATATGGTATGATTTGCATGAAATAATGGAGTGAAATGAGCAGAACCAAGAAAACATTGCATAAGGTAACAGCAATACTGTTCTAAGAGTAACTGAATGACTGTTGAGTAGATCATTCAAATTTTGATGAAAAATGCCATCTACTCCCAAATGAAAGAACTGATATTGTACAGTTTTTCACCTACACAATGTTAACCTAGTCTAACGTCGGGGAAGGAGACAACTCAAAATTTAAAAAGTTTTTTTTAAAAGATGAAATTAAAGTATTATATGAAAAACACCAAATTCTAATGCATAAAGGCATTGAGACTACTAACTGGAAAATAGCGTTACAAATTCTGAATTTTGTATCTTTAAGTTTGCGTTTTTGATTGTTTCTTTTAGGCTTGCTCTTAAATCTTTATGAAGAGCAAAGCAGATATAAGCAAATAATTTTTAAGAGTCCCAAATTCAAGGCAACAAGATTGACTGACTTTTTTTAGTTGTCATCTTAATACATTATTAAAGTAGTAAAATGTTCCCAGCTCTGCACTGACTGGATGATGGATCAGACTTGGGGTAACACTAGCCATAGGACCTTTGAGAGATTCTCAGGGTGTTTCATTTTCCCCTCGTAACAGTATGAGCAGAGCAGCATTCCTTTGATCACAATTCAGTATAAAGGATATTTTCCCCTGATTGCTTTTCATATTTTGAACATGCTTTTAATAAGGCTACAGGGTATCGAATGCTGGCCTCTAGATCAGAAAGATCTAAATACAAATGCCACCTTTCATTGATAGGTTTAGGCTAGAAGGGATCTCACAGAGGTCACCGAATCCAGAAACTGAGTGACTTGTTCTGCCTGGGTCACAGAGCTAATAAGTGCTTGGAGCACAGGTTCTTGCCTACAGCTTGCTATGTGTCTGCCTGTCATTTTCCCTCTAGAACTTCCCTAATACTAACTGGGCCAAGGAGTTTGTGACCTGCCTTGGAAGATAGCATTCTCCATTAAGAGATCCTTCACACAGGTAAAATCAGTGAAATGAAATGGCAAGCACATGTAAAAAACTAAAGAAAAGTGACTTTATAGATGACAAACTAGTAAGCAAGTATCCTAAATCTCCAGAAACTCGTTTTATAGAAAAATTAACTTGGAGGCAAAATATTTTATATGAATACCACATCAGTTATTCAAAAATCTTTAAAAAACCTGTTAGCATAGGAACACATTTCAAAGATCAACCAATAACATCTGCTTTAAATCACTCAAAATATTTCTTCGAATACTCTCTGAAGTACCATCGACCCTGAAGGACACATGCATGAATTGCAGAACTTGGATACGTGAAGAAATGACCAGTACTCACCTGTGAACCAAAGCAAAAAAGGTCAATTCCTAGCTCTAGTCCCATTCCATAGTCGCACTCGTCATTAGCAAACTGAACAAAAGTCACCATTTCCTGAATGGGGGCAAATGCTTTCAGTCTCTGCTCATCACTTGAAGCCTCAACAATCATTTTGCAAATTATCTTAAGATTAGCTGAAATGAGACAACATTTAAATAAGATTTCAGTTCCTCAATTGGATTAATGAATAAGTTACAAATTTTTATAAGAGGCATCTCAGTAGCAAAAAAGATCCACAGCATGTCAATCTTAAGTCTTCCTATTCAAACTAACATTGTTTTCACTTATGATTCTAATAGAAGAGAAGGACAGAAAGCAGGCCTTTATTTTCTTAAGGCCATTTCACTGGGGTTGGTTCCAGTAGCAAAGCCATTCCTAGGCTACTTTATAAAAGCAAAAGAGAAAGTGATTAGTGAAGACAGGCAATTCATTGCCAAAGGCATGTTAGCCATCTAGTTCATAGATTTTGCCGGGTAAGAGCTGAAATGAAAATGAAGTTGCCTTTGGACTTTCTCTGTACTCCAATTTAGCAGTAAAGAATGCTCTTAGTGAAAAAAGTAGCTATTTTCCAACATAAAGGGTCCAATCCTGAAGATGGAAGATTGAAGAATTCAAAATGAGAGAGCAAGGAGACTTGAAAAATCCAGTCCAGCCACTTCCTTTTTATAGATGGGAAAATAAGAATATAGAGGTGAGCAGCAGAATCAAGATTAAGATCTAGATTTCCTGATTGCTTTTCTAGGGTTCTCTTGAGACAATGGAAAGGGCTCTGAATTTGGAGTCAGTGGACCAGGGTTTGAACTTTGACTGTCTAAGTGACCTTTACAAGTTACTTTACCACTGGGGGACTTCCATGTCCTTATCTCACCAGACCTTATGGATGACCTTTAAAGAAAAACTTCCAGCTCTCAAGTCTAGAGGCTTGTTTCTGAAAAGGTTTCTGCAATTACCATTAAGTGAGACTCTTATATAAGTTAACTTGTGTGGAATCTTCTAACTACAAAATACCTAAGAACTCAATAAGTCACACCCTGAACATAAAAAAAAAAACCAACCTATCTTATAGGTCTCTCAAGTCTAGAGGCTTGTTTCTGAAAAGGTTTCTGCAATTACCATTAAGTGAGACTCTTATATAAGTTAACTTGTGTGGAATCTTCTAACTACAAAATACCTAAGAACTCAATAAGTCACACCCTGAACATAAAAAAAAAAACCAACCTATCTTATAGGTTAAAAATAAGAATGAAAATGATCACTCCCCACTCTAGTGGACTGAGGGGATGTGGAAGAAAAGAGCATGTGGATTGGCTAGCTCAGCCTGGGAACCTTCAATTTGTTGCTATATGGACTGTGCCAAAGGAGGAGCCTATATTGCCCCTTTCTGGAAATCTCAAAAAATCTTGTTTCTTTCTCTTTATCCCTATTGCTTCTTTAAAATATCAGACAATCTTCACGGTATAGTGGAAGAATATGGGTTGGAGGCAGTGGCTCTGTCTGTGTGAACTTGAGAAAACCTCATTTCCTGGGGAGCTATTTTACATGGCATTTTATCTATACCAAAAAAAGTGCTCTGAAAATCCCAAAACATTGCACAATTCTCTACAAGTATAATTTTTTTGTGCCCTTTCCCATGCATAAAAAGGGGAGACATTGAAAGGAGCCTGAAACTTCTAAAATTAGGAGGCAATGTCCATCTAAACATTTTCTGACTTCCACATCTTTGCAAGGTCAGTGACAATTACAAGGACAACTGACTGGCAGGCAGATCCAGTTTCCCCACATCCATGAGGAGGCCAGACAATTTATTTCCTATTTTATTTTTTTGTAGTGGGTTTTGGACCAAATCAAGAAGCTTAGAAAGAGACAGTGCAAGATGATTAGATTACTAAATCAGTATCAGAATAGGAAAGAAATAAACCAGAATAAAAATTCTGGAGACTCAAACAATATTAGTATGGCTTTCTAGGTATGTGGCAGCCCTTAAGGCTTAAGGAAGCCTCCTCTCAGGTTGCTACCAAATGAGAAAAATTTGCTTTTGCACCACAAAAATGATCCCAAAGGTGTCAATTATTGAACAGATACCCATTTACTATATTTCCAAATACAATCTGAATTTGAAATAAAATTCACTTTAAAAAATACCCAAATTAAAAAAATGTAGTGGTTACAATATCACCCATTTACGCTCCTCTGGTGATAATAGCAACTAGAATGCTCCGCTCTACAAGCCTTGAGGTGGAAGGGATTCTAAAGATATTCTGGCTAACCTTCTATAGATGAGCCTGAGAAGATGAATGGAAAATGACTAGAAGGAGCAGAGCTAAATTTTAAAGGGGCCAGTGCCAACCACTCTCTCCTAATTAGGAACTTTTGGGGCCTCTAGACAGAATGTGAGGTTACAATCGGCTACGCTCTTTCTCCTCCTGCCACCTGGCAGCAGTAACAGCTTGGAGGTCCGCCGGAGCAAGTCTGAGTACCGATTAAAGACCAGTGCAGGGGCAGACAGGCCAAGGGAGCACTGAAGCTCTCCAACAGAACTCTTTACAAACCTTCCAACCTTGTGAGCTGGATTAGTACTGGGAGGAACCTCTGGCTCAGACCTTGAGGTGTTGGTTCAAGATAACAGAATGAGCAGCAGAAGCGAAGGGAGACCCTGATCCTCTACCTCCAGACCAGCACAACAACGTCATATAATTTCAATGTTAGCACTATTCTGGAGCATATGCAACAGTTTTAGTAAGTTAAAGAGTTTTTCTTTCAATATGAGTTTTAAAATTCTGCTGCATTTGAAGGCACAATTTCATTACTTAAGCAGCTATACAAACAGTGGGAACAGAGAAAAACCTGCAATTCCCTTAAAACTTATTTACTTTTATTATCAGAATAAATTTATGCAAATTGTCATCACTTCTACATGTTGCTTCCATTCTCTGACTCTGCTTTGTGACCTCAGAGGGGCATATACTGCTTTAAGGAAAGCAACCCTGAAAGTGGGATCGGTGTGGGCCATAGATTGTAAATGATCGCTGGCTTCATGATAAATAGATGTTAGCTATCAGAATAAGTGGAGAGGAGGCTTTAAAGGGCCTGGACAGGACAAGACAGACCCAATAATGAGGGATGCCATCAGTGAGCAGTAGTCACACAGTGCCTCCTGGGACAGAGGAGGGGCATAAACTGTTGTTCTGGAGAACAACCAATTATCAGGATCCAGTGATCAGCAGGAATATCAGTTGAGGGAAGTCTGACACCCAGTCCTATTTCAGGCTTCTGAATGTCTAGACATGCCCCCAGATGTAAGGACAGGTTATCAACTTTATATTTAAGAAAAATTCAACATTTATCTCCCAATTACCACTCAGCCTTTGTTGGAGACCTAGAGCTAGTATTGCTAAAGATGCTTGTCTGTTTCTGATGGGAGCAGAAACAACCAGGATTGGGGGGGGGGGGGGGGGAGGAGGGAAGGAATGGTGACAAGAGATATTAGATAGTAAAGATCAGATGTTTTTTCCTCAATGACAGTATTTTACTCCTGTCAAAACCATTCTGCTTTTCTACATGAAATGTTATATAGATAATGAAAAAACTAGGAGGTATCAAGAAAAATCACAGGCTTCAAAATTAGTTCCAGAAACTTAGCTGTGTGATCCTGAGCAAGTCACTTAACTTCTGTTTGCCTCAATTTCCTCAACTGTAAAGAGATATTAGTACCTATCTCCAAGGATTGTTGTGAGGATCAAATGAGGTATCTGTAAAGCAACTGTCACAGTGTCTGGCACACAATAGGCATTTAAATAAATGTTTGTTTCCTTCTTCCTTCCATATACATTTATTTCTCTCTTTCTTTTAGAAAACCCTTACCTTCTCTGTCTTAGAACTGATCCTAAGTATCAGTTTCAGGGCAGTGCTGTAAGACTGGGCAATAGGGGTTAAGTGTCTTGCCCAGAGTCACACAGCTAGGAAGTGTCCGAGACGAAATTTGAATCTAGGACCTATTTCTAGGTCTGGTTCTCAATCTACTAAGCCACCTTAGCTGCCCTTCTTCCCTAGACTTCTCAATTAGGAATCTCCCCAGGTCAAATGCATCATATCATATTTCCTGGCAAATTCCCAAACTTTACAAATTAAGACATTTAAACTACTCTCCCACACCAACAATCACACCCCACTCATATATATTACCATCTGTTTCAGGGAGATCTCTGTAGCCAACATCATTTTTATCTATAGGGACAACCAGGCCTGCAGTGTGAAAGGTCTTTGTCACTACCTAAGATGAGAGGGGAAAAATGTACAAATTAGTTGGGATAGAAAGAATTCAAGAAATCCTTTTGACCGTGCATGATCATGTTTAGGAAATGGACTCTTGGGTAAAAGGATAATATGCAGTGATACCCTCTCTACAAATTCGTGACTTTAAGCAAATAAATGACTAGCTTGTTAATCAGCACAGTGGTCACCCAGGAATCTCTCATGCCTTGTCCCCAAGAGTCAAACTGTCCCCAGAAGGAAGAGAGTACACCTCCACAACCATTAAGGTCAAAATAGTTTTCTTCCAAGTGATATCATATAAACTTAGATCTGAAAGAAGACAAAGAAATGGCAAGTGGTGTTTCAAATTCTTTTTTTGAGGAGAATGTGTAATTTATAAGGTATTAATTATATAGCAATACAAGGTGGAAAGGACTGATCAAAGTCGCATTTTAAATGGAACTTTTAAGGAGGAGGAAAGGAAGAGGATTTTCAAGTTATAACCTCTCTTGAACTCTTTCTTCCTCTTTGTGACCTCACCCATCCCCAGCACCCCCAACTCCCCATGCCTTACTCTGGTTTACTTTACTTTCTGATGACTTTCTCCCACACTACCAGAATCCTCATAGGTCATCAAACCCCCAAACCTACAACTTTCCCTAAGCTGCTATCCCTCTTTCTTGAAAATTCTCCAAACCTGTCGAAGTTTCTATGAAAAGTTTGATCAAACACACTTCAAGGTTATAATCTTTGAAAGTGTCATGTGCATTGCTATGTTATCAATGGCTTGTTGCAAATGTCATTTTTAGAATAAAGCAAAAATTACTATAATCCAAGTTAAAGGATAGGTATAGGTGAGTACTAAATACTTTTTTTTTTTACCCTTAGCTTCTGTCTTAGAATTGATACAAGTATTGGTTCTAAGGCAGAAGAGTGGTCCCTTAATAGCAATGTAATCGGGATCAAGTGACTCACCTAGGATCATATAGCTAAGATGTGCCCAAGACCATATTTGAATCCAGGACCTCTAGGCCTGACTTCTTTCTATCCATTGAGGCACCTAGCTGACCCCAATCACATTCTTTCTGATGATAAAAATAATCTGCTGTTTTCTTAAGTTCCCCTAAATTCTAGCATTAGACTATTTTTTCTCTAAACTTAAAAAGTACTTTTTTGGTCTAAGCTCAAAAATAATGCACACCAAATACCTAGCCTTCTGGTGCTTAAGGCTTACAATTGATTGAATAAATCACCCAAAAGGAAAAAAGCAAAAAACACACATACTTAGCTGTATAGCTAATTGGCTGTGTTTCTACCCCAAATGTGAATCTGATAGCAGCAGGCCAGTAATAGCATTATAGCTGTGATTCAGATAAGAGTTTTAAAAACTCAAACAAGATTTTATGGGACCCTCATGAGATTCAATCCCCTTTCATCCCCTCCCTGGGTCACTAAGAGTTAGGAAGGAAAACAATCCTTACAGAGGGGGAAATAGGCAAACTATCTATTTTATCTTTAGATCTACTAAAAACCATACCTGAGAGAAAATGGAATAAGAGTCTGTAATCTTCCAAAAAACAAAAGGTGACTGGACAGTAGTGGGTAAGCTGTCTTGTTAAGCCAAAGCAGAAAGGTTCATTAATAACAATGAAAGACAGAAGAAATGATGGCAAAGTTGATGACTTCTTGTTTAAATGTTTTGCTACATATTAACTTCACTAAGGTCTGGAAATAATTTTAGTAAAAATTTTTTAAGTAAGTCTTTTTGAAAGATGTTACTTTGGGTTTCTTTTAGTAAATAGAATAATATTCTACCAGACAAGAACCTGAGAGTTCATTCGGTGTAACCCCTTCATTTAATAGATTAAAAAAAAAAAACCTAAATTCCCAACTCGCCCAAGGTCACAATTAATGAGAGGGTTGAAATACCAGTTTTCTTTCTGCTGAAACAAAATGTTCTACTCTCAAATGCAAGGGAAAACCCATCAATTTAAGAGACATTTAAGCTCATTATTCTCTTCCTAGAAGTTAATAATATACTAAAACTAACCTTTCTCTGCCAAAACTAACGACTAAACTGATGACTACAGTGAATTCCTTAAGTGTCAATCTGATGTCAATCATGGAATCTGTTAACAAATGCTTATGGACTAGTCCTTGAAGTAATCTTTAGCCAGATTTATACCCTTACTTGCCATTATTATGCTGCAAGAAACAAGAGAGCAGTAAGATCAGAAATTAGGATAGATCATACTGGGAGATTTGCCATGCTGCTCATCATTATTAATTCTAAAACAACTTTGACTATAAGGAACCTTATTAAAGAGAGTATATTAGATAAGAAGTCTGAAGATAAAATAGAGCTGACACACATCTTCTCAGGGCAGCAGCAGCAGCAACAGCTACATACCACTGCTATCAGAGCGCCATCCCTGAAGATGGAATGTTAAGGGTAAACTGAAGTAGATTTAGGATAATTTTGGTGGATTAAAGAGGTATGACCATATACAACTTATTCAGGAATAGTATTTTACATTGCCTGACCTGTACAAATGAATTATTGTTCATTGTGGAAAGACACTAAATAAGGTACCTATATCTTCCTAAACAGCATGAATACCCTCCCCTCTGAGAAGAACCTTTCCAGTAATATGATTGTTGTATTTTCTCCAAATCTTTCTGGCTGCCTTCTAACTTCCCTGTTAAATTTCAGAATGAATTTATTACTGCAACAACAAAGGCAGCCACATATCACAGCAATACCTGTTACTTGGAAAAGGAATGTGTACCTAGCATGCATTAGAAAAGATGCCAAAAGGAATTATACTGCCCCGAATGTTGAGGGGAAAAGAAGTAAGGATTTAGTTACAAAGGATAAATAAGAATAGCTGTCCCATCAATCCTCAAAACTATATGAATGGGGTGGGGGACAGCTGGGTGGCTCAGTGGATTGAGTCAGGCTTAGAGAGGGAGGTCCTAGGTTCAAATCTGGCCTCAGACACTTCCTAGCTATGTGACCCTGACAAGTCACTTAACTTATCCCCTACTGCCTAGCTCTTACCACTCTTCTGCCTTGGAACCAATTCCAAGATGGAAGGTAAGGGTTTAAAAACACAAAAACAAAAAAACCCATGATATGAATGGCTTTTCAAATGGTGAACTATTTCAGTACTTAAGGTCAGTAGTAAAGCACTCTACCTTACCCAAAACACCCCAAAAGTCAACTGAAGAAACCCAGAACTCATCTTAAAAAATGAAGTAGAACCCATTAGGAGAAAGCAAAAAGTTTTTCTTTGCCCTCTCAAAATATTTAAGGGACCCACCACCAAAAAAATAAAATAAAAATAAAAATAAATTAGAAGAGTTAAAAACTGGCATTTGCTCTGCTGGCAGCACAGACAAGCATGTATCTTCTGAGATAAGGCTGCAGACGGGAGCACATTTAACAATCTAAGGGAACCACTCTTCAGTGTTCCTTCTGGTCAATAAGGTGATCAGGAAGCCCCTAAACACTAACAGTATCCAGTTTGCCTTAGGCTGGGGGAAGGGCAAGGAAGCACAGAGGTGAAAAGAAAGCAAAAAAGTTTTTGCACAGGTATCAGTGGAACAGATTGAATCCATACTTTTTTATCTCTCTGCTTCATCTTCCCAGTTTTCTGTTCCAAGGAAAACCCCAACTTTTTGGCTGTTTCTGTTAGCTTTCTAACTAGATTTTGTAGTTCCGTTTTCTTTTCATCTGTTTCCTCTTGAATTTTTTTCATCAAAAATAATCTGAAAGAGAAAGGGAAGAAAGTCAGAAGAAAATTTTAAAATGTTTCTGACCAAGCTCACTCCAAAGTTTAGTTCAGTGACAGTTTGAAGGGAGGAATAACTATATTCATGCTATATATTAGAGGATAAATAAGGGAACATATAACAAACATACCTGATTCCATAAATACTCATTAAGTACTTACCATGCACAATTCACCAGAGAGACAAAGACAAGACCAAAGTAGGAAGGAAACAACATGTACACAGTTAAATATAAATTACATACAAAATGATACTTTGGGAGCAATTAATTGCCTCAGTGGATTTAGAGTCCTAGAGACAGGAGGTGTAGTGTTCAAGTCTGGTCTCAGGCATTTCCTAGCTGTATGACCCTGGGCAAGTCACTTAACCTCCATTGCCTAGTCTTACCACTCCTCTGCCTTAGAACCAATATCCAGTAAGACAGAAAGAGTTGTTTTTTTTTTTTAAATGGCTGTTACTTGAAAAAATTTTAATTAAAAAAAGCCAAGATCATCTTTTATTTACTTCATGAGTTTTTTTTTTAATTATATGTTGTTCTGTCACGGCATGGGGAATATGAAAATTGTATTGTACAGAAGCACTGGTATAATCTATATCAAGTGTATTTACTGCCTCTGGGAGGGGGAAATAAAGGGAGGGGGGCTTGAGAATTTGAATTGCAAAATGGCAGAAAACAATTGTCAAAAATTATTTCTACACTTTAATTGAAAAGAAAAGCAAAAAAAGCTAAGAGGTTGATAAAATATTATTTTCAGTACATCAATTTTCCCCCCTCTATAACTAAAATATCTTAAAGCAAACTATAGAATGACTAAGAAACAATTTTTTATCACTAAATTTATTCACAGTATATTATCCTGAGGTATATAATAAAATCATAAAACCATCTTATTAACACTTTAAAGAAAAAAATCTTACAGAAAAAAGTTTTATTTCACTCTAGTCTTACTAATATTGTAACTTTGGATATGTTTGTCTTCAGGCATCTAATAGTGGCCAGAAGGCATATCAGGTTTGAAAATTCAGCATTTCTGTTCTAAAAGAGGTCAGGGTAATTAAAGGATGAAAACCCCATGTATCCTTCAATAAAATATTTTCTTGGTAGTAAAAGAACAAATTTATTTTAAAATTTGCTACCAGGAATGATTAAACAAGTTGTAGTATATGACTGTGATGGAATACTACTGTGCAATAAGAAATGATGAGATTTAAAAAAAAAAAAGAAGGGACAGCAAGGTAGCTCAGTAGATTGATACAAATCTGGTTTCAAATCTGACCTCAGAATTCCCTAGCTGTGTGACCCTGGGCAAGTCACTTAACCCCCATTGCTTTGCCCTTACTACTCTTCTGCTTTGGAACCAATACACAGTATTTATTCTAAGGTGAAAAGTAAGAGGCTTTAAAACGAAACATGGAAAGACCTACATGAAATTATGAAGAGTGAACAGCATAACCAAGAGAATATTATATATAGCAAAAGAAATATTGTTTGAATGACTGTGACTATCAACCTCTAGAAAAAAGAATCAATAAAAAAGAAATATACAAGACAGAGAAAATAAAATTTATCTCCTCCCCATACTCCAAAAGTAAATGAAATTATTCTAACCATAAAATTGGGAGGAAAAAGTATTAAATCTTACTTGACTGCAGCAAATACATTTTCTCCATTTTGAACAATTGTACAACTTATCTTAGCTTCATTTACACCAACATATTCAGGAAGTTCATCAGGTGAGTCCCTGTTAAACACAAAGATATTGAGAGGCTCATAATATTTCTTGCAACATTCAGGAAAAAAAGGATTTCAACTGATAAAGCTGTCAATTTAGGTCCGCAAAATTTCCCCTAAAAGTACATGAAAACAAATTGCTAGGTGTCAAGATTGAGTAAAATGTTGTCTCAACATGAGATTTGCTGAACATAGCTATATCTTACCAACTAGAAACATGTTGGGAAGCAAAATGTTTTAATAATGTGGGTCTTCTAAGTACTTCTGAGAAGCACAGGGCTTAAAAACATGTCTTTTGTAATTTAACCTAAAATTAGATTAAGACCTACTTGTGTAGCCCATAAGAACAGAACTTATAGAATGAGCAATATTTTATTCATCTGTACCCTACACGAAAGGATTATGGGACAAAAGTAGTTAAAAGTAGAAAAGCCCATGAATTCTGGACATACTTACTGCTCCCATGAATTCTGGACATACTTACTGCTCCCACCTTCTATCGTGCTCCTCTCTTCCCTTACCCCCTTGAATTTACTGACCTAGTTGATCTCCTGGTTACTCTTCTGGCTAGATAAAAAGTTTCTTTCATACAACTTTGGTAAGAAAGTTTTCTCTCTTACCAAGCTCCTGTGAGCACATGGGTGGTGGCATAGATGGAAAAAAAAAAAAGAAAGTGAGGCTTCCCAGCATACTTCTTACAGCTCCCCTACATTTTAATTCAATAATTCAATGAGGATTCTCATAATTTCCCAGGAGAAAACACAAGTGGAGAGAGCATTACAAAAGTTCACCTATCTTTTAGAGCTGGGTTGCACTGGTTAAGGTAAGAAAAATAGTCGAGTCCACTCATTACTTTAGCTATCCACTAAGTTAAAGACAATGTGTCAATCACTGAATCATAAAATACTACTATTGGAAAAGACCTTGGGTTAGTCTGGTGTATAGCTACCAACAATGAGTGAAAAGATACTAGGTAGTTGCTTTCTAATCAGAGGAGAAAAAACCAAGTTTCTTACCTGTAATACCCCATGTGATACTGAGTTTTGTCATCTCCATTAATGATGGTCTGGAACTCAGGAGGATCATAAAAAAACCTCCAGTGAAGGTTGAAATTTAGGTCTGTTGCTTTGTTTTCCACTTTGTGTTTTCCAGAAAGAATATCAAAAGGACCAACAAGTTGGAGTCCACAGCTTAAGAGTGCATCTGTATATGAAATTAAAGTGTACATAGGGAAGAAATAAAGTTTCTGGCAGGAAAATAGTATTAACAATACTGTCTATTCAATCACACATTCTTAAGTATTAATCATACAAAAACAAGGATGTTTTTCAATATGAAATAGATCTTTGTAGTAGCATGTAAAGATTGTTTATTCAATTCAGACATTTCTCAAGGGAAGACACTGGGCTAGTCTCTAGGTTAAGCCATTCACAATCACTGCCTCTATTCCCCCCTCCCCCTTCAAACTCCTAGTAACTAAAGTTTTCACTTTCTCCATTTTACTGAACTCCATTCTGTTCCAATAACCTCGAATTGCAACATCCAACAAAATTCCCATGTGTGTATTTCAATTCCCCTTGATCTTGTCACAGCAAATGGCATTTCTGCCTACTTCCCTCCCTGCTGAAAGGCCCCTCCCTCCCCTGGATTCTATGAGAATCACCATTTTGGTTTTCTGCCTACTTTGCTCACATCTATTCTACAGTGAGGGTCTTTTACCCACTTCATGAGAGTTTTTCCCTGAAGTTCAGTGCTTTTGTCCTCTCTTCTTTCTCTCCAAGAAAACTCATCAGCTATCATTCCTATCATTCAAACAGTAAACATTTAATAAATGCTACTATATTCTTAGGACCCAAGGATCCAAAGACAAATATAACAGTCCTTGCCTTCAAGGAGTCTGCAGTCCATGAGGAGAGATTACATGAACATAAATGAACATATACAAAACAAAATGTTAAAGAAGGGGTACTCAAAGCTAAGGGGATCAGGAAAAAACTCTTGTGGAAGATTAGTACTAAGCTAAATTTTGAAAGGAAGACTTCATAAAAAAAAAAAAAGAGGTTGGGAGGGAGTATACTCCCAGCATGGTAACATCTCACGAGCCCTTTATAGGCACTGAGATCATGGAGGGATAGACAAAAGTAAACTCAGCTTGCATAGGGAAGGAGCACTAATCTGCCTTTATTTGAAAGACCTGGACAATGGGTTCTCTTCAGTGACCTCCCTGCCTAAAATTGGGGGCAAACTATAGACCAGAGGCCAGATTATAGGTTCATCTCCCTCTTTCATCTTGATCATGTTGTCCTTGGTTCCAAGACAGCAGGCAGCAACACCTTGTTCCCTTAAGTATTCATAAGTTTTTCCCTAAACTTTGTCCTTGGTGAGGAAAGTGGGACAGAAAAATGGAGAAGTGATCTTCTTTGTTAGAGATCCATAAAAGAAATTCTTCAATTTGCCAGAAGTTTCATGTGAAAGGATAGCTAAGTACATAATAGATTTGTTAGAATAAATGGCAAATATGCTCAAATGACTCTGTGATCCCATCCATGTGGATACTACTTTCAACGACACAGTTGGCCTCAATGAATGGATAGATACATGCCTGTCCATCCTTTGGGAGTCTTTTTTTTTTTTTTAAATTTGGTCATTTCCAAACATTATTCATTGGAAACTATCCTTTGGGAGTCTTGATAATACCTTCCCTCCATTGAGTTCTCCCCAAAGGGTTCACCCCAAATACTTTGAGGCCTTCCTCATTTTTTCCTAATACTGTGTGGATAAGTAGGAGTACAAGACACCTCTCGCCACTGGGCTTCCTATATTATTTTTGGTCAGATATTTCTTTGATGATATCCTTTACTCTGGTTCTTAGAAGTTATTTTTAAAGTGCTACAGCCTGCTCATACTCAATGGATGTGCCTCTCCACCACGGTCCAATGATTTTTGGAGATTATAGTTTTCCAGTTTTATGACTCGCAGTCATATATCATCAATAGTAGGACAGTGGTATTAAAAAAGGGAATCTTTCTTTTAGGGAGAAGTTACTAAAGGAGCACTGCAATTTCTCATAAGCAATCTACCCTATTTTCCTTCTCTTTCTGTCTAATTCCAGGCCCAATTCAGTATTCATTTTTATTTTCTAAGATAAACACACTGAATGCCATAATCTGGGACAATAAGCATTCTCTATTCATGTGGTGGTTAGGTCAAACTGAATTATTATGAATTCCTTATCTAGAAAGTCATGAAATCTGGACCTTAAGTCAAACAGCAAAATGAATCTGCAGAGAAGTAGCTGAAAGACCTTACTATCTAGAAGAAATATCTTTTCAACTTTTATCTTCTGAATCATCTTCTACCCATATAACAAGAGTACCTCTCTTTTGTGTGTGTGTGCCTCAACTGATATTAATGAATAGGCCATATGTGGTTATATTTTGTCAAGGAATCATGCATAATTTTTCATTATTAACGGGAGCTACCTTATTAGAAGTGAGACTTAAAACAACATTTTCTTCTACCAAATACAAACAATAAACAGTGGAATCTTCTTTCAGTCAACCATATGATGGTAAGGATGTTGTCTATCATAAAATATTGCTTGTGAAAGTCTGCCTGTTCCCTATTAATATCTGCATTCAATACATGTATTAGTCAGATTTCATACAGATTAGAAAGCAGGCAATTAGTTGTTGCTGTTCAGTTGTTTTTCAGTCATGTGTGACTCTTTGGGACCTCATTTGGAGTTTTCTTGGCAAAGGTACTGGCCATTTGCCATTTCCTTCTCCAGCTCTTCTATAGGCAACTGAGGTTATGTGACTTGCCCCAGGTCCCAGAGTTAGTGACCAAGGCCAGATTTGAATCCAGGAAGAAGAATAGGTATACATAGGCAAGTTATTATTCTAATAAAAAGCACAAAAATGTATGGTACATATTAAGGGCAAAGGGAAGGGGAAATAAACATTTATATAGCCCCTACTATGTATTATACTAAGTGCTTCGCAAATATTTATTCCATTTGATCTTTATAACAACCCTGGAAGGTAGGTTCCATCTACCTTCTCCAATTATATTTTTCCAATTCTGAAGACAACAAAAATAATTTTCAAAACCTTACAGCACTCATTTGTGAAGCTGTTAAATACAGTAAGGTGTTTAAAGTTTCTAGAGATTGTAAACAAATGCGTCAAAGAAAACCTCTATTTAGAATATCCTATGGAAAATTGCTTTGATTCAAAGAGACTGTCAGAAATGAAGACCCTTCTTCTAGCCACTCACAGTTCACGTCCCCTCACTTTATCCTCCACACTGTCAAGATTAATTTTCCTAATTAGTTTTTATCATGTCACTTCATATTTCAAAAGTCTTCAGTGACTTTCTTTTACCTACAAAATACAGTTCAAATTCCTCAGCATGCCTCCAAAGGTCCTCCAACACTGGACCCCATCCTATCCTCTCGACTTTCTCTTCCACTAGTCACCTCTTAAACTTTTGCTCTAGTCAAACTTTTTTTTTTTTAATCCTTCATGGCTTTTCTGGGCATAGAGGAGAAACTTGTCTAAATGGGAAGCATATACTTACATATGATTTTTAAAAGCAGACCTAAAGTTTTTCAAAGATTATCTTACATGATGAAAACCATTCCATCTTATTCACCAGACCTTCGCTTGCCACATTTTAAAAAACCACCAAGTTATATAGCTACATCAAATTTACCATAATTTTCAAGCAGATTTATATATTTTGTTTAGACTTCCCCTTAGTGGTGTCTATATCAGGATTTTTTAGGTTTCTTACCAGCTGGTTTTTCAGGATTAAGTTCTTCACAGAATTTCCAAAAGTGATAGAAATCTTCAGGCATTGAGAGCTTATAGAGATTTTCCACTTCTTGTCGAAGATCATCTGAGACATCTGCCCGGCTAACTCCTTTCTTCTTAGTGTATTTTGATTTTTTATGCTGCAAATTAGCACAAATGATATAAATCTTAGATAACTTTTCCTGAACACCACCAATGTTTCCCATCCCTTTAAGGGGTATGTCAACAGCAGATGGATTCTTTGCAAACAAAATGGGTTTGGTGTATATTCTTCAAGGGTAAAGTTTCAACCTGTCAGTGAGCAGGAGAGTCACTGTTTGCTAGTGGAGAACAAAAGGGAAGAGTCAAGTCTGTGAAAGATACACACACACACACACACACACACACACACACACACACACACACACACACACACGATTTATTAAGATAACATGAAGTAACATGAATTAAGGAGGAAAAGAAAGAAAAGAGAAAAAAGACAAAGAAAAAGAGAGAGGCAATTAAAAAAAACAAGAAAGGAGGGTCTCTCTGATTTGCTTGGTTTTGTAATCTGTGACAAAGGGCTTTATGTGAATAGATGTCATGTTAATCATGGCTCAGGACTGCTGAGAGGGAAGAGAGTGGTCACTGGGTCAGCAGAGGCTTTCTTCTGTGTCCCTCTTGGCACTGTTTCTGAGGAAGTCACGCACAACTACCTCCTAGTTACTGTCTTATGCCTATGGAAAAAAATGTATATAGAGATTAGCATATACACATTACTGGAAGGTGGGAGGGAGATGGTAGGAGAGGAAAAAAAAAGGCTAAGAGACCTTAAAACAAGGTTCTTTGACCCGGGGCTAAGTAAAAAAAAAAATTAATAATAATTGGTTTCCTTTGTAATTCTATGAATTTAATTTTATACATTTTTACTATACTGCCAAAGGGATCATGATATTAAAAAGGCTAAAATCTTCTAAAAAAGAACTGTCCCTGATTTGGTCAGAAAGTTTTCCTTAACAGATAAAGACAACACCTACCCACCCCCCCTTCATCTTTTGCATGAACAAAAGAAAGGCAATTAGGATAAAGGGAAGTGATTAACTAGGGGGAAAAAAATCTTTGTATCAAATACCTCAGATAAGGTATGAAATCTAAGCTATATAGATCTCTAATAAAAACATGAGGTCAAAAGCCTAAACTCCATAGAAAAATGGTCAAAGACTAAAGTCAAACAAATTCTCAAAAGAATGACAAGAATTAGCTACCATTTAAAATAATGTCCTTATCACTGATAAAATTGCAAATCAACATAACCCTTGGGGAGTTTTACTTCATACCCAGAAAACTGACAGATGGTAAAAGCTGTGAATTATACAATTCTGGAGGGGTTAACTAAAGCATTATTTTTGGAGTTACAAAATTAGCCCAACCATTCCCCAATTAAAAAATATGTGAATAAAGTAGACTAAAATGTCCATATCCTATGACCCAAAGATTTCACTGATGGTATGTGGCCTAAGAAGTAAATGAAATGAAAAGCTTCATATATACCAAAATAGTTACAGCAGTACTCTTGTGTGAACAAAGTAAAATGGCCACAGACAGAAATGGCTAAACAAATTGCAGCACATAAATATATGTGTTATTAATTGTATTTGTATTCCGGGTGTTTTAGACTTAGCACACACCCAGGCACATATTATGTGCTTGAAAATGTCATCATCTAATTACAGTAAAGAAACAATAATATGAATAATGGAGAAGGAAAGGCATAAATTAAGTAAAGCAAAGTAAGCAGAACCTTCCCCATTAGAAGATAAACTCCTTGAAGGCAAAGGCTGTTTTGCCTTTTATCTTAGCACAAAGTATAAATACTTAATAAATACTTAATAAATACTTAATATTGACGAATTTTGCTGAACCTATTCCTTTTTAAAAAAATGTTTATTATAAGAGATGGCTTTTTGAGAAGGGACAGAACAGTGAAAAAACAAAAATAAAAATAAATAAAAATTTATTAGAAAAAACCCTCAAAGAAATAGTTAATACTAACTTATATTTGGATAACCCCAAAGTGTTTTAATATACAGCATTTCCTCTAATTGTTCTATAATTCTGTGGCATAAGCAGAAAATATAACAGATGAGAAAATATTTGGAGGTAAACGAATGAGTTTGTAATACCGCAAACAAACTTCATTAATCTTCTAAAATATTGCTTTTATTAGGATAAGATTTGGGTTTTGTTTAAAAAAGTTAAGTTCTGGAAAGCTGCTTCATCTTATCCTAATACTTTCAATATACCACCTCAACGGTTTCATATAGCATAGAGAACAAAATCCATCATTTAGAGGGACTTTATATAAAAATTCTAGGCCTTATCTATAATCTTTGGTGTAAAAGTCCTCTAAAACTTGTTCTAATCTGCCTTTCCAGCTTGATTTCTTTTCCATATTCGAGTTGAGATTTTAGAACTGCCAAAGAACATCATATTTTCTAACTAAATCTTACTCAGAAGCTAAAACTGAGCTTATATCCCATATTAAAATCACAAAAATACTGTATATTAAATGGACCCAATAATCCTCAATGCCACTGAACTAAATGACCAAAACAAGACATTTAATAATCACAAAAGCTAGCTCACTAACACACTAATTAAAGCCTTTATTATTTCTTGAGCCAATGGATTCTACTTTTGGAGACCTCTAATTATGAGTCCAGATTATATTTTATTTTGGGGGCAATGGTGAGTCATTGGTCTTTGTTTTGCTTTTTAAACCCCTTACCTTTCATGTTAGAATCAATATCCTATATTGGCTCCAAAGCATTCATATAGTAAGGGCTAGGCAATGGGAGTTAAGTGACTTGCCCTGGGTCACACAGCTAGTTAGTATCTAAGGCCAGATTTGAACCTAGGACCTCCTGTCTCCAGGCTTGGCTTTCAATCCACTGTGCCACCTCACTGAACTGCCACTGGTGTTTTGTGAGCAGGGAGTGACAACATCTGATAAATACTTTTTTGACAACATCTGATGAATACTTTTTGAAAAACTTTGACAGCCATGTGCAGGATGATAGAAGAAACCTAAAAAATAATATGTTTGTTTATTGAATGAATTTCCATCCTTCCTTTAATTTTGCTAGTAAAAGGAAAAACCCTGGGGACTCAGACAAAAATATAGGATCATAAAGTCAGGGCAGGAAGGGCCTTTGGAAGCAATCTAGCCCACCTCTCTCACTGTACTGTAGGGGAAACTGAAGTTCAAAGAAAAGTGCCTTGGTGATATTTTAGCACCTAGTAGATAATCAGGAATCAAGCTAAGTGCTTTGCAATTACTATCTCATGTGATCCTCAAAACAATCCCAGGAGGTTGGGGCTGTTATCCCCATTTTACAGATGAGGAAACTCAGGTGTGTGTATGTGTGTTATTTTTTAAAGTAACTTGAAACAGCTTCACACAGATAGGAAGCCTGAGACAGAACTGAACTCACCTCTTCCTGACTTCTGAGTTTCTATCTCTATGGACAAAAAGGGTCTTTTGAGTCCAAATCAGTAAATATGTGCAAAAACTGGATGGCAGAGTTGAAGGGACTTACCCAGGGCCACACAGCTAGGAAGTGATTGAGAAGCGATAGGAAAAATAATAGTGATAGTAACAGCTAACATTTAAAGGGAGCTGACTAAGCATGAAGTACTGTGCTAAGCACTTTACAATTTTTTCTCGCTTTGACCCTCCCAATAACACTGGGATTTAAGTGCTATTGGTCCCATTTTACAATTGAGGAAACTGAGGCAAATAGTCAATTACTCAGGGCCACACAGCTAATAAAATGTTTGAGGAAGGATTTGAATAATAGCAATAATAGTTAACATTTCTAAGACGCTACCTTCCCAAAAGACACAGTGCCAAATATTTTATAATTTTTACCCCATTAGATTCCCATAACCCTGAGAGGTAGATGCTATTATTGTGCCCATTTTACAGTCGGAGAAACCGAGGCAAACAGCAGTGAAGAGAATTGCCAAAGGTCATACATCTACTAAGTTCCAGCAAGCTGCACTGGAACTCACATCTTCCTGATTAAGCCTCCTCCCCTCCCCCACTTTGCATATAGCGCCCCCCTCCTGGTCATACAATGACAATCAGAACATTCCAGAACCCAACATAGGCTTCCTGATCATCTAAACCAAGGGGCCCCCTCTTCCCTGCTTCTCTCTCCTAGAAGTGAGGAAATTAATGAAGCCAATAGAGGGGTGGTAATCTGCCCCGCCCCCAGACACTGAGCCAGCAGCAGGGCAGGAGACATTCCAGAGAGGAGGGTGGCGGGTAGGGGGGTGTGTGGTGGTGGTGGGGAGGGTGGGTCGAAGACCTCAGAGGTCCTTCCTCGATGGTTAGTTGGTGTGTGAGAAGAGGTGGGGGTTCCAGTGCCACAGGGGCTGCCTCGGCCTCTCGCAGGGACCCACCCTTAGATGCTGCCACCAGCACAACTAAGCTCCCTACCCCGGGGGCCACTTTCCCCAGCACCTACCTGAGACCCGGCCCCATCTCTAGACTTGCGCTTCCTGCGGCCTCTCATGTCGCCACTGGACAGGGAAACAGCCCCTTTACAACCGCCTCCTACTCGGAGTGCCACAAGCAACTGCTTCCGAGGTCAAAGGTCAAATCCTCCAACCAATCAGGAGCTACTCTTCTTGCCTCTTTTTCCACACACACCCCCGTTCCACTTGCCAGTACGGGGAAGAGGCTCCACCTACCCAACGGTTTCTATGGTGTTAACGGAAGCCTGCTCCCCCCCTCCGGCCCCGCCCACTACTTGTGTGTTTGGAGCCCGGGAAGAAAGGCCCCACCTCCTCCAGAGTTCCATAGAAAGATCTCTACTAAAGCCAACGAATAAAGAGCATTAAGCTATATGATGATGGGCACTGCGCTAAGTGCTGGGGATTCTAAGAAACTCACATTTTTAAATTAAATTTTTTTCAAATCATAAAAATTGTATTTTTTTTTTTGCCCTTCCTGGCTCCTTCAATTACTGAAAACCAAAACCAACCAACTCCACAAATCCCCAAACAAAACAAAGACCAAACTCCTGGGATAAATATGCTTTTGATAAAACAAACTCCCATTTTGACCATATTGAAAAAACAGAAAACTAAAGCACCCCGATTCCATCTTTCACCTCTCTGACCAGAGAAATCATAGGCGTTCATTGTTCTTTCAACAAAGTTCTTTTAGCTTTCAAAAGTTGTTTGCTTTTATGGTATAATTGTTATATATATGTACATATATATTATTCTCCCACTTCTGTTAACTGAATCAGGTTTTTAACCTTTAACCCATAACTTCCTTAGTAACAATTCTTAGACAGAAGGGCAAGGGGTAAGCAAATGGGGATTAAGTGACTTGCCCAGGGTCACACAGCTAGGAAGTACCTAGCTGTACTTCCTGGAATCAGATTTGGACCCAGGACCTCCCAACTCCAGGTCTCTGCTCTATCCACTGACCCATCTAGCTGCTTCTTCACCAGTTTTAAAAAGCCCTCCTAGGCTGCTCTGAAACCATCACCTTCCTCATTTCTTATAACATGTAATATTGCCGTTATACCATAATTTGTTCAGCCATTCTCCCAACTAATAGCTAAGAATGATGGCATATGTATTTATATATCACATTAAGGTTTACAAAAGACTTTTACAAATATTATCTCATTTTATTTTCATAGCCACCCTGGGAAGTAGGCTTTACTACTATCCCCATTTTACAGATAAGGAGATTGAAACAGAGGTTAAATGACTTGTCCACAGCCACACAGCTAATGTCTGGGGTGGGATCTGAATTTGGGATTCTCTGACCCCAACATTTTGCCTACCAGCTGCTATGGTCAGAAGCCAGAGGAGAACCCAGTTCATTCTAACTGAAACCCTGTTCTTTATCCAATACACCAGATTGTTGGGCGTGTGCATGTATGTGTCCTTGTGAAAGAAGATATCCAAAAGGTTTTTTCTACAAAATTCTAATAGCTGAGAATCTAGGGCTACCCTTAAATCACCAGAATCCTGGGCTAAGCTAGCGTCTCAGAAATCAAATGGCAGTTATGTGTAGATAATTATCCAAGCTAAACTTGTCCCGTATATCACCCAAGCTAAATAAAAAGTCACAGAAATTTCCAACCATTATATATAGACTGGGTTTTGGTGGGGAGACGAGACACCAATATAATAACCACAACATTTCTAAATACCTCAAAGGTCTTGTTAAATTTTGCTACTTTGGAATAAATTGTCCAGAGTGGTGATTATTATCCTCTTTACTGTTCCAGGCTTGTGATTCATCAAGATGAGAAATGCCCAGCGTGGAAAATGCTGGTCCTGATACAAATGGGCAACCCATCGGTTAACTCACTGTCTAAGAGAGTTGTCTGGGGCTACTGAAAAATAGAGAGACTTACTTGGAGGCAGGATCGGAACCCAAATCTTTTTGACTCCTAGTCTGATGCTCTTAGCCAGCCTGCCTTTAGTGCAATGTTATTCTGAATGACAACTATCAATAACTGACTTTATACAGTGTTATAAGGTTTGTAAGACACTTAAATATATTATCTCATTTGGTTCTCACAGCGACCACTGCAGGCATCATCATTCCCATCAGAAGACAAGAAAATGAAGACGGGGCCTGGGGAAGAAGGGATTAGATGATCTCTAAGCCCCCATCGGACTCCGGAATATTCAGTGTATGTCCGTGGTTAGAGTTCAAGACCCCGTGCAAAAATCCTGTCTTAGGTATTTTCTAGCTGTGTGACCTTGGCTAAGTCACTTCAACTCTGTCTGCCTTTGTTTGCTCCTCTATAAAATGAGGGATTCACACTCAAAGACTTCTTGGGTCCCTTCTAGCCATAAATTGACTATTGTGGTGGCACAATGTAATGGATATTTTGCAGCTATGTGAGCCTGGGCAAATCCCCTCACTTCTGTTTGCCTTAGTTTTTTCATTACCTCCAAGGATAAGGATCAAATGAGATAATAATTGTAAAGCACTTGGCACAGTGCTTGACAGAGAGTGGGCCCTAGGGAAATGTTTTTTATTATTTGACTATTTAGTAATTCTATAGATGCGATTATTATTAATATTATTATCATAGAACGCTTCCTCTATCCACGCTAGCCTGAACTTTGTCAGAAAGGTATCGTCTAGGTGAGGTGGCGGTTTTTAATGGAGATGACAAAACTCAGTATCCCATGGGGTATTGCAG
The DNA here is from genome assembly GCF_027887165.1 of Monodelphis domestica. NCBI lineage: Eukaryota > Metazoa > Chordata > Mammalia > Didelphimorphia > Didelphidae > Monodelphis > Monodelphis domestica. The sequence continues at coordinate 210,803,408 of NC_077232.1, forward strand.
GTAAGAAACTTGGTTTTTTTCTCCTCTGATTAGAAAGCAACTACCTAGTTGCCTAGGTGAGCACTGACTGGTTAAAGGACTTGCCCAGGGTCACCCATCTAGTCTGAGGGCAGATTTGGACTCCAACCACTTCTCTTTTAAAAGAGTTTTTAGCCCCTGGGAGGGTGCTTAAACAAAACAAGGGTCTGCCAAGGGAACCCTCAAAAAGCAGCTGTTTTGTTAGGGTCAACAAAAACCTTTTGTGACTCGCTAATTGCTCTCCTCCAAGAAGCAACCAATAGCTCCAGGAACCATTGGGTTGGAGGGCAGAAACCTTCACCTCCAACAGCCGTGTGGCTTCAGGCAGGGAACAGTAAAGAAGGGCCCCTTGGGGTTTCCCCTCTTTGGGGGATCCAGAGCTCTTCCCACCGCCATGACGGCAGAGGCTGCGGAGCTCAGTCAGGAGGGTCCTGCCTGGATCCCTGAGCAGTCGCTGGAGTTCTCTCAGCCACAGGAGGGCCCCCTTGTTGTTTTTGAAAACGATCCGCCAGAGCTGCATCCTCCGGGGGCACAAGGCTACCTGGCGGGAAACCCGGAGACTAAAGCTCGGAACAGCTAGAGTGTACTTTAAAAAATGCAACTGGAGCTTCATGAAACGGAAAGCGATCTGACGTTTGCAACCTGTCGCTTTTATATGGAAAACCGTCTGAAAAAGAGTCTTGTATGCTTGTGAGGGATTTCCGTTTCACCCCTCCAAGATGAATGAGAAGGGGCGGCTAGGTGGCACAGCGGTCTGGAGTCAGGAGGAGCTGGGTTCAAATGTGACCTCAGACACTTCCTAGCTGGCTATGAATCACTTAGCCCCGGTTGCCTAACCCTAACTGCTCATCCCTCTTAGAACTGATACTAAGACAGAAGTTAAGAGTTAAAAAAAAGAAGAAGAAAGAAGGAATAGGCAGAGAAAAGATTACTGTATCAGGTTATTGGTGTTGTTTTTTTTTAATTAAGAGACCGTGGAATTTATTTTTATGTAATTCTCCCATTTTACAGATGAGGAAACTGATGAAATGCCCGGGTCCTAAGGGTAGCCAGCAGCACAGTTGGGATCCGAGCCCAAATCCTGGATTTGCTGACTACTATCCACAAGTTATTCGTCATCTTGAGTCTCAGTTTCCTCCCTTGTAAAATGAGGCATTGGACTAGAGGGATGCTGTGGTGCTTTCCAGGTTTAATTCTAGCCTAGCAAACTGAAGAGAGGCAGCTCACAAGAGCACAGCTGTCCAAATGGCAAAGATTTTTGGCCACCGTCTCTCATCCAACGATGAATGTGGGCACCAAGAAGTTGCCATCAATAGAGGTACTTCATACTTGATGAATCTGCTACCCAGCCTGTACAATGTTACAATTAAGAAATGAAGGAACAAACTTATTCTTATCAGTTGGCTTCCTTTAATTGGTCACCACCACTGCAGAATTAGAAGGGGGCCTCTCAGAACTGAGGACCATTAAAAAACAAAAACAAAACAAACAACCCTTACTTTCTGTTCTAACTCTAAAATAGAAGGGTTAAGTGACTTGCCCAGGGTCACACAGCTAGGAATCACCCAAAAGGTCAAATTTGATCTCAGGTCCTTCCATCTCCAGTCTTGATGCTCTATCCACTAGCTGTCCCAGAACTGAGGACCATTTTGTAATTTTCTTTGTTTTCTGAGTTGCTTCATGTGAAACAAAAACCCAAAGGGCCAGGCCACCGGTGATTTAGCTGGGCTAGTACTCAGGAAGGAGAGAGTTTATTGTCAGGTCTAGACTCAAGGCCCTTCCCAGTAGGGGAGGACCTGCCAAAGTTTGTGCTCTATAGGCATTACCTTCTACTCTTGGGAGAAATCGTGAAAGAGTGCTTTGTGGAGGATCTACTTTGGAGGCAGGAGGACATCATGGATCAAGATGGGGATGAGGCTGGGAGGAGGGGGAGACTATTCCAGGTAGGACAAGGGAGGCAAAAAGGAAATGGAAGCAAGCAAGCACTTGTTAAGTATTTCCTGCATACCAAGCCCCGTGATGAATTCTAGAATAGAAAATAGAAAAGTGAGAGACAAGGAATACATCTAGAAGGTTTCAACTACCAGTGAAATAGAAAAGTCCTTAGGGAAGGAGCAAGCAGGTGGTAATCCATGTTCTTTAACATCATCTCCATTGATAAAACCATATCCACTTCGGATGCTGAGCTGTTCAACAGTGCCAAGGACTTTGGCAGTATGAAGCACGAAACAAAGACCTGTCCTTTGAGACTTTAATTTCCAGTGTTCTCTCCTTCCAGATCATTGTGACATTTCTTATGTGTTTGACTATAGAGGTCCAGCCGATACCCCTCAGCTGAGGGGGTTTGAGTCAAGAAGGACACTGCCACATGCATCCCTACGAGGTTAAGTCATATAATTTATGACGTGAAAGACCCAGGGCAGGAACCTGGGAGTAAAGACCATGTAGTTACACCCCAAATCCCAGGACTCCAGAACCCTGGAACATGTAGCAGGACAAGGGTCATCAGAGGAGAATGTTTCCAGGAAATCAGTGTGTTTCCAGAAATAGCTTAGGACTGAACTGTCTAGAGCAGGGGTCTCCAAACTACGGCCCTCCGGCCACATGCGGCCCCCTGAGGCCATTTATCCGGCCCCCACCGCACTTCCGGAAGGGGCACCTCTTTCATTGGTGGTCAGTGAGAGGAGCACAGTATGTGGTGGCACCGCAAAGCACAGCATGACTCATGTACAGTTCTACTTCCGGTGACATAATCCTTTGCCTGACGCCGCCTTGTTCTGAGAGTAACTGAACAAGAACGAGGTGCTCCGCAAAGGATTATGTGGCTGCACAATGGAAGATGTCAGCATGGTGAGCAGCGATCTGGGGGAGGGGATTCCACACTGTGTATACTGCTGCCTGGTATAGTGTTGGTGATACAAGGCCCATCACAGCCAGTGCTGCAGCTCTGCTCTCCCAGACAGATATACAGATTTGTTCAAAGTTCTTTTTATAGTCTGGCCCTCCAATGGTCTGAGGGACAGTGAACTGGCTCCCTGTGTAAAAAGTTTGGGGACCCCCGGCCTAGGTTATGTGACCCTAGGGAGGTTCCTACAATGATGGACTTTTTAACATAATTTTAAACAATTGGTCAGCAAAACAAAAATCCCAAGCTTCACATCAGGTAATTTATAGCAGTCAGGAATGGTTTTGGGGAAATTAAGTATCATGGAGTAACTGATTACAGATATGCCTTAAGACTTGGATAGTCACCAAGTGGATAGTAGGGCACCAGCAAATCAGAGGTCATCTGGGAGAACACCCATGTAGAAAAGTAAGGTAAGTTTTGGAAAACAACCTCTCAGCTTCTGGCTACCAGATAAGCAAGTTGTTGTTCAGTGACCAGCTTTGTTGTTGTGAGCCACTTTGAGCTTTTCTTGGCAAAGAATACATTATATATATACATACATACACATATATACACATACATATATATATATACATATACACACACATATATATATATGTATATATATATATATATATATACACACACACATACATATATATATACACACACATACTGGAATAGTTGCCATTGCCTTCCCAGGCTCATTTTATAGATGAGGAGATGAGGCAGAGTTAAGGGACTCACCCAGGGTGATACAACTAGTAGGTTGTCTGAGGCTAGATTTGAACTTGGGAAGGCAAGTCTTCCTGACTCTAGCCACCACCGTACGTACACGATTCATCACTAAAAGCATTTGTCACTAGGCCCTTGATGTAGCCTCTCCCTCTCAGAAGTGGGAGGTTATATCAGTTAGAATGAAAAGGCAGCTTCCTGTTCACTATTTCTTTGACTTTCCTAGGTGGCTCTCCCTTACTAGATTTCCTGTGAGGAGATGCAGGGACAGACATCATTGTTTCCTCCCCACTCTGAGACTGCTTCCCCATGAAGTGTGGGTGAGCTTGTCGGGGCCCCTGGTGGCCTTTTCCAGTTAGTGTTTCCTTTCTGAGCAAGTGGCCAAGCATCATCCTAGAGATGGGCACATCTCAGCTAAGAGGTGACCTTCCGAGTTCGAGAGGTTCTGGGTCTGTTGAGTGGAACCAATTGGCAATAAAGGGACTTTCTTTACTGGGGAAGTTGACTACCATCAGGAAGATGTCCTAAAAGAGCATAGACAGTGCAGAAAGGAGGTGAAACATGGCCTTGACCATGACTGTTCAGGGGCTCTACAAACTGCTTCATGCTCTGAGGTTTGTGATTTCACCTCCTAGCATAGCATAATTGTGATCATAGCTTAATGACTTGCTTAGTGAATGAAAATAGGAAAAAGCATTTACTAAACATTTTCCAAGTAGTTGAATCTGTGCTTAGCGCTGGGAATACAAATACATACAAGCCAGAGAATTCTTTTCCTCCGGGATCTTCTATTTGAATAGGTGGCTAGAGTTGGAAAGGGAAGAGGCCAAGGGCACAAGAGTGCCACCATATTTTTGAAGTGGCATGGTAACAAGGTAATAGGAAAGGCTACCAACCTAGCCCAAGGTCCCAAGGGCAGAGTCCAAGATCCGATGGGAAGAGGAGGAAGGCCATAGTGCAAGTGACATGGTTTGAAAATGACTAGAAAGTGTTTGAGGCACAAAGGTGGCACAGTGGATAGAGTGCCTGGCTAGGAGTCAGGAAGATTCATCTTCCTGGGTTCAGATTTGGCTAAACACTTAATAGCTATTTGACTCTGGGCAAATTACTTATCCTTGTTTGCCTGTTCTCACCAGTAAAATGAGCTAGAAAAGGAAATGGCAAACCGCTCCAGTATCTTTGCCCAGAAAACCCTTATTGAGGTTACAAAGAGCCAAATACAACTGAGTGACTCAAAAGGAAGCCCTTAAGATTTGCCATGTATGTGATTGGCCTTTTGGGGCTCCTAGCATTTCTTTTACACGAAAGGAACAAATACCCAGATCCATACCTGATTCAGATTAAAAATTGAGAACCTTTTTACTACCCTCTTTTGGGGAGACCCTGTATATGAACCTTAATGAGTTTTCCCCTAGAGGGTTGGGAACATGAGGAAAGGGAGCCTAACCCCTCACATTCAGGGATATTATCTCCTTCAGGATTAAATCTGATCCAGCTGTGTGTATGGGTGCAGAGCAGAAGGACCCTTTAAGGAGAAGTGGGCATCTTTTGGGTACAGGAATAGATATTTAAATCTTAGATCAGAAAAACAATTCTAGGGAGATAAGGCAAATGAGGAAAGATTAAAACAGAACAACTCAAGTCACAGAATGGGGGGTGTCAGAAACAGGTTCTATAGGGATGTCCCTAAAGCCTGTTCAAGCTAGGTCCTTTGCACTCTTATCTACTAATCAGGTACTTAAAAATTCATAGATTTTGAGTGGAAAGGAACTTTGAGGCCACCGAGTCCTACCACCTCATTTGACAGATGATGAATCTGAGGATCCATTGGGATTATATGATTTGCCCAAGGTCACACAGGAAACAGAGAAGTGGCAGAGACAGGATTTGAATTTGAGATCCACAAAGCAAAAAAGATGCTGTATTTGTCATGAGAGAACCTAGGTCTGGATCTTAGTCCTACCCACCTCCTATCTGTGGGATCTTGGGCAAATGATTACAGATGAGGTCTTGGGGTCCTTATTAAAAATTAATTGTGGGTCACATTAATTTCTGAATGCAACATTCATTTCTCCCTTAGCAGGGAGCTTTCCCTTACAATAAAGCTTAGAATAACACATATGAGAAGTTCAACAGAACTGATACATTGGTTGTGTCCACCAGCAGATACAGTAGTCTACATCCATCATCTTTCATTAAGTCAGCAAAAGGAAAGAAGTCTATTTTCCTTACCTTTTCTCTGAGGAAATCAAGCTTGATCATTGTAATTACCCAGGTTCTCTCAGTTTCAGCGTATTATTGCAACTTATATTGTTGCAATCATTATTTATTCCTGACATCTATTAGCACCAGCTGTTAGGACTACCCCCTTCTCCTCCAATCCACTCTTCCCTGAATCATTGAGTAATGTGAGCCACCTGGTCCCCCCACTGGCACAAGGACCCTCTCTCTGCTTGTGCCCCAATGGTCCATGCTCTAGGGGAAACTCTGGTTCTATCACATCTTCCTGAGATTGGCATGTTCTTTTCTGTATCCATCTTTACATAACTGCTAGTTGCCATGGTATTCTGTGCAAACAGACCCTCTTGTTCTGCTGTGGTTCTGCCCATGAAGTCAGGTGTGCCCCAGAATTGATTATTTGGGGCAAGGTGCTAATGGTTTGGTTTATTGACTCCCTCCCTCTACCTGGCAGGCCCCTGCACTATGAGGGTGACTAAGAGGCCCTGGGAGGAACCATTCCTGATTGTGACAAATGAATCACCTGCCTCCCACTTGGGCCCTGAGAGAGGTGGGTGTTGGAAAGGAAGGATGTCAATCAAAGCTTCAGGAAAAGCAGGGTGCTGGAGTGGATTGCCTCCTCAATTTGCAGAAGGATTACAGAATAAACAGAAGCAGTAGAAAAGCTTCTGGTCTTCAGTCTAGCCCCCGGAGAAAAGAGGATGGGGGAGCACATTCCTGGTTTGGGTTTCCAGGTGGGGGGCTCTGGCTGTGACTGCTGTATCTAAGGTCACTGCATTGGTTAGTTTAGGGCATTGAGGTACTGCAATGGTGGGGCACTTGGCCTGGAATTAGAAGGACCTGAGTTCAGAACTAGACTCAGATGTTCGTTGTGTGACCCTGAGCAAGTCACTTAACTCTTAGTTTGCCTTAGTTTTCTTAACTGTAAAATGAGAAGGAAATGGCAAACCACTTTAGTATTTTTGTTGAGAAAATTCCAAGTGGGGTGTCATGGAGGAGAAATGATTGAATATGAACAAGTAGGTTGATTTTATTTAATGATTCTTTCTTTGTTACAAGGGAAGGATTATGGGAATGGGGTGAGATGGGGTAGAGTATCCAGAGAAGGTTGGGATACTTTAAAAAAAAGGGTGTCAATAAAACTTATTCATCAAACACCTAGTCTTAGGACTCTGTGCCAAATTACAAAGTTAGTGAAGCTTTTGATACCTCCTCTCCTCCCTTTGCAACTTCCCCCATTACTCCCTCCCCCAAAGGCCCCCATTCTATCCCAGGATATTCTTCCCCCCAGCAGAAGAACAGTAAGGACCAGGCAATGAGGATTAAGTGATTTGCCCAGAGTCATACAGATAGGAAGTGTCTGAGGCAAAATTTGAACCCAGGTCCTCCTTTTTCTTGGCCTGGTGCTCTATCCACTAAGCCACCTAGCTCCCCCTACCCAGAAACTTTGATCTTAGGATACTTTTTTGTCTAAGAACAGGAAAGAACCACAGAAGATGGAGAAGCGGCTAGGAGTTACATGAAGGCTAGGGGGGAGACAGGGCTACCATACTCCTCCTTCCCCAGACTCTCAGGCAGCTTGACATACACAGCTCATAGATATCCTAGTCAGAAAGTGAGAGATGGAGGCACGTGTTCCCTTGGAAGGGGACCAAGTCCTGGATCAGTAGCCAATTGCAAGCCCATGAGTCATGGCTTCTTTTCCATCAGCATCCACTGAGGAGTCTTTCCCTCATTATACTGCATAAGCCTCTGCTCACACATGGCCAGAAGTGGCCTCCCCTAAAGCTTCCACAAGACTGAATGGAAGTAGGCTGAGAATACTACACCAGAGCCAGGGACAAATGCCTCAGCTCCAAGTCTATTCGGACCTCCCCTGGACCACGCTGTTTCCTGTTCTCCTCACTCCCCCTCCTAAACTCCAGTTTGTTCTCCCATTCTCGTTTCTTCTTATAGCTGCTCTTCACAAATATGTTTAATTTCTATATTTAGTTCCTTTTTCAAAAGGCACATTTGTAAGGAAGAGGCTGCTCTGACTCTCAGTTAGATCCAAGAGCTGGAGAATGATTCAGGAATCCTGATTGATAGGCGGCTTGGGCTGCAGAGAGCAGTGGGGCACTCAGTGGCACGTGGGCCATTCCCGAGCTGATGTAGGGAGGAAAGCAGGCTCTGGGGCTTTCTGGCCCCCCTCTCTAAGGCTTCCTTAGGCTTGATACTTGATTTGTCACCACTCTCCAGTCCTTCTCCTGAACTCCTCAGAGTAAGCGAGCTGGACTGATGCTCCCATCAGTCTTCTTGATTGCAAGGAAAACTTCTTTACTCCAGATCAAAGATATTCTAAGGGATGAGGTCTGACTGTGTCACTTCAGTGCTCCAAACCTTCCATGGCTTTCTATTGCCTTTAGAAAAATATAATCTTTTACTTGGTATGTTAAGCCTTTTGCAACCTGTTCCCAACTTCATTTCCCCACCTCTGCATTATATCATAATTATATTATGTTATGTTATGTTATATCATATCCTTTTGTCCCTCTTTTGGCTAAACTGAATGACTACTTCTTCCCTAATCTTGTCCCACATTCTTTTCTTCCTTCCTTCCTTCCTTCCTTCCTTCCTTCCTTCCTTCCTTCCTTCCTTCCTTCCTTCCTTCCTTCCTTCCTTCCTTCCTTCCTTCCTTCCTTTCTTTTTGAAATGAACACATTCAATTTATTAAACTTTGAAAGAAAAAGCAAGTTGTACACGTTGAGACTGGTGGTTTCATAGACAATCCTCTTTTTTTCTGTTCTTCTTTGTAAATAGAAATGATCCTTGGGTCTTGGGGGTACAGTGGATAAAGTAATGGACCTGGAGTCAGGGAGGTCTGAATTCAAATCTGGCCTCAGATATTTACTAGTTGTCTGACCTTGGGTTAAGTCAATACATTTTTTGTTTTCCTCAGTTGCCTCAAGTGTAAAATGGGAACAATGATGATAATACCTAACACCCACTGTTGTTGGGAAGATCAAATAAGATAATTTGTTTTCAGTTTGGCATCTTTGTCTCAAGAAATCTGATTTCTTCTTCTGTTTGCAATCTCCTGCTTCCAAGTCCAGACTTCTCTCCAAACATGTGAACAAGATGGTGGTCAGCTTCTGTTCTTAATGCAGCCTGAACTCTGAAATTAGACTATCCCCTCTGCCACATCTCTCTCTCTCTCTCTCTCTCTCTCTCTCTCTCTCTCTCTCTCTCTCTCTCTCTCTCTCTCTCTCTCTCTCTCTCTCTCTCTCTCTCTCTTTCCCCTACTACTTATTTAATTCTTTCCTGCTCCAGTCCCCCATACTCTCCAACTACCTGCTCCCTGTCATTGTAAACATTATTTTCTTTTGTTCTGTATGAATTCATACAAATCTTTGCAAGTTTCTCTGAATTTCTCTCATTCATAATTAAAAAAAAGTTTTCCTTCTTAGAAGCAATACTAAGTATAGGTTCCAAGGAAGAAGAGCAGTCAGAGCTAAGCAAAGGGACTTAAGGGTCACACAGCTAGGAAGTGTCTGAGGTCAAATTTGAACCCAGAACCTTGCATCTCCAAGTCTAGTACTATCCACTGAGCCTGTCCCTATTCAACATTTCTTACTGCACAACAATGTTCCATTTTATTCCTATACCATTTCCCAACCATTTCCAATTCAACGAGCACCCACTTTGTTTCTAGTTCTTTGTCATCATAAAACAAAAAAGAGAGCTGCTATGAACATTTTGGCATATATTGGACTTTGTTTCTGTCTTTAACTTCCTTGGGCCAATTCCCTGATTTTATGGATAAGATAATGGGCCCAGGGAGGCTAAGTGATGTCCAAAATTACAGATCTGATCAGAGAGTGTCACTTTTATTGAATGGAAGTGGAAATGTTTGTTGAAACCTGAGACTAGAAGACAGGCTTCCCAATTATTCCTTTCATCACCTCCTACTGATGTAATATTAAATGTCACATATTGTAAAAACTGTAATTTAACAGTGAAAAGTTAGGCAGATAGTACATTGGATAGACTGTTGGACCTGGAGTCAAAAAGACCTGAATTGGAATCCTACCACAGAAACTTACTAGCTGGGAAACCCAGAGCAAGTCACTTAACCTCAGGCTGCCTCAGTTTCCTTGTTTATAAAATGGAAATAATAATAGCACCTATATTCTAAGGTTCTTATGAGAATTAAATAACAAAGCAAAATGCTTTGCAAACCTTAAAGTACACGTAAATGTTAGCTACTGTTTAAGAGTTTCATGTTTTAAAATACACTGCTTTGTCAATTTGGTTGCAAATTACTTTCATGAATTCAATTGTTTTCTTTATGAGATTGGTTTCTAACCCAGATCTCAAGCTTTGATTATTCTTTTCTCCAGTCTACATTTTCATCTGCTTCCAAGACACCTCTGTTGGAAGAGCCTATGATTATCATTCATACTCATTGTTCTGAAATGGAACTCGCCCTCTTTTTCTTTAAGATGACTCCCCTTTCCCCAATGTCCTTTTTCTGTTCTCCCAGGATTCTGTTAGCTGTTCCCTTTCTTTTTCATCCCTTAGACCGCCATCCTGCTTCAGGGCTTCATCATCATACATCTGCATCGCTGTAGTCACCTCCTAGATATTCCCTGGGCTGGAAATCCCTCCTCTCACCAATTAGTTGTAAAACTGCTTCTTCCTTAAATACTCCTTTAAAAAACCAAACAGGTTTCTTGTTATTTCCTGAGTCAAATATGAACTCCTCTATCTGACTTCCATGTGACTCAGTAAGCTTGGCACAGGCTACTTAAGCAGCCATTGCTTCTCTATGCTCCCTAACATGCCACCTCCTCTCCATCTAGCCAGTTATTGGTCATCTTTCTCCCTGTTCCCCCCCACACACACACACACATTCAGCCCCCACGCTTTCTCTGTGCTGATTATTCCCTCCACCTGGAAACCTGCAGCTTAATCTAAATCCTGCTTTAGGCAAACTCCTTTATGGGGAAAACGAGTCTCATAAATCTTTATATCCTCTATGGTGACTAGTATAGTGCCGTGCATGGAAAAGCCAATTCATAGATCATGAATGAATTAATCCCATCCTCCAGGGTCCATACCAAATCCCATCTCATCCCTGAAACCTGTCTCAGCTCCTCTAATCCATGTTCATCTCTTCTCTCTCTAAATTTAGAGGGAAGCTGGCAGGATTTAGCCCTTAATTATTCTCCAGTTGTTTCCCTGCATTCATTTGTCTTGCCATATTTCTTTTGAGCTTCTTGGTGTCAGAGGCTTTGTCTTATACTTCTGTTTTATTGTCCACAAGTGCTTCACATTGTACTAGGCCTAGAGGAGTACTCAGTGTGATAGTGGGCACTTCAGGGGCTCATGTGGTGCTAAAAAGTGGTGAAAGGCAAAAAGTCAGACAGAAATAAAGGAGAAGGCTTTCAGATTCAATAGAAAGATTCCAAACCAGAGTCTGAGAATTGAACAGCTCAGCAGGATATGAAAAAGGCAGAAGAAATGGTGAACATGCCTCTTGGACACAGGTTGTATTCCTGCCTTTGCCCTTATCCACTCATCTACATCAGACCCCAGTAGGAGTCTGGGAAGTGTAATTGCTGAATTGTAACTGATCACCATAAACCAACAAAGAGTCCTTGGCTAAGGGAGCTGGACTTGAAGACCGAAGGATTGATGAAAGAGTCCTTCAGTCTCCTACTTAAAGGTGACCAAGCCCAGAGCTGAGATTCTGAAGGGGGTGAAAGGGCAGTGTCATGGTCTAGCAGAAAGGGCGCTGTAGCACCCAGCCTAGCCCATGGTTGAAGGTAGTGAAAGATTTCACTACGGATCTAATATTGAGCCCACAGAATCCAAAACAGACCAACTTGTCCGGATGACAGTCCCTGAGAAGTGTGGCCAAGTAACCTGGCCAACGGGGTCTGGCATCAGCTCCTCAGTGGCAGAATGACCTTCCCACTTCTGTCCAGCTGCAGGAGGTCTTAAGGGGCTGAGTGATCCATCTGGCCCAGCCTAGCAACAAGCATGCCCAGTGATCCAGAAACCTGCTCAGTTCAGTGTAGCTGTTAGTCAATAAATTTTTTATTAAGCTCCTACTCTGCATCAGCACTGTGAAAAGCCAGTCCTTCACTTTAAAGAGCATTCTATTGTGGTGAAGACAACAATTCAAAAAGAATTTGAAAAGCAGAGCAGGTGGGAGGCTGGGGCAAAATGGAGAAGAGCAGAAAAGTGCTTCCAGGTTGGAAATGAAGATAAATGGCCAGGGCTCTCTCCTTAAATGGAGATCCTAGGGAGAGCTCTTTACCCTCCAATCAGAGGAAGGGCTGATGAGGGCAGAGGATACTGATAAGGTATGAATTCCAGGGCCAAAATGATCTTCCAGGTTTCCCTTCTTAAATGGAGATTTTGGGAAGAGCTCTCTACCTTATAATAAGAGAAAGGGGCCTCAAGAGCTGATTGACCCCTATAGCCAACATACTACACCCGAGGAACCAATCCACTTGGGGAGAGGATCCAGCCATTCATCAGAAACATCACAACCCACCACCAATTTATGAGCAACCTCTGGATAGTGGAACCTTGCAGTCTAGAGTTGTGAGTTGTATTGGTCATGTGTGTTACCAAAAAATGTATCTCACTACCATTTCCCTTTAAATTACATACACATCTTTTCTCTCCCCACCTTTCAGGCTCTGTATTTATGGAAGAGTCCTTTACTTTTGGGAAAATACTTTGTAACCATTTCCCTTATAATACCATTTGAGTAAATGCCATTTCTAAAGAACATTAGCTGATTGTTAAAAGGGAATCACACCAGTTGGGGCTCAGGAGCTAGTTTTAGAAGGATTGCTTCTCATAGGGTTATGTATCACCAGTCCTAGTGCAGTTTGGGGGAAGTGAACTTCAAAGAGGTGTTACAGTCCACACATCTTTTCTCCCTCTAAATTAATAGTGTGCCCCCACAAAGTTTAGCCCTTAATTATTTTCCAATTGTTTTCTGTGTTCAATTCACCTTCCAGATAGATTATAAGATTCTTACTAGAAAAGGCTTTGATACTTCTTTTGTTTTGCCTATAAATTTCTAGCTTTGTGCTCAGCCTATGGGAGATAGCTAATAAAACACTTAACTGATGGGTTGCAGTGAATTCTCTATAATCAATAATCTAGTATGATTGTCTTCTTTAGTCTTGGCTCGTGTTAACAGCCACTCTCAATAATGGAAGTACCTGGCTGTCTATAATAGAGATACTTGATCTATGTTGTTTACACCGTGAGAAATAATTATCTCATCAACTCCCCTAATGTCTCCACACCTTCAAATGGTATGTGGCAGGTGTTGAATTGTTATTCCTAGAATGAAGGAGGCAGAAATGACACGGCTAACTTATCAACTAAGACTGAAACCACCAGCGAAGATTAGAATGGAAGGTTGATAGGAAGAAGGAAAGCTTTTACTTGTTAAAAACAGATCTATTGCTAATCAGCAGGGATGGGAATGGAAGTATGCAGAGCACAGCGACAATCTAATGGGTCTGGGTAACATTAGACTAATGTATCTAAATGAACATGTGATAGGGCAGAATGCAGAAATTAAAATATGAGTCTTTCCAGATGGATCTCTATTAATTCATCCAGTTAAGTGCTTGCTTCATTTTTTTATTCTGCTGCTGATGAGAAGGATATTAAATAAAGAACAGCTCTTCCGCTAAATGTACAGATACTTCTTTTTCTCCCTTGAGTATTTTTACACACACAAATATTTCAAGAAGAAAATAAAGAATAATGGTTCCCATTCAAAATCACTCTCCCTCCTCCCCTTTTTTCTAATGATTTGATACAGTCACTACTGCTGCCCACAGAGAATTTTTAAAAAACAGAATGTGCTTTGTTTTTTTTTCCCCAAGGGAGAAGAAAAGATTAAATTAAAATAGCATCCAATCTCCTTTTAAAAGAGTAAAATTAAAAAATTAAAAAAGAGTAAAATAGCTAATCAGCATTCATTCCTTCACCTCTATCCCATTGTTCTTGTCCCTCTTTATTTCTTTCTCACTTCTACCTCCTCTTGGCTGGAGATACAAGGCTGTTGATTCCTTCTATACGAGGAGAAGATTCAAACAGTGAGATGGGACCACAGAAGATGTCAGATTCTTTTCCCCTCCGACCAAAAGTTCTTATATCAAAACCTAAAACGTGAAAGGAAAGGAAGTCCTCCATCATCTTTTAATCAATTTGTAGATTCTCTCCCTTTTGTCTATCTCCAAAAACACATACTGCCTTTTCTCCTAAGTACTAAAGAATTGCTGGAGCAAGGGAGATATGAGAGTAGGTCTAGATTTTACATCACTTTCAATTAACTCTGACTCTGAAAGCTATGTGCCTCAGATTGAATCACTATTCTTTAGTAACTGAAGATGAGTATCTCAAAAATTAATGAATGCTGCTGAGGTTAAGAAGATCTGGGCTTTTATGCTTCAGTAATCTTATTATTAGTTTTACTTTGAATATTTTAAGAGTCAAAGGAGGAAATTATGCATGTAAATATGGTAGATTTCTGAAGTAGCATAGTTGAAAGAGTTGATAGACCAGAAATCGTTTGATATTTTTCATCATTTATCAATTCATCAAATGTTTATAAGGTGCTTATTCTATTTTATGCATTGTATTAAGCATGGCAGAGAATAAAGAAAAAGAAAAAGATATTCTTAGAGAGTGAACAATCTAGTTCTGTTTCTCCTCTAATTATTCCTTCTACCAGTGGATAAGGATGAGAGTTCAGAACCTTCCAATTCAAGGAGGCAACCCACCTCTTGGTGGAGGTGGGAGGTCCATACATTTTACATATTGCACATGATTTTGGACTTTCTTGATCAATTATGTTGATTTTTTTCTCTCTAAAACACCCCACTATTTGTCATATGTGATGGCACTAAGGAAAGGAAAGGCTATATGGGATACCATGGCTATATAAAAAAACTGAAAACATATTTTTTTTTAATTTGAGGAATATGAGTGAAAGATTTCTTGAATTCAGTTCTCATTTCTAGCATCCCATCCCCAGGGTCTTGGTGTCTTTTTTTAAAATTTAAATTAAATTATTTAGTCAATTTATAACATTATTTCTTGGTTACAAGAATCCTATTTTTTCCCTCCCTCCCCTACTCCCACCCTTCCTGTAGCTGACACGCAATTTCACTGGGTATTACACGTGTCCTTGATCAGAACCCATTTCCATGTTGTTGGTGTTTACACTAGGATGTTCATTTAGGGTCTACATCCCTAACCATATCCCCCTCAACCCATGTAATCAAGCAGCTGTTTTTCTTCTGTGTTTTTACTCCCACAGTTTTCCTCTGAATGTAGATAGTGTTCTTTCTTGTAGATCCCTCCAAGTTGTTCAGGATCACTGCATTGCCACTAATGGAGAAGTCCATTACATTCAATTGTACCACAGTGTATCAGTCTCTGTGTACAATGTTCTCCTGGCTCTGCTCCTTTCACTCTGCATCAATTCCTGGAGGTTGTTCCAGTCTCCGTGGAATTCCTCCACTTTATTATTCCTCTTAGCACAATAGTATTCCATCACCAACATATAACACAATTTGTTCAGCCACTCCCCAATTGAAGGGCATCCCCTCGTTTTCCAACTTTTTGCCACCACAAAGAGCGCAGCTATGAGTATTCATCTTTTTTTTAACCCTTATCTTCTGTCTTAGAATCAATACTGTGTATTGGTTCCAAGGCAGAAGAGTTGTAAGGGCTAGGCAGTGGGGATTAAGTGACTTGCCCAGGGTCACACAGCTAGGAAGTATCTGAGGCCAGAATTGAGTCTTAGTGTCTTGATCAGCCATCTTCCAGATTCCTTATGGTGCATTAAGATATGTGGAGACCAGGAGGTCCTTGGAAGAGAAATTTGCTCTCTCATAAACTGAGCAAACACACATGTCCTTCCTGGATCTTGACAGAAGGAGAATTCTAGTCACTTCTCTGCTTCTAGAATGTCCATAAACTTTTTATTTAAAAATTTGCTCAAGAATTTCTCTGTTATTTTCTCATATTAAGTGCATTGGTCTATAGTTTGTGGAAACCATCTTTTCATTTCTGAAAATCAAGATTCTGCCCATCTCCAATCTTCTGGCCTCTCTCTTGTTCTCTATGATTCCTTAGAAACATTAAACATGACCTCTAATAAGTATGGTCACATTTGTAAATTCTTTCAGGGGTCTAATTTATCTTTTCAAATGCCTCAGATCATTCTTGGCTTTAGACTTCCTGACATTATTTTTATGGGTCCATGTTCATTCATATTAAGCTCTGAGAATGGAGTAGTAAGGAACTCTGGATAGAAATATTGTTTCCATTACCATAGTAGTTGTGTGACCTTGGGCAAGTCATTTGTCCTCATCTGGACCAGATAATCTCTTGATTCTCTTCCAGTTTTAATAGTCTATGATTCTAAGCTGCCTTTTTAAAAAAATCCTTGT
Source organism: Monodelphis domestica (assembly GCF_027887165.1). NCBI lineage: Eukaryota > Metazoa > Chordata > Mammalia > Didelphimorphia > Didelphidae > Monodelphis > Monodelphis domestica. The sequence continues at coordinate 210,819,767 of NC_077232.1, forward strand.
TGAGGTATTTACTCTGGTCTAATCTTTTATGGACAACCTTTCAAAATCTCAATTCTTCAGAAAGTCCCCAGAAAATACAATAGATTTTTTTCATTCCTCCTTTCACCTTTTCTTCCTTATTTGGATGACTTGTGACTATGATTTAGTACAATGATTCTCAAACTTTTTGGCTTCAGGACCCTTTTAGACTCTTAAAATTTTTTTGAGGACCCTTTGAAGAGCTTTTGTTTATGTTGGACATGTGAAATTTGAGGTGTAGGAGGAGGGACATTCAGTCCTCCCAGTAGATGATTGAAATAGAATGAGTGTCAAAACTCAAAGGGACCTTAGTGACTATCTATTCCAACTTCTTTACTTTATAGATTAAGAAGCCAGTGCCCCAGGAGATTAATTGACTTATCTTAAGTTACACACTCAGGTATGCTGACTCTCCTTTTAGCATCCTTTCCATTATTCCAATAAAGATGAGCTTGTGAAATGGCAGCGTTACAGATGCAGATTGGGGAATCACCTTTAAAGAAGTGATAATTGAACCAGTGCATGAGATTGCAAAGGCAAAGAAAGGGGGGAAAGAAGGGAAGAGAAGAGAATAGAGACAAGATTTGTAAACAGAACAATCTCAAATTCTGATACTTTAGTGTTAATGACCTAAAGCTCACATTTTGGGAATAGAAAAATAGCTAATTAAAACACAGAGCTCAGTAAATGATTCTTAGGTGTGGAGTATAGCTATAATGCATCGACTGGTGAAATAAGTAGGAAAATGGGTGAAGTTTTTGTGGTCTGAAGCCTCAGCCTTGGATCATTCCCACCATTCATCACCTTCATTCCCATATGCATGTTGCTGAATGAAAGTGGAGAAAATCACTCAAACATTCTGCCTCAGTCCACTACAAGTTTATGTTGTATAACATCAACTGGACCCTCACTGTTGGTAGGCAATCCTACTCTTCCTCTATTATCAACTCACTATCCCACACTCCACATTGGCTCTTCCAAACTTATTCATCTCTCCTCAAACCTCACACGGCTCCTCTTCTCCCTATTCTTTCAGCTGAGAATGTTAGGAATTTTACAGAAAAAAAATCTGAGGTCATTTGTCATGAAGTCCCTCTCTTCCCTTCTTCCTTATTTCCTATCACTCACATGCCTCCACTTTCTCTTCCTTCACCCATCTTACATGAAAAAGAGACTGCATTATTCTTTTCCTTCCTTCCTTCCTTCCTTCCTTCCTTCCTTCCTTCCTTCCTTCCTTCCTTCCTTCCTTCCTTCCTTCCTTCCTTCCTAGTATCAATTTTAAGACAGAAGAGCTGCAAGGGCTAGGCAATCAAGATTCACTCTGAGTCACATATGTAGGAAGTGTCTAAGGCCAGATTTGAACCTATGTCTTCTTGATTCCAGGCCTGGCACTCTATCCACTGTGCTACCTAGTTGCCCCATAGCTGTACACCTTAATAGGGCTACCCTCTACTTGTTCAAGTGATCCCATCCCATTCTGTTTCCTCCAGATTGACCCCTCCATCATCCCTGTTTTTTCATTTTTTTTCAGTTTCTCCCTTTCTTTGGCTCATTTCCTACTGCATACAAACATTCTCATGTTTCCCCCATCCTGAAAAGCAAACAAACCAAAACTCTCACTTGATCTTTCTATCTGTGCTAACCCAGCTCTGGAGCTTTTTGTAGCTAAACTCCTTTAAAAGGTCACCTATAATAGATACTTCCACTTTCTTTCTACTCATAGCCTCTAACGCTTTACAATCCAGCTTCCAATTTTATCATCCTATTGAAACTGCTCTCTCCAAAGTTATAACGATCACTTAGTGGCCAAATTCAATGGCCTTTTCTCAGTCCTCATTCTTGACCTTTCAGCTACCTTTCATACTATTGATCACTCCTTAATACTCTTGTCTCTCTTGGGACACCACCTCCTGTTTTTCCTCTTCCCTATCTGATTGCTCCTTCTGCGTGTTCTTTGCTGGATCCTCCTGCAGATCACATTCTTTAATCATAGGTGTCCCTCAGGGATCTCTCCTGGTCCCTCTTTTCTTCTCTCTCTATACTACTTCACTTGGTGATCTTATCAGCTCCATTGGATTTAATCCCCATCTCTGTGTTGATGATTCTCAAATTTATCTTTCCTCTCCTAATCTCTCTGCTGACTTCTTTCCTTCCTGACACATCTTAAACTCAAAAAGTCCCAAACTGAGCTCATTATCTTTTCCCCTAAAGCCTCCCTATTACTGTGAGGGCCAGACCATCCTCCTGGTCTCTCAGTCTCAGAATATAGAAGTCATCCTGAATTCTTCACTAGCTCTTGTCACCTCCTTCCCCTATCCAAGCTATTGTCAAAACCTTTCAATTTCATTTTATGGACATCTGTCCAACATACCCACTTCTGTCTTCTGACGCTGCCACCATATTAGTTCAGACCAGCATCATCTCATACCTGGTCTACTGCAGTAACCGGTTGGTGGGTCTGCTTGCCTCAGATCCCCACCCCCCACTCCAATCTATCCTCCATTTAGTCACTAATGCGATTTTCCTCAAGTGTAGGTCCAATCATACTATGCCTCTACTTAATAAATGTCAGTGGCTTTCACATTGACTCCAGGAGCAAATAGAAATTGCTCTGTTTGGTACTCAAAACCCTTCATAACCTAGACCTCTCCTTCCTTTCTAGTCTTCTTACAACTTACTACCTAGTAATTTTTCTTTGATCCAGTGACACTAGCCTCCTGGTTGCTCCATAAACAAGATATACTTAATCTTTTAGCTTGAGCATTCTCTCTGGCTTATCTCCCATGCTTGGACTATTCTCCTTCTCCCTATTTGATTACTGATCTCCTTGAATTCCTTTAAGTCCCAACTGAAATTGCACCTTCTACAGGAAGCCCTCCCCAGCCCTTCTTAATTCTAGTGCCATCCTTCTATTCATTATTTCCTATCCTGTATCTAGCTTGTGTTGCATATCTGTCATCTATCTATCTATCTGTCTGTCTGTCTGTCTGTCTGTCGATTTAGCTATCTGTCTGTCGATTTATCTATCTGTCTGTCTGTCTGTCTATCTATCTATCTGTCTGTCTGTCTGTCTCTGTCGATTTATCTATCTGTCTGTTGATCTATCTATCTATCTATCTATCTATCTATCTATCTATCTATCTTTCTATCTTTCTATCTGCCTGTCTATTCATCCATCCATCCATCCAGCCATCCATCCATCCATCCATCCATCCATCCATCCAACCATCCAATCTATCTATCTTTGTATGTTGCCTTCCCCATTAGATTGTAAACTCTTTAAAGGTAGGGACTGTTTTTGCCCCAGCACTTAGCACATAGTATAGGCATATAGTAAAGGCACCTAATACATCTCGATTGATTGATTGATTGATCTGGACAAAAGTTACCAGTCATTCATCCTAACGCCAGAGAGAGAGTCATTATCAGACTGCAAAGTAGTCTTTATTTCTTTGCCATCCTTTCACCTACCTTTCTGAGACCCTCTTGGTTTTTTCTGGTACCCTTCTGCAGCACTTTCTTCCCAGGCCTGCTATACTATAAGGTATTCTTATCCTTTTTTCTTTATTTCTAGCTCATTAAAATTTCCATTTCCTCATTTTGTCCATCTTATCTTGTTATTAAGAAGTGAGGGACAGGACTAGAAAGGGTGAAGGTTACTTATTCACATTACTATGTAAATGTCTGACTATGTAAATGTCTGGTTGTTTTTAAAATCAAGATTATACTTGTTAAACTTAAATTAACATCTTGATGGAAGAATTTTGGCAATAAAGTAGAGAATTTCATGAATTGTGATGGAGAATTTTCCTTTCTTGGCCCTATCACACAGCATACTGTGAACCTTAAAAATTCTCAGACCCTACTTCATAAGGTTTGGTTAAGACCATTCCCCACTTTAAACAATGGAGGAACTTAGATCAGGAATGTGAAGACCTGTACTCCACGCCTACTTAAGCCTGCTTTAGGGAAGAAACTCCTTGCTGAAAAATGAAAAAGTACTTAAACCCATACTTATAGTAAGACAAAAGTTCTTAAGCTGTGTCTATTTTTAGATCTAATACAAAAGGGTGCTAAGTATCTTTAAAGGTCAGGCAACTTGTGAATTTATAAGGAGCAAAGAGGTGAGAACTTACTCAGAGGTTTTCTGGTGTGAACTTAATAAAAAATTTAAGCCTTCTTAGGTGTGAATTAAGAATGGTCTGTCCTTTGGAAAACATCTACTGTGATTGGTAGATGTGAGAACTTAGGGGAGGTGACATAGGAGAAAATTCCCTGAGCTGAGTCTCAGGACAGTCTCAGGGAGGCTGACTCTTGCTGGAGCTCCCTCTGAGGAGACTGTCCCTCTGGACCCTCTCTCTCTCGGGAACTGTCTCTGAGATTTTGTGGTGAGTGGATAAAGGACTGACTGATCTTCCTCTTAGAGCTTGGGCCTGGGTTGGCCAGGGCTGGCCTGGGCCGGCCTATCCTTTTCTCATTATTTCCTTTTTTTTCTCTCTCTCCTTTTCTTTAATTCCTCATTTGTATTAATTAAAATCTCTATAAAACTCAGATGACTTGGATATATTTAATAATTGGGAATTTTTCCCTGGTGATCACCTTATATTTGATTTAAAAACAAGACACTGTCTTGAAACCATATTTTCTGCGGTCACAATTTAAGCCAAAACACTGTTTTAACTGCCACAGTTTATGTCTTCCACTATTTTAATTATTACAATACATGTGAACAACCTCATAGTTTATAATTAAAAAGGTTTAGTGGAAGGGTCTGGAGTCAAAGATCTGGGTTGAACAATTATCTTTGTCACTTAACTAGCTCTGTTACCTTGGATAACTCACAATTACTCTGAAACTCAGTTTCTTCATTTGTAACTTGTCTGTTGTATTAGGTGACCTCTGAGTTTCTTTCCAGTGCTAAGCCCGTGATCCTAAGGCCTAGCAGGTTGGAAATTCAGGATTTCCCTATTTTTTCACCTTAGAATATAACAGGAATAATAAAATCTGAGGAAACCAACAGATCCTTGGTTGCCAGGTTGATCTTTTTTTAGCCACTAGGTGGAGCTGGTTAAATTCTTTATAGATATCAGAATACTTAAAACACGGAAGCAGTTGAAGGAGAATTTTGGCAGTTATGTGGTTAGGCAGATGGACACCTATTTATATACTATGGACTCCAGAATTCCATTTGTCTCTAATTATGCTAAAAAAATCCTTTATTCCAAAACACTATTTTGTATTTAAATAGTACCATTAGTGATAAATTGTTGTTAATGTTTTTGTTTTAAATCTAATTTTCAGGCCTGTATTTAATTATGTTTAACCACTCAATTTGGTGACAAGAAGATAATATAATTACTAGAAAGTTTTCTCCAAATGAAATCTTCTCTAAATACTCTTAGAAAAGACCTGCCTCATGAAGAGAAAAAGGCTGATTTCTTTGATCCTATTAATTTTCTCAATAGCAAAATCAGTATCAAGATCTTAACTACCATATTTTAAAAATACATGAATTCTTGCTTATTCATATGATTATAAAGCACATCTACATACTCTGTTGGGGGAGCTGACCAATTCAGCTTTGGAACTCCATTCTGATTTGAGTAGTTCAAACTCATTTAACTCATTATATCTGGACATCCTCAGACTTCACATCCTATCCAGCCAGCCAGTTAAGTCAAATCAATACTACGATTACTATTTGAAAGGGCAAGAAAAATGAATAGGACTGTGACTCCACAGATGAAATTTCCCTCCCTTGGCTACTATTTTCCTATGTGTGTTCTTTATGAGAATTTAAGCTTTTTTGAGGGCAGACATTGTCTTACTTTGATATTAGAAACTCAGGTACCTACTGCAGTGCCTTACATATGTCAAGTTCTTAATAAATTTTTTTCTATCATGGATTCAATAGTTCTATGGATGGTGTGATTAACTCTCATAGATTCATTGGGAATCTAGAAGACTTGTCTCAGAGGCTTCTTACTCCTAGGACAGTGATGAGCAACCTTTTGAGCTTGGTGTGTCAAAATTCACCAAAAAACCGAGCATAAGTCAGGTGGCGTGTCACTTTGAGAAAAAAAAAACATATTTTCACAATATTTATAGTTTAAATAACAAAAATGTATTATATAACTGTATTTAATAAACCAAAAACTAATTATTTAACTTACCTGCTTAGTGTAACAGTTAAAAGAGTGGTTGTCTTAAACTGTGACTGTGAAAATATGGTTTCAAGAGAGTGTCTTGATTTTATATTAAAAATAAAGTGGTCGCCATAGGAAAAAATTCCCAAATATGAAATATACCCAAGCCAGCTGGGTTTTATAGAGATTTTAATTAATACAAATTAAGGAATTAATAAAAGGGAGAGAGAGAGTAAGAAGAAATAATGAGAAAAGGGCTAAACCAGCCTAGGCTTAAGCCTTAAGAGAGAGATCAGTCAGTCTTTAATCCACTTACCACAAGATTTGTCCCAAGCAAGATTCTAGTGTTCAGAGAGAGACCCTCCAGTTTAGCTCAGGAAGCTCCACTTCAGCTTCCAAGGTTGCATTCATTTCAGCCACCAAGAGAGAGACCAGCCTCCAATTCAGCTCCAAAGCTGAATTACCTATTTCAGAGGCCTTCTGGCCTCTTTTTAAAGAGAATTTTCTCCTATGTCACCTCCCCTAAGTTTTCACATCTACCAATCACAGTAGACATTTTCATAGGACTGACAATTCTTAATTCACACCTGAGTAGACTAAACTTTTGAGTAATTCACACTTGAGTAGACTAAAACCTCACACCTCTTGCTAAGCTTTCTTGACCTTTTAGTGATTAATTTGACCTTCATAGGTACTTAGCACCTTTTTGTATTAGATCTAAAAACAGACCCAGCTTAAGGGTTTTAGCTTTACTTTAAGTATGGGTTAAGTACTTTTCATTGTTCAGTAAGGAGTTTACAACTTTATCTTCCCCTAAAGTATGTCTAAGTATGGGTGGAGTAATGTTAAGTTCTCACATACATTCCTAAGTACCTCCATTGTTTAAAATGGGGAATAGCCTTAACCAAATGTTCTAATGTAGAGTCTGAGAATTTTTAAGATTCACATTAGTGACTTCTTTGTTCATCTGTCAGTCAATTTCTTTTGTTGGTCTTGATATTCTGTGAGGTGCTGTGAACTAAGATAAGTGAGAGGGAGGGGGGATTCTTTAACTAACCTGTCTATTAGTGACTTTTTTGTTGCTGAATTTCATTATCTAAATCTTCAATTGAAGTTTGGTATTTTGTACACTTCAAGCCCAAGGAAGAGCTACTAACTTCATCTGTCAATCTGTTTCTTTTGTTGGTTTTGATGTTATTTAACTCTAAGAATAAAATCTCACAAAACTATACATAGAGGGAAAAATTGTAAGTAAAGTCATTGCAATATTTTTCAGGGTGCTAAAAGTGTCTGGTAATCCTCTATTGCATGTGGGCCAGAGCCTCACCCAGTCTTCTACCAGCCCTGCTCCACTCTTCCCTGCCCCTCCCCAGCTGGCTGACCCCAGGGGTGCATTGAGAATAGTGACTGCTGCCTGCCAGCCTGCCTACTCACCTGGCAACCCTCCTCCCCACCTGCCACTCACCCCAGCCCTCTCAGCCACATTTGGAGCGCCCTCTCTCCTACTCCACCGCCCCCCCCTCACCCTGGGGCAAGGCCATGGCCACAGCAGTGGGCACAGGAGGTTCCCTGGGTGGCTCCCAGCCTCAGGCACGCTAAATCTGCATGTGGCCATGTGTCATTGAAAATGACTACGCATGTCAGTGCTGACACATGTGTTATTGATTTGCCATCATGATCCTAGGAAGAGGATTTTTTCCCCTTTGGCAATATTATTACTAGAGTTGGTAATGATACCAATTCTCTCAACCCAGAGAAAATCACTAAAGACTGAATTATATGGATTCAACAAGTATAAATTAGGGTCAGACAATATATAAGGAACATTTCTGCAATATGTCTAGGTGACTGGAGCTTAAGACTCTGTAGCACTACAGAAAGAATGAAAGAAAGACGGACATGAGTTCATGATGCTATGGAAAGAGTACAGAACTTGAGTAGGAACCTGAGTTTGAATTGTGTCTCTGCCACTTACTCCTGTTCTTAATCACTAGCATTTATACATTATTTATATTATTTTATATTATTCATTTATATTTATTTAATTTTATGTTTTAAAATTTAATTTTTATATTCATAAATTTATTTTATATATTTTATTTATATTATTTATTTAACATTTATATTTTATATATTTATAAGTATATTATACATTATTTTTATTACTTATATTAGTAAAATTATATATCTTTATTATTTTATACATTTATAAATCTATGATAAGTTATTTACATTAGTAATACTATAAATTATAAATACATATTTGTATCATGACTTTCTATCTATCACTTATACTTTATATTATTTTATATATTGATATTAGAAATTATTTATATTATATTATTAATATTACAAAATGATAAATGTATATTTATATTATATGACTTTATTTATATTAAGCCTTTTAAAGTTTGTCAAGTGCTTTACAAAAATCATGTTATTTACCGCTGAAAAGCAACTGCTTGACTACAGGGTTGGAGGAGATAAGACTGAGGAGAGACTCTAAATGAACACTATATTGCAAACTCCAACAACAGGGAAATGGGTTCGAGTCAAGAACACATGTGATAACCAGTGGAATCATGCGTCGGCTATGGGAGAGGGAAAGGCGGGGGGGGGGGGGGGGGGGGGGAGGGGAGGGGAGGAAAAGAAAACGATCTTTGTTTCCAGTGAATAATGTATGAAAACGACCAAATAAAATAATATTAAAATTAAAAAAAAAATCATGTTATTTTATTGTCCCAATAACCCTGAGAGGAAGGTGCCATTATTATGTCTATTTTATAGTTGGCAAACTAAGGTAGGCAAGAGGTTGATTATTGGTTAAGGTTACATGGCTAGTAAATGTCCAAGGCCAGATTTGAGTTCAGATCTTCCTGGCTCCAGACCCAGTACTACCTACCTACCAAGTCCCTTTACATGGAACTCAGTTTCCTTACCAGTAAAATAAAGGAATTAGACTGTATCACTGTTAAGGTCTCTTCCTATTCTATATCTATGATTTTATAAACACTTGTAATGAAATGGCAGATGAGAAATGAGAGCTGGAATAAGAAAAAATGAGGAAAATTGATATTAATTATATTATTTATTTGTAATATTTTTCTGTGAAATAATTTTTCCCTTGGCCTCTCATGGTCAGGCCAAAACAGCATGATTTCAACCCCCCGAGCTATCAAAATGGGATGGGACTTTTTTTTTTTTATAAGACCTTGAAAGGATTAAACACAATACAGATCAGTCACTGATGAATTTGATCCATTTAAAAGTAAGGTGGGTTAGCCAACTTCCCCTGTTTTTTTTTTTTCCATATTTAAGTAAAGACCCACCTCCCTTGTGATGAGGTAATGAGGGAAGAGTTAAGGTCTCTAAGTCCACCTCCTCATTAGTTATTTTCTAATTAGAGAGGTCTTGGAATGTTTATTTATAAGGAACTTCCTGGTCTTTGATCATTGAGAGGATCATTGACCTATCAATTTATTGCTTAAATGCTATACTAATCAATACATTAATATTCTTACTCCCAACTCAGCCTCTTGAATATTTTTAATTTTAACAAAGGAGAAATGGAGAAAGATGCATCTAGTTCCCAGGAAGCATTGCTCTCTAGGACTGGGACTTCCATCACTCCATACCTTGTTAAAGATAGTGATAACATGGCATGGGGTTTTCATGATCTGGCCTAGGCCTTGTTGGTGGTGGTGAGAGCAAGGTTGAGGGTTTCTATGATTATGATTTCTGGACTGCAACCCAGTGTACCAGATGTTACTGCTGCCAGTAATGCCACCCTAACACCTTGAATGATGAGCCAACATACATAGGAGGGAAGAGTGGACTCATACCCTTCTGGAATTGGTGGAAGGAACTAGTAGTTTAGGGAAATAGGACATGAAAATATTTGCTACTTGATTTTAATTATATTCCATGTATACCATGTGTATTTTGTATTCCATAATTGTTTGCATATTGTTTCCTCTAATAGATTGTGAACTTTTTGAGAACAAGAGCTATCTTTTACCTTTCTTTGTATTTCCAGCCCTTAGCAAAGTACCTTGCACATAGTAGGCATTTAATAAATGTTGACTGATTGATGATGTTGCTATATTAGGGTCTCTTTGACTATTTGGGATTAAGAAAGATTCAGAGAATGCATATATGGATAATTTTGATTAGATGTTGGATTCAAATAGATCCTAGGAAAACAAAGATGGCAGTGGGTGTTACTCACATTCCTATTAGTCTTCTGTTGTAGTGTTGTCTTTAACCTTGCTACTAATCCACTGAGGGATTCTCTTTAATGCTGTTTTTCTTCCATTTCATTCAGGACGGACATCTTGGGGGAGATTGCTGATAAACATCATTGCAATAAATGATTTTCTGCTATGTCAACAGATTATTGTTCTCTGCCCTGACAGACCATTTTGGAATTCTACCTACTTTTTCTTGAGATTGAGTGAGGAAACTTTTGCCAAGATGCTAAAGAAAGGGCAAGAGATAGAGGCAACATATTATTTAGTGTTCAAGAAGAAAAGCTATTGAGATACTCTAAGATGGGGACCCTTCCATGAAACTATTAATTTTGCTGAGATAGTCTTAGAATACCAAATATTCTTGGTATGTGACACGGATAGGTTAATAAAAATATCCCCTCCTGTCTTTTTGAAGCACATTTAGCACTATTTTCTTTTTCTCCCAGAAAAAAAGAGAGCAAAATGAAGAGAAAATAATAATAAACTTTAATAAGAATTTTTAAAAGTTAAATAGGAGAAATAAGGGTATTCAACACTTTAGCTATTATGTGTCAAAGTCCTTTGCTGGGACCAAAAGGATTTTCTAGAAATTTTAGATAATCAATCAAAGCTGAAAGTAGTAGGCTCTTTTATTTAGCATGCTTTAGAGAAAGGGAAGGGTATCTGATTTAATTGTACTTCTACAAACCCTCTTTCATTTCATTCCCCATTTCTAGTGTTCTACCCACAATTTTGAGTGAGCAGATTTTCATATATATAACTGTCTGAAAAAAAATACTGGGACTCCATACAAATATATTGCTTTGTAGGTCACCACGGCCAAACAATTCGTCACCTATTGGCCAGGCTTCTGGGGACAATCTGTGACTAGGACTATTTAAAACCTTTTTAGGGGAATTTATCAGGCTTCTGTGAGAATATCTTCAAAATAACCACCAATGCCCCCATGCTATAGTAAATCATGGATTTAATACTTTACTGGAAATAACCACAGAATTGAATGAAAAAAAAAAGTGTCTGCCTATAAGTGATCTCACTCTTCTGAGAATGTCATATTCTTAAAGACCTCTTAGTGAAGGATATTTCTTTGCTCTCATGGTATGTTGTGGTCAGGAAAAATTGTTAGATTTTCTGGCTTACTCTTTTTTTGTCAAATAGTAAATAGCACCAGAGGGCTAGAATTAGAAGAGGCCAGAGAGATCATTTCATCCAATCCTTGAAAAAGAGAGTCTAAGGAATTTAAACAACTTGCATGCTACACATACTGGGTCAGAAAATGGAATTTAACTCCAAGTGCTCTGATTAGAGAGCCATTGTTCTTTCTACTATATCATAATATAGCATTATATGTATGATATATATAATATGCATACTATACAATAAATATTATACATTATATGCATTATTATATAATATATACATTATATATAACATAATATAATATGGTACTATATATAATCAGAGAAGTTATTAGGTAGGAAGGAGAAAGCATGCTATCTTCTTCCTACCTGAAAACTTCTCTTATTTGTTCTGCCCTTTCTCTGGAATTCCCTATCTCTAAACATCACTACTAGGAACACTGTACCTAGAAACTTCTAGTTATTTGACTGATAGATGATTCCCAGCCTTTGTTTTCAGGTATAGAAAACCAATTATACCCACCCAAGTAAGACTTCTCCCTTTCCTATGAAACACCTGAGAGATGCTGATTGAGGGATGGTTATGATTCATTAGCGCTTAGACCCTTGAGTCCTAGACCATCATGAATCCATTTTCTCAAATGGCCTAAAGGCCATTGTGGCTGGGGCACCCCAGTGATATCCTGATTCAATCATTTCTCAGATAAGTTTTGGAGGAATTGGAGAAATTAGGAAGTCCTGACTAAAGTTGTGACAGAGGCTAGGGGTCTATCCTAATTTAAAGGTATTAATTCTAGCCCCATTAGAGGAGATTAAGGAGTTTCTCTGTTTGGAAAAGTCTTTTTTTTTAGTTTTGTTTTTAAAAAGATTTTTATTGATAATTTTTGTTTTTACATAGCCTTCATTTCCCCCTGTGTCCTTCCCTTTTCCTCCTTCCAGAAGACCATTTCTCATAAAAAATGTTATTTTTTTCATAAAAGAGAAAAATTTCAGGAAAAGCAATTGACATGTTGAAAAACTCATGTATTTGCAATGACCATACCTATATATGGACTCCAACTTCAGCAAAACAGAGGGTGGAAATTTCTTCTTATATTGGAAGTATCTATCTTGACTCTAGTGTGAGAGCTGAATTTGGCTGTCTAGTACCCTTCTCTTGTATATATTGTCTTATGAGATGATAAGATCCTCTTTCCTCACCCCACATGTAGACTACTCTGTGGGATTGTATAGTCTGCATATGCACTAGCTACATCAACTTTCACTCTTCTCTGTTGCTGATTCATTTCTTTAAATTCTCTACATGGGTTCTAGGACAATCAAAGGATATGCTCTGATATTTCCTCAAAAAGTAATAGAAAATGTACAGTCTTATTAATCACTTAGCTGAATCCCCACCCTAGTTTATAAATAAACCAGTAAAATTTATGTTCTGGTAAACTCTTATTTCAATTTCCTCCCGTTTCCTTCTCAGTTTCATTGGCTAAACAATATCACTGTTACTGGCTTCACGATTTATTGACAATTTAACAAATAATATAAAGACATTTAAGTGTTCTAATAGTGTACCTGGTGGAAAAGATCCCTGTTAGAGCCACCTCTAACTATGAGTGACAACTGCTGACTCACTCCTTCCCAGAAACTGAAACCATGGCTTAATTCAGTTCTCTCAGGATGGCAGTCTCTCAAGAATTCCCTTCCAAGATATCTGTCTACAGCATATTTCCTCACAGGATAAGAGGCAAACTCAGTTCTTTCCTAAAGATCATACAGAACAGTCTCTCAGGAAAAAAGTTTTCTTAGTCCTTTCTTTCCATGCCTCATACAATCTCTCTACAGCCATGATAGTTAACTCTCTCCAGATTAACAGTTAAATAAATTCTAAGAGTTCATTCTCTCTTAAAAATACAGGATAGAGTCTCCATGGAAGAAACCATCCAACTTTCTCACGATTTCCAGCTTTTTTGTGCTTTCCCAAGTGACATAAGGCTTTTCCTTCTCCTAAAACATAGCAAAGAAAAGAACCTGTTGCTTTCAGGATTGATTGGCTTGCCTTTATTTTCTACAAAGTTCTTTTAGTCTCAGTAATGGACTTTAACACATAATAGTTAAAACATTTAATGCCCTTCTTGATTGTATTTTATCTAAATGACAGTGTATTCTTCTTCAGGGCAGAGACTATTTTGTTTTTACCTCTTTTTGTATTCCCAGTACCTGACTCATAGATACCTAATAAACATTTATTGATTCAATTATTTTTATGGAAATTTAGTGTCATTTCCCTTTTTTCTACCCTTAGAGATAGAAATGAATTGATTTCTCCCTTTGTTATAAATTAAGTCCATTTTCACAAAAAATTCTAAATGATTTCTTCTTTAGACCAAATCCTACCCCTCATTTTCTAATGTCATAATTATTTTAATGACTCTCCTCTGAGCTTCCCCTCAGTCTTCTCATATTTCCTTGAAGTTGGAATTGGACACAATATCTGAATGAAGTTCTGAATTTCATGGAATATCATAGAATTAGCTTTCAATTTCCACTTTTGGTACTATCATGCTTTCAGAGTCAGGTTTATTCAACAATGCAAAGATCCAGGACAACTCCAAAGGGCTGATGATGAAAAAGGTTCTTAGCTGCCACTCAAAGAACTGAGTCAGAATGCAGATTGAAGTACGCCATTCTTCACTTTATTTTCTCTATTAATTTTTCTCCCATGTAAGCAATATGTGTCTTCTTTCACATGATGAACATAGAAATATGTATCATATAATACATGTACAACTTATGTCATATTACCTGCCATGCTGGAAGGGGAAAAGACTAGGAAGGAGAAAACATGGATTGTAAAATATTAGAAAATAATTATTAACAGTTATGGACATGTAAAAAAAATAAAAAACAAACAAACAAACAAAACTGGATAGAATTTCTCCCAGAAAAAAGTCAGTTTATCCTTTAAGACCAGAGATGACAAGTTTTGACTAATAAGAACTGATATAGCCTTTCATTCTTACTCATTATTAAAGGGGGGGGGGAATCTACTCAAATATGTACTAGTAATTAAATTTCTTCTGTGGAGTTTTATTTGTTTTCAGTGTTTACTTTGCTATATGAGCTGTAAAATTCTGAAAATATGAAATTTGTCTTGTTAATACTGAATGTAGTTTTTTTATTTTTTAAATTTTTAAATTTTTTTGAAAATTTTATTTAGTCAATTTAGAATATTTTCCTTTGGCTACAAGAATCATGTTCTTTCCCTCACCTCTCCCGTAGCTGATGCACAATTCCACTGGGTTTTACATGTGTCCTTGATCAAAGCCTATTTCCATATTATTGATGTTTACACTAGGGTGATCATTTAGAGTCTACATCCCCAATCATATCCCCATCAACCCATGTGATCAAACAGTTGTTTTTCTTCTGTATTTCTACCCCCACAGTTTTTCCTCTGAATGTGGATAGTGTTCTTTCTCATAAATCCCTCTGAATTATTCTGGATCATTGCACTGCTACTAATGGAGAAGTCCATTAGCATTTGATTGTACCACAGTGTATCAGTCTCTGTATAGTATGTTCTCCTGGTTCTGCATCTTTTGCTCTGCATCAGTTCCTGGAGGTCTTTCTAGTTCACATGGAATTCCTTCAGTTCATTAATCCTTTGAGCACAATAGTATTCCATCACCAACATATACCACAATTTGTTCAGCCATTCCCCAATCGAAGGGCATCCCTCATTTTCCAATTTTTTTTTTTTGTGCCACTACAAAGAACACAGCTATGACTATTCTTGTACAAGTCTTTTTCCTTATTATCTCTTTGGGGTATAAACCCAGCAGTGGTATGGCTCCATCAAAGAGCAGACAGTCTTTTATCGCCCTTTGGGCATAGTTCCAAATTGCCTTCCAGAATGGTTCCATCAATGCATTAGTGTCCCAATTTTGCCACATTCTCTCCAACATTTATTACTTTCTTTTGCTGTCATTTTAGCCAATCTGCTGGATTGCTGGTACCTCAGGGTTGCTTTGATTTGCATATCTCTGATTATAAAGGTTTAGAACACTTTTTCATGTGCTAATTAATAGTTTTGATTTCTTTATCTGAAAATTGCCTATTCATGTCCCTTGTCCACTTATCAATTGGAGAATGGCTTGATTTTTTTGTACAATTGATTTAGCTCTTTGTAAATTTGAGTAATTAGACCCTTTTCAGAGGTTTTTGTTATGAAGATTTCCCCCCAATTTGTTGCTTCCCTTCTAATTTTGATTGCATTGGTTTTGTTTATACAAAACCTTTTTAATTTAATGTAATCAAAATTATTTATTTTACATTTTGTATTTTTTATAACTCTTGCTTGGTCTTAAAATCTTTCCTTTCTCAAAGATTTGACAAGTACACTATTCTGTGTGTGAATTTTAAAACTATCCCACCCTACTCAGACCATTCTTTAGAAGATTTGATTTAGATATTTCCTGATCAATAACAATAGAGATACTTGGAATAACAGAATCAGGTCTTGGAAACTCTACATTTCTCCTCCCTTCTTAGTTTAAAAGATTTGGAAGGTCTGCATCAAACTCAAGATTTAATTATCTAAGGAATGGCCTTCAACAGACACATGCAGAGCAAAGGACAGACCTCTGGGCTGTCCTAAGTCAAGCTAAGTCCTCATTGGAACAGATGAGACACAGAAAAGTGATGTAAAAACATCTATATAAGGTACGTCACTTCCTGTCTCTTCCTCTTTCCCTGGAGAAGCGACTGGCTGGCAGCGTGCTAGGCTTTCTGACATCTTGGGAGTGGTGGCAGTTATTTGTCTCGGTTTTGGCGGTGAGTTTTGTCCTTGACCTGATTCAGGTTCAGGCATCTCAGCTGATCCCCTTTTTGGAGTTCAGGTTGATTTATTCCTCCTTCACACTCCAAAACCTTACTTTCTAGATCTTCTAATCTTCCCACCCAGTACTAGCCAGGCGGGGGGAGAAATCCTTCAACTTCTCCTTCTCCCTTCTTCTTAATCTCCCCCACTGTCAATTAAATCACCATAAAATTTCCAGCTGACTTGGGTGTTCATTAGGATTTTATAAATTAAAATCCTTGGTGACCAAAAAATATTATTAAATTCAGTCTCAGCCATAATTTCTCCCTTTACATGTGTTCACCTAATTTACTTATAGTTTTGTTCTTTATTTTCAAGTTATTCACCCATTCTGAGTTTATGTTGTTGTAGGATGTGAGATGTTGATCCAAACCCAATCTCTCCCATACTGTCTTCCAATTTTCTCCATAGTTTTTGTCAAATAGTGGATTTTGTTCCCCAAAGCTGGGATCTTTGGGTTTATCATACATAGACTGTCTTACTGAGGTCACTTACCCCAAGTTTATTCCAATGATCCTCCTTTCTGTCTCTTAGTCAGTACCATATTGTTTTGATGACCACTGCTTTATATTATAGTTTGAGATCTGGTACTACTAGGCCACCTTCCTCCACATTTTTTTTATTATTTTCCTTGATATCTTTGATCTTTTGTTTTTCCAAATGAACTTTGTTATGTTTTATTCTAATTCAGTAAAAAGTTTTTTGGTAATTCGATGGGTATGGGCACTAAATAAGTAAGTAAGTTTGGGTAAGATTGTCATTTTTATTAAGTTAGCTCATCCTACCCATGAGAAATTAATATTTTTCCAATTATTTAGATCTAATTTTAATTGTGTGAAGTGTTTTGTAGTTGTGTTCATATAGTTTCTGTGTTTGTCTTGGCAGATAGATTCCTAAGTATTTAAAAAAATTTTTTTAAAACTCTTACCTTCTCTGTCTTGGAGTCAATACTGTGTATTGGCTCCAAGGCAGAAGAGCAGTAAGGGCTAGGCAATGGGGGTTAAGTGACTTGCCCAGAGTCACACAACTGGGAAGTGTCTGAGGCCAGATTTGAACCTAGGACCTCCTGTCTCTAGGCCTGGCTCTCAATCCACTGAGCAACCCAGATGCTCCTTCCTAAGTATTTTATATTGTCTAGGGCAATTTTAAATGGAATTTCTCTTTCTAATTCTTGTTGCTGAAATGGGTTAGAGATATATAGAAATGCTGATGACTTGTGTGGGTTTATTTTGTATCCTTCAACTTTGCTCAAGTTGTTGATTATTTCCACTAGTTTTTAGTTGATTCTCTAGGATTCTTTAAGTAGACCATCATATCATCTGCAAAGAGTGATAGCTTGGTCTCCTCTTTGCCTATTTTAATACTTTCTATTTCTTTTTCTTCTCTAATTGCTAATGCCATTGCAGATGATATTTGCTGATGGTTTTAGATATATACTGCTTATTATTTTTAGGAAAGGCCTTTTATTCCTATTCTTTCTAGTGTTTTTCAATAGGAATGTGTTGTATTTTGTCAAAGGCTTTTTCTTCATCTATTGAGATAATCATGTGATTTTTGTTGGTTTGCTTGTTGATATGGTCAATTATGTGGATGGTTTTCCTAATATTGAACCATTCTTGCATTTCTGGTATAAGTCCCACCTTATCATAATGAATATCCCTCGTGATAACTTGCTGGAGTCGTTTTGCTAGTATCCTATTTAAGATTTTTGCATCTATGTTCATTAGGGACATTGGTCTATATTTTTCTTTGTGTTTTACCAGGAGCCATCAAAGACCACACTGTCTGACACAGTCCATGTGGAAACCAGGGACTGAAAAGCAGCCCCCAGGAAGGATGAAAACACCAACTGAAACCCCCCTAAGTGACTTTCATTATTAACATCCCCTTATAATTGGAATTGCTATAATTGTTATTCTTACTTAGCCCCAGGAAAAATAGTTGAGAGCAACATGCTTGCAGGGTTAATACAAGTGTCCCACACTGTCCCCCTAGGATATTACCAGGAGAACCCACTTACAAAATTAAACCTTAGGATTCTTATAAACCCACTTAGATAGGACCCTCTTGTCTAGGCATAAAAACTTCTGACAAATCTGTGCTCTGAATTCCCTAACCTCTATCTGGGTCATGTTGATTCTACCCACTGATCCTGCACTTAGCAACAATGTTTTGTTGACTATCTCCCTAGGCTTCCTGTTGTGTCTGTTGTGTGAATCTTAAAACTGCTCAGACTCTACTTTGGAACATTTGGTTAAGGCTATTCCCCATTTAAACAATGGAGGTACTTGATCAGGAATGTATTGGGAATTTTAACATTACTCCACCCATACTTAGGCATACTTTAGGGGAAGATAAAGTTGTAAAACTCTTTACTGAACAATGAAAAAGTCCATAACTCATACTTATAGTGAGGCCAAAACCTTAAGCTAAGTCTATTTTTAGATCTAATACAAAAGGGTGCTAAGTACCTATAAAGGTTAAATTAATCACTAAAAGGTCAAGCAACTTACAAAGGGTAAGCTTAGCAAGAGGTGTGAAGTTTTAGTCTACTCAGGGAAGGTGATTAACAAAAGAAGATGTGAATTAAGAATGATCAGTCCTGTGGAAAGCATCTACTGTGATTGGTAGATGTGAAAATTTAGGGGAGGTGACATAAGAGTAATTTCTCTTTAAAAGGAGCTGGCTCTCTCAACTTAGAGTTATTTAGATCTCGGACTAGTTGGAGTAACTGGCCCTCTGAACTTAGTTCAGTTTGGAAGCTGAATTGGAGGGTCTCTCTGAACACTAGAGCTTGCTTGGAATGATCTTGTGGTGAGTGATAAAAGACTGACTAGTCTCTCTTAAGGCCTAGGCCAATTGGCCTAGGCCCTTACTACTATAAACTCATCTCTCTACTCTTTTTCTTCCCTTAATTCTTTCATTTATATTAATTAAATATCTCCATAAAATCCAGCTGAATTGGGTATTTTTCATATTTGGGAAATTTTCCCATGGCGACTACTTATTTTTTATTTAAATCAAGACACTAAAAATTATCTTTACCAGCATGGCCAAAACCTTAGAGTTTGGTTGTTTACACATTTTTGCGGTCACAGTTGTTAGGTTCCATGGAAACATGTATGTTGAGAATTAAACTGTGTACCAGGTATATGTGTGATCATGAGGGTATAAAATAAAGCCAGGCCTCAGCCAAGGGGGAGCAGTTTATCCTGTGAAACCTGTGCTGTAGGTTGAATGCGAAAACTGTATCCCATCCATCATTTTGTCGACACTGTCTCACCTCCAAGACCCCAACCCCTGTGGGAGTTTGGCCCACCCCACAGCAGTTTCTCACCTGCCTGGCTTTGGAATCAGTATCATATTTGTGTCATAAAAGGAATTTCGTAGAACTCCTTTGTTTAGTATGTCAAATAGTTTGTATAATATTTGGATTATTTGTTCTTTGAATGTTTGATAGAATTAATTTGTGATTCCATCTGGTCCTGGGGATTTTTTCTGACAGAGTTCTTTGAAGACTTGTTCAATTTCTTTTTCTTATATGGGGTTATTTAGGTTTTCTATTTCTTCTGAAAATCTAGGCAATTTATATTTTTGTAAATATTCATTCATATCACCTAGATTGCCATATTTATTGCCATATGATTGGGCATAATAGTTTTTAATGATTGCCTTAATTTCCTCTTCATTAGAGGTGAGGTCTCCCTTTTCATCTTTGATAATGTTAATTTGGTTTTCTTCTTTTCTTTTTTTATTAGACTGACCAGTGCTTTGTCTATTTTATTTGTTTTTTCAAACTACCAGCTTCTAGTCTTTTTTATTAAATTAATAGTTCTTTGACTTTCAATTTTATTAATTTCTCTTTTGATTTTTAGGATCTCTAATTTAGTCTTCATCTGAGGATTTTTAATTTGTTCACTTTCTAGTTTTTTAATTTACATGCCCAACTCATTGACCTCTGTCTTCCCTAGTTTGTTAATATATGAACTCAAGGATATAAATTTCCCTGAGTACTGTTTTGGCTGCATCCCATAGGTTTTGAAAGGATGTCTCATTATTGTCATTTTCTTCAAGGAAATTATTAATTGTTTTTATGATTTGTTCTTTAACCAATTTTGGAGAATCATATTATTTAATTTCCAGTTAATTTTTTATTTGCCTCTCCATGTACCCTTACTAATTATTATTTTTATTGCATTATGTTCTGAAAAGGTTGCATTTATTATTTCTGTTCTTTTAAGCACTTGTTTGCAATGTTTTTATGTACATGGTCAATCTTTGTGAACGTGCCATATGCTGATGAAAAGAAGGTATATTCCTTTTTTGTCCCTATTTATTTTTCTCCACATATCTAAAAACTTTAATTTTTCTAAGGTTTCATTCATATCTCTTACCTCTTTTTCATTTATTTTTTGGTTTGATTTATCTAGATCTGATAGAGGAAGGTTCAGGTCTCCCACCAGTATAGTTTTAACTATCTATTTCATCCTTGAGTTCCACTAGTTTCTCCTTTAGAAATGAGTACTGATATTTCCTCATTGTCTATACTGCCTTTTATCAGGATGTAATTACCTTCCCTATCTCTTTTAACTAGATCTATTTTTACTATGACTTTGTCAGTTATCATGATTGTGACTCCTGCCTTCTTTTTCTTAGTTGAGGCCCAATCAATATATCTTGCTCCAGCCTTTGATCTTTATTCTGTGAGTGTCTACATTCCTCGTGTGTGCTTCTTGTAGACAACATATGGTAGGATTTTGGTTTCTAATCCACTTTGCTATTTGCTTGTATTTTATGGGTGAGTTCATTCCATTCACATTCAGAGTTAAGATTACCAGCTGTGTATTTCCCAACATTTTGATTTCTACTCCTAGTCCCACCCTTTCTTCTTTCAATATTTCCTTCTACACCAGTGTTTTGTTTTTATTCTGTCCCTCTAATTCTCACCCTTATTTTGCTTCCCTCCCCCTTTCTTATTCCCCTCTTATTTTTCTCTAGGGTCTTTTAAAAATACCCCACACACTCTCCCTCCCTTGTATTACTTCTCTCCCCACCAGTCTGTTTTTTGCCCGTCTACTTCTCTATAGGGCGTGAATCAATTCCCTTCCCCAATGGATCTGATTGGTCTTCCCTGTTTGAGTCAATTTCAATGCATGTAAGAATTAAGGATTTCCTGTCTCCAACCTTTTTACCCTTCTGGTGTATTGATGTTCTCCCCCCACTTCTGCCATGCACTTATTTATGAAATATAAATTTACCCCATTTTGTCTTTTTACCCATTTCTCTTAGTATTAACTTCTTTTTTTTTAACCTCTAGTTATACACACACACATATATATATATATGTTTATGCATACATATATGTACATATCTTGGCATTTTATCCTATAAGTTTGTCATTGTTTCCTCTAAATTCTTCTAGGTATCCAGGTGATAATAATAATTTTTAAGAGTTACCAATATTCTCTTTTCTTATAGGGATACAAATCATTTTAACTTATAGGGTCCCTTAAGAAGGTGTTTTTTTCCCATCTTTTTTCCCCTTTCTTAATTATCTTTTGGTGATTCTCTTGAGTTCTGTGTTTGGGCATCAAAATTCCTGTTTAAGTCCAGTCTTTTCTTTATGAAAGCTTGGAAGTCTTCTATTTTATTAAATGACCATACTTTCTCCTGCAAGAATATAATCAGTTTTGCCAGGTAGTAGATTCTTGGTTGTAGATTTAGTTCCCTTGCTTTCCAGCATATGATATTCCATGCCTTTTGGTCCTTCAGTGTAGATGAAGCCAGATCTTGTGTTATCCTAACTGTGGTTCCATGGTATCTGAATGACTTCTTCTTAACAGCTTGTACTATTTTTTCCTTGGTCTGGTAGTTCTTGAATTTGGCTCTAACATTCCTGGGCATTGTCAATTCAGAGTTAAATATGGGAGATGATCTGTGGATTCTTTCAATCTCCACTTTTTCCTCTTGCTCCAGAATGTTGGGGCAATTTTCTTGGATAATTTCCTGTTGTAAGATGTCCAGGCTCTTCCTTTTGTCATACTCTTCTGGTAGTCCAATACTTCTTAAATTATCTCTCCTGGCTTTGTTTTCCAGGTCTGTAGTTTTGTGAATGTGGTGTTTCATATTTTCCTCAATTTTTTCATTCTTTTGATTCTGTTTTATAGATTTTTGCTGCCTTGTGAAGTTATTTGCTTCTAGTTGTTGGATTCTAGTTTTAAAAGACTGAATTTCATCCTTGGCTTTTTGGTCATTCTCCTTCTGGTCTGATTTTTGTCGGTCATCTTTCATCTTCTTTGCCTTATCTTTCCTCTTCTTTGCCTTGTTTTCAAGACACTGTTTTCTGTTTCCAGATGACTTATTTTACTTTTTAAGTTCTTTTTCCAGGTGTCTTCAGCCTCTCTTAATTGTTTTTTTGAATTGTATTTTGAGTTCTTCCAAAGCTTGTGTCCAATTCATTGGAGTTTCTGTGTTTTTGCTTGATATTCCTTGATCTTCTGTTCTAATTACTCTTTGTTCTTTACCTTGATAGAAGCTGTTTATTGTAATTTCTTTTTTTGTTGTTTACGCACATTTCCCCCTTCTTTCCTCTGTCATTGACTGTAATCTTGCTCCTTTGATTATGTGCTGGATCTGTGGGTTTGTACTATTCTGTCCTGAAGGGGCTTCTTCTCTGCCCTGCTGATTGGTCAGGTTGAGATCTGATGTCAGATCTTCCCCAGCTGTCAGAAGAAACTGAAAAGGAGTTGGGCTTTCCACCCTTCTATCAAGGTTGTAACCTTTGCCCTTGGAGCTTAGGCAACAAGGCTCTCAGAGCAGTCTGGGGGTGAGGTGTTGGAGCTTGAGCTTCCCTGCCCTCTAAAGGCTTCTTATCTGCCCTATTTTTAAGATTGAGCCACATGGAGTTGATCTGCAAAGCTGGATATGCCCTGAGGCCAAAATCTCAAGAAGGCTTTGTGTGTGTGTGTGTGTGATGAAGTGTTGTGCTTATGACTAGGCTGTTTGCTCCCTGCTGCCTGTGTTCAATGCCCTGAGCCTGGCACAGTTGTGCCTGCAAGGTACTCCCTCCAGACTAGCGTCCTTGCCTGCCCAGAGATTCCAGCCACCACTGGAGGCTTAACACTTTAGGTGGGGGAGGGGTCCTGGGGCCTTTCTTCTTCCTTCTCCTTAAATAACAAAGTCTAGGACAAAATGGTTGCTAAGGCATAAAACCCTTTCTATTCAGCAAAATGGCATTCTAAGGAAGGCTAAACAATTTAGTTAAGAAAACAGACACCATTCAGAGAGTTAGTGAATAGTGAGTAGGCTGTGTGGGTTTTTCAGGAGGACCAGTGCCTCTGGTGTGTGGGCTTTCCACACCCTACTGCTCCTCCACATTTGGTGTCCACTTCTCACTCACCTCTCACCCGTGTCTCCAAGAAGCTGTAGCAGGCACAGCAGTCACACCCCAGTAAAACCATCTCGGCAGATGGGCTAAACTAGATTGAGAGCAATCTATAGTCCCCAAAACTGTTGGTGAGTTAGAGGGATGTCACTCCAAGCATATGAAAACTCTCCCCAGAGAAATGGATAGATGAGAACAATTTGTTCTAATGGCCATTAAGAGGCCAGGTGAAGCAGGTGCTATGGAGCCCTTAAAGCATGGTTAGACATGGAAGATGTCAAGGTCATCCACTGCATCCTGGACCATCATTAGTCATCCTGACTTTTGTCTTGTCACTAGACTTTGATGTCTCTGGAAGGGATAATGAAGCTGATGATATCTAGAGAACAACAGACCTGAGTTCAAATCCTTCTGATACGTATTGCTTTGGGATCCTGAGCAAACCACTTAACTTCTCAGACTCCCCAGGCAACTACGAGTTTCAGAAAAAATGCTGATTTGCTTTGGTAGAGGGAGTTTCTTACACTGATAAAATGGTAAGTCCAGAACAATAGCCCCCCGTGTTTCCCAATAAAGAGGGATACATTCTAATATATACCCTTGGTTCTGTACTCCGCGACCTACCACCTTCCTATCAAAACAAAACAAAACACAAAACCCTAAAAAAGAAAAAAAAGTGAATATGGAAGCAGTAGGGACTGCAGCAAGGGGGAGGGAGGGCAAGGCTTTAACCACTGATATCTGAAATCTTGGAAAGTAAAACCGTGAATCAAGGTCCTACTGTATGTTTTTTTTAAGTCATTCAGTGGCAAAGCAGGAAGCAAGTCTATAAGGTTCCCTAATTCATAGTCTAGGATTCCTTTGCTAGGTTAGACCAGATAATGTCCTTTCTCTTCTCTCTTTCATTCACTCTTATTTCTCCATGGCCTGCTGATTACTAGGAAGTCAGCTAGAGCCCTTTCATTGAAGTGTAAGTATAGCTCTGACTGAGAGAGACCTAGAAAAGTTGAGACACCTTCTTCAATGGCTAAATGCTCTGGAGAATGACTTAGGCACTAAGAAGAATAAGATCTAGAGCTGTAGCTTCTCAGAAAAAAAAGTCCCCATAAAAATTCAAGATCTAGTATCTTTTATTATGTATCTTTAATAACATCACAGATTTTTGAAGGGATTGTCAATACTAAAGTCTGTTGCTGCTGATATTATGTGTCTGCAATATTAAAGAGGCTTTCACTGTCACCAGTTTTTATGCCTTTGAAACCATTAAAAAAGAAAAAAAATAAGAAGCTGTCTTCCCTATTATTTATTCTTTTCCCTTAGTCTGGGGGTGTATCTTGGAATTAGGGATAACCACATACCAAGAAGAACAACACTATTATTCTTCCTTTCTAAGAAAGTCTGTTTAGGAGAAAAATGAATACATTTAAATCCAGAGCTTGGCTCTATTTAGAAAGAAAAATTATTTGAAGTAGTGATGTGAGATCAGATTGAAAACCTCATCCAAGACTGATATAGTATAGGGTTTCCCAGCTCAAGCTGTACTGAAGATGAGCAGAATATCTAAATTCCCTATCAAGGTACCTCTCGGGCTTCAGGTTGGCTTCAACAGCTCAAGGGATAGGTCCTGAGGTGAGGGGGGAAGAAAAAAGGAGATGAAGGAGGAGCAAGATATAGGGATAATGATGAATCACTTAGTCACAGAATAGTTTACAGGCTTTGGTAGTAAAATTTTGTTGGACCAGGAAAAAAATGAACCAGGCGCCAATTCTGGCCCAGTGATTGAGGATTAGATATAGTGGGAAGATGTTTGTATTTGGAGTCAGAAACTTGTGTTATTTCATAACCATGAGCAAGTGAATGAGCATGAGCATAATCATGAGCAACCAGAGCAAGTCTGAGTCTTGATTTTATCCTCTGTAAAATCACAACAATAATAGTGGTATTGCCTACTTTGCAGAATTATTTAGAAGATCAAATGAAGTAATTAATTGAAAGTACTTTTAAACCTGAAGGACCTTATAAACTATTATTTCCATTTAATATTAATTTTTACTAGACTTCTCATTTCATCTGCATGGGAAGCTTCTGGAAAAGAACTTATTCAACCAATGAGAATCAGTACTTTCTTCCAGATTCACAGTCTTAGAGAGTTGCCCATGGCACTGATTGGTAAAATGACTTTCTGGGAGTATAGTTAATTGTGCTGATATCACGGCAACTGAATAACCCAAGGTGTTTTGTTAACCAACAAAGTCTTTTTCTGTAGACCTTTTGGTACTTTCTTCTGTGGTGTGATTCTGCAATGGGTTTCTTCAGTGCTGAGATTCCCAGGCATTGGCCTGTTTCTCTCTCTTGCTGGGACCTAGGTGTTGTAAAATTAAAATTAATATCCAATAACTCCAAGTATTATACTTTATAAGATTTATTAATAATCACTTGAAGTAGAGGAAATAAAAGGAACAAAAGTAAAAGCCTGAGTAAAGAGATTTCCCAACCATGTTAGCAGGAGAAGAGAGAGCGAGAGACGGAGTTACAGAAACTTTATCTCCAAAACATAAGGACACAACATGAGGATGAAAGTGGGATTCTGGGAAATGGAGTCGTGGTGTACAAAATTGTAATTGCACAGTGTTCGTCTTGCCCTCTCTCCTACTGTGGCTGCAGGATTGGCTTCTTGCACTTTGGATCTTTATCCAAATCATTCTGCAAGGTTCAACCCGGAATCTTCTTGACTTTTCCTAAAAGACTATCTTGTTTGGTGATCTCATCAGCGCCTGTGGATTCAAAGATCATCTCTATGCAAGTGATTCCCACATCTATATAATAATAATGATAATAATAACTAACGCTTCCATAGTGCTTTAAGGTTTTCAAAGTGCTTTACAAATATTTTCTCATTCAATAGGCAACCTCCATCTCTTTCCTGTGTCCCAGTCCTGCATCACCAGCCAGCTGCCTTTTAGACAACTAAGTGGGGCTCACCTCACATGTTCAATCTGTTGTCACATCTTGGGATGTTTACCTTTACGTTCCTTCTCTCTGCTCACTCAACCACTACCACTCTTTTACAAGCTTGCCCCCCATCCACCTCATGTAATCTGGAAAAGAAAAATATAATTAAAAATTTAAAAATCCAATGAGCGAGCCAACCTGTAAACAAACATATACCAAGCCAACTACGTACAGGATAAACAGGGAGTAATTAACAAAGGAAAGGCACTGGATTTTCCCCTTGCTTTGGGTTGAAGATGGGCGGTTTGGGACTTTGTCTGGCTCTCTTTCCCATTCTGGTTTGAGCAGAGGCAACTTGAGTGGTCTGGCCCGTTTCCTTCTAGCACTCTGGTATGTTTGCATATTGGGCCTTGTGGTACCCCTTGCTTATTTTCCGTGGATTTCTTTCTGTCTTCTTATGTATTTTTGAATTGGTTGGAGGAGCTTATAGCTCTCTGGGGCGTTCTGAGAGTTTCACTAGAGCATTTGTGGGAGATCCTATCATATTAGCTTAAAATTCCTTCCCAATTAATCTTACAAGCAAGGAAACTGAGAAGAAGTGAATTGTTCAAGGTCACACAACTAGTTAGGGGGCAAATTTAGAATATGAACTCAGATCTTTTTTACCTCTTAGAGTCTTTCTATTATACCAGTTAGATGACTCAATGGATAGAGGGTTAGACCTGAAGTCAGAAAAAACTGAGTTCAAATGTGACTTCAGCCCCTTCTTAGATGTGTGACCCTGGGCAAGTCACTTAACTCCCATTACCTAAGCCTTACCACTCTTCTGCCTTAGAACTAATACCCAATATTGATTCCAAGATGGAAGGAAAGGGTTTTTTTTTAAAGGCCCCTTTTTAGATGTGTGACCCTGGGCAAGTCACTTTTCTGCTTCAGTTAACGGTAAAAGAAGATAATAATAGCAGCTACCTCCAAGAGTTTTGTGAGGATCAAATGACATATTTGCAAAGAGGCTGACATATAGTAGGTGCTTAGCAAATGCTTTTTTTTCTGTCATATGAACTTAAAAACATGTGATGCCCCTTTGCTGCATTCAGATCCTGAGAATCTGTTTGGATCCATCCCTTATTTACCATTATGGTACATCACAATCCCCCATTTTCCCCTGGATTCCTGCCTCTCGACTGCCATCAATCCACCAGCAGAAAACACACGCTGTCACAATAAGCAAGGGGACATGTACTAAAATAGAATTGATAAATAACAAGGAATTAAAATACGCAGCAGGCAGGATCTCCATCACCTGTTTCCTGAAAGTACTTCCTCTCCATGCTGCCTGTCACAGGAGGGTGCAAAAACCACTCATTGCTACTCCCTAGGCTGCTTTGGCAGCAGACTATTGTGCACCAAGGAACAGAAAAGTGGAACGGCTTCTCTGCTGGATGAACCCAGCAGCCTCAAAGTCTGACGAGTCCTGAGGTCTCCCTGTCGCTGCATTTGGAACTGGGGAGCATTGAAGTCCTAGAGCTGTGGCTTCTCTGAACAGGAAGTTCTGCAGAAACCATCCATTGCTTCCTGACACTGGAATAGGGAAGCCTCAGGGTCCAAAAGGAGCTGTCCAGTGGACAGGCAAAAGATTGCTGTCTCAGGGTCCTTAAAAGAAGAGTCAGCCTCACTTTAGTTGTGGTACCACTTAAGGCAGTTATTGGGCTGTATCCCAGCTCGGAAGGCGATCGCTTCCCTTCCTTTCCTTCTGCTTTCCCCCAGTTTTCTCCTCTGGAAGGGAAGGAAATGAAATTCTGGTGAGATGTTCATTCTCATTGCCTACAAACCAAATCTTTCAGAGGATGCAGCCGGCCGTTCCCCCAAGGTGACACAATGAGCTGTCAAGCTTTAGAGCAGAAGATTCAAAACCAGCCTCTCCTGCTTCGGGGTAAAGCACTCTGCACTGCATCCACTGGCCTTTCTAATGATGATATCAGTGAGGAAACTGAGGCCCCAAGACAAAGCCACAGCAGCGAGAGGAAATGAAGCTCTATGACTTCAGCAAAGTGGCCAATTTGAATCGAGGAGATTAATCATTGCTCAGTAATCCCAGTCCTGAAGGTTAAGCCCTTCTTCTCTTTGATTACTCCCCATCTAATGTATATAATAGGTGAATATATATTCTACATCATATATGCATATAAAATGCATACTATATATGTTATGCACAATATATGTGCATAGAGATATATTTCTATATATTATATATCACTATATATAATAGATACACATTCTATATCATACATGTATACACAAACAGGGCATATATCATATATGTACAGAAACACATTATATCATACACGTGCATACAGACTATAAATATGTATAGGAACATATCATATCATATCTGCATATATGTGTGTATATATACTGTATACGACATAGGATGTGATACTATATAAGATGTGAATATATCTGTATATATGTGTATATATGCATATCTATGCTCTATACTGTATACGATAGGATGTGATTAGTTATTTTCAGGTTGTCTTCTCCAGGAGACTGTGACCTCTTTGAAGTCAGGCAGGGCCCATGTTTTTGCCTTTCTCTCTATCTGCAGTCCATGGCACAGTACTTAACACAGGCTTGTTGGCGGCCTCATATTTAGCCTCATCTTATTTCTCTTCTTCCTTGAGAAATGTGCACCATTAGGGCACAGCCACAGTAAAATTGGGCCCTAGGGCTGGAATCTTTTTTGCCAAATAGAATATACATTATGATGTGAATGTGTATATCCTGAGAGAGAACTCGGAAAGCTCCAGAATTTTAAAGGTAGAGGGACCATACACGAACCAGAATCCCTTCTAAAATATCCCAGACAAAGTGGCTGCTTCTCTTCACAGAAACAAATTGCAGAATTTTGGGTCTGGAAGGGCCCTTGAGTAGCCATCTCGTCTAATTTGTAGGAATCCCTCCTAATAGAACAGGTCATCCAGCCACTGCTTGAAGACCTCCAAAGGGGGAGAACCTGTCCTCTCTCAAGGCATCACATTCCTGTAATGGTCAGGATGTTTTCCTGAGCTCTGCCCTAAACTGGCCTCTTTGGGGTTCCTTCCCTTTCCTTCTCTTTCGGTCTTCCAGAGACACAGAATATGTCTAATTCCTCTGCCATGTGACTGCTTCTCAAGGATTTGAATAAACTATCATGTTCCCCTGAGGCTTCTCTTCTCTAGGTTAAACATGCCCAGTTCCTTAAACTGATATTTATACAATATGGCCTCAAGCCCCTTCACCCCTCTCGTGGCCCTCCTCTGGACATTCTCCTGATGTCTGGATTTTCCATTGAAGACTTCCAGTGATAAAGAACCTCCTCCGTCAGGAGGTAACTGATTCCACCTTATACAACTCTAAATGCTGGGAGTGGAACAATTGGGAAGTTCCCTGAATTTGGAGTTCAGAACACCTTTCCCTCCCAGGGCACTTTAAATCCTGCCTCTGGCACTAGCGGGGTCACCATGGACAGCTTCTTTCCCTCTCTAGAAGGTGTATGATTTATGCATTGAGGATTGGTGTGAGTGTGCTTGTCCAGCTTTTTTCAAGGCTGCTCATCCACGTTTGGTGTTTGCCTTCACCCAACTCTTACCTGTGGCTCTAAGAAGCATGTACAGTGGCTACAGTAAAACTGTCTCAGAATACAGGCTAAACAAAGTTGAGGGAAACTGATAGACCTTAAACCTGTTGGTGAGTTAGGGGGATGTCTACCCCAAGCATGTCATTTATTCTCTTTGAAACAAAGGACAGCTTTGGATGGATAACTTCTCAATAGATCGTGGGACCATGGAATCCATCAGGGATTGGGGAAAGGAGGGCTTTGATCCCAAGATCCATCACTTCTCTCTATCTTAAAAAAAAGGAGTATGAGGAGGGAGAGAGACCCAAAGTGGATAGAATAGTTTCCCCTTAGAGATCTCCCTGAATACCCTGTGATCTCCAGGTATGTTAACCTCCAGTTAGTGAGAGTGAAGCAGAATCACTTTCTTTCACTGGGCTAGTTGAGCAAACACCTTGATGTATATCAATTGATGTGTAAATTGGTGTATAAATGTATAAAAGATATATAAAATGATGTATAAATCAGTATTTCTCTTATTATAAGAGGGGATACTGTATTGGGTAAATTTAGGGTTGAGACTGAATGTAACAATTATTGGTCACCAAGGATTGAATTTTCTTAATTCCTAAATGAAACAGTCAAGTCAGAATGGAATTTTATGGTGATTTAATGACAATAGGAGGAAGAAATTAAAAAAGAGAGAGAGAGAGAGAGAGAGAGAGAGAGAGAGAGAGAGAGAGAGAGAGAGAGAGTTAACTCAAACTGCTTCGGCTCAGGAGAGTCAAGGGAAAGGGGAGTCAGTCTTTATCACTCACCCACATGACTGATTCAAGGAAGCTGTCTGAGGGAGCTCCTCCAGGCTCGAGTTCCAGGCTGGAGTTCCAGGATCGAACTGGCGCTCAGCCCTCTCCACAGGAAGTGATGAGAACTCCAGAGGCTGTTCTCTACATCACTTCCTGCATCTCACATGTGCCAATGGTGGCTCAAGCTTGGCTTAAGACAACCCAGGGGACAGTCAGTTATTTCTGATTTGTCATTTGCGAGCACATGCCTGATTAGTGTGGGTGTGAGCATTCTTGGGTGCTAGACTAAGCAAGATGGAGAAAATCTAAAAATCACAATACAAACTGAGGATCAGAACAAGGGGTCCCCAATTCTAAGGGATCTAGCTATTTACCCCCAAACCCTCTACATCCCTCTCAAGGGGGAGCCTTTGAGTCTTCTGGCTAACTTACTAGTTCCCTATTTTTATCTAGGTGTTCCCCCAAAGTTGACTAAGCTACCTATCTATGACCCTCAGTATTTGGTTAGATTTAGTTCAAAAGCTTTCTCCAAACCCATTCCATTGCTCTCAAATGGCTAAATCCACCCCAGGGGGTCTGAGGCAAAACCTCAAAGACCATCTTACAGGATTTTTAGATAAAAAACCTTCTGGCAAGCAAAGCAGGTATGGTCAGATCCTTTTTTAGATATTTACCCAGCCAAACAGAGAACCTCCAACGATGATTTAGGGGTTTCTCCTTCTCCAGTCAGGTTAGGTAGCTAAACTCTGACAATCCACCTTTTCTCCTTCTTTCCAGACAGGAAGAAGCAAGCCCCCTACAGGAAGTCACCCACTCTAGCAGTTGTCACTTCCAAATGGTTCTTCCTCTGCCTTCTGCCTGCTAAAACCCTTTCCCTTGAGTTCCTAGTATGTGCCTTAAAGGCAGCCATCCACTTCTCTTAAATCCTATCCTATCTCTATTCTTTTCCCATTATAATCTCAAGTATCCTCTTCTGTAAGGTAGGGTTAATAATTCTTCAGCTACATATTTCATAGGATTTCTGTGAGAAGATCATAGATTTAGAGTTCGGACCTTACAAGTCACTGAATCAGGATTCTTCATTTTATTTTTTTTCTCAAAGACTTCATTATATATTTTTTCCAATTGCCCGAAGAAACACTTTTTAGCATTCATTTTCTGATCTTTGGTAAAGCAAATTCTTTCCCTTTCTCTCTCCCTTTTCCTTCTTTGAGGCAGCAAGAAATAGGATATAGATTGTACATGTGCTTGCAAGCAATACATATTTCCATATTTATCATAAAAGAAGACACAGATCACACATACAAGAACATACTAATGGGGAAATAAAGTGAATGCTTTGATCTGCACTCAGATTCCATCAGTTGCTTTTATGGCAGTAAGCCCCCTCATTTTATAGGCAAGGAAACTGAGGCTTGATTTCGCGGGGGTTACACAGCTAATTGTTTTGAGGCAGGATTTGAACCCATGTTTTTCTAATTGCAAGTCTAGAGACTTGAATTGGAGCTGGGATAAATCTTAGGAGTCACTGAGTCCTACCTCCTCATTCTAGGGATGAGGAAGACCCAGAGGGGTCCCATATAGAGTAAGTTTCTGAAGTAGGATCACATCTTCCTGACTCTAGGCATTTTGTAAATCATAGTGCTGTGGAAAGGTGATTTAGAGTTATTATCAGGACACTTTCCCTTGGATGGAGCACGGATCTGCCTCTCTACGACTCTGGTGGCATAGAATTGACCCCCTGTATTGCTTAATAGATGTCTGAGCTCTAGAAGGTGGGGAGGCTGAGTGGGGCTGTACTCTGAGGGGGCTGGCTCTTGTGTGGTAAATGCCAGGGTTGATTTTTAGTCTCAGTCTGTCTGTATCAGCAATCTTGTGGTGTGGGTGGGAAGCAGGGAGTGACTGATGGTGGTGGAAAGAGCAGCTTGTTCTCTCTCTGGTCCCAGGAGGGCCCATTGTTCGCATACTCCCATGAACAAATGTTAAGAACTGAACTGATGGGGTCTTAAAACTGCCTTTTCCTCCTGTTTTCCCACAAAGATATTGCCTCCTAAATGGAATTTAAAGGGGGAAAAAAAGAGGAACGAAAGAGATTAAAGCCATCCAAAGTTTATAATTCACTGGTGGCTGACCACAAGGAGTGGACCCTGATTGTGCTCAGGCATGGTGTAATTGTGGGGCTGCAGAGGCAGAGTGGTACAATAAAATCATTAACACTAGAGTCAGAAGACCTGCCTGGGTTCAGTTCTTGCCGTTGTCACTTAATATCTATGTCATCCTGGACACAATCTCTCTTGGCCTCAGTTTCCTCACCTGTCAATTGAAGTATTTGGGCAAGAGGCTTCTTCCAGCCTTTGGTAGAGGACGAGGAACTACCAGAAACGTTCCCCAACCCCTCTTAAATCCAGTGCCTTCCATCTGTTAATTATCTCCTATTTTTCTTGAACAAAGCTTACTTTGTATATATCTGTTTGCATGCTGTCCCCTCCTTTAGAATGTGAGCTACCTGGGGGAAAGGTCTATTTTTTGCCTTTTTTTGGGTAACCCCAGTGCTTAGCATAATGCTTGGCACATTGTAGGTGGTTAATAATATTTATTTATTGATGGGTTGGTTGGTTGGAGGATTACTTTATAGCACTACTCTTAGATCCTCTCAACTACCTGCCTTCACGTTCTAGGTCTAAACCACTCAAAAACAAATGTTCATGTCCAAGGTCTCTTCTAACTCTAGAGATACGATTCTCTTGTCAACATCAAAAGATCCATGGAGAAAATTCTCCAGTTCTTTTTTGGGAAACCCATTCCACAGGATGAGAGAAAGAACTTGAAGGGAGATTAGATATCGTATAGTCCAACTCCATCATTTCACAAGGAGGAAACTGAAGCCCCAAATGTTACTTGATGCCCCTAAGGTCTTCCAGAGAATGAGTGACAGAGCTGGTTAAATCTAAAATGTCAAATACTCTACCAAAGTCCTCACTGGCCATAGGATTGTATTAATAACCTCAGAAATACTGTGTTTCGATATGATGGTTCCAAGCATCTCATATATCCCAGGTAGTTCTTACCATGACCTTAAATTCTCCCACATCAACTTCAAACTGAGTTTATTCTCGATACATTCTCAATAAAAACAAATATATGTTCTTGGGGCTGGAGGTATGTTCTTAAGGACTTTAGTATGACAGGAGGAGTGCTTACTTTGAAGGCAGTAGGGGTGGGCTTTAACACTTGCTAGCTGGAAGGTCAGTTAATCTGCGTTCAAATACCAACTTTGCCACTTATTGTCTATGCAATTTTAGACAAATCATCTAACTTCTCTGGGCTTCAAATTCTGCAAAATGAGGAGGCTGGACCAGTGGGTCTTCTCAGTCCCTTTCAGCTTTAGACCCATGACGTCTGAGCCTTCTGCCTTGGTTTCTTCATTTTAGAGTGAGTATAATAATGCCTTGATAATACCTGAACCTCACAGGGCGATTATCAGGATCAAATAAGAAAACGTTTTATAAACCCTGTGAAGGCAGCAC
This sequence comes from Monodelphis domestica, assembly GCF_027887165.1. Lineage (NCBI taxonomy): Eukaryota > Metazoa > Chordata > Mammalia > Didelphimorphia > Didelphidae > Monodelphis > Monodelphis domestica. Next base: position 210,854,463 of record NC_077232.1, read on the forward strand.
AATGTAGGAATACTACCTCTGATATTAGAGGACCTGGGTTCAAATCCTGTTTCTAATAATTCAATATAATTAGATTCACATATATAATTATAAATAAAAATTTAGGTGATGCTTGGGCAAATCACTTAACTTTTCAGGAAGACAGTTTCTTCCTCCATATAATGAAGGAGATGAAACAGATAACCAATGAGGACCCTTCCAGCTTAAATTTGTTGTTGTTCAGTTGTGTTCAGCTCTTTGTGACCTTATTTTGTGTTTTCTTGGCAAAGATACAGATGCATGGGAACTAAGGATCTTTTTCATTTTCTGTAGAGATCTTGATATGAGCTGAATTTTTATGGCCCCACTGGAAGTACTAGACAGAGGTCAAAAGAGCCAAATATTTATATTCTCTGAGGACGTCCTGGGTGGCAATGGGGAGAAGTGATGAATTAAAGAGATTTGTGTGAGAAGTTCCCAAGATTGACCCTAGTCTGAATAAACTCAGAGCCTTGGTTCTGGGTCATATCAAATAGATATCAAATCAGAGTTATTTTAACTGTCTGCTATATCTTCTCAGCTTTATCCTTGCTTTTAATATGGTATTGATTTTGATCTTTGCTCTGAGGAATGCCTTTACCGTACCCAGATAGCAGATTCTGAAATGACTCCCTCTTCCATAACTGATCATTTTCTATCTGTTAAGATAGCATCAGTTTCATTGTTTTTGTGAGGTTATTCAGAATTCACCATATCTAACATCTTCAGGCTCTCTTCTTCAAGAAAGTATTCATGACACATAGATAGGATGCTTCCACATAGCCCGTAGGCCAAGGGTTCTTAAACTGGTGTATGGACCCCCAAGTCATCTGCTTGCTAGATTTGGGGTTGTCCACTAATTTGTTTGGGAAAGTTACATCTTTATTTTCATACACTTCCAAATGAAATTTAGCATTTTCTTCAATTATAAATTTCAGGAAAAAAAGAAAGCAAACCCTAAACCCAAAATCTTTTCTGAGAATGGGCCTCTAGATTTCAGTAGAATGCTAAAGAGATCCATGGCACAGAAAGTTAAGAACCACTGTTCCGAGCCTTTGGCCTCTTTGCGTTTCTTGGTCTTGAGGTATTTTTTCCAACACATTTCCCCCTGACTTTCCCCTTCCCTTATTTTTTATCAATGTCACCAAGTAGCAAAGTACAAGTTAATTTAAATTAAAGAGTCTTGTGGAATTCTTTCCAGAATTTCTTCATCTCCTCATCAACTGCAATTAAATTGACATTATCTTCACCTGGGACTCTTTTTGTGGGAACCCATTGTGTGTAAGAAGCTTTTGGCTTACTTGTCCTCAGACAGTAGGCACAGTCTATTGCTGGGATCTTACTTGAAACTGTTCTAGTACTGAACCACTTGGAAGAACCCGAGTTCTACTGGGTCTCTGAGAAGCCAAGGTCACCTCTATTACATCCACATTGTTTTGGAGCAGAGCTGGAGTAAAGGACATCATCACCATCACCATCACCATCACCATCACCATCATGGTGATGAAATTATCAGTGCTAAAGAATAAGCAATCATCATTTGTGAATGTGATTCTCAGAGCTCTTTATCAGCGCTATTCAGTCGCTGTCTCTTTCTCTCTATCTTTGTCTCTCTCCCTGACTCTGCCTCTCAGTCTCTGTCTGTCTCTATATAATTCTGCATTACAAACTGTCTACTGTTTAACTCAAATTGGAAGTTCCAAGAAAATCTCAAATTTGACAAATTCCAGCAGAACCCATTATCTCTCCCCTTCCAAATTGTACTATATCTGTTGTGAACAGCTGTAGGCTCTCATGTTTGCAACTCAAGAATTAGACCTAACCATTTATTTTCTCTCACCCTACATGTCTATTTGGTTGGCAAATCTTATCAGTTCTATTTCCAAAATATCTTTTGCATCCAAGCCTTCCTGTCTATTCAGATGGTACCTAGTTCAGGCCCTCATAACTTCTTGCTGTGGACTTTTGAGATAGATCAGGTACCTCTCCTCTCCAATTAATCTGCTTCATAGCTGTCAAAGAGATTTTCCTAAAGTGCAGTTCTGGCCATCCTACTCCTTTATTCAGTAACCACAGTGGTTCCCTACTGTCTCTCAGATCAAATACATATTCCTCTGGCATTTTTAAAGCCCCCAAAACATGGCCCCAACATACTCTTCCAGTTTCATTATAGATGACTTTTTATATTCCAGAGTCCAATCAAACTGGCCTTCTTGTTGTTCTACACAAATGATACTTTCTCTTCCATATCTGTGCTTTTGAACTGGCTGTTTCCATACCAGGATGGTACCCTCTTCTCAACACTACCTTTTAGAATCTCTTGCATTTTTTAAGACAGGGTTCAAGTACCGTCTTCTGAAGGAAGAGCTTCCTTAGTCTACCATCTCTTTGGTATTCCTTCTCCAAATTACTTTGTATTTATTTAAGTATATTCTATATGTGTTTATATAACCCATTTACAACCCCAAGCCAGGGATGGTTTCCTGAAGGTCATCCATGGGACTTTGAGGGAGAGAAATGTTACTCAAGATTGAGAGACCCCCAAGCCCTTGACACAAAAAACATGAAGAGATTTAGAGAGACTGATGAGAAAAGCAGAGAGAAGGAATTCAAAAGACATGGGAGGGAGGGAAGAAAAAGCATCAATTTTTGAATGGCTGAGGTGAGTCCCTGGAGCTTCCTACCCTTAAAGGGATCTGGTCCCCCAACATGTGCACTGATTTCTAGCACCTGCAACACCAGAGACTTCTAAGAACTTACTTCTCCAGTGATATTGTTTTCTCCTTGGTTAGGTGAGATTTTATCTTGGTGCTTCCTTACTTATATATTATTTCCTCTCTTCTAGCCTATGTAGCTTCCTTGATTTCCATTTCCTATGATTTGGATAATTTTTTGGGGTCAATTTTTAAGATAGATTTGTATGAAACTATCTTTCAATATGTGAGATTTAAAATGGTTGAGGTCTTAAACTGTAGTGATTAAAATAGTGGAAGATATAAATTGTGATAGATATAAGAGAGAGTGAGTAAATTTGACCACAGAAAATATGTTTCACTACAGTGTCTTGGTTTTTAAATCAAATATAAGGTGGTCGCCAGGGAAATATTCCCAATTATTCAAATACCCAAGTCAACTGGGTTTTATAGAGATTTTTAATTAATAATATAATGAGGAATTAGAGAAAGAGAGAAGAGTAGGAAAGGAATAATTATGAAGGGCCTCAAGCCAATATGGCCTAGACCTGAGTCTTAAGAGAGAGAATCAGTCAGTCAGTCTTTTAACACTCACCACAAGGTCTGCCTAAACAAGGATTCTAGTGACCCCAGGCCAGCTCCATCTCAGCTGACTACACCAGAGAGAGCTCCAGCGAGACCTCCTTAGAGATTTGTCCTCCAAGAGCTTCCCTTCTCCAGAGCTTCTCTCAAGAGATTCTTCCCAAGTGATCCTCATCAGAGATCCTCCAAAAGGATTTCTACAAAAGGAATATATCCTCAAGAGATTCTGCTTTTTCTTATATAGGGGTTTTTCTACCATGTCACCTCCCCTAAGTCCCTACATCTACCAATCACTGTAGACGCTTTCCAAAAGACTGCCCATCTAAATTCCTGCTAAGTCGACCAATCTCCTCAGTAAGTCTGAATCAGAAAAAATGCTGCTGTGTCGACCAATCTCCTCAGTAAATCTGAACTAGAGAAAACACAGCTGAGTCAACTAATCTCATTAAGAGAAAACTTGCCTGACCCTTTTAGGTACCTAGCATCCCATTGTATCAATTCTAAAAACAGGCCTGGCTCAAAGAACTCCTTGCCTTATTATAAGCATGGGTCCAAGTACTTTCTTTGTTTAGCAAGGAGTTTTTTTCCCCTAAAGCAGTCTTAAGTACGGTTGGAGTAGAGGTCCTCCCATTTCTGATCCTGGAGAGTTCTCGCATCAAAATGGGGAATGTTTCCCAGTAGGGAATTTGTTCCAATTAAGAATTCTCTGATGGGGAAATTTTTAACATTCACAGGTCTGAGAGATTTCAAGATTTACAAATAGGAGAGACCTAATCTGGCTCAGTAAGCTACCTGTTATCCTCCTTTTAGAGGATAGAGTTTAAACTAAACACCAGAAGTATCACACCCCTAAAGCTACCAATATTTGAAATGTGTAGTTATAGCTCATAATATCTTTTGGAGATAGTGAAGTAAAGAATAGAATGCCCAATCTTAGCTGTCTTGGATCCTTCCCTGCTAGGTTACTGGTGGTACAACTAAAGCTCTTCCATTCTCCACAAAGGTGGAAATTACTGTTTCCCCAGAGATGAAATGGACCAGATCCCATGTCAGATATTGATAAAAAAAATTCTATGTCTCACAAGGGATAGTTGCTCTTGTCAGATGATTAACAATCTACATTTTATTTATTTATGTACATATTATCTCCCCAGATAGAATATAAACTTCTTGAGGGTAGGGGCTATTTCATTTCATGTCTTTGTATACTCTGAGTACAGTGATTGGCATATAGTAATTTCTAAATAAAATATTGTCAACTAATTGATTTATTAGTTAAGTTCAGATATGTAGGAAGATAATTTTTATTAGATTTAATTTTTTCTCAATTACATGTAAACAAAAATTTTAACATTCATTTTTTAAAAGTTTGAGTTTTGAATTTTCTCCCTCCTTCCATATATTTCCTTGAGAAGGCAAGCAATTTGATATATAGATTACACATGAGTAGTTAGGCAAAACATTTCCATATTAGCCCTACTGGAAAAGAAAAAGCAGACCAAAAAAAAAGAGTAATGAAGAAGGTTTAAATAGTATGTTTCAATCTGACTTCAGACTCCATCAATTGTTTCTCTGGAGGTGGAGAGCATTTTTCATCATAAGTTCTTTGGAATAGTTTTGAATCATTGTATTTCTGAGAATAGCTAACTCATTCAGAGATGAATGCCATACAACATTGGTGTTTTGTATGTAATATTCTCCTGATTCTGCTGCTCATTTCTCTTTCCATCAGTTCATGTAAGTCTTCCCAGGTTTTTCTTAAAGCATCCTGTTCATCATTTCTTATAGCATAATTGTATTCTATTGCAATCATCTATGACAGCTTGTTCAGCCATTCTCTAACTGTGATGGGCATCCTCTCAATTCCCATTTCTTTGCCACCACAAAAAGAGCTGCTATAAGTATTTTTGTACAAGTAGGTCTTCTTCCTTTACCTTTTATCTCTTTGGGGGTCCACATCTAGTAGTGGTATTTCTGGGTCAAAGAGTATGTATGAATAGTTTTATAGCCCTTTGGGCAGCCTGTAACTTTTTGTGCTTCAGTTTTCTCTCTGTGATGTGTGGATGATCATTCTTATGCCACTCACCTCAATGGTTTGGAGGGAAAGGTTTTGTAAACTATATAGCACTATATATAAATATAATCGATTTCTCTATATCTGCATTATTATGAAATAGAAAAGCATATTTTGAATAAAAATGAATCTTGGAGATTTCATACTAAATTTCCAAGTATTTATTAGTAAAGAAAAAGAAAGAAGATTTCCAGCCTTTCTAACTTAATATAAGTCCCCAGTTGAGTTACTTCTGCTCCATCAGGTCCTAGATCCATACAAATTTAGTATAAAGTCTCCAACACTAATTGGCACAATGTAACAAAGACTGGTCTTGGCATCAGATGGCCTGGCTTAAAATCCCATCCTTGACATGGTCCCAAAGGCGTGAAGTCACTAAACTTCTTAGTGCACCGGAGAACTTCCTATGGCTATAAATTGCAGATTAGTGATTGATCTGCTTTGGTAAAGGATATTTCCTCATTGGGAGACCCCTGCACTGTCAAAATGACAGGTCTGTACATAAAGCCAAAGCTGTTCAAATACATTCTGAATTAAAAAAAATTGTAGAAAGATTAAATTACGTTCCATATAGTTTTACTCATTAATATTTTGTTGTATTCTAATCTTTGAAAATCTGCAGTCTGCATGTATGTGAAGATTCACTGTTATTTAAAATGTCTGACCAAAGACAACATGCTATTTCCCCAAGTCTGTCAATAAAAGAGGTCTTATTCTATTTTCAAATAGATTCAGGAACTCTATAGTCAGTTGCCAAGTATTGTCCAATAAAAGCTCTGTGGAGTCCACTTTCATGAACAGATAGTATTTCTGTGTAAATAGTAGAATGATGGCTTATGTAGATAACAATGATTACTCTGACCCCTACTACCTGAAGCCAAAGCCATGTTACATTGGAATGGATGTTCTTAAAGTACTTAAAAACAGCCTTTTCTTTTAACGATGTCAAACCTATTCCTAATTCCCTACGGTCTTGTTTGTTCCATGACTTTGCTTGGTCATTCTAGGCACATTTCATCTCCTGGTCACGTGTGCTAATTTAATCAAGTTCAATTTGGTGAGTTTGGAAGAAGTTTGGGTAGAGGAATTAGCTTTGCCTTTTGCCCCCAGAGCTCATGGGGCTTCTGGACTGTGTTTTAAAAATTATAGCCATTATAACATCATTTGAGTCATTGTAGGTCACAGCATGGAGAGGGCTAAGAATATTAAGTTGAGGATTTTATTACAGACCCTGAAAAAGAGGGTGTTTCTTGTGTTTTCTAAGGTCTTTCTGAAAGTTTTCTCCTTGTTGTGACCTGTCATGCTCTGTATGGCTGAGATGGTGGGCATTAATTTAACTTTGAAAATAACAGCTTGTGAGTAATATATTGCCTCAGTGTAGAGCTTCTTAATGTAGGGTCTGCAAATTTGTTTTTAAAAAATATTTTGAAAATTGCATTTCATTATAATTGATTCCCTTCGTCATCCTATGTATTTTAGCATATGAGATGGCATGCATAGGTTTCACCAGACTGCCAAAGGAGTCCAGAGAAAGTGATTAAACAGAAAAGATTGGACTGGATACCATTTAAGGGCTTTCCTAGCTCTCCACCTATGGACCCATGATTATATAAAAGGATAGTCCTGACTAGGGATAGTGGCCCCAAGCCTACTCAGTTCCTTGAGGCAAAGACTCTTTCATAGTCACAATCATAAATCAAAGGAGAGTTTTCATGTTTTATTTGCCCTTTGCAACTTCATCCCCCAGCCCAGTAACTTCCTTGTTGGTCTGAATTAAATTGGATGGGTTCCATGTGTAGTAGACCATGTGCATGGATTTTTCCAGTCCTGCTTATATTATTTCAGTGGTAGAGCTATATTTGAACAGAAAGACAATCTCATTCTCCTACTCTTCAACAAGCATTCGAATGCCACAAACATTTGTGAAGCACTTTCTATTTGTAAAGTACTCAACCCAGTGATAGGGATACATAGATGGAAAATGAAAGTTTCTGCCCTCGAGGAGCTGAATTCTACAGGAGAAATTATATTATGTAAAGAGGCAAATACAATACAATGTCAGCAATGATGAGAGCAAAGAAGGGATTCAGCCAAAAAGCTCTAGCAGCACTTAAAGAGTGAAAGAATTGTGGAGTCGACCAGACCAGCTTGTCAAAATTATACCTGAATACTTTTCCTTGACCCCCACCCATTGCTAGGCAGGGCTCATCTATCCTCTTCCTGAACTCTTCCAATGAGGAGGAAACCATGGCTTTCTGATGCTTCTCATTCCATTTTTGAATTATCCTAAATATTTGGAAGTATTTCCTAACACTGAGTCAAAATCTATATTCCAACTTCTATCTACCCCTGAAACCAGATAGGGCTCTATTCTACATGATGGCACTTCAGGCACTTGAGAAGAGCTATCCTGTTCCTCTTCTCGCATTCTCATGCAAGTTCTTGGCTGGTGTGGCCTTCAGTCCCCTTAGAAAATCGACATAGTAGGATGGAAAAGGTATTGGAGTTAGAAGACTTGGGTTCAAATCCTGGATATAATATTTACTACCTGTGTCAGTAGTCTTCAGAGCTTTAGAATGACCCTGAGAGGATTTATTTTTAATATATTGAATTATTTCTATTTATGAAACTCTGAATGGAGGCTTGGACTCATCCTTCATTCTTAGTTCTCAAGGAATTTAGAGAAATGCTCCATCCTGGGGAATCTTACACTATAGGCGAATGGGGAGATTAAGATAATGAGGTTCCACCTAGCTAACCAGCTCAGTCCAGATGTGTCTGAACTGAGACCTTCATTTTCTCATTAAAAATCACTGAAGAGGGGCTCTTAGTTGGCTCAGTGGATTGAGAACCAGGCCTGGAGATGGGAGGTCCTGGATTCAAATCTGACCATAGATACTTCTTGTTCTAGTCACTCCCCCATCTTAAAAAAAAAAGAATAATTAGAGAAGGACACGTGTGACCAGGCAGAACTATATTTCTCCCCCCAACAATGGGGGCATAGAACTAAGTATATAACTTACCACCCTCATCCAGGGGATGAGGATTTGAGAGTTTGATGGTTTGCCTTCTGACCAGTTAGAGATGTCTTGTGTAGCCAAGGGAGGGGCTAAATAATGATCTCCCCCAAAATTGTATTTAGGGATCTACAAGAGAGAACTTCTTTGTCTTTGATCTTAGAGATCTCTGATCAATCAATTTATTGGTTATTGTTTGCCTGGTCAATAAACTGATTTTCTTACCCAGAAGCCAATGTCTCAGAATTTGTAACTGTTACAATCCCAAAGGTTATATGATCAACAGAACAATTGAAAAATAAGTCATATCTCATCTTCTCTGGGATAGCCAATTGTAGAACTTGTCACTAATACTTGACTTACCCTTATGCCATTAGGAAAAATTCTGCTCCCCCCTCTTCCCCTGATCACCTCGTAGCTTTAGCAGGCACTCTTCAAAGGGCATCCCTCCGTGTGAGTAAAAGGCCCACACTGCCTATTTTTATTTTGGGTAGAAGGGAGTGAATCACACAGGATAAGTATACAGAGATGGGTTGTGATTCGTATTATAGACTTCTTTGTATTATTTTTTTCTCCCAGATCCACCCATCTTTTGACCTTCAACATAACACAGCAAGCACCATCATATCGGGCTCCCAACTTGAGTTTCATCTTCAACTTCCCACTCTCATTCACCCCACATATCCAATCAATTGCCAAATTTTGTCATTTCTCCTACCACAGTATCTTTTGAATTTATCTTTTTCTCTCTATTCCCATAGCAACCACCCTAGGCCAGGCTCTTCTCAGTTCTCACCTGAACTGTCCTATTAGCCTCCTAATTGGTCTCCTTTGCCTCAAGTTTTTGTCCTTTCCAATCAATGTTGTACATAACTGTCAAAGGGATTTTTCTCAAGTGCAGAGCAGATCAAGATATTTCTCTTCTCAATAATCTCCAGTGGTTTCCTTTTGACTCTAGATTCAAAATTTTCATCTTTATCTCATCTTTATTTAGAGGTGACTAGGTGACAATGGAATGCTGAACTTGATGTCAGGCAGATCTGGGTTCAAGTGTTGTGCTACCCTGTACAAGACAGGTATTCTCTGAGGCCTCCAGGCAACTCTCTTAGACTAGAAATTATAGCACAAGTTGTTAATTTGAATTTGTAGAAGCAATTTCCTCACCAGGGAGCTCTTGATACTAAATAAACTCCAGTGGCTCCCTATTACCTCCAGGAACGAGTACAAAATGTTCTATTTGGCATTCGTAGACCTTCATAACTTAGCCACTTCCTCCCTTTCCTGACCTTTTTATACCTTACTCCTGTGAACTTTAGATTAACTCCACCCTGCTTAGTCTAGCAAAACAGGAATGTCTACACCCCTACTTAGGGTTTAAGTATTGAGAAGGATGGCCGATGACAGACATGTGCTAGCAAATGACAAATCAGAAACAACTGACAGACCCCTGGGCTGTCCTAAGTCAAGTTTAAGCTACCATTGGTACATGTGAGACGCAGGAAAGTGATGTAAAAACTGTCTATATATTTTGCGTCACTTCCTCTCTCGACCTCTTTTTGCAGAGAGGTGGCTCTGATGGCAGCATGCTGAGCATCTTGGCATCTTAGCATGACGGAAGCTATTGTCCAGGTTTGGAGTTGAGAGTCCTTGATACACTACTGGAGGAAGCTTAGTAACCTAGTTCAGGTGAGGTGTCTTCTCTGAGTTCTCTCAGAGTTTAGGCTCATTCTTTTCTCCTTTACCTTCCAAAACACAATTATCCTCTTAGGAAGCCTCTAGTCTTCTGAAGAGACCTCGTGGCAGAGGTCTTTGAAATTCCCCCTGGCACAAGCTAGGCCGGAGAAATCCTATATCCTTTCCCTCTCTCTTCTTCTTAATTCCTTCCCTCTATATTAATTAAACCACCATAACATTTCCAAACTGACTTGAATATTTTATTTGGGATTTTCCCTGGCGACCAATTAAATTTAGGTTAAGCCACAACCCTAAAATTTCCCCTTACAGTCCACAACATATATTCTTTTATTCAGTGGCACTGGCCTTCACAAATGAAAATACTCTCTGGCTGTTCTTCATGCCTAGAGCATGCTCTTTCTCTCTCTCTCTCTCTCTCTCTCTCTCTCTCTCTCTCTCTCTCTCTCTCTCTCTCTCTCTCTCTCTCTCTCTCCCTCCCTCTCTCTCTCTCTCTCTCTCTCTCTCTCTCTCTCTCTCTCTCTCTCTCTCTCTCTCTCTCTTTCTCTCTCTCTCTCTCTCTCTCACTGATCTCCCTGGCTTTCTTTAAATTCCAACTAAAATCCCACCTTCTACAAGAAGACATCCTCAACCCTTCTAAATTCTAGAGGCTTTCCTTAGTTAGTGATTTCTCCCTTCTCCTGCATATAGTTTGTATTATACACATTTGTTTGCAGGTTGTCTCCATTTGATTGTGAGCACCTTAAGGGCGAGAACTGTCTTCTGCTCCCCAGTGCGAAAGTGCTTAATACATGTTTATTGAATTGAAAATTAAGATAGGTCTCTCTCATTCCCCATGACATTCCAGGATTACTGATTTAACCATTATATCCAATTTTTTCAGAATACCTCTTATAAAGTAAATGACAAGGAGAGAGAAGACTGAGGCGATCAGGGAAAGAACCATGGATTCAATGGCATCTGATGTGACACATGGAAGAAGAGGATTCTGAAAGATGGAGATGGGAATCTATGTGTGGGAGACAACATCTATAAATGCAGTGAGTCAAGAAAAAGATGGTGTGTTGAGCTTGAAAAAGAGTTCCTTGTTTGGTTAGAACATGGAGGACATGGGGAAGAAGAATGTGAAATAAGTCTGGAAAAGTAGATTGAAGCCTTACTATACAAGATCATTGAATGCCAGGCATAAATAATTAGCCACTTGAGGACTTTGAGCAGGACACTGACAGACCTATGTACTTTAAGAAGACTTCACAAATGCCCCTTCTCAACTGTATAGAGGATAGGTTGAGAGGCAATAGTTTGGAGGCAGAGAGGCTAATTAGGAGACTATTACAGTAATACAAGTAATGGGAAGGAGAAGTAAAGGGAAATGGAATAAGTGACATTTATAGGTTACTTACTATGTACCTGGCATAGTGCAAAACATTTTTTACAAATATTACTTCATCTGATCCTCACAACAACATAGGAGGCAGATACTATTATCATCCCCATTTGACAATGGAAGAAATAGAGGTTAAATGGCTTAACTTAGGGTCCCACAGCTAGTAAGTATCTGAATCTGGATTTGAACTCAGGGATTCCTGAATCCAGGCCCAGCCTCTATCCACCACATCATCAGTTACTTCAAGGAGTGATGAATATCTGAAATAGGGTGGTAACAATGTGAACAAAGAAAAAGAAATGGCGGCAAAAGATTCTGTGGACGTAAAATTGACAGAATTTGGAAACTGATTTGGATTTGGAAGATAGGCGATTAGGTTGCTATTGAGGTTATGAACCTGGGAAGCTGGGAAGATGATGGTGAACTCAACAGAAATAAGTTTTTTTTTGTTTTTTTTTAAACAACCACATTTTTTCTAGAAGGGTCAAATTCAGGGGTTGGAGGATGAATTTAGTTTTGGATATTCCAAGTCAAGACATTCAAGAAGAAACTTCCAGAAGGCAATTGATGATACAGGATTAATGTTGGCTTAGGTGGGCACACACTCATTCAAAGGCCAGGGATTAGATATGAAGATATTAAATAAAAGGGCAGATAATAATAATGATGATGATGAAGATGATGATGATCTTTTGCTGAATACTACTGCTTTCCCACCTGGCTGCACTCGCCTGGAATTCATCATGCCACCCAGCAACCTCATCTTCTTTTAAGATCACATCTACCAGAGGATTGTGGCAAGATGGTGGGATAAGGCAGGGAATGGCCTGGCCCCCTAAAATTTATCCCCCTTCCCCAAATAATTTAAAATAATGCCTCAAAATAAATTCCAGAGTGGCAGAAATAATTAAATGTCAGGTAAAGAGGACTAAGAAAGATCTGACCTTTCTAGTGGTGATCTGGTCAGACTGAAATGATGGTAAGCTGAGTCAACAAGTACTGTGGCAGGTGTGTAGGTGGAACCCTGAGCTTTAAGAGTTTTCAACCCATAGACTGTATGTGGGGTTGGGCCACAGGGACCCTGGACTGTTGACTAGAGAAGGTGCAATGGCTTTGAGCAAGTAGGAGTGAATACATACTGGTGAGTGGTTTCAAAGGGGGTAGGCGCCCTGCTGACGGTGGTCCCAATTCCAGGAGAGGGGCCAGCCACCTTGGGGACTGGGGAGCAAGAGAATTTGCCATGGGAGCAGTGCTGGGGTTCCTGATCATTCCTCAGGGGTGGAGAGGAGAACCTAAAGTCACTCATCGAAGAAGCGGTAATTGCACCTCGATATGATAGACATCTAGAGAGAATTGAATGGGAATGGAAAAGAATATCCAACTTCTTTAGTGGTACCTTTATAACAATTGACCGTATGCTAGGGCATAGCAACTTTATAATTAAATGCAAAAAAGTAGAAATATTAAATGTATTCTTTTCAGATCATAATGCAATAAATGCTGTATTTAATAAGGGACGATAGGTACACAGATAAAAAACTGTAGACTAACAATTTTTAAGAATGAATGGTTTAAAGAACAAATCATAGAAACAATGAATAATTTTATTAAAGAGGATAATAATGTGACAGCAAACCAAATCCTGTGGAATTAAAAAAAACAGTAATTAGAGGAAAATTTATATTTCTAAATGTTTATATCAATAAAATAGAGAAAGACCAGATCAATGAATTAGGCATGCAAATAGAAAAAGAACAAATTTAAAATTCCCAATTAAATGCCAAACTGAAAATCCTAAAAATTAAAAGTGAGATTAATAAAAATTGAATATAAGAAAACCATTGAAATAATAAACAAAACGAGGAGTTGGTTTTTTGAAGGAAAATAACTCAATATAACAGATAGACTATTGGTTAATATGATTAAAAGAGAGAAGAAAACAAAATTATAAGCATCAAAAATGAAAAGAGCAGAAATATGTGAATGATGAGGAAATTAAAGCAATTACTAGGAGCTACTTTGCCCAATCAACAGGCCAATAAACTGCCTAAATTAATAGAAGAGCAAATCTAAATATCTAAATAATTCTATTTTAGAAAAAGAAATTCAACAGGCCATACATGAGCTTCTTAAGAAAACTATATCAGAGTAAATATACATATATATCAAGACCAGATGGATTTACAAGTGAATCCTACCAAACATTTAAAGGTCAAGTAATTCCAACAGTAAATAAATTGCTTGGAATAATAGTCAGAGAAGGAGTCCTAGCAAATTCCTTTAATGAAACAAATATGGTGCTGATACCTAAACCAGAAAGAGCAAAAACAGAAAAAGAAAATTATAGATCAATTTCACTAATGAATATTAATATAAAAATCTTAAATGGAATACTAGCTAGGAGTTTGCAACAATTTGTTACAAAGATTATATTGTGACCAAGTGGGATTCATGCCAGTAATGATTTAATATAAGGAAAACTACCACCACAATTGATTATATCAAAAACAAAAGTAATAAAAATCATATGATCATATCAATAGATGCAGAAAAAGCTTTTGACAAAGTACAACACTCATTCCTATAAAAATATATGAAAAAAATACTTGAAAGTATAGATGTAAAGAGATTTTTCCTTAAAATGATAAGAAGCATCTGCCTAAAACCATCAGCAGGCATTATTTGTAACAGAGACAAACTAGACATCTTCCCATTAAGATCAAGAGTGAAATAAGGAGGGGGCAGCTGGGTGGCTCAGTGGATTGAGAGCCAGGCCTAGTAATGGGAGATCCTAGGTTCAAATCTGGCCTCAGATACTTCCCAGCTGTGTGACCCTGGGCAAGTCACTTGACCCACATTGCCTAGTCCTTACCACTCTTCTGCCTTGGAGCCCATACACAGTATTGATTCCAAGATGGAAGGTAAGGGTTTTAAAAAAAAGAGTGAAATAAGGATACCATTATCACTAATATTATTCAGGAATGTTTTGGAAATGCAAACAAAAGCAATAAGAGAAGAAAAAGAAACTAGAGGAATAAGAATGGTCAGTAAGGTAATAAAACTATCTCTTTTTTTTTTTTTGGACATAATATGACGATATACTTGAATATCTTAAAGATTCAGCTAAAAAGTTAGTTAAAACAATAATTTTAGGAAATATACAAAGTAGGGTATAAAATAAAATCACACAAATCACCAGCATTTCTATATATTACCAATAAGGCCCTAAAAGAAGAAATATCTAAGAGATAGTTCATTTAAAATAACCAAAGACAATACAAAATATCTGGCGAGAGAAACCCAGGAATTCTATGAATCTAAGTATTATCTATGAATCTATGAATTCTAAGTATTAAACATTTTCTATACTAATAAAGTCAGATTTAAATAATTGGAGAAATATTAATTATTCATTGTGGGCTTAGACAATATAGTAAAAATGATAAATTAACCTAAATTGGTCTACTTATTCAGTGTTATTCTAGTTAAATTACCAGAAAAGAAGATCTAGAAAAAAGAACAAAAGCAAAATTTATTCGTAGGAACTAAAGGTCAAGATATCAAACGAATTAATGAAAAAAAAAAAAGATGTAAAGGAAGAATGTTTAGCACTGCCAGATCTTAAACTGGCAATGATTATCAAAATTATCTTGTACTGGCTAAGAAATACAATGGTGTATCAGTGGAGTAGAGTAGGTCTATAATACATGGCAGCAAATGATTACAATAATCTTATGTTTGATAAACATAAAGATGTAAGCTTTTAGGATAAAAATTAATCTAACTGGAAAAAATTGGAGAAGTTTGGCAAAAACTAAGCAAAGATCAATATCTTACACCATTAGGAGATATAAGCAAATTAGAAAAACATGGCACATATTACTATTGGATTTCATGCTTATGAAAAGAATTTATGAATAAGAAAGATATAGAAAGAATTGTGAGATATAAAATGGATAATTTTAATTACATTAAAATAAAAAGGATTTGTGCAAATAAAATCAATGTAGCCAAGATTAGAAGAAAAGCAGAAAACTAGGGGAAAATTATTATAAGTTTCTTAGATAAAAGCAGATTCTCAGATAAAATATCAACTATATATATATATATATATATATAACTGTCAAATTTTTAAGAATATGGGTCATTCCCCAATTGATAAAGTGTTGAAGGATATGAACAGGCAGTTTTTTTGATGAAGAAATCAAAGCTATATATAATCATATGAAAAAATGTTCTAAAAGTCATTATTAGAGAAATGCAAATTAAAACAACTCTGAAATATCTTCCACCTATCAGATTGGCTAAAATGATAGGAGGGGAAAAATAAATGTTGGGGGGGATGTGGAACAATTGGGACAATAATACACTATTGGTGGAACAACCATTTTGGAGAAAAATTATATTATATTTTATATTATTGTATATAAATATATATTATTTATATCATATACAAAATATATATATAACACAAATTATATATATATTAGTGTTATAAAACTGTGTATGCCCTTTGACCCAGAAATTTCCATTGTTAGGACTATTTTCCCAAGGTTATCTGGAAAAAAGGAAAATAACATATATTATTCTAAGATATTTAGAGTAATTTTCTTTGTGGTGGCAAAGAACTGGGATTTTAGAGGCTGCCCAGAAATTGGGGAATGGCTAAACAAGTTGTGGCATATTGATTGTAATGGAAATCTACTGTGTGGTAAGAAATGGTCAGTAGGCTGATTTTAGGAAAACATGGAAAGACTTGCATGAAATAATGAAAAGTGAACAAGCAGAACCACAAGAATGTTGTATGCGGGGGGGTGGGGGAGTCAAGGACTTCTCCCCAACATTGTGGCAACTTCTCTCCTATAGCAGCTATCCTAGGAGGTCTGCTTCTTCTGCTTCACTTGTCTTTGACTGATCATAGGCAACCAAACAGAGATCCTGAGACGGATCTTCTTGGTGTAGCTACTTTGATGCCTCGAGAGTTTTGGGGACTCTCAATCAGTACCTTCTGTATTATGTTTGGTCCTTAGAGAAGATGACCAGGGATAGAAGGATCAGCTCAAACCCCAACCTGGTTTTGCTGGGAAACACATACTTTGGCTGCATCTAGAGATCAGAACTCTGTCTCTCCTTCTGTTTTTTTCCCCTCTTTTAACCAAGTAAGATGCAGAGAGGGGCTGGTGGCAAGTAGTCTAGCAGGGGCGCCAAAATCTAGGAATCGGATATGGCTTGCTCTTGCCTTTGGCTCTTCTTCCCACCTGGCATGAAGTGAGAGAGCAGACTCTTCTCTTTCAGCTTCCTCCTCCCTGAAACGTCCAAAGACAAGTTCAAAGAGATATTATCAAAATGGTAAGGTTTAGAGTAGAATCTGTTCTTTTCTTCTAGACTCTGATGTCTACCTAGGAGCAATGCTTTCTGGACAGGGAGCTCAGGAACCTAGGGTGAAATCTCATTTCATCCTGTGAGATGGGCAGGGCAAGTATTTTTATCCCAATTCTACAGATGAAGAAATTAAGGGTAAATGAGGTTAAATGACTTTCCCAAGGTCACACAGCTAGTAAATAACTAAGCTGTGACTCAAATCTAAGTTATTTGACTCCAAGCCTAGTATTCTTTCCCTTGCATGATACTTGCTCTCAACAATTGGAAAAGTAGGTGGAAGAGTTTTTATGTTCTTTGAAGGCCACATACTATAGTGAAAAAGCATTAAAATGAGTCATTTCAGTCATGTCTGACTCTTACTGACCCGACTTTGGGATTTTCTGTTTCCTCCTTGAGCTCATTTTACAGATGAAGAAACAGAGACAGAGTTAAGTGACTTGTCCAGGGTCATACAGCTAGTGTTGGAAGCTGGATTTGAACTCAGAAGGATGAGTCTTCCTTGTTTCAAAATTCTATGCTCTATCCCCTGTGCCACCTAGGTGCTCTAGGATTGAGTATTGGGAGACTGGAAATAGAGTTCTAGTCTGCCACTAATCAGAGGTCTGTCTGAGTGCAGATCATTTTACCTTCCTGGGACTCGGTTTCCTTATCTGTAAAGTGAGCGATTCAGATTAGGTGACTTCTAAAATCTTTGCCAGTTCTCCTGATCCATAACTCTGTTTTGTCTCAGCTACAAACATCAAAGGATTCTGAATACCGCCAGTTGTAGTATGAGTTTCATTTTTTGAGCCCTTTGATAATGGTGGCTTATTCTTGTCCCATAAGTTCACAGACTGAGTTCTGGTGGTCCTTTTAAGCCCCAACTAATGTAAAAATGGAGATTTTGAACCCTAGACTTCATTCCCCAGAAGTCCTTGGTATTTCCCAGAATTCCCTATAATCTCTCCTGAGTCTCCACGTTGGTGAGATCACAATTGGTATTTAACTGGCAGTAACGCCTCCCATGCTGTCTTCTCTTCTCTTCCTGTCTTTGCAATGATGTAGCAAGTATAGTGGTAAGCTAAGTGCAGGGATTTTGAATGGGCTAAACAGCCAGGGCACGTGGTTTTATTTTGTATCTTCTTTATTCCTTGATTTCTAATGATCTTTAATAAACCTCATAAAATATAATATTTTTATTATTAGAAATATAATTTAATTTTTACACTAAAATCCCAACTTCTATAGGAAACCTTTCCTAACTCCTCTTAATTCCAGGGCCTTCCCTTTTCTAATTATTTCCTATTTATTCTCCGTAGAGCTTCCCTTGTGTAGCTTCATTTGCATGTTGTCTCCCATTAGGTTGCAAGCTTCAGGGGGCAGGTCTATTTTTTTGCTCTTGTTACATCCCCACTACTTAGCACAGTTCATGGCCCACCGTAGTCACTTAATAAATATTGATTGATTGATTGGTTCTCTAAATAAGTTCTTAAAAATCATCTAATAACTATAACAACAATAATAGCAAGAATTTATAAAGAATTTTAAGATTTGCACTTTACAAACACCATCTCATTTTACCTTCACAAAAATCCTGGAATTTTTATTATTTATTATATTATATACTATGCGCAATACATAATAATGTGCTGTTATTATATCTATTTTACAAATGAGGAAACCAAGGGAGATAGAAATTAAATGACTTGCCCATGGTCACACAGCTAATAAATGTTGAGCTGTTGTTGTGTAGTTTCAGTCATGTCCGACTCTTTGTGACTCCATTGGAAGTTTTCTTGGCAAAGATACGAGAGTGGTTTGCCATTTCCTTCTCCAGCTCACTTGACAGATGAGGAAATGGAGGCAAACAGGGTTAAGTGACTAGCCCAGGGTCACACAACAAGTATCTGAGGGCAGATTTGAACTTGGTCTTTCTGACTCCAGACCCAGCACTCTATCTACTATGCCCCCTCACTGCCCAAATATTTGATACCAGATGATGAACTCAAGGCTGTGTTGAGTCCAGATCCAATCCTCTGTGCTTCAGGCAAAAGTCCTGCCTGTTTCTGCCTCGTACTCTACTGTAAAGCAGTTCCCTTTATCTGATTAGACATCAGTGGAATCCATCCAATGAGTGAGGGCAGCAAATAGTACTCGGGAGGTGCTTACGAGAGAGAGTGTCAAATGAATGAGCAGGGCAGGGGAATGGGAAGCCACGAAAAGGAGCACCACCTCTTTAACAACTGTTTTAACATATGGTGCCACATCTAGTTAATGATGAGAAAAACAAGATTCATTTGAGCAATTGTCCTCCTGGGAGTTGCAGGGAACAATGCACAGAGATCCAATAGTGATTGTCTCAGAACTGGAAATACATTTCCAGCTTTTGGTCTAATTATTCTCTTATAGTTAGAGTCAGGAAAATCTGAGTTCAAAGGTACCTTCAGATACCTACAGCTGGGTGACCCTGGGCAAGTCCCTTTCCTTCTTTCTTGCCTCAGATTTCTCGTCTGTAAAATGTCAATAATCTCAGGGATGCTGTGAGAATAAAAATGACTGTAAAGTGCTTTGTGAACTTGCAAGTCTCATAGATAAAAGCCTTTACCATTATTATTACTAATCTTTTGTGTGAAAATAAATAATCATAAAATGTCAAGAATGTTCTATCTTTTTTAACAAATACAACAAACTGAGGTCAGTGTCCACTGGCTAATAAGTCAACAGACAAGTAAGACTGTAGAAATCAGTCAAGAATAGCAAACATTTCATTTTCTCCCATATATTACTACACAAAAAAACTCCAGTGTCTCTTCCACTCCCCTCTGCATCCCATTGCTGCCCCTTCCCTATTCTCAAAATTTATTACAGCCAAGGTGGAAATAGCCCGAGGACTTGTGATGTGTACAGATCCCTCTGGAGAGTCATGCAGTTTCTAGTCTGGCTTCCTGCGCTCACCGAAACTGCTCACATGGGTGTCACTACACCCATCTGTCACTAGATGAACATTTGTTTTATGGATTTTTCCTTTAAAAGGAGGGCGATAGAATTTATATCGATTTTTCACTGTATGGACAAATGCCATGATGGGCAGCACATTCCACCCCCAACTCCCAGGGTCTGCTAGCTAGTCTCTGTTATCATGCAAGCAACAGGACAACTCTTGAGTTTTATGATTCCATTGGTTTTTACCTTGATTTGGGGGGTTCTGACATAACAGGGCTCCATTGCCCCCTGAGTCACACTCATCTCCAACATCTCCTTCACCCCAGATAGCAGCTCGAGTCTTCAACTTCAATCCATTGACTGATGAGAAAACGGGCACCGAGATCAGTTTGTTTCACGATTTCCTTTGCCTCTGTCCCCTTCCATCTCGCATTACCTTTTTTCTTACCTTTGATAAGGGTGGCATCACAGGCAGAGAGCTGCCTCCAATTCAAGAAGATCTGGGCTCAGGCTCAGCCCTGACACAAGCTGGCTCTGTGGAGCTGAGCTCATTCCAGGCCATTCAAACTGTCAATTGCTGAGCAGATGGCAAAGAAGGCTCCTCACCCTGTTGGCGCGAGAACTTCCCATGCCAGTTCAGTGACAGGTTCACAGCCAACCTGAACAGTGACTTACAAGTTTGCTATTGGACTATTGGGGTGAAGGCAATACCTGTGGGAGATCTAGGACCACTCCATGATTGCCTCACATTAAAATGAAGAGAAAGCGTTTTTGTGATGGGGACTGTTTGGGACCTTCTAGACAGTTTTCCTGAAACTGATTGTTTGGGGTTTCTATGCTATCTGGTGGGGTGGCCTCTAGAGGGAAACTTCCAACATACAATGGCAGTACAAACATTAGAAGGGAAACCCCCTAACCTGACACCCATCAGTGCTAATAACCAGTCTGCCCTAGGAACCTGGAGGAGAAAGGTTATTAAAAATTATTTTCACTTCCAAATTCTGTCTCTCCTCCTACCCTTTCCCTGCTCTCTGAGAACTACAACAAAAGGTTATGTTTTTCATTATAAATTCAAGCCTAAGAACCTTAGGGCACAAAATGGGACTGCTCCGTGCTTCTAGATTTTTGCCTAATAGGGTAGTAGAATGACTAGACTAAGAGGGACAAGGGGGGCAGAGAGGATGGAGATTTGTTGCTTTTGGCCATTCAGTTTCTGCATTCCTTGTTTGTACATGTTCTTGGAGGTGCTATAAATACATTTTCTGAATCATCAAGATTATCCCCTCTCCATCCTCCCCTTTTTTAAGGTTAGGAATTCATTATTTGGGATCTGCGTGAATCATCCCACCCTTTAAACATGTTAACCTTTTCAAAAGAGAAGAATCTTTTCTATCCAGTGGAACTGTAGGTAGCTCACATCAGCTGAGATGTTCAGTGAGAGTCACTAGATTTATGTTAGGACTTATTCCTAATAATCCATTACATGAATCAGCCCCTGAAATAAAACATTCCTTGCAGCCTGTCTCACATAACTTGATGGCTGCAGAGCTAATTAAAGCCTATTAGAAGGCTGGAAATGGAACAGAAGGCTGCCATTTGAATTGCCGTCATAAATATATTCAGATGGCCAGTTCACTGCTTTCTCTTCTGAGATTGTATTCCTGTTTAGGGAACTCTTGCCTTTCCATGTTCTTCATGCCATCACTGAAATAATGCTCTTCCCTGAGATCCCCCAAAGCTGTTCTGGAATCGCAGGATGAAAGATTCAGGTATGGAAGAATCGTTGAGCTAAACCCCCTCCTTTTACGATTGAGGAAAATAAGGCCATGAGAGATAAAATCACTTAAGATCTCACAGGTAATAAATGGCAGAACCAAGAGCTGAACCCATGTCCTCTGGCCAGATTTAGAACACTTTCCATTGTGCATCTTGTAAGTCATTTGTATTCCTTGGACCCTTTCTAATGAGTTGAACGGTTGGAACTGAAATTGAAATGGCTTGAGCCATACTGGGAAGTATGTCATCCCAAGTAATTATCTCCACTTAAGGTATCACATTATCCATATTGATTCCTTTATTAATGGCTGTCTTCAATACTATTGACCTGGTGTAAGGACATTAGAAAGGCAGATTCTGTTACATCCGTACTCTGGGCTGAGCCCTTGTATCTGGTCTGGAAGAAATAGGACTTCTAGAGTTCAATGATGATGAAGAGAAATATGTTCTCCTTCCTTCAGGGGCTACGTATACTCCTATGAAGCCCCATTTTGAACTGGAAGACTTACCATATGAAAGAGAGCTAGAAAGCTTTTGGGGATTGTAAGACCAATTCTTTGAAGATTAAGTTTGACAGTGTAAAAGTGATCTTTAAACAATCAGAAATGTTTCCCAAGAGAGCAGAGTTGATGGGAAAGCCATTGTTCAGAAGATGAAAGTCTCAGACTTTTTCAGAGTAATTTCTTTCCTAGGGAGCCATCTAGGCTAGCTCTCTAGGCTCTGGCTCTTTTCCTTCCTTGAATGGTGAGCCATATTTGGATTTCCAATTATGTGGTACATGTTAAGAGGCTGTGGACTGAAACATATGAATCTTTATTTTATTGTGTGATTCCAAGCATTGATTTTTATAGATAAAAACAGACCAATGAAAAAAAAAAGCTCTCTTAATCGAATGGGTCTGTGATTTCATTGAGTGTGAATACAAATTAAATATTAATTAAATAATGAAATAAAATAAATTGGTGCAGACCGTGACAAAGCTACTCTTTCTCATTGTGTCCCATGCCTAACCATAATTCCTCCATACCCAATCTATCCAATAGGCTAGAGGAATTTCTTTACTTTAGGTTTTAGGAATATTACATGGAAAGAGTCAACACTTGGACTAACCGCATGTTATCTCTCACTTTGCTACATGGCTTAGCCCATCTTTTTTTTCTGATTGTATATTACTTGGAGGACATATCTTTTGCAACTTCTTGTGCACAAGTCATCACTGACATTATGCTGTAACCTTTAGGAATCTGCCATCTTTCTCTACACTGTCTTTTTGAGTTACCCCCCCCCCCCACCAAATTTGATTATTTGGAGTTTGCGGCATTCCATAAGTCTCACCACTGTTAAAAAAGTACAAGTTGGACCCCCTGCCCCTACCACCATTCAATCAACTACAGTGGCTGTCTATTACCTTAGGATTAAATATGAAATTTGAATTTTAAAGCTCTTCATAACCTAGAGTTCTTTCCTACTTTTTCAGTTCTTCCATACTTTATATTTCCCTTCATGATCTTTTATGATCCAGATAGACTGACTTCCTTATCATTCCTCACACAAGACATTCCATTTCTCAACATGGGCTATATATTTTCACTGGCTTTCTCCCATGATTTGAAGGCTCTCCTTCCTTACCTCTTTCTCTTTCTGCTTTCCCTGGATTAATTCAAGTCTCCACTAAAATACCACCTTCTTCAAGAGGTCTTTTTTTTCCTTTATATCCCCAGAAATTAGCACAATGCTGGTCATATAGCAAACCCTTAATTAATGTTTGTTCACTAACTGATTTTTTGTTATCTGGAAAGATTGCTTCTCTGTTGCAAACCAACATCTTCTAAAGAGAGTCATTCAACAACTATAGAGAAATCCCATGCATATATCATTGTTGGAGCAGTTCAGTGAGAGCCATTGGCTTTATATTAGACCTTAATAGTAACAATTCCATTCCATGAAATAGGCATCGACATTATACATTCATTTATTCTCTGCGATCTGCTTGTTTCAGTAACTTGGGGATCACTTCAATTCCTGTATAACTTAAGGATATTTATGGCCCTCCTGCAAGATGTTTCTGGTTTCATATGTGAGTGCTGCATGAAAGATCACAGTTTAAAATTCAGATTCAACCTTCATTATGCACAGAACATTATGTTAGGTGATGGTGGAGGTATGGAGTTTGGGTAAGTTACCCCTCTCCCCCCATTTCTTCAGCAATGAAGTTTACAACCCATTATAGAACTCACAGTGAGCTTTTAAAAAAAATCCATTTTCTAGCAAAATTTGATTTTTTGACTTTAAGAAATAGATTTATTTCTTTTAACTAAGTTTTCAAATGAATTATTTTAAATTTTGCTGGTCTATTGGACTTACTAAAAACATTTAATTCCCAGCACAAGTTCCAAAGCAACATATAGCTGGAAGAGATTTTAGTAGAAGCTAGCCAAAGAAGCCTTGCCTGTTGGGTTCTCATTTAAGCTTTTGTGTCTAAATGGAGTGAATGTTCTCACAAACTCACTCCAAAAATCTAACTTCCTTCCAAGACAATCCTGGGCCACAAGGCCAATTCCTGTACTTTTGTAATATAATAAATACATGCATAATAAATGCCTGGACTATTACAATAGCCTAATGATGGATCTGTTTCCCTCCTGCCTCTCCCCACTCTGATTCATTCTTCATTAAGTCAACAAATGGTTTTCCTAAAGTGCAGGTCTACCATGTCACTTCCCCTACTCAATACACCCTAGTGGCTCCCTATCACCTCAAGGATCAAATTCAGAATCCATCTGCTTTGTGTTCAAATCCTTTCATTCCCTAGTTCCCTCCTACCTTTATAGTCTTGTTATATCTTATTCCTCACCACAAACTCTGCAATCCAGTGACACTAGCATTCTTTCTGTTTCATAAACTAGGCTTTGGGTATTTTCTTTGGTTGTCCCCAAAGTTTGAAAAATCCTCTCCTCATCTCTGCCTATTGCCTTCCCTTGCTTCCTTTAAGTCCCAATTAAAATTCCTTCTTCTACAGGTAGCCTTTTTCAACTCCTCTTAATTCTAGTACTTTCCCTTCATCAATTATTTTCTATTTATCCCAGGTATAGTGGATAGGGTCTTGGGGCTAACATCAGGAATATTCATATTCCTGAGTTCAAATCTGGCCTCAGATACTTACTAGATATGTGAACCCTTGACAAGTCACTTCACCTTGCTTGTTTGCTTCAGTTTCCTCAGCTGTAAAAAGAACTGGGGGAGGAAATGACAAACCCCTCCAGTATTTTTGCTGAGAAAACTCCAGATGGAGTCACAAAGAGTCAGAAGTGATTAAATAATAACAACAAAGTTATCCTGTATATTCCTTGTTTATTCATGTTTAATTTCTTGTTGTCTCCCTATGAGAGTGTGAACTCATTGAGGGTAGAGACTATTTTTTTGCTCCTTTTTATATCTCCAAAGCTTAGCACAGTGCCTGAGAAAATACATGCTTAATAAATGTTTGTTGACTTGATTGATTTTTCAGTCCAGATGTAACTTGGAACTATTACAAATTCTAAGACCGGGGACTGGACCCAGCTGCATTAACACTTGGTGGCAGAGAGACAAGACCAAATTCATAGGGCAATTATGCCATATGTGGCATTTACCTCACTTAAAATTAGATTTCTGTCAACCTCGCATTTGGCTGAATTATAAATAGGGACCACAGAAGAGAAATTCTAGGTAAGGGAGGAAGCATTCTTCATGACCTTTCATTCAACATAATTACTGTGAACCAAGAACAAAATAGGTAATAAATAAGTGTCAGTGCTTCAAGTTGTTTTGCAAAACAGGGTACTCCAGGTGGGAGATAAAGCTTGATCAAAAGGAGAAAGATTAAAATAAGATAGAATATTCATGGAACAGGGAGTAGTTCTGCCAGGCTCCTGTAGAGAAGTATGACAGGGGATAGCAGAATCCTTCCTTCCTTCCTTCCTTCCTTCCTTCCTTCCTTCCTTCCTTCCTTCCTTCCTTCCTTCCTTCCTTCCTTCCTTCCTTCCTTCCTTCCTTCCTTCCTTCCTTCCTTCCTTCCTTCCTTCTTTCCTTCCTTCCTTCCTTCCTTCCTTCCTTCCTTCCTTCCTTCCTTCCTTCCTTCCTTCCTTCCTTCCTTCCTTCCTTCCTTCCTTCCTCCCTCCCTCCCTCCCTCCCTCCCTCCCTCCCTCCCTCCCTCCCTCCCTCAAGATTTAATTCAGATATAGAACTCCCAGTGAGGAAACTCCCTTCACCAATGTAGTATAAATTTTAAATTACTCCACCTTACTTAAACCTTACTTTAGGGGAAGATAAAGTTGTAATTTCCTGATTGAACAATGAAGGTACTTAGTTCTCACCTTATAGTGAAGCTAGAACTTTAAGCTAAGTCTATTTTTTGATCTAATACAAAAAGGTGTTAAGTAACTATAAAGGTCAAATTAATCACAAAAAGGTCAAATAACTCACAAAAGGTGAACTTAACAAAGATGTGTGAAGTAACTCTAAAGAGATAATCAAATCAAAGAAGGTAAGAACTAAAAGTATGGGCAGTCCTGGAGAAAAAGCCTTTTATGTGATTGGTAGATGTGAAAATTTAGAGGTGGAGACACAAGGGTGAAAAGTCTATATATTTGGGATTTTTTCGTCCCTCAAATTCTCTCTCTCTCTCTCTCTCTCTCTCTCTCTCTCTCTCTCTCTCTCTCTCTCTCTCTCTCTCTCTCTCTCTCTCTCTCTCTCCCCCTCCCTCCACTCCTCACCCCCCCTCTCTCCCTCTCCCTCTCTCTCCCTACCCCCTGATTGGTGGTGGAAGAGTTAGCTGAGAGCTGTGTGCTGAGCCTTTCAGCATCTTAGCATGGCTACTAGCTATTGTCCAGTTTAGTGGTGAGTTTCTGGCTGAATTTTCCTCCTTTACTTTCCAACTTTTTCCTCTCAGAAGCCTCTAATCTTCTTCAGAAACCTAGAGGCAGGGAGTTTAAAACTACCCCTGGCATAGGCCAGGTAGGAGAAATTCTATATCCTCTTTCCTCCTTCTCCTTAAATTCCTTCCCTCTATATTAATTAAATTTCCATAAAATTCCAGACTGACTTGGGTATTTTGTTTGGGATTTTCCCCAGCGACCAATTAACTCTAGATCTTTAAGTCACAACACTAAAATTATCTTTACAGTCGGTCAACACTTCTTCTGCCACTTGGAGTGGGAAGGAAAAAAGTCCAAAATTTGGGTTGCTGCCTGAGAAGGACACACCTACATGAGAGTCATGGGAGTGAAGATGATGTCTCTAGATAGCAAAATGAGAGTATATCAGGGAGAGGGAAGTACCAGCAGGGAAAATCACCAGGAAAGGAGAGCTAGAAGAGAAGTGAAAACAACTTCACTATTTTGCAATTTTTCCCAGTGGTGAATGTTCTCTGCATAATTTCTTGCCGAGTATAGCTGAAGCTTCTTGAAGTGATTCAGTCCAAGAAATCAGCATTTATGTGCTTGCATGGATGCCAGCAATAACTGCACATAGTAGGTACTTAGTTAATATTCACTGAATTAATACAAATGACTCAAATCTTCTCCTCCCCTTCCTTCTCCTTCTTCCTCTTCCTCCCTCTCCCTCTCCTCCCTCTCTTTGATCTTCATCTTCATCTTCTCTATAGGGATTCAATAAATAGTTGTTGAAGAATGATAGGAGATGAATTGTGCCCTATGGTTCTCCTGGCTTTCAGATTTTTTTCAGATTTATTTCCTTAACATTTATATTGTACTTTAAGGTTTGTAAGGTGCTTTGTGTGTTATCTCATTGGAGTCTCACAACAACCTGTGAAGTAGGTGTTATTATTATCCTCATTTTACAGATGAAACTAAGGCTAGCAGAGCCTTTTGCCCAAGCCATTTGCCCAAGGTTAACATAAAAACTAAGATCTTGCTGACTGCTTTCATCATTAGAGGGAGAAAAAATGGAATTATATTCTTGGGTTCAAAGATCACTGTAGATGGTGATTGAGGCCATGAAATATAAAGATGTTTACTCCTTGGAAGGAAACCTATGACAAATATTGATAGAATACTAAAAAGCAAAGATATCACCTTGCCAGTAAAGGTCTGTATAATCAAAGCTATGGTTTTTCCAGTAGCAACATATGACTGTAAGAGATGGACTATAAGGAAAGCTGAGCATCCAGAATAGATGCTTTTGCATTGTGGTTCTGGAGAAGACTTTTGAGAGTCCCTTGGACAGTAAGGAGATCAAATCAGTCAGTACTTAAAGAAATTAATTCAGATTATTCACTGGAAGGTCAAATATTAAAGCCAAAGCTTAAATATTTTGGTCACATAATGAGAAAACAGAACTCATTGGAAAGGCCCCTGATCTTGGGAATGATTGAAAGCAAAAAGAGAAGGAACCAACAGAGGATGAGATGGAGAGTCCTGGAAGCAACAAACATGAGCTTGTACAGACTGGAAGATAGTGGTGCGCTATGGTCTATAGGGTTACAGAGTCAGACGCAAATGAATGACTGAACAACAACATTTAGATAGTATGTATCTGAGGAAGAATTTGAATTCAGGTCTTCCTGAGACCAAGGTCCATGCTTGATCCACTGTGCTATTTCGTTTTCTCCATTTCCATGGGAAACGACAATAAGGACAACAATAAAAATTCTAGTTCCACAAAATCTTTGTTGTATCTCTGTATAATGAAATTTCATATCAAGGGTCTAGAACTTGAAGAACTCTCAAAAATAAAATCTCAAACTGCAGGTAAAGTTATAAATCTGAGCACCATTTATAACTAAAGTATCAAGGGAAGAGTTGTGTTTATCTTTTTTTTCCAGATGCAACATTAGGAACCTTTGCAAATACATACACATTAAAAAATCAAATCTAATTTCTTCCCTTTTGCAATGATGTGAAAAACTCTTTAGAAGGTACTGTAATTTCTTAACTGTTTAATAAAATAGTGCCATAAAAATTTTGGAACACATGGGAAAAGAATTCATAACAACTTGTCCAAGTGTGACTACATTGTCTACCATTATTCATTATCAGTTTATTATAGCTTTGAGGGAAATCATAAAGGCCAAGAAATAGCCTTGTTCAGGGACCTGGGTTATAGGATGGCAAAGTAGGTAATGACATTAAAAATCATGAAGTCCAGTGATTTCATTCTATAGATGAGGAAAGTGAGGCCCACAGAAGTTAAGAGAGTTTGTCCAAGGTCACTTAGCAAGTTAATGGTAGTTAGACTTAGAACCCAGGTCCTCACACTCTCATTTCAGGGAACTTACCCCCGCATCTTGCTCTTTTTTCTTAATTTTCTTCATATAGCTTCAGAGATTGTCTCCAACAATCACTCTCAGTGAGAAAGGGGGAAAAACAAAACAATTACTTGGTTCCTATTCCCATGATACACCCCCCC
This sequence comes from Monodelphis domestica, assembly GCF_027887165.1. Taxonomy (NCBI): domain Eukaryota; kingdom Metazoa; phylum Chordata; class Mammalia; order Didelphimorphia; family Didelphidae; genus Monodelphis; species Monodelphis domestica. Next base: position 210,883,413 of record NC_077232.1, read on the forward strand.
CCCCCTGACAGAGAGGCTTTGTTGAAGAATGTCATAATTAGATTTTATTTGAAGTGGTCTTTGGAGGAGGGAGATCAGAAATTTGCCACAAACTCATTAAAGCTCAGCATGCCCCTCCACTTACTATTTAGATGGTGTCTATGAAACTTCCTAGGGCACTGTGGGAAAGGCAACTAATCAGTTGAAAATTCCTGATCCTAAATTTCAGCTATGGGGTGCAGCGAATAGAGTGCCAGGCCTGGAGTCAGGAAGACTCATATTCCTGAGTTCAAATCTGGTCCCAGACACTTACTAGCTGTGTGACCCTCGCCAAATTGCTTAACCTTCTTTGCTTCAGTTTCCTCATCTGTAAAATGAATTGGAGAAGGAGATGGTAAACCATTCCAGTATCTTTGCCAAGAAGATCCCAAACAGATTCACAGAGCCTGGGAAAGCAGCAGGAACTTCAGTCTTCAAACAATAGATATTTTTCCTTATTACACTTTCTTCGGTTTTCACTCCAACTGGGCTTTGACTCTCTGACCCAGCAAAACAAAACTTCTGGGATGATTCCTGCAAGTGCTTTATATATCTCACTTTAGTACTATATAATTCAATTCATTACTTTTTTTTAAACCCTTACCTCCTTTTTAAAAATAAATTCTAAGAATCCATTACAAGGCAGAAGAGTGATAACATGTAGGCCAATGATGGGCAATCTTTTGAACTTGGTGTGTCAAAATTTGCCAAAAAAATGAGCATAACTCGGGTGGTGTGTCACTTTGAGAAAAAAAACCCAACATAATTTCACGATATTTATAGTTTAAATAACAAAAATGTATAATTGTAATATATAACTATTTAATAAACCAAAAACTAATTATTTAAATTACCTGCTAAGTGACTTCTTTGATCATCTGTCAGTCAGTTTCTTTTGTTGGTCTTGATATTATTTAATTTGTGTGGGGTGCCATGAACTAAGATAAGTGAGGGGGAGGGGGAATACTTTAACTAACCTGCCTATTAGTGACTTTTTTGTTGCTAAATTTCATTGTCTAAATCTTCAATTGAAGGTTGGTATTTTGTACACTTCAAGCCCATGCAAGGGATACTAACTTCATCTGTCAATCTGTTTCTTTTATTGGTTTCGATATTATGTAATGCTAAGAGTAAGGTCTCACAAAATTATACATAGAGGGAAAATTATGAGTAAAGTCATTGCTATATTTTTCAGGGTGCTAAAAGTGTCTGGTAATTGATTCCAGGCATTTCTCCAGTGCACATGGGCCAGAGCTCCACCCAGTCTTCCACCAGCCCGGCTCCACCCTCCCCAGCCAGCTGGGGCTATATAGTTAGTTTTTAACCCTTCTTTTAGCCCACATATTACAGTATCTAAGGTCAGATTTGAACCCTGGACCTCCCATTTGTAGGTCTGGCTCTCTATCCACTGAGCCATCTATCTGCCCCAAGTTCATTTCATTTTAATTCAATTTACTCAATTCAGTTTAATTTAACAAGCATTTTTAAAGTGCCAAGCACTGAAGATACAAAGACAAAAATGAAACAGCCCCTGAAGACCTTCCATTTTACTGGAGGGAACATATTGGTACAGATAAATTCCCCAAATACACAAAACATACAAAGTATTGTTTTGGGGAAGGGGATAGAGTGGGGATTTGAGAAAGACCAACACCCAGGGCATCTGGAAGGATTTCTTGTAGTACATAGTACTTTGAACCTTGGAATTTTAAAATGGAATGTTATATATGCACAAGGAACAATAAGTAGACCAGTTTGGTTAGACCATAAAGAGTGTGAGAGATCCCACCAATAAGGTGGGATCATTTTGGCAGGACAGGTTGGAATTAGATTATGGAACACATTAAATGGCCAATGAAGTTCAAGTTTTATCTAAGAGATAATAGGGAACTCCTGATGCTTCTGGAGCAGGGGATTGACATGTCTCTGGGAATATTAAAACCCAACTTCAGAGTCACTATGGTTTTAATCACATTGCCTTTTCCCTTGGTAGAAGAGCCATTTACTATTTGCTCTGGTAGAAGATAGCTGAAAAGGGCCTTTTGAGTTTGAACAAATTTTTACATGCCTGGGAACATTATCAGCATTTATAGATGGAAGGCAAGGAGAACTAGGAGCTAGGGGGTGGTGTAGGAAAGGGAATAAGTATTATTAATTATTATTATCATCATCATTATATAAGAACTTTCCAAATATTATAAACACAAACTAGGAAGAAGAAATGATGAATCCAAAGGTTATTCCACCAACTAGCAACAGCATTGAGAATAGAGTCCAGATTTACAAATGTTCAATGTCTAGTCATTTGGGGGGCAAAATGAAAAGGAAATATACATGAAAAGGGTAGGAATAATAAATATTCTCATTTGAGTTCTTATGACCAAATTCATTTTTTTTTAAGGATTATAGGTCATTTTGTCATCTTGGCAAAAGTACCAAAGCAGTTAGAGAAGTGAAAGCTATAGATCCATGAAAGCCTTGATATTTATCCTTCTGTTTATAACCATTTTACTTCACTATTGTATCTCTCGTGTTTTCTCTCTTTTTTTGGTTGGTTATATTCGTGCTAATTAAACTTTTAAAAAATAATTCTATCTTTTTTCTCAATTGCATTTAGAAACAATTTAAAACAATTATTTTTTTTTATTTTTTTTAAAAATGATTAGCTTCTCTCTTAGAAGCAATATGGTGCATTGATGTTCCAGGGCAGAAGAGTAGTAAGGACTACTAGGCAATGGGGGTAAAGTGACTTACCCAGGATCACCCAGCTAGGAGGTGTGTGAGGCTAGATCTCAAACCTTGACCTCCCATTTATGGGCCTGGCTGTCAATCCTCTGAGTCACTTCACTGCCCTCAACAATTATTTTCTGACATTTTGTGATTCAGATTCTCTCCCTCCTTCTCTCTTCTTCCTTGTCCCTGAGACAATTCATAATCGGATATAGATTATACTAATGTTGTCATAAAATACATATTTCCAAATTCCTCATTTGCACATAAAAGAAAAAAAAACTCATGGGGCAACTAGGTGGCTCAGGGGATAGAGAACCAGGAGAGGAGATGGGATGTGCTGGATTCAAATTAGACTTCAAAAACTTCCTAGCTGTGGGACCCTGAGCAAGTCGCTTAACCCCAGTTGCCCAGCCCTTACCACTCTCCTGCCTTGGAACCAATGCTTAGTATCAATTCCAAGACAATAAGTAAGGGTTTATTAAAAAAAACAACTAAAAGGAATAAAACGAGAAATAGTATGTATTGATCTGAATTCAGACTCCTACAGTTCCTTGGTTCCAACTGTTAAGGGTAAAATTTGGGGTTGAGACTGATTATATTATATTAGTGATCACCAGGGATTTAAATTCAATCCCGACGAAATACTCAAGTCAGTATGGGATTTTATGGTGGTTTATATACAATAGAATGAAGGAGGTAAGAAGAGGAGAAGAGACCTAAGCCAAGGGGAGCTCCTCAGAGGCCTCAGCCAAGGGGCCTTCTCAGAAGATTTAATCTAGCTTGGTTTCCAGCCACGAGGCCTCCTCCAAAATGAGGGGCCTCCTCGTAGGATAGTGCCTTCAGAAGGTCAAGGAAAAGGAGTATCAGCCTTATCACTCACCAAGTTTGTTCAGGGAAGCCACCTCACCTAAAGCACACTACAGAGCTCCTTCCAGTAAACTTCACCGACAAAATCTGTCAAAGCTGCAAGCACGCCAAATGCTGCCAAAAGCTCCCAATGCTGCTGAGAGTGAGAGCTCACAGGAAGTGATGCAAAATATATAGGCAGTTCTTTACATTATTTCCTGTGTCTCACATGTACTAATGGTAGTTTAAGCTTGATTTAGGACAGTCCAGGGGTCAGTCAGTTGTTTCTGATTTGTCACTTGCTAGAACATGCCAGTCATAGTCTATCCTCACCTACAGTTAATCCTTAAGTAGGGGTGTATACATTCCTAGTTGCTAAAATTCTAAAGACTAAGCAGGGTGGAGTAAAACTAAAATTCACACTTCTATGGCTGTGGATAGCATTTTTCATATAGAGTCCCTTGGATTTATCTTGGATCCTTCATTGGTAATAATAGTCAAGTGATCCATTGTTGATCACCATACAACATCTAATAATATTTTCACTTCTACAAATGAAGCATATAACCATGAAGGAACTTCAGGGACAAGCAGGAAGACACAATCCCCTCAGGAAAATGAATGCAGGAAGAAAAGATGTGCTGGTCAAAGTGATGTGAACAAGTCATATCTTGTGCTCGTTCTGAGTGTCCCACTAATATTGTAGGATTTTAGGAGAAATTGAAGAAGGCTTCCAGCATGGCCCCCTCTGGCCAACTTATGGGAGTCTATGGACAAGTCACATAGGATGGGTTGGCAAGGATGGCTTGTAATTCTTGGAGGAAACATCAAAATCAATGGTATCCTTGACCTGTTTGAGGATCTAGAGAAGTAAAAACAAGAGTTTTAATGTTTTAGAACAGCAGTGATAGAAATCTGTCAAGGATTTTTCACGGACTGGAAAAGAATAGGCAGATGTATTTCAATGATTTCATTTTACAGATAAGCATATTGAAATTTAGGGGGATTAAATGATTTGCCCAAGGTCACAGAGACTAAACCAACCCAAAAAAGTGGCTGACTGAACGTATACATTGGCTAATGGTGAAAAGATATTCTAGTACATTAACCCGGCTGGATAGGTCATTCTCCAATCAATGGACACCCACATTTCTTTGTTTTTTTGTTTTCTTCTACAAACAGTGCTGCACTGAATGTTTTGGTAAATATGGGACTTTTCTTTCTTCTTTTGATTTAGCAACTTTTCTGACATAATTCCAAGGAGTTTCCAAAATGATTAGTACAAGTCTCAGTTCTATCAATACTGTATTAGTCTGCTGGTATTTCCGTAATTCCTTTATTCTTGACTGCTGATGCCTTTTATGATCTTGATCAATTCCATGGGTGTGTACTAAGCTTCAGTGTTTTCATTTGCATTTCTTTTATTGGTGATTTGGAATATATTTTTTTTTTTTACAAAGAAATTGACAAGGATCTTAGGATATGAATTTTATAGTTCTTGATCTTCTGGGACTGAAAAGCCCAATCAGTGTTCACAGCTCTTGACTAAAATGCCTTAATACTTCATGTCGTTGCACTAAACCATGGACTGTCAAGTAAGAAACCTTTAAATCCCCAAATTTTCCTTGAGCTTTCATTAAGTCAACTAGGAAACAAAAGGTTGAAGGGTAGGATTTCCTTTGAAAATTATAAAATATCATTTCAAAGGCAAAGAAATATAATTTGAAACACATATACATTTTTCTTTTAAAAACCGAATAACATAAAAAATTGAACAATGTACATTAACATAGCTAAGCTCACTTAGGAACCACTTGCATATAAATGAATTCATTTTGAAATTTAAATTATCGTAATAATTTTAACTATGCACTTTAAGTCTCCATCAGAATTAGTTTTTTTAAAATTAATTCTCATTCTATTATCCTCTTATGTGGTCATAGTTAATAAACATTCTAGTCTCCTGATTCTGCTTTTTCTACTTTAAATTATTTTGCAAAGATATTTCCATATTTTTTGTAATCCTTATACTTGTCAGTCTTGATTCCATTATAGTGCTCAATTACATTAATGTACCATGATTTATTTAACCAGTCTTCTATTACTGGACATTTAAATTGTTTCTTTCTAGATTTTATTTATATATTTTTGCAGTTACATTTAGTACCACTCTGATCATTTAAAACTGATAGCTTTCTTATTGTTTTTCATAACAATTTCAGGCTATTATTCTTTAAAATGGAATAACAGGATCAAAGGATATGTTCGATTTTTTATAACTAGATTGCTCTCCTATTTTACATCTGTAATGTAGAAAAAAATCTACATTTACAATATCATCAGCAATTTCATCAGTTCCTCTACAATCCCACCAACTCTGACTTTTGTTGTTCTTAATTATTTTTGCTAATTGTAAGAGGTATTACTTTATAGTCATTTTAATTTGGAGATCTGATTATCGGTGAGGCTGAGCATTTTTTCAACGATCATTAACAATTTATGTATCCTATTTTGAAAATTGCCTGTTCATATTCTTTTATCATTTACACATTCTATTTTCTATATTGGCCAGAAATACCACCATGGGAGATAATTTCATATTTCCTTTTAATGCATTTATTATTATTTTTTTACTAAATTACGTTTTAAATTTATTATTATTATTATTTTTTGGTTAGTAATACTTTGGTATGTGATAATAATGGTTTTTTATTTTCTCCCTATTGATCATTTTTTTCTTTTTCTTTCCTGCCTAGTGGATATTTCAATAGCACAGCGGGGAATTGAGAGCCCTCCTTCCTCCCTTACCCAACCTTCTAAAAAGGGAAACAGAATCGTGAGATACCACAAAGACATGATGAGATTTCTATGCAGGAACACAAATCTCTGGGTTCTTTTTTCCTTTCATATGCCCTTGAGAAGCTATGTGGGCTGTGGTGGACCTGAATTTTCATTGCTATTCTGTCCTGATATTGAAGTCAGGTTTTGTGCTCTTCTTTCAGGCTGTCACCATTATGGGACTAAGATTTTTGGAATGGGGATTGTTGGGCTTCACTGAAAACTAAATGCCATTGCTTCTGCCTGTGACTCAGGTGGTAGTGTCCAGAGAGGAGCCAAACCCCCAGAGAGGTATTCCCCACATCTATCCAAACAGTATCACAGCAAAGGTGAGATCAGAATGGGGAAGCCTGGAAGCTATTGAAAATCCCATGAGTTTGTGAAATAATATTGATAGTAATAATAAAGAGTTCACATTTGTAGAGTATTTTAAAATTTAGAAAGTATGTTACACGGACTATCTTAATCGTTCCTTATAACAACCCTGGGATATAGATGTTATGATGATTATTATTCCCATTTTATAGATCAGGAAACTGAGGCAGAGGTTACAGATGCCAACACTGAAGCTGTGAGGCACTGATGAGATTCCTTGGCTGGTGGTTTTAATCATATCCCTCATGGTGGACAGTTCAGATATTATATTCCCTCTCTGGATAATTAATATAGTTACCTCTCCAGAGGCTTAAGGAAGGCAGTATAAGACACAAATTGAACTGTTTCAATGCAGAGACTAAATGCAGTGGCCCTGGGGGTCACCCAGGTTTTCTCAAATTCAGACATGTCTTTCTGTCTACTGTTTACCTAGCTGCCCACCCCCTTTCTTCAAGCCCAAAGTGATTGTTTATTCCACCAATTTCTCATAGCACTTGACGTTAAATCCTCTTTTGCACTGACTTTGGTACTTCTGGTATCAGGGTTACTTGTGTCCTCCTTCCCTTTAGATCAAAAGCTCCTTGAGATGGAAAACTTCCCATTTAATTGAATCAATGAATTCAATTGGGAACTTATTCCATAAATACTGAGGTTCATGCATAAGCAGTTGTAATGATTGACATAATTTTGCAGGAAAATTAGCAGTTTGATTTGACAACCTATATAGAAAGTTTAAATTGAAATATTTTAAAGTGACATATAATCCACTTGCTTTTTGATAATAATAATGATAATGTAATTGTAGCTAGCATCTATATGGCTATTTAAAGTTCACAAAATACTCTACAAAAATCTCATTTATCCTTAAAAAAACCTGGGGAATTGACATTATTTAATCTCTTTTATAAATGAGGAAACTGAGACAGAGGTTAAATGACTTGTCCAGAGTTACATAGCTAGGAACTGTCTGATACAGGGTTTAAATTCAGTCATGTCTAATACCCAGAAAGCACTGAGACCAGAAAAATTATAAATGTTTTAAGAGCATCACTCATTAAGAAGGAGCCATAATTTTATATTCAGGATGAAAATGCAATGGACCCTGGGAAAGATGTCCCTGGAACTCTACAGGGTATGTCCTGTGGAACAGAGATTCTTATTACTCTTGAGAAGTAATTTGTTTCTTAAGGAGATGAATTCCTGGTGCTGTGAAGGAGTATGAACAGCTTTGCTCAATGGATGTTAACTGGTATTAAGTGAATAAATGTATGTGGTCCACGCTAAAAAGCTACCTTCATTATGACTTGGTCCCCATGGGAAAGAGCTGTCAGGCTGCCCACTCCAAAATTCCCTAGAGCTATTGACAATGGCTTCAGTCAAGAAAAAGGCATTCAGAGACCACCCAAAAGTACATCTAAAGTTCCTCAAATGTCAATCAATAAATTGCATCCTCTAAGCAAAAGCTTTTTTTCATTTAGGAACCTAATGGGCATTGCAATAATTTATTCCCTTTTTGTTTTCTCCCAGAAGATTCTTGGGACCACAAATAAATTCCATGGGATCTGACCTGTGACTTATTGAATCTTTGTACATCCTTTGGGATTTGGCACAACTCTGTATTGAGTAGGAACTTAATAAACATTCATTGAATTAAATTGCTTGGAATGCTTCCCTTAATAATGCTTTTCTACCACTGTTGTTTGGAAAAAATAGGAAATTTCTCTAGATCATGGGTTCTTCTTTAAAAAAATAAAAACAACAACAACAAACTCTTACCCTCCATCTTAGAATTAATACTGAGTACTAATTCTATGACAGAAGAATGGTGAGAACTAGGCAATTGGAGTAAAGTGACTTGTCCAGTGTCACATAGCTAGGAAGTGTCTAAAGTCAAATTTAAATTCATCACCTTCCATCTCCTCTCCTGGTTCTCTATCCACTGAGCCAATTAACTGCCTTCAGATTATAGGTTCTTAAGTAGTGGACTATGATCTTGTCTTAAAAATATATTATGGAACATTTCCATATAAATGACTTCCTTTATTGGACTATATATTTTTAAAAATGTGTTTAGAAATATCATTCTGAGAAGAGGTTCATAGGTTTTAGAAGATTGCCAAAGACAAAAAAGTAAAGATCCTCTATACTAACTGGGCATCTTTTTGTGGAATATAATGTCATGGAAGATTCAAATTATTGAGGTATCAGGAAAGATAAGCTTTATGTATTTCTGCCCTCCTGTCTGTGGTAGAGGCATGGGGGGAGAGAGAGAGAGAGAGACAGAGAGAGAGAGAGAGAGAGAGAGAGAGAGAGAGAGAGAGAGAGAGAGAGAGAGAGAGAGAGAGAGAGAGAGAGGACTTGTAACTCAAGATGCAAGAACCAAGGCTGAAGACCTAGCTGTCAATCAGGAGAAGGTTCCAACGGAATGTTCCCAGGAGTGGCAGTTGGGGGTTTCTGGCCACACTGAGGAGAAGGAGGATCTAAAAGGCTTTGGATTTTGTCTCTGAGCAGTTGAAGCTGACCAGGGGAGAAGTTTTTGAGTTGGTTGTCTCTTGGAGAGAGTTGAGCTGGCCAGGAGAAACTGAGAGACTTTGTTATACCCCAAAGAGATAATAAGAAAAAAGACTTGTACAAGAATATTCATAGCTGCTCTCTTTGTGGTGGCAAAAAAAATTGGAAAATGAGGGGATGCCCTTCAATTGGGGAATGGCTGAACAAATTGTGGTATATGTTGGTGATGGAATACTATTGTGCTAAAAGGAATAATAAAGTGGAGGAATTCCATGTGTACTGGAACAACCTCCAGGAATTGATGCAGAGTGAAAGGAGCAGAACCAGGAGAACATTGTACACAGAGACTGATACACTGTGGTACAATCGAATGTAATGGACTTCTCCATTAGTGGCAATGCAATGACCCTGAATAACTTGGAGGAACCTACAAGAAAAACCACTATCCACATCCAGAGGAAACACAGTGGGAGTAAAAACACTGAAGAAAAACAATTGCTTGAATACATTGGTTGAAGGAATAGGGTTGGGGATGTAGACTCTAAATGAACACCGTAGTGTAAACAACAACATGGAAATAGATTCTGATCAAGGACACAAGTAATACCCAATGAAATTGTGCATTGGCTGCGGGAAGAGTGGGTGGAGGGGAGTGAGGGAAATAATGTGATTATTGTAACCAAGGAATAATGCTCTAAATTGACTAAATAAACTTATTCAAATGGAAAAAATTAAAAAAAAAAGAAACTGAGAGACTTTGGACTTTGTTTTCTCTCTGGGGTTAAGCTGACTTTGCTGATTTTGTGAGGAAGAAGAAAGAAGAAAAAAATAATTGTTGTCCTCCATCTCTGACTGTCCCTCTGTCACACTTGTGACTTCCCAAAGCCTCAATTTTCCCTCTTTTAGATTAGGGACATCCTCATCCCTCTCACCTCAGTTTCCCATCCTATTATCCCAATAAACCCCCTGACTTGAAAAGAAAAGAGTATCTTTATAGTTTACTCAAGGGGTGGGGGTGGGGGGAGAGAAGCCAAAGGCTTCAAGAAGAACTGGGAGGAGAGGGTTGGAGAAGAGAGGGAGTGAAGGAAGAGGAGATTAGAAAGATATACTGATCCATCAGACATCAGTAGGGATCAGTAGGCAAATCCCAGAGTATTCCCTATATCTATCTAGAACATTCCCCAGAGCAGTTCCCCTGTGAACCAGTATCCCTGTGCGACAGCATCCCTCAGCATTTCTCAATCCTACCTCCATTACCACCAAGCAGTTTCAGGTCCCCTCTAGCAGCCCTCTCTAGTCACAAGCCAGAGGACAGCAGTCATTGCAAAAGAAACAGTTTCCCTCAGTTTACTTTTCTATTTCAACAAGTAATAGGTTTCATCAGTTTACATTCTCTATTTCATGTCCCAGATTTTATCTGCTACTTTAGTATAGTATCTGGAATGTCTTCACAGATTGGTAGAATTGAGATCTAGAGTAATGTTATCTAATGTAGATTATTAAAAGCTTAATTTTCCCTAAATCCCATCAAATTATACCCGTTTCCTCAGGATTATTTTCATTATTTGAACACAAAATTCATGCTTTTCATAATGGAGTTAATTTGTGATCTCACAGAAATAAAACAGCTCCACACATTACTAAATTCCATATTTATTAAAAACACAAAATGCCAGCATTAGACAAGAATGATGCAGTGATAGATAATGATTATCAGTTGCTCAGCTTGTCCAAGTCTCAGCTGCCTTTTCTGGTCTCTGAGAATCCAAGCAGCATGGGTGATTGTTTCAGGAAACAAGATCATCCAGAATTTCAGACTAGTTCCAAATGGTTAGGGTTAGCACTATTTTATGTTCAGATGAGCAAAGGGACAAGAGACTTATTTTTTAAGAATAATTTGATTGGTGCATTGATAATAAAAGTCATCCTCATTTCTCAATATATTCTTCCCCTACCCTATCCAAAGAGCCATTCCTAAAATAATTAAAAAAGAAAGGAAATAAAAGCATTATAGCATAACTAACCAATGATCAATAGAAGCAATGTTCCACCCCCATAATCCCCCACTTTCCTGAAGAAAGGAAGGAAGTATATTTTCACATCTCTTCTTTGGGACCAGATTCCATTGTTATAATTGTACAGAGTTAAGTTTTAATTTTTTTCATTGTTCTTTTTTCACTTACACCGAAGTAATCTCATATATGCTGTTTTTCTGATCTCATTTATTTCACTTTGCATCTGTTTATAAAATCTTCTTATGCTTCTCTGCACTTTTCATAGTCATCATCTCCTCCAGGATAGTATTATTCCAATACATTCATGTTTCATAATTAATCTAGGTTAAGCAGATTCTCAGTACCTTTTAACTCCAACAATCATAAATAAGCTAAATAAGAATTCTTTTTTAAATGGATGACTAAATTCTGTGTATGGGTATCTCTTACTCTCTCTTCTTTCATGGTTTTGTTGATGATATATAGAAATGTTTCTTATTTATGTGGATTTATTTTATATACAGGATTCCTTTGGTTTTAGGGGCAGCACCTAAAGACATATTAGTCATTCTAGCTGTTCTTGCCTTGCCATCTGGCATAAGGGACCTGGTCTGACCAGACAGCATCAGTGATATTTCTTAATTTTACACAGAGACTCCAACAACATAATGAATGGTCATATTGAGAACTAGTTCTTAAAATTATCAATAAATCAATCAATATTTCTCAAGTGTCTACTTTGTAGCAGCACTTTAGTAGGCACTTGGGATACAAGAAATCTATGTTCATCTTTGCTGAAATATAGATGGTGGTAGTATTCAGTTTGATGAATTTTCATCTGAAATAAGACATTCTAAAAAGTATTTCTATTGAACCTAGACATGTGGTTAGGGAGTAGGACCCAAGAATCCATACTTAATATTGCACAGCCCAAATTTCTTTTTCTGGCTCAGGACTGTGAGTTGCTTTGATCTTATTGTTCAGTAGGGATCAAAAGCCCTGAGATGCTTCAGTTAATTTGAAAAATAGTCTACTAATTTAGGATTCTATGAAAACTAACTCTATTTTTTAATTGTAAAATTGTAAAGCTTGAAGGAACTTTGAAGAATATCTTGTTTAAGCCTCCCTCTTCTCCTGGTAAAGGAGCTTACAGAGGTAAAGGGATTTGTCCAAAGTCCCACAGCAAATGCATAAGATCTGGCAAGAACACAGGTTTCTTGCTTTTCAGTACATGGAACTCTTTATTACTCCTTTTTGCTTCCTCAGAACCACCATGTTGTGATTGTGTTGGAGCAGGGTAGAGGGCATGTGGGTACACAGCCAGGGAGTAATGTGGGAACACGATGACTAGACAGAGATGATGTGAAATGTCAAAATTGGGGAAGGGAAAAAAAAAGAAAAGCAGCTTGAAAAATGTGATGAGTTGCCTTAAACGTAGAGTCTAGTCATGGTTTCTGGGAAACTTCCTTCAAAAAGGCATCAATAAAACATTAGGAAAAATACCAAAGAAAACAAAAGGTATAGAAGGGGACAAAAACTGTACAGTTTTGTTGTTCTTAGTAAAATTATACTTTTATAATTTTTTATACTTTTATAAAAACAGACTGTAGGTAACAAAAGTTCACTTTCATATACGGTATTTTTTTGTCATCTTTGTTGAAATGTTTGTGTTCATTGAGAATTATTAAGTTTATGAGAAAGAAAGCTGCAAAAAGGAAAAAAAAAGAATTCCTTTTTAGGAGTACAAACCAAGAGGATATAATAGATTTTCTTCCTGTCCTGTGGGAAAGATTGACTTCCTTTGGACCTTCATAGGTTGAGAAACTTGGTCTTATATTAATGCCTATGGGATAATCATCTTCTAAATACTATAGAATGTATAATATATCATATCAAGTGGAAATCAGAGGTTTAACAGCAAAGGTTTAAACACTGTGGATTCCTACTTCTATGTATAATAAGATAGCCATTGAATATGGTAAAAAAAAAGTGAGGTGGTCTGGATAATGGAAGATCAACCTTTTATGTGGACCGAGGCAGGAAGAGCCAAGAATTTGGAAGCAGATGCTCTAGGAGACCTGACTATACCACTTCCTTTCTCTGATTCAGTTTCCTCACTCTAAGAAATGGAAATAATAAACTTGTAAACCATGGGCCAGAATTTGGGATTTACAATGACTACATCTAATGTTGGGGTTCTCTCCTACAATGTTAAGATCTCTGACTCTTTGCCCCCCAAAAGCCAAACAATCCAGAGTTTACTGTGGGATTTTCCCATACCTAAGGAACTATCTAGGTTTCCATAAATGCCATAAATGCTCCCATATAAGTACCTAACATAATGAATATATATCAGGTGGAGGACAACTTTCATTTTGCCTTACAAAAAATGCATCAAACTCAATATCATTACTAGGTCTGTATCTCAGGAATCAAATACAGGAAAAAAGGACCTACTTATTTATAGCAGCTCTTTTTTATGGTACCAAAGAACTAAAAATTGAAGGGATGTTCATCAATTGGGTAATGGCTAAACAAATTGTGATATATGGTTGTGATGGAATAATAATGTGCCATAAGAAATAACAAACAAGGTGATCACAAAAAATGGGGAAAACTTATATGAAGTGATGCAATGTAAACAGAACAAGGATGTTGTAATAGTCATAAGGTATGATGATCAACTGTGAATAACTCAACTATTATCAGCACTGCAAGGATCTAGAAGAACCCCAAGGCATCCGTGACGAAAAAGACTATCTACTGCTATGGAAGGAATTGATGAAGTTTGAACACAGATTAGTGTAGGTCATTCTTCATTCTATTTTTACCCATGAATTTTTCTCTAGTCTAACTGATATGTTTTCTTTTAAAACATGCTGAACATGTAAATGTGGATTATATGATAACACATGTATAATCTATATCATGTGACCTGCCATCATGGGGAAGGGAAAGAATGGGAGTAAGAGAACATGGATAAAAAGACAACAAAATGATTATTGAAAATTAATGTAATTAATTAAAGTAATTAATGTAATGTATTAATGTAATCTGAGAAAGTAAAAAAAAACCTTTAAAAATGCATTAAACTCAAAAGATTTATTGAAGATAAAAGATAGACAAAACCCAAAATATTTACAAAAGCTAATGATCAATCAAAATAATTCTCTCTAGTGGAAGCCCATCTTTTTTGTTTTTAATATGGTCCTAAAGTTCTTCCAACTCAGTGCCACCTTGTAGTTTAGACTCTCAGATGGAAACTAAGCTTGATGTTGTCAGCCTAACAATAATATTCTGATGGAATCTGTAGTTTTCCTTCAAGGCTCTCCAAATCCTTTCAGATTCACAGAATCACCCAGTAGTTTGGATTTCCTATGGAAGGAAAAGACCCTTTGGGTCTCTTGGACAGACTCCCTTCTTGCCATAGGACCGACAATATTTAAATAACTTATTGTAATTGTGGCAATCTGAAAGTCTTTTACTTCCCTAAGTCATGGTCATCATCCCTTATTCCTCTTCCAACTGTAGGGACCACATGGGCATTTACGTCTTCTATCTAAAAGATCAGATCTTGGGGTTCTTCTCAAGGTAGCCTCAAAGGCCAGTACTTGCTGAAGAAAATTCTTTTCTTTGTCTGGAACTGAATAGGAAATTATTTTCTCCTACTCTAACTGGGAGCCAGGGACCCAGGAATGACCTTGTCCATGAAAACACCCTCTCCCTTGGGCCATGTGCACAGTCATATGTTTGCTTTTGCTTTGTTTTTGCAGGGAGTCATGGTACTCCACCACCACTCTGGCTATTGCCAGCAAAGTTGGGCTGGCAAAGTGCTTTTCCAGGTCCTTCCTCCTCTGGGCCATGTGAGCAAACACATGTAGTTCCTGCATGGTTTCTTGACAAAGTAGCCACTATCTACTTCTCTACTGGAAAAAGGCTCAAAGAAAAAGGTAAAAAGAAGGCAAAAAAATAGACTGAGTCAGTCTGTTGGTCCATTAACCTACAACAGAAAAATGAGGTCAACTTAAATGAAATCATCCTTTTAAATGTTCCTCCAACTTCACTCTTAGGGATTTCTCATGTTTCAGGAACCTCTTCATCCTGGACAAGCATTTCATATCTTATCAGCACCCTCTGTCTCTGGTGGCCCTTCTTCTGACTGGAGGGCTCTTTCCAGAACCTTTGTTGAAGGAGATCATCCATGGCAGCCATCTCTTAATATCCCAGCAGGCTGTAAACCTCTGTATTTCTCCATCATGCCCTCAAACCAGTTATCTTCTCTTTCCCTTCCCCATTCTGATTTCCAACTTCCTTTTATTTATTGGCTTCTCCCATTAGAATATAAACTCCCTGAAGGCAGGAACTTTTTTTTCTTTTTGCTTGTACTTTTATTCCCAGCACTTAGCACTAGGCCTGGCACAAAATGTTTAATAAATGCTTATGGACTGACTCACTATATTCTAAGGCATGATTCCAAATTATCTTGAGAACATCCTCAGTTACTGAAATTGAATTAGCAGTGAGATTTTGTGTTTGCTTAACAAGGTGTCAGTGTGCACTGTCACAGGGACAGCATGGGACAACCAAAAGTTTCAAACAATGCTTACCTCTTGGAAAACTCAACAAATTGATGAAGGAGCTCCTCTTGTCTTCCTCAAGCCTCTTTTTCTTATATATTTATATTTTATTTTACATACTTCCTTACATATTTAACAGGGTGGCTGTACGGAAAACACTTCACAAATGGCAGAGCATTCTATAAATGTTAGTTACCATAAAGTATTGAAACTTTATATTTGAACTGCTTTTGATGGAAATATTTTGAACATACAAGATGCTGATACTATTTCTAATATGATTGGATCCTGTATTGTAGAAATGCTCCAAGACCTCCTGATGATGGGGGAAATCACAGACATAAGTGAATATTTGCTGACCCTCATTTATGTGTGCTACCTCTCCCCATTTCTGTCGCACCACTTATAAGTCTAAGGAAATTTGAGGTTTACACCCTCCTTACCCCTGCCCCTCCTAAAATAAACCCTCTAAAAAAGTGACTATGGAACAGAAGAGACCTCTTTCTGGGCCTGATCTCTACAACAGGCAAACTTTCCTACTTCAGGTGCTCTGAGTCAAGACTCTAGCACTTAGGATTGACCATGGATAACAGAAACAGTGAAACCCTGAAACCAGGGATGAGAGGCCATGCTTATAGGTGATGCCTATGGAATGGAGATAAAGGTTGATGGGGGAAAGAATGGCATAAGCAAATTACAAAACAGGAGAGGTTGGAATATGAATCTACTGATGCATAAACTGGAAATTATAACTTTTCTGCAAAATTAATTATAGAATCAAAGACTAATTCAACATTCTTTTCAGTTATTTTCTCATTCATAGTAGAATCATTTTTAACAATGCCTTTAATCAGATATTTAGGGAGGACAGTGGGTTAAGGGGCTAAAAAATGTTGCTCTCATCTTTTTGAAGTGATAACATCATAAAGGTTTCCTGGAATTAGAGCCAGAGGACTGGATTCAGATTCTGGGCAATTCTAGATATAAATGACTTTTTGCTTCTTTGTCTATTAGTTAATTTTCAGGTTCACTGAAGTGCTGGATGCCAGAAGATCCCAGGCTTCCCTGCCAGGTAATTGAGGTCACACTACTCCAAAGAAAAGGCTGCCAATCAGATCTACCAGTAAAACAAAGTAAGCTCCCACACTCTCCCTAGATCTTAAAAGAACAGTTAGGAAATTATTTTGCAGTAGGCAGACAAAGGTTTCATTTTTAGAATTCATCTGATCTACAGGCATTTCATAACTTTAGATTTGACAGACTATAATTGGTGTCTCAGAGAAATTCTAAAGAAATGTAGGGAAAAGAAATGGTTCGTGCTCTCAGGTGTGGTGTTAATAGGCTCTTATCTGCATCTTAGTTTTTGTCATTGCAATGTCATTACATTCCTATGCTTTGTCCTTTATTTGAATAGAGGGCAAAGGAAACTGCTAAGAGCAACTTGGAATATGAAAATAAGGTGAAAGGCTAGTTACAGCCACCATAAAGGAACAGCTCCTGCTAAAAGTCATCCACGGAATTTTGAAGCTTTTGTTGTGCTGAGAATTTAATGGAATGCAGTGGTGACTTTCTATGAGCAAATCTCTTATTTTCTACTGATTTAGACACTTAAATTCTCATGAAACTTATTTGAAGATTTACTTATGAGTTTAATTGAACATTATTATGTGGCTTAGAAACACATGTGTATATAAATAAACATGCACATATGCATATACACACACAATATTCAGTATTTTAGTTTTAGGCTAGGTATTACAGCTCCTTTTTTTTTCTCTTTTGTTTAAATACATATGCCCCACTAACAGTCAGAACCTCCTCACCCCACACCTTGACTATTGTGGTAGCCTGTGGGTTGGTAGCCCTGTCTCAAGTATCTTCCCTCTCCAAACTGTCCTTCACTCAGTTTCCAAATAGAGCTTCCCAAAGTACAGGTTTGATCATGTCATCTCTCTAATCAACCAATTCCAGGGGCTCCCTATTGTCTATCAGATAAAAGCTAAAATCCTCTGTTTGGCTTTGAAAACTTTTAATCACTTGACTCTTTCCCATTTTTCCAGTCTTCTTGAAACTTTACTCCTTTCCACATATTCTGTGATCCAGTGACATTGGCCTCCCTGTTGTTCTTTGAAACAGGCACTTCATTCCTTAACTGAGCCATCTCACTAACTGTCTTCCAAGACTGAAACTCTCTACAGGACAGATTTCTTGCAGAAAGAGGGATGATCCTTCTGTCCTGCAGGGTCTTCCAGCTGTTGATTATCTCTGATATATTTTGTATATATTTGGTTTGTATGGAGTTTTTTGTGTATTTTCTCCTCTTTAGACTGTAAGCTCCATGAGACTAGAGACTGTGTTTTGGACTTCCTTTTATACCTAGCACTTGGCACAGTGCTTTGAGAATACTAGATGCTTAGAAACACTTATTAACTTGACTTGTCTTGATCTGCATCAATAGAGGAAATGCCTACCTTGATGAGATCAGAGAACCACTAAACTATTGAAGCGTTTTCCTCTAGTCTTGTTTTGATGGTTCATCTTGGCTTGGAGGTGACTCTGGGCTCTTGCAGGTTACACCACTACAAGCTTTGGTAGCTATAATGCAAGAAAGGCTTGAGGTATGAGCTTCCTGATTGATTGAGCTCTATAAATGAGGACCAATCTAGCTAAATTTGGCGAATCTCCTCATAGCCAGCAACTGATGACTTTTTCTGCTGATAGATGAACTCTGGAGTCCTTCTCAACACCAGGGTCCATTGTAAAGGTGAAAATTAATGGTTGGGCAATAATTTTATGACATTATGTGGTCACCAATATTTATTATATTTCAAGTCAGAAATTTGTTAACAAAATAGAGGGGAAACAATAAAGTAGAGAAATGTGAAGGAGATAGACTAGTTATCTAACTTATCTTAATCCAGGCAGAGATTACTTAGCTCTCAACCAGAAAGGCCATAGTGAGTAATCATTCAGCCTTCTCCAAGATGGAAGCTAGTCTCTCCAGAAACTAGGAAAGGAGTCAGCTTTTCACTCAATCCATGAAGTAGTCCAGGAGTCAGAGTCTAAGCTGAAGCCAAGCTCCAAGCTCATGATCCAAGCCACAGTCTCCAGCTAAGCTCCTTTGAAGACTCTCTGCAGTCAAGAGACTATCTCCACAAGACTGACTCATGCCTCAGGATTCATGACTTTTTATGGTGATTTCTTGTCCCTGCCCCTCTTCACAGGGGCTAATCACAGTTTCCAAAATGTCTAGCACTGCCCAGGGAAGCAAAGTTTGTAGGAACTGGTTCTCACCTTCTGGAGGGGTGAATACTCATCAAAAGGGTTCACAGATTCCTGGCTGATTGAGTTTCTGAGGATATAAACTCTGACCATAGGATTCATAAGTTTGGGACTGAGTTAAAAGGGTGGAGCTCTCTAAGTAAGTGACTTGTGAGTTCTCTAAGTACCTTACTAGCTTCTTACCTAGAACCAAGTAGGGTGTTCAATCTTTTATTGATTCAATTCACAAGTAGTTGAAGGAGAATGAATCCTGTCTTCACAATCTAAGTAGGGGTACTTAAGTTAGTGTTAACTCAAAATAAACAAAGGGAATAAAAGATTCCCTTTCACAAGTGTAAACTCAGAGAGAACAAAGAATTCCCCTTATGCCATGTAGGATTTTTTGAGTAATCCTTTCCATATAAATGTGACTAGAGCAGTCTTTACCAACAGACAAGTCAGAAACCATGAATCGAATAGCAAAGCATTTAGTTGAGAGAGAATAGCCATGTAAACAACTGAGAACATCAAGCAATTAGAATAATTTGCAACTTCCTATACATAAATGGGGGAAAAGGAATACTCACCAGAGTAACTACATGTAGTGGTTTCACTCTTCTTGGTGGTAAAGAAAGTTGGTTACAAAAATCTTTGAAGATCTTTTTAATTATTTTTTTTCCTCTTTCCATCTTCAGCCCTAACTATGTTTCCTGCATGTTGATTTAGTTGACTTTCCCTCCAAGAATTCTTTAAATTACTTCTGTACTCAACTGCATCTTTCTGTCTTTTGAAGCAATGATGCTCTTATTTTCCATTCTTTTTCGTTCAAGATTTTGCTTATGAAAAAAAGATTTTGTTTATGAATTTGCATTCTAAAGCAGTGTTTCCCCAAAATGCCATATCATTCCACATGACAAATGAATCAAGTGTTTGCTGACTAAAGTGATTTTTGGTTCTTTGGTCATCTTGCCATAGCAAACGATTTATATTAGTTTAACTTCTATATAGAAGTCAGCAAAGAGAGTATTTGAAAATAATGTCTTCAAGAGCTACTTTGTATTTTTCTTTGGTTTATAATGAGAACAACAGGATCAAAGAATTAAGCATTAAGACTGTAGTCTTACCAGTGATGAGCCTCTTTGGACTAGGTTGGCCTCTAGAAAACAGATTCCTTCTGTTGCAGAGATGGTTCTATACTTGATATCTTTCTACCAGAATAGAACAAGTCAGTGTTTTTGCTCTGCTAGCATCCTATGAGATGGGAAACACACCAATCCAAAGCATCTCACTACATGATAATGTCAGATGAATGAGATGCTACTGTAGGCAAAAGCAATTGCATCTTCTGAAAGTATTAACAATCTAAGTAGCTCATTAACATTCAGTGAAAAAATGCTAATAATAGCTATAAATAATATGCCAAACCCTGACACTTAAGTGAAACTCTATAGCAAATATATTGTCTCGTTTAAATTTATTTGACTATTAAATTCCATATTAAATGATGAAACCCTGGACCATAGCATTTGACATTTAGTTAAATTGAATAAACATACGTACTTAGTGTATATATATGGCACCACACCCAGGCATGGGACACAAAGACAAAAAACCTTAATCGTTCTTGCCCTCAAGGAACTTGCATCTTATTTGGACTGGTTGGTTCTACCTGAGAGTAGAGATGGGAATGGGAAATAAGAGGGGCTGAAGAGAGAGAAAATAGGTAACAGTAACACAGATAAGAGAACGAAGCAGGTATTGCTAATATGTTTTTGAGAAGGTGGTCCTTACTTTTCTATCAAAGATATATAGGGAAAAATATTGAAAAAAATGTAAACTTCTAGCTCTGGCTTTAATTTAACAAAGACATTTCAGAGCAAAGAGAATAAAATTGCTCCGCTTTTGTTATTGATAAATGCCAAGACTTTGGTTATTTATTGTCTGTGAAATTGTACATTGGGAATGATCAAAAGGGGCAGCTCTTTCTGGCTTGATCTCACAAGTGAGCAAAGTATCCTTTGTAGTTTCCAATTTTCTAAAGCCAAACTTTGGGGTCTAATTTTGGGGGTTTGGGCTTTTATCCCCTATTATGCTCTACCACTTTAATAAGGTGCTATTTGGTCTGGCTCATGTTGAATAAAGGTGGTTGTCATGGAAACCTCAATTGAGTAATTAGTATCCACACTGTGAGGTAATATTCTGGGGGACTGCAATCAGATGTCATTTTGGAGAATTTTGGTGAGTCTGTGGCAAAGGCATATGGAATGAATTGAAAGTACCTAGCAGCTCTAATGGCCTTGGTGATGAGATATAACTGCTTTATCTATTGTCTATAAAAGGCAATTGGTACCATCCAAATTGCTACTCTATTTAACTGCAATGAGAACATCTAAATGGAAATCTAAGCAAGGGTCCATTTTACAAGACATTTCCTTTGAATTCTCCCTTTGAAAACAAATTCATCTCTAAAGTTCCAAGGAATTGTGAAATTCCACATAATTTTACTATAATATGTCTCCTCCCCAAGGCCCAATACTGCAATTATTACTTATGGTAGAATCTCATTATTAGATTGTTGGATTGGGATAGATACAGAAAACTATTGTCTTTGGCATAAATTCAGAGATCCAATCAAATCTAATCAAAGTTTATTAAGTACCTGCAATGTGCCAGGCACTATACTAAGCCCTGCAGATACAATTAATAAAAGAAAAACAATTGCTGCCCTCAAAGATGTTACAATATAAAGGGATAGACAACATACAAAAGGAGGCAGAGTGGGGTATACCAGGAGGTACCTGGAAACATCTTGTGCAGTAGAGTTGAAACCAGGCAAGGCAATGGATGCAAAATGAAGTGATCTGCAAGTCCGGCTTTTGCCCTCTATAAAGGAAGGCACTGGGAGGAGTTTGGTCCTCAACCCTCCAGCTCTCCGTGGAGAGGTGGTACCAAGCAAGGTTTGAGTTAACAGAATGAGGGTGAGTTTAGAAATGATGAGCTTAACCTGGGAGAGTTATCTAGTTCTCCAGAGTGTAGCAGGTGCAAAAAGTGGAGTGAGCAAACCCATCAAGATGTCAGTTTGCTGCTTTTGCAACTGAATGGCAAGATGAAATAAAGAAAAAAACAGTCATAACTGACCTTTTCATAGCTAATACTTTAAGGTGTGTGAAGCACTTAATTTCATATATATTATTTCATTTGAACTCCCCAGCCTCCCTAGAATGTAGGTGTTATTATTATCTCAATTTATAAATGAGGAAACTGAGACTGAGAGTATCTCCTATTCTCCTTCTTTGGTTCATACCCTCTTGATTCTCTCCCAAATCCTTAGTCATCACTTGATGACTTTTCATACAAAATTCTAGAGGGATGCAATTCAAAGAGAACATGACATCATTCCTGACCAGAGTCATAACTGCATTTGCTTTTAATTAGAATTGAACCTTTGTAATTAAATTCATTTTTGTCTCATCCCCCAATTTACAAGCTATTTTGGGAAAGAATGAATTTTTGTGATAGCTTTAATCAATTTGCAAAGTAAAAATTCTTTAGAATTTTAGAATTGTGCATCATCTTCCTATAATTTATTTGCTTTCTAAATTTAAATGTTCATTTTTTAGTAAGGTAAAACTGAAAAAAAATGATTAATCCATCAGTAGTGTTGTACAGGGCAAATTACAGAGAAGAAAGAATACAGCTAGAGAAGCCTGGTTGGAGAGATCATATGTATGAGATGCTGAAGGGAGTCATTATTCAGTGGAGTGTCTGTGGAAATGGGGAAATAGGGTAGTAATTAAGAGACATTTTGTTAAGATTAGATGACAGTTTGGATATGGGTATTGAAGTAGAGAAATGGGTCAAAGAAATTTCTAAAATGGTGGTCTTGATAGTAGGAGAGGTGGATGATTTGGTAGACATATGAATAATAGCCTGAAGAAGAAATAAAGCTATTCCACGATCAATTGAAATGTGAGGACAACAATTCTCTATAAAATTGAAGGAATAATGGAAGCGCTAGCCTAGTCCTCAAATGAGGATGGTTCATATGCCTTTGATACTTGGCTACATTCATTTTGTCTTCTTTCATCCTGTTTGGCTGATAATTTGTGCTGCCTTAACTTACAGTCATAGGATTCAGAGGGATTCATCTAGTCTTACTCCATTTTACATATAAGTAATAAAGTCCTAGAGTGAGGGATGAATTAAATAAGTAAAGTCAACAATGGTTCTATATCCCAAGAATCTATCTCAGGTAGCTCTGTCTCTACTATACTAAGTTCCCATCTATAGATTATGCCTCTGTGGCCTTTTGAAATAATAATGCATAGTAGAGAAAATTTGTGAGGGACATGCCTCTGTCTGAATACAAATAAGTAATTGTTTTATCCTTTGAAGCTGTTGACATCTCTTCCCCCATAGTTCCATGAGTCTGGGTCTGATGCTTGAATTGGCAGCTGAATGTGTCTGGTCAGTTTATAAAAGCCCTGTAATCTTTCTCTTAGTAAAAATGAGGCTGTCATAGCTTTTAAGCAGAAAGCATATTCAGAAGTAGACAATTCCCCCTCAAAAGCTAATCTTTTTGTTGTTGTTGTTCTGGAAGAGTGGATCATCTAAAAATGCACTGCAGATCTTCCCAGTGTTCTCTCTCCTTCTGCCTAAGTGCTCATGTTGCATTTCATACACTGAAAAGGTGGAGGGAGATGTGAAGGAGAAAAGACATATGAATATTTGGCAATTGAAATTTTTAAAAAAGGCAATCAGGCTTATTTACTAAAAAGATATTGGTAAGGGGCAAAATCAAGATGACAGAGTAAAGCAAGGATTTGCTTGAGCTTTCCCAAATCCCCCCATAAACAATGTTAAAATAATGCCTCAAAACAAATTCTGGAGCTGCAGAACCAACAAGAAGATGTTG
This sequence comes from Monodelphis domestica, assembly GCF_027887165.1. Lineage (NCBI taxonomy): Eukaryota > Metazoa > Chordata > Mammalia > Didelphimorphia > Didelphidae > Monodelphis > Monodelphis domestica. The sequence goes on from NC_077232.1 coordinate 210,907,481, forward strand.
TAAAATAATTTTGTAACCCAAGACAGCTTAGAAGGTTGGCAGGAAAGATCTGTCTTACTAGGGTGAGAACGGAGCAAAATCTATCACAGGCCATGCTAGTACAGATCATGCCCTAGCAAACTAGCAGCAACCCTTGGAGATGACCAAATCAGGAGAAACAGTGACTTATGAAGCTCTCAGACCACTGATAGTAAGGGGGTTGGACAATTTGTCAGAAGGAGATTACAGTAGACCCTTTGTTGGCACTAAGAGCAGAATTCTGTTGTATTGCTCATATGAGGTTCTGGGTCACAGTCCCAGAATGAGGAAGAACACTAACATGAGTAGGAACTATGATAATAATTCCAGGGTGGAAAAAATGATTGTGATAACCTACAGGATAGAGCAAAGGCCAGGAGGGCAATGACAACTTCTTTCCTTTGATTATCACCTTGGAAGAGCTGAAAACTTACAGACCTTCTAGCTCTGAAAAAAGCAGCATGAAAAACTTGAAGCTTGAGCCAATGACCCTCACACTGCAAGATCAGAGTCCAACTTTAACATAAAGTTAAAAGTCAAGAAATAGAATGGAAAAAATTAGCAAACAACAAAACAAGAACCAGACCTTAAAAAGTGACTATGTTGACAGGAAAATCAAAACACAAACTCAGAAGACAACAATGCCTATACAATTATGTGCAAAGCCTCAATGCAAAATGTGAATTGGTCTCAGGCCCAGAAAAAGAATTTCTGAAAGATCTCAAAAAGGATTTTAAAGATCAAATAAAAGAGGTGAAGGAAAAATTGGGAAAAGAAATGAGAATGATACAAGAAAATGAATCAACAGCTTGGTAAAGGAAACACAAAAAGTGCTGAAACAAGGAACACCTTAAGAGACACAAAAATCCAATGAAGAGAAGGCCTCCTTAAAAATTAGACTTAACTAAAAGGAAAAGATGTACAAAAATTTACTGATGAAAAGGACTTAAAAAAGTAAAATTAGCTATATGGAAAAGGAGTTACAGAAGCTCCCTGAAGAAAATAATTTCTTAAAAATTAGAATTAGGCAACTGGAAGCTAATGACTCCATGAGACATTAAGAAACAAGAAAACAATGTCATAACAATGAAAAAAATAAAAGAACATGTGAAATATCTCACTGGAAAAACAACTGATTTTGAAAATAGATTGAGGAGACAAAAATGTAAGAATTACTGACTACCTGAAAACCATGGATGAAATGGATTCACAAGTAAATTCTACCAAACACTTAAAGAACAATTAATTCTAATATTATATGAACTATTTGGAAAAAATGATGAAGAAGGCCTACCACATTCATTTTACAACACAAATATGGTGGTGATACCCAAACAAGGAAAACAAAGTGGAGAAAGAAAACTATAGACCAATTTCCCTAATGAAAATTCAGGCAAAACATTTAAATAAAATACTAGCATGGAGACTATAGCAATATATCACAAAAATAATACACTATGATATGTGAAATTTATATCAGGAATTCAGGATTGGTTCAATATTAGGAAAACTACCAGTTTAATTCACCATATCAATAATAAGGCAAACAAATCATATGATTATCTCTTTAGATGCAGAAAAAGCTTTTGACAGCACAAAACACTAGAAATCATAGGAATAAATGGAGCTTTCCTTAAAATGATAAGTAACATCTATTTAAAACCATCAGCAAGCATTATCTGACATGGAGATAATCCAAAAGCCTTCCTAATAAGATTCAGAGTAAAGCAAGGATGCCCATTTTGACCACTCTTCAATATTGTACTAGAAATTCTAACTGTGGCAAAAAGAAAAAGAAAATGAAAGAATTAGAATAGGCAAAAAGGAAACAAAATCACTCTTTGCAAATAATGATTGTATACTTAGAAAATTCTAAAAAACAAACTTAAAAACTAGTTGAAATAATAACTTTAGCAAATTTTGGGGATAAAAGATATCCACATGAATCATTAGCATTTCTATATATATATTGCCAATGAATCCCAGCAGGAAGAGAAAGAAAAAATAAATTACATTTAAAATATTGTAACTTCAGACAATATAAATACTTGATGAATTTTAAAAGATAAATTCAGTTCTTTCCCCTTTCCCTAACTGAATTTATCTTTAAAAAAATAGAGGGTGTTTGGTGGAGTTTGCCCCAGTATGCTTGAATTGCTAGTTATGATTGAGTCTCTGTTTGTAGGGTTAATCCCAAATAGCATTTTGATGTAGACCAAAGTGTATAGAGGTCCTGAGACCAAAAATCTTGAGAACCATAACTCTAGGATTATTTTTTACATTTCACGGATACCAATATACCACTCAGGCTGTCCATCCATTCTCCTTTATTCTTGCTTCTTGCCATAGGACCAGCTTACCTCCTTTTTATGATCACACTCCATGAAAATCTATATCACTTCTTGATGAAAGGGCATTTCCTACTTGCAATCACTACTTATTTCTTCACTGTTATTTGGATCTCCTACAACTTTAATCTTGGTGGTTGGTGGTGTTCAAAGTTTTTCAATGATAAAGCATTAATAGGAGACCATTTTTATTGAATAGATTGATTTCTATGCTGAAGAAGATTATTGATCATTGGTACCACTTGGTAATTTCCTTAATAAATTCACTCTGCCATATTCATCTTATTCACTTCTGGGCTCAACCCATCCTGCATTTGTAGTGGATGCTCTGAAATAGCTTAAGAGAATGGCCATCCAGATTCACGTCAGAGTCAACGTGAGGAGAGTTTTTCTATCATGAATTATTTTAGCAGATTTCTTCTTTCATCACTTTCCTTTCTCCTTGCATCACTTTCATTTTGCTTTCCCACTTTTCCTCTGCTTCTCTTAATTAGTTTTTGAAGTCTTTTTATTTTAATTCTTCCAGAATCTGTGTCCATTACATATTTTTCTTTTGAACTTTGGGTGTGTTTCCTTTGCTTTCACTGTCCTCTTCTGTGTCTGTACCTTGCTCTTTGTTTCCATAAAAATCCTTTAGAGTTAGGTGCCTTTTTTTGGCTTATTTTCCCCATCTAATTATAGTAGGCTTGGGGGGATTATGTGATGATCTGAGGACTGAGAGCTCTGAGAGCCCCCTCCCCCTGATGATTCAATTGACTCTGAAGTTGCTGATAGCTTAAAGACTTGCCTCAGGTTTAGGTGTAAGCTTTTGATCTCACTCTTATCTTGATCAGGTCAGGAGCTATAAACTTGTTCCAATCAGACACACCCTTGATTGTCCTGTCTTGGAGTGCTGCCCTGAGATTTAGGCAAAAAGATCAGTACTTAGTACTATCAATCATTCCAAAGTGTGAACTAAGTCTTTATCTCAAGCCCAGACTAGAATTCCCTGGGCTAGGGCTCTGGACTTCTCCATAGGTTTGAAATTTCAAGGAATATGGATTGACTTGTACCACTATTTTCCCAGTCAGAGTCTGGATGTTGGCTTGGACATAGATTCTCAAACCTCAGTTAGTTAGCAGAGGTGGGGTTGGAGTGTGTGGCTTGCTACTTCTTGCTGGCTCTACTCTACTCTCACTCCCATGCCCCAAATGATCTTTGCATATCTTTTGGGTTTTTCTTTTCTTGAAAATTGTTTCACTCTGTCTTCTTGTTGGTTATTTCACTCCTGTGTTTGTTTTGTGGTGATATTTTAATCTTGGTCAGAGAAGATTCTCATGGTGGCAAGGAATTGCTCTGGATCACTCCACCATCTTGGCTCCACACCCTGGAAGTTGGAAAGTCAGTAGCAGCCCTAGAACAAAGGTCAGTCATTTTCCATGACCTGTAAAAGAGGTTTATAGTCCTTGGGGAAACTGAAATCTTAATTTTACCAAATTGCTATCTTAACCGCCTAGCTGTGTTAGCATGCTAATTAAACTTTACGATGGAAATGATGCTAAAATATTGAAAGGATTTTTTTGTTATTACTAACAACTTGGATTCTATGAGAAACTGTAAGGAAGTAAAAGCTTCATTTGTGTAAAGTATGTTGAACTCTTTTGGATATCAGCGTATTCTTTGTCTCCTGACTATACACTCATAAAATTTCTTGGTTACTTGGGCTTTTCTAGAAGAGTCTAGTTGTTTCCCCTTTCTTGCCTTTCAGATTATTTGTTGTGGCTGTTGTTGAGTTGTTTTTCAATTGTGTCTGACTTTACAGGACCTCATTTGGGGTTTTCTGGATACTGGAGTAGTTTGCCATATCCTTTTCCAGCTCATTTTACAGATGAGGAAATTGAGGCCAACAGAATTAAGTGACTTGCCCAGGGTCACACAGCTCAGGGTCACACAAATCAGGAAGATTCATCTTCCTGACTCTAGACCTAGCACTTGATCCATTGTACCACCTAGTTGTCCATTTAGTAAATAATAAAGTATTTACTCTCAGGATGCAAGGAGAAAAGAAAACCCTCTTTGTGCCATTCCTGGAGACCATGGGAAAAAATAAGGTCTCCTATAACAATATTTAGTATTTATACAGTGCTTTAAGGTTTGCAAATAAGGTTTTATACCTTATCTCATTTATGTAAATACATAAAGACAAAATAGAAAGTTTCAGGGTTTAGACTTTCCATTCCCTTCTTTCCCAACTGTCTTTCTCTTCTTAAGGAAACTAAGAACCCTATTCTTGTGGCAAACACTCCCTCTTATATCTCCATCTCCATATTTATACTTAGTGTGAATGTCTATCCAACCTCTTGCTCCTCTTAGGGATGTTTATCTATATTAGGAGTATAGTGATGGCCTAGCAAGCAATGCCCATGATGGCTCATCCAGACAACATAACATAAAAGATCAAGAAAAGATGTATGATCAGAGAAAGATGGGCCAGTCATTCAGAATATGACACAGACACCCATATAATCTTAAATGATTTATAATTGGGGGTCTGCAGGATAGGCCCTGGGTCAAATCTGGCTGCTGCCTGTCTGATAGTCTACAAGTTAAGACTACTTTTTTATATTTTAAATACATTTTTACTACATTTTAAAATACAACAAGCATTCTTAGTTTCCAGACCATATAAAAATAGGTGTCAAGCAGGATCTGGCCTTCAGGACATAGTGTGCTGATCTCTGATTTAGAGGAGAGCCTCCAGAATGTTGGACAGATCCTTCTATGGACAATTTATGGTACTAGGATGTCTCAGAATTCTATCAGATGAAAATATGTGTTCTGATCTAGACCATTCACAGGCCATCTTCTTGATGTTTTTCTTGAAGGGGTTGGGAGAGAAAGTTCAGAGCCTCACTAATTATTGTCAAGAATGTAAATAGCAGTATAGGAATAGCAAGATTCTCAATCTCTCTCTGTCTCTCTCTGTCTCTGTCTCTGTCTCTCTGTCTCTGTCTCTCTCTCTCTCTCTCTCTCTCTGTCTGTCTCTCTCTCCCCTCCATGTCTCTGTGAATTTTAGATTTACTCCACCCTGCTTAGTCTAGCAATCAGGAATGTCTACACCCCTACTTAAGGATTAAGTATTGAGGAAGATGGCCTATGACAGACATGTGCTAGCAAAGTGACAAATAAGAAACAACTGACAGACCCCCTGGGCTGTCCTAAGTTAAGCTTAAGCTATCATTAGTACATGTGAGACGCAGGAAGTGATGTAAAAAACGGTCTATATATTTTGCATCATTTCCTCTCTCTGAGGGCTTTTTGTGGAGAGGTGACTCTGTCTCTTTCATGGTGGAGATGTGGCTGGTGGCAGCATGCTAGGCATCTTGGCATCTTGGCATGCCTGAAGCTCTTGTCTGGGTTTGGTGGTGAGCATCCTTAGTGCAGTGACTGGGAGAAGCTCAATATTGTGGGTCAGATGAGGTGTCTTCCCTGAGCTCTCTCAGAGTTTAGGCTGATTCTTTTTTTTTTCCTTTACCTTTCCTAAAATGCCATCCTCCTAGAAGGCCTCTCATCTTGGAGGAGGCCTTGTGGCTTGAAGGTCTCTGAACTCCCCCTGGCACAGGCTAGGCCGGAGAAATCCTATACCCTTTCCCCTCTCTCTTCTTCTTAATTCCTTCCCTCTGTATTAATTAAACCACCATAAAATTCCCAAACTGACTTGAGTATTTTTATTTAGATTCTGAATTAAATCCTGGCAACCATAAGGATAATATATTAGTCAAAACCCCCTAAATTTACCCCTTACATCTCTCTCTCTGTCTGTCTCTGCCTTAAACCCTTACCTTCTGTTTTTGAATCAATATTGTGTATAGTTTATAAGGCAGAAGATTGGTAAGGGCTAGGCAATAGAGATTAAGTGACTTGCCCAGGATCACACAGCTAAAGGTATCTGAGGTCAGAGTTGAATCCAGGACCTCCAGTCTCTAGGACTGACTCTCAATACAGTGGGCCACCTAGCTGCCCCATAGGTGTCTCTTTTAGAAAAACCCTGGGCTTTTTACTCTGGATTTGGAGACCAAGAAGAAAACATGAGGATAAATACCAGAGGAAGGACAGGCCGAAGTGGCTTGAGTGTGAGCCCTTTGGATCTCCACTGCATTGCCTTAATGTGCTTTTAAAAATCTTACTTCATGTCATTTTGTCTTTATCACGTACAATCCAAGGAAGTCAAGGTGGGAGCAGTTCTTCAAAAAAAGGTTATTAACAATGAAAGGGATGAGCCTGGATGCCTAAACCAAACTGAAAAGCCATGAACAGTGAGAGAAAATCAGTCAATACTCCATGGCAAGTCCAAATAAACAGAACCCAGCTAAAATCTGAAAATGCTTTAAAAAAATCAACTCCAATAAGGTTGGCATTTGGACTTACCTTGAATGTTATAAGAAAAGGAAGGAAGGAAGGAAATATGTGCTTTCCTTTAGTGATTCACCATTTCCTCCTCTAAAATGTGTACCCCACATTTCAAGCCAAGCCATCGGCCTTTGAAGAGAAACCAGAAATTCAGGGCTAAGGCCAGGGCTGGAACTCCCCCCACCTCCATTCCAAGGTATGACTGTGTTTTCATTTTAGCAGTCTGACAGGTCTGGGGACTTTGCTTAAAAGTGGAGCAAGGGCCTGTATGGGAGGAGGAGGATAGAGAGGGAAAAAAGAACTGAACACGAGAGAAACCGAGGACCAAGAGATTAGTTTCTTAGTGATGCAAGGGAACTGCATCTGGGATTCTGCTCTGACCAAGCTAAGAATCAGGAAGACTCAAGATTGAATGTTGCTAGCTTTGTGGCTTTGGGTGAATCACTTCCTCTCTTTTAGCTTTAATTTCCTTGTCTATAAAATGAGTATAATACTAGCACCTACCTTCTACAGGGTTATTGTGAGGAGCAAATGAGATAATGTTTTGTAAGCCTTAGAGTACCATGTGGGTGGTGGTTGTTATTATTTTTATATACAGAAGACACTGTTTACTTGGTAGCTTGGAGATCTTTGAGAAAGATGGACTTTGGATTAGAAGTAGAAGTGGGTTGGATTTTGTGACGAGACAGAGGCATCCAAAATTAAGAGAGTAAAAGTTCACCTAGACTAGACATCAATGTCTTCTATGTATCTCTAAAAGTTCCCAAGACCACCAATCTCAAAGTATGGAGTTCATCCTCTTGAAAAGAGGCAATCGGACAGGGCAGGGCAGGACATCTTCTTAAGACTAGCCCTAAACAGGAGCCCAAGTCCTTGATAGGTAAAGGTAGGAAGTGTGAGTCAGTATTTTGTCACAGAAGCCATCTTCCCTAACTTCTATTACTATCATCTCTCTTACTCTTCAGAAAGGAAACTCAGGTTTTGAAGTTTAATATTTAAAGTCTCTGAAAATCTTGGTAAATCTGTCACCAATTGCGTGTGTTGACGGGCAACCATCACAGGATCATAGATTTAGGATTGGGAATGACCTAAAAGGCCATCTAGTTCAACCCTTTCATTTTACGGATATGTAAACTGAGGGCTAAAGAAGTTGAGTAATTTGGCCAAGGTGAGATAAGTAGTTAAGTGGAAGATCTAAGATTTGAACCCAAGTTCTCTGATTCCAATTCTAGAACACTTTCTTTTGTCCCCAAGCTGACTACTGTGGAACTCTGTGTATTATAATAACAAAAATGGTAGCTAATATTTATGTAGTGTTTTAAGATATGCTTTACAGATGTTTTCTCATTTTATCCTCTCAGCTACCCTTAAAGGCAGGTGTTATTATTATCTTCATTTTACAAATGAGGAAACTGAGGTAGGTAGTGATTAAAATGATTTGCCTAAGTTCAGCTAGGAAATGTTTGAGGAAGGACTTGAACTCAAGATTTTATGTTTCTAGGTCTGGCACTCTAACTGCCATGCCATCTGTCTATTATAGATAATTGAAGCTATAAAAGAGCAGGTTAAAAAAAATCCTTTTCCTTTTTCCTTTTTCCAAATATTGTGACTATTACAATGGCAGATCTTCTTCAGCAAATACCTTGCCATGACTATTAGTTTTGGATTCAAATTCTCTCTCAAATAGGCTATCTGCCACTGCTCAGCTACCTTATTTAGCTTCTTGCTTTTTTCAATCGATAAACAAAAATCATACTAAAACAAGAAAATGATTGTTTCCCTGTGGCCCCAGTGCCATTTTGCCAACAAGCCAAGTTTTTGACAGAAGCAGTATTTATACAGTATTTTTATAACTCTAAAACCCAAGCCAGTGAGGAGAAGCAGTAGCTTGGATGATAATAATAATAATAATAGCAATAATTTATGTTTTGCTTGGAATTCATTATATCCTTGTTTTCTCCAAACAGATTAACCTTCCTAATTAAAGGTTACTCTAATTAATATTCTGCTTTGTTTGCTTTCTTGTGTATACTGACTGGTGAAGGAGAGGAAGGCCAAAGTCGGAGCAAATTTGGGATGAAAAATGCTTAGAGTTAGCCAAAAATTGAGTGCTCTCCAGGGACCAAGCATTTATAAAGTGCCTCCTATGGGCCAGGCACTGTGCTAAGTGCTTTATAAATATTATATCATTTGATCCACAGAGATGACTGAAAGTTAAGCATATTTGGAAATCTGTTTTCTTAAGGGTTTTTGTTTTTCACTCACCCTTACAACATTCTCCAGTTAAGGTTCCTTGAGGGCAGAAACTATCTTTTATCTCCTTATGAATCCCTAATACGTAGCACAATGACTGGCATATAGCAGGCACTTAATAAATGTTTATTGATTGATTAAAATGACTTCTTCTCTTGTCCCCTTAATAAACTGTAAGGAGATAACTGATTGTACCCTATTGACAATACACAAACAATGTGGTGTAGCCTTCTGTTTCCTACATGCACCTGAAAGTTTACATATTTCCAGACTTCATTTATATCACTCAATAGCAAGGAGGGCAAAATGATGACAATGGCAGAGTGTGTTCAAATAAAACTGCTTTTAAAGTAAAATTTTTATTGATTGTTTTGCTTTCCACCTGACTTGCATTTCCTAATGTATTTCTCCCCTCCCATTCCCAGAGAGCCATCCCTCATAACAAAGGAAAAAAATAAAGAGAAAAAAAAGCATTTCAGCAAACTAATTAATATTTCAACTGAGCTCCAGTATTCTATGTAGCTTCAAAAAAGAGAGAGAATTACATTCTCATAATTCTTATTTTTTTAAAACCCTTACCTTCCATCTTGGAATCAATACTGTATATTGGTTCCAAGGCAGAAGAGTGGTAAGGGCTAGGCAATGGGGGTCAAGTGACTTGCCCAGGGTCACACAGCTGGGAAGTGTCTGAGGCTAGATTTGAACCTAGGACCTCCTGTCTCTAGGTGTGGTTCTCAATCCACTGAGCTACCCAGCTGCCCCACATTTGTATAATTCTTTATCAGGACCAAACTTAGTTTTTAGTTCCCAATCTTTTTGCTTGTTCTTTGCCCACTTAAATTGTTATAATCATTATGGCTATTGTTTTCTTGGTTCTGCTTACTTCACTTTGTATCAAGTCATACACCTCTTCCTAGGATTCTCTGTATTTTTTTTAATTTGTTACTTTAAGCACAAATATTGCATTGTGTTTATCTGAACAGAGATACAGATACAAAGTTTTTATGTATCTGGATCACCCATCATGGAGGAACTTAAGTGAAAGATTTTGGAGACCTTTTCCTGGGAGGACATTCCTCTATTCCCTTGGCATGTGCATGGACAGATTCTTTTTTTTTTCATTATATTTATTTATTTGATTTTTAATTTAATTTAATTTTATATTTTCCCACATTTACATGATTCATTTTCTTTCCCTCTCTTCTTCCCTCCCTGCTCCCAGAGCCAACAAGCAATTCCACTGGGTTGTACAAATGTTGTCACTTGACACCTATTTCCATAATGTTCCTTTTTGCTATGGAGCAATTTTTTAAAACCTAGTTTCTAAATCACATACCCACATATACCTGTGATAAGTGTTGTCATATGTTTTGCTTTTGTGTTTCTACTCCCATAGTTCTTTCTCTCAATATGGTTAGCATTCTTTCACATAAGTCCTTCAGGAGTGTCCTGGCTTGTTGCATTGCTACTAGCAGCAAGGTCTATTACACTGGTCCCCACAATGTTTTATTTTCTGTGTGTAATGTTTTTCTGGTTCTGCTCATTTCACTTTGCATCAGTTCACTGAGATTCTCTCAGTTCATATGGAAAGCCTCCAGATCATCATATCCTTACAGCACAATAGTATTCCATCACCATCATATATTTGCTCAGCCGTTCCCAATTGAGGGACACCCCCGCATTTTCCAATTTTTTGGCATGGACTCTTTAAATTACACTTTAATATAACAAGACTGGTGTATTGTTAGCTGCTTCTAAAAAGGATGGAGGTCAGTACAGGCATAAAGTTCATTATGTACAATAGGATACTCCTAGGACCCTGAGAAATGGCTTTAGGGTTTTATTCTGGGCATTTTTCCCTTTTGGTTCTAAGTACAAGCAGTAAAGTCTCTTCCTAGACCTGGAATCAAGCCACAGTGACCTTGGAGGCAGGATTCCAGGCTAGAGGTTACTATCAGCTTAGCGGAGAAGCCTCAAGAAGCCAATCCACTTGGGACTGTACTACATA